>NW_027192750.1:0-600000 GCF_949987515.2 Delphinus delphis
ACAAGAACCTCGTTTACAGTACAAGTTCAACATCGCAGAAAGTGAAAAATGGATAAAGAAGTTTTGGTATTTACTTACAAAGCAATATCACTCAGCAATGAAATCTGTGTCATCAGGCCCTTAGCAGCACAATGAGTGGATTCAGGTATGATGATTCTAACTGAAGTAAGTCACACAGAAAAAGAAACATCATAAGATATCAGTAATACACGGAATGTAAACTTGGCTACACAGGAACTGAATTACAGAACAGAACAGGGTCTCAAATTTAGAAAACCAACTTATGCTTGCTTAAGGGGAAAGGTGAGTTGGGGTGCTGCATAAAACCAGAGATTGAAATGAGCACAGATAAAGTTCCTTAAGCCAAATATGGAATAGACAAGAGCTACTCCTTGCTCAACGAAATGGACTCAACACCGCATATTAAACGCCTAAGAATGTACCTGACTTGTAAGTATCTTAAAACCTATGGATTGCTATGTCTCCGAAAGAGAATCAAGCATGTGTACAGGGGCATAAACGCAGCAGTGATAGGATTGGAGAGGTTCGGTGAGCAAATGAAGACCCTTTGAAGTCATATTGCATGGTACCCATTACACGGGTCTTAACTCTCCAGGTTTAAGGTATTCTTCCTTCAGCTAAAACATGCATGTGGAACCCAAGTATGATCAACCATGTGAACGGGAGACGTGTTCAAATATGTCTCAGTTTTCCTCCCCTGGTACTCGGGTGCAACATTCCAGACGCTTTACTAACACTCTCCCCACTTGGAGAGTCAGTCCCTTTAACCTCCTGTTTGGCCCAGTTTGCAATTTCTGTGGAAGATGAACAGGAATAGTGAGAACCAATGAGAGACTAGCTGGAGGTGTCTGGACGGGCAAATTTAACTCTCATTTCCCACCAGGAAGAGGAATTAACCAAAGGCTCAGCGTGCCGAGCCGGAACCAGATTAGGGCCTGAAGCCATCCTGCGGTGTTGCGGCCAGCTCAAAAGAAAGCGAGTTGAAGAAAGGAGCTCAGGGTCTCTGTAATTCACAAAACTGCAGAGTTATAAATGACAGCTATCGTCCAAAAATAGACTGAAGTAAGGCTGCCAAGAGGACTTGAAAGCGGGGCAGAATTGCAGGAAACCGATTTCAGGAGGTAGACTGGAATTGCATTGAAAGCATAGGAAAAGAGGCAGAACGTCCACAATGATGCACTTGGCCAAAAAGGGCGTATGCGTTTTTTCCTGAATATATTCAGGAAAAAACGCATACGCCCTTTTTGGCCAACCAAGCAAGCTTGCAAAGGAAATCTGCACTACAATGAAGTCTCACTTCCCCCCGGTCAAAAGGGCCATCTGAAAAAAGTGTAAAATCCAGAAAGGCAGGACAGGCCATGGAGAACTGGGAGCCTTGTTATGCTGATGGGCGGGATGTAAATTGCCAACAACCACACGGGAGAAGTGCATGGTGTTTCCTGAAACATCTAAAAAACAAAGCAACAGAGCCTAGGGCACTTCCACTTATGGTCCTATAGCTTAGGGAAATTAAAATCAAAAAGACACAGCCACCCCAAAGTTTGGAACGGCTCTGTTTACAAGAACCTCGTTTACAGTACAAGTTCAACATCGCAGAAAGTGAAAAATGGAGAAAGAAGTTGTGGTATTTACTTACAAAGCAATATCACTCAGCAATGAAATCTGTGTCATCAGGCCCTTAGCAGCACAATGAGTGCATTCAGGTATGATGATTCTAACTGAAATAAGTCACACAGAAAAAGAAACATCATAAGATATCAGTAATACACGGAATGTAAACTTGGCTACACAGGAACTGAATTACAGAACAGAACAGGGTCTCAAATTTAGAATACCAACTTATGCTTGCTTAAGGGTAAAGGTGAGTTGGGGTGCTGCATAAAACCAGAGATTGAAATGAGCACAGATAAAGTTCCTTAAGCCAAATATGGAATAGACAAGAGCAACTCCTTGCTCAACGAAATGGACTCAACACCGCATATTAAACGCCTAAGAATGTACCTGACTTGTAAGTATCTTAAAACCTATGGATTGCTATGTCTCCGAAAGAGAATCAAGCATGTGTACAGGGGCATAAACGCAGCAGTGATAGGATTGGAGAGGTTCGGTGAGCAAATGAAGACCCTTTGAAGTCATATTGCATGGTACCCATTCCACGGGTTTCAACTACCCAGGTTTAAGGTATTCTTCCTTCAGCTAAAACATGCATGTGGAACCCAGAGTATGATCAACCATGTGATCAAGAGACGTGTTCAAATATGTCTCAGTTTTCCTCCCCTGGTACTCGGGTGCAACATTCTAGACGCTTTACTAACACTCTCCTCACTTGGAGAGTCAGTCCCTTTAACCTCCTGTTTGGCCCAGTTTGCAATTTCTGTGGAAGATGTACAGGAATAGCGACAACCAATGAGAGACTAGCTGGAGGTGTCTGGACGGGCAAATTTAACTCTCATTTCCCACCAGGAAGAGGAATTAACCAAAGGCTCAGCATGCCGGGCCGGAACCAGATTAGGGCCTGAAGCCATCCTGCGGTGTTGCGGCCAGCTCAAAAGAAACCGAGTTGAAGAAAGGAGCTCAGGGGCACTGTAATTCACAAACCTGCAGAGTTATAAATGACAGCTATCGTCCAAAAATAGACTGAAGTAAGGCTGCCAAGAGGACTTGAAAGCGGGGCAGAATTGCAGGAAACCGATTTCAGGAGGTAGACTGGAATTGCATTGAAAGCATAGGAAAAGAGGCAGAACGTCCACAATGATGCACTTGGCCAAAAAGGGCGTATGCGTTTTTTCCTGAATATATTCAGGAAAAAACGCATACGCCCTTTTTGGCCAACCAAGCAAGCTTGCAAAGGAAATCTGCACTACAATGAAGTCTCACTTCCCCCCGGTCAAAAGGGCCATCTGAAAAAAGTGTAAAATCCAGAAAGGCAGGACAGGCCATGGAGAACTGGGAGCCTTGTTATGCTGATGGGCGGGATGTAAATTGCCAACGGACACTCGGGAGAAGTGTATGGTGTTTCCTGAAACATCTAAAAAACAAAGCAACAGAGCCTAGGGCACTTCCACTTATGGTCCTATAGCTTAGGGAAATTAAAATCAAAAAGACACAGCCAACCCAAAGTTTGGGACGCCTCTGTTTACAAGAACCTCGTTTACAGTACAAGTTCAACATCGCAGAAATTGAAAAATGGATAAAGAAGTTGTGGTATTTACTTACAAAGCAATATCACTCAGCAATGAAATCTGTGTCATCAGGCCCTTAGCAGCACAATGAGTGGATTCAGGTATGATGATTCTAACTGAAATAAGTCACACAGAAAAAGAAACATCATAAGATATCAGTAATACACGGAATGTAAACTTGGCTACACAGGAACTGAATTACAGAACAGAACAGGGTCTCAAATTTAGAAAACCAACTTATGCTTGCTTAAGGGGAAAGGTGAGTTGGGATGCTGCATAAAACCAGAGATTGAAATGAGCACAGATAAAGTTCCTTAAGCCAAATATGGAATAGACAAGAGCTACTCCTTGCTCAACGAAATGGACTCAATACCGCATATTAAACGCCTAAGAATGTACCTGACTAGTAAGTATCTTAAAACCTATGGATTGCTATGTCTCCGAAACAGAATCAAGCATGTGTACAGGGGCATAAACGCAGCAGTGATAGGATTGGAGAGGTTCGGTGAGCAAATGAAGACCCTTTGAAGTCATATTGCATGGTACCCATTCCACGGGTTTCAACTACCCAGGTTTTAGGTATTCTTCCTTCAGCTAAAACATGCATGTGGAACCCAAGTATGATCAACCATGTGAACGGGAGACGTGTTCAAATATGTCTCAGTTTTCCTCCCCTGGTACTCGGGTGCAACATTCCAGACGCTTTACTAACACTCTCCCCACTTGGAAAGTCAGCGCCTTTAACCTCCTGTTTGGCCCAGTTTGCAATTTCTGCGGAAGATGAACAGGAATAGCGAGAACAAATGAGAGACTAGCTGGAGGTGTCTGGACGGGCAAATTTAACTCTCATTTCCCACCAGGAAGAGGAAATAACCAAAGGCTCAGCATGCCGTGCTGGAACCAGATTAGGGCCTGAAGCCATCCTGCGGTGTTGCGGCCAGCTCAAAAGAAAGCGAGTTGAAGAAAGGAGCTCAGGGGCACTGTAAGTCACAAACCTGCAGAGTTATAAATGACAGCTATCGTCCAAAAATAGACTGAAGTAAGGCTGCCAAGAGGACTTGAAAGCGGGGCAGAATTGCAGGAAACCGATTTCAGGAGGTAGACTGGAATTGCATTGAAAGCATAGGAAAAGAGGCAGAACGTCCACAATGATGCACTTGGCCAAAAAGGGCGTATGCGTTTTTTCCTGAATATATTCAGGAAAAAACGCATACGCCCTTTTTGGCCAACCAAGCAAGCTTGCAAAGGAAATCTGCACTACAATGAAGTCTCACTTCCCCCCGGTCAAAAGGGCCATCTGAAAAAAGTGTAAAATCCAGAAAGGCAGGACAGGCCATGGAGAACTGGGAGCCTTGTTATGCTGATGGGCGGGATGTAAATTGCCAACAGACACTTGGGAGAAGTGTATGGTGTTTCCTGAAACATCTAAAAAACAAAGCAACAGAGCCTAGGGCACTTCCACTTATGGTCCTATAGCTTAGGGAATTTAAAATCAAAAAGACACAGCCACCCCAAAGTTTCGAACGGCTCTGTTTACAAGAACCTCGTTTACAGTACAAGTTCAACATCGCAGAAAGTGAAAAATGGATAAAAAAGTTGTGGTATTTACTTACAAAGCAATATCACTCAGCAATGAAATCTGTGTCATCAGGACCTTAGCAGCACAATGAGTGGATTCAGGTATGATGATTCTAACTGAAATAAGTCACACAGAAAAAGAAACATCATAAGATATCAGTAATACACGGAATGTAAACTTGGCTACACAGGAACTGAATTACAGAACAGAACAGGGTCTCAAATTTAGAAAACCAACTTATGCTTGCTTAAGGGTAAAGGTGAGTTGGGGTGCTGCATAAAACCAGAGATTGAAATGAGCACAGATAAAGTTCCTTAAGCCAAATATGGAATAGACAAGAGCTACTCCTTGCTCAACGAAATGGACTCAACACCGCATATTAAACGCCTAAGAATGTACCTGACTAGTAAGTATCTTAAAACCTATGGATTGCTATGTCTCCGAAAGAGAATCAAGCATGTGTACAGGGGCATAAACGCAGCAGTGATAGGATTGGAGAGGTTCGGTGAGCAAATGAAGACCCTTTGAAGTCATATTGCATGGTACCCATTCCACGGGTTTCAAATACACAGGTTTAAGGTATTCTTCCTTCAGCTAAAACATGCATGTGGAACCCAAGTATGATCAACCATGTGAACGGGAGACGTGTTCAAATATGTCTCAGTTTTCCTCCCCTGGTACTCGGGTGCAACATTCCAGACGCTTTACTAACACTCTCCCCACTTGGAAAGTCAGCGCCGTTAACCTCCTGTTTGGCCCAGTTTGCAATTTCTGCGGAAGATGAACAGGAATAGCGAGAACCAATGAGAGACTAGCTGGAGGTGTCTGGACGGGCAAATTTAACTCTCATTTCCCACCAGGAAGAGGAAATAACCAAAGGCTCAGCATGCCGTGCCGGAACCAGATTAAGGCCTGAAGACATCCTGCGGTGTTGCGGCCAGGTCACAAGAAAGCGAGTTGAAGAAAGGAGCTCAGGGGCACTGTAATTCACAAACCTGCAGAGTTATAAATGACAGCTATCGTCCAAAAATAGACTGAAGTAAGGCTGCCCAGAGGACTTGAAAGCGGGGCAGAATTGCAGGAAACCGATTTCAGGAGGTAGACTGGAATTGCATTGAAAGCATAGGAAAAGAGGCAGAACGTCCACAATGATGCACTTGGCCAAAAAGGGCGTATGCGTTTTTTCCTGAATATATTCAAGAAAAAATGCATACGCCCTTTTTGGCTAACCAAGCAAGCTTGCAAAGGAAATCTGCACTACAATGAAGTCTCACTTCCCCCCGGTCAAAAGGGCCATCTGAAAAAAGTGTAAAATCCAGAAAGGCAGGACAGGCCATGGAGAACTGGGAGCCTTGTTATGCTGATGGGCGGGATGTAAATTGCCAACAACCACTCGGGAGAAGTGTATGGTGTTTCCTGAAACATCTAAAAAACAAAGCAACAGAGCCTAGGGCACTTCCACTTATGGTCCTATAGCTTAGGGAAATTAAATTCAAAAAGACACAGCCACCCCAAAGTTTGGAACGGCTCTGTTTACAAGAACCTCGTTTACAGTACAAGTTCAACATCGCAGAAAGTGAAAAATGGATAAAGAACTTGTGGTACTTACGTACAATGCAGTATCACTCAGCAATGAAATCTATGTCATCAGGCCCGTAGCAGCATAATGAGTGGATTCAGGTACGATGATTCTAACTGAAATAAGTCAAACAGAAAAAGAAACATCATAAGATATCACTAATACCCGGAATGTAAACTTGGCTACACAGGAACTGAATTACAGAACAGAACAGGGTCTCAAATTTAGAAAACCAACTTATGCTTGCTTAAGGGTAAAGGTGAGTTGGGGTGCTGCATAAAACCAGAGATTGAAATGAGCACAGATAAAGTTCCTTAAGCCAAATATGGAATAGACAAGAGCTACTCCTTGCTCAACGAAATGGACTCAACACCGCATATTAAATGCCTAAGAATGTACCTGACTAGTAAGTATCTTAAAACCTATGGATTGCTATGTCTCCGAAAGAGAATCAAGCATGTGTACAGGGGCATAAACGCAGCAGTGATAGGATTGGAGAGGTTCGGTGAGCAAATGAAGACCCTTTGAAGTCATATTGCATGGTACCCATTCCACGGGTTTCAACTACCCAGGTTTAAGGTATTCTTCCTTCAGCTAAAACATGCATGTGGGACCTAGAGTATGATCAACCATGTGATCGGGAGACGTGTTCAAATATGTCTCAGTTTTCGTACCCTGGTACTCGGGTGCAACATTCCAGACGCTTTACTAACACTCTCCCCACTTGGAGAGTCAGTCCCTTTAACCTCCTGTTTGGCCCAGTTTGCAATTTCTGTGGAAGATGAACAGGAATAGCGAGAACCAATGAGAGACTAGCTGGAGGTGTCTGGATGGGCAAATTTAACTCTCATTTCCCACCAGGAAGAGGAATTAACCAAAGGCTCAGCGTGCCGTGCCAGAACCAGATTAGGGCCTGAAGACATCCTGCGGTGTTGCGGCCAGGTCACAAGAAAGCGAGTTGAAGAAAGGAGCTCAGGGGCACTGTAATTCACAAACCTGCAGAGTTATAAATGACAGCTATCGTCCAAAAATAGACTGAAGTAAGGCTGCCAAGAGGACTTGAAAGCGGGGCAGAATTGCAGGAAACCGATTTCAGGAGGTAGACAGGAATTGCATTGAAAGCATAGGAAAAGAGGCAGAACGTCCACAATGATGCACTTGGCCAAAAAGGGCGTATGCGTTTTTTCCTGAATATATTCAGGAAAAAACGCATACGCCCTTTTTGGCCAACCAAGCAAGCTTGCAAAGGAAATCTGCACTACAATGAAGTCTCACTTCCCCCCGGTCAAAAGGGCCATCTGAAAAAAGTGTAAAATCCAGAAAGGCAGGACAGGCCATGGAGAACTGGGAGCCTTGTTATGCTGATGGGCGGGATGTAAATTGCCAACAACCACTCGGGAGAAGTGTATGGTGTTTCCTGAAACATCTAAAAAACAAAGCAACAGAGCCTAGGGCACTTCCACTTATGGTCCTATAGCTTAGGGAATTTAAAATCAAAAAGACACAGCCACCCCAAAGTTTGGAACGGCTCTGTTTACAAGAACCTCGTTTACAGTACAAGATCAACATCGCAGAAATTGAAAAATGGATAAAGAAGTTGTGGTATTTACTTACAAAGCAATATCACTCAGCAATGAAATCTGTGTCATCAGGCCCTTAGCAGCACAATGAGTGGATTCAGGTATGATGATTCTAACTGAAATAAGTCACACAGAAAAAGAAACATCATAAGATATCAGTAATACACGGAATGGAAACTTGGCTACACAGGAACTGAATTACAGAACAGAACAGGGTCTCAAATTTAGAAAACCAACTTATGCTTGCTTAAGGGGAAAGGTGAGTTGGGGTGCTGCATAAAACCAGAGATTGAAATGAGCACAGATAAAGTTCCTTAAGCCAAATATGGAATAGACAAGAGCTACTCCTTGCTCAACGAAATGGACTCAACACCGCATATTAAACGCCTAAGAATGTACCTGACTAGTAAGTATCTTAAAACCTATGGATTGCTATGTCTCCGAAAGAGAATCAAGCATGTGTACAGGGGCATAAACGCAGCAGTGATAGGATTGGAGAGGTTCGGTGAGCAAATGAAGACCCTTTGAAGTCATATTGCATGGTACCCATTCCACGGGTTTCAAATACACAGGTTTAAGGTATTCTTCCTTCAGCTAAAACATGCATGTGGAACCCAAGTATGATCAACCATGTGAACGGGAGACGTGTTCAAATATGTCTCAGTTTTCCTCCCCTGGTACTCGGGTGCAACATTCCAGACGCTTTACTAACACTCTCCCCACTTGGAAAGTCAGCGCCTTTAACCTCCTGTTTGGCCCAGTTTGCAATTTCTGCGGAAGATGAACAGGAATAGCGAGAACCAATGAGAGACTAGCTGGAGGTGTCTGGACGGGCAAATTTAACTCTCATTTCCCACCAGGAAGAGGAAATAACCAAAGGCTCAGCATGCCGTGCCGGAACCAGATTAGGGCCTGAAGACATCCTGCGGTGTTGCGGCCAGGTCACAAGAAAGCGAGTTGAAGAAAGGAGCTCAGGGGCACTGTAATTCACAAACCTGCAGAGTTATAAATGACAGCTATCGTCCAAAAATAGACTGAAGTAAGGCTGCCCAGAGGACTTGAAAGCGGGGCAGAATTGCAGGAAACCGATTTCAGGAGGTAGACTGGAATTGCATTGAAAGCATAGGAAAAGAGGCAGAACGTCCACAATGATGCACTTGGCCAAAAAGGGCGTATGCGTTTTTTCCTGAATATATTCAGGAAAAAACGCATACGCCCTTTTTGGCCAACCAAGCAAGCTTGCAAAGGAAATCTGCACTACAATGAAGTCTCACTTCCCCCCGGTCAAAAGGGCCATCTGAAAAAAGTGTAAAATCCAGAAAGGAAGGACAGGCCATGGAGAACTGGGAGCCTTGTTATGCTGATGGGCGGGATGTAAATTGCCAACAACCACTCGGGAGAAGTGTATGGTGTTTCCTGAAACATCTAAAAAACAAAGCAACAGAACCTAGGGCACTTCCACTTATGGTCCTATAGCTTAGGAAAATTAAAATCAAAAAGACACAGCCACCCCAAAGTTTGGAACGGCTCTGTTTACAAGAACCTCGTTTACAGTACAAGTTCAACATCGCAGAAAGTGAAAAATGGATAAAGAAGTTGTGGTATTTACTTACAAAGCAATATCACTCAGCAATGAAATCTGTGTCATCAGGCCCTTAGCAGCACAATGAGTGGATTCAGGTATGATGATTCTAACTGAAATAAGTCACGCAGAAAAAGAAACATCATAAGATATCAGTAATACACGGAATGTAAACTTGGCTACACAGGAACTGAATTACAGAACAGAACAGGGTCTCAAATTTAGAAAACCAACTTATGCTTGCTTAAGGGTAAAGGTGAGTTGGGGTGCTGCATAAAACCAGAGATTGAAATGAGCACAGATAAAGTTCCTTAAGTCAAATATGGAATAGACAAGAGCTACTCCTTGCTCAACGAAATGGACTCAACACCGCATATTAAACGCCTAAGAATGTACCTGACTAGTAAGTATCTTAAAACCTATGGATCGCTATGTCTCCGAAAGAGAATCAAGCATGTGTACAGGGGCATAAACGCAGCAGTGATAGGATTGGAGAGGTTCGGTGAGCAAATGAAGACCCTTTGAAGTCATATTGCATGGTACCCATTACACGGGTCTTAACTCTCCAGGTTTAAGGTATTCTTCCTTCAGCTAAAACATGCATGTGGAACCCAAGTATGATCAACCATGTGAACGGGAGACGTGTTCAAATATGTCTCAGTTTTCCTCCCCTGGTACTCGTTTGCAACATTCCAGACGCTTTACTAACACTCTCCCCACTTGGAGAGTCAGCGCCTTTAACCTCCTGTTTGGCCCAGTTTGCAAATTCTGTGGAAGATGAACAGGAATAGCGAGAACCAATGAGAGACTAGCTGGAGGTGTCTGGACGGGCAAATTTAACTCTCATTTCCCACCAGGAAGAGGAAATAACCAAAGGCTCAGCGTGCCGTGCCGGAACCAGATTAGGGCCTGAAGCCATCCTGCGGTGTTGCGGCCAGGTCACAAGAAAGCAAGTTGAAGAAAGGAGCTCAGGGACACTGTAATTCACAAACCTGCAGAGTTATAAATGACAGCTATCGTCCAAAAATAGACTGAAGTAAGGCTGCCAAGAGGACTTGAAAGCGGGGCAGAATTGCAGGATACCGATTTCAGGAGGTAGACTGGAATTGCATTGAAAGCATAGGAAAAGAGGCAGAACGTCCACAATGATGCACTTGGCCAAAAAGGGCGTATGCGTTTTTTCCTGAATATATTCAGGAAAAAACGCATACGCCCTTTTTGGCCAACCAAGCAAGCTTGCAAAGGAAATCTGCACTACAATGAAGTCTCACTTCCCCCCGGTCAAAAGGGCCATCTGAAAAAAGTGTAAAATCCAGAAAGGCAGGACAGGCCATGGAGAACTGGGAGCCTTGTTATGCTGATGGGCGGGATGTAAATTGCCAACAACCACTCAGGAGAAGTGTATGGTGTTTCCTGAAACATCTAAAAAACAAAGCAACAGAACCTAGGGCACTTCCACTTATGGTCCTATAGCTTAGGGAAATTAAAATCAAAAACACACAGCCACCCCAAAGTTTGGGACGGCTCTGTTTACAAGAACCTCGTTTACAGTACAAGTTCAACATCGCAGAAAGTGAAAAATGGATAAAGAATTTGTGGTATTTACTTACAAAGCAATATCACTCAGCAATGAAATCTGTGTCATCAGGCCCTTAGCAGCACAATGAGTGGATTCAGGTATGATGATTCTAACTGAAATAAGTCACACAGAAAAAGAAACATCATAAGATATCAGTAATACACGGAATGTAAACTTGGCTACACAGGAACTGAATTACAGAACAGAACAGGGTCTCAAATTTAGAAAACCAACTTATGCTTGCTTAAGGGGAAAGGTGAGTTGGGGTGCTGCATAAAACCAGAGATTGAAATGAGCACAGATAAAGTTCCTTAAGCCAAATATGGAATAGACAAGAGCTACTCCTTGCTCAACGAAATGGACTCAACACCGCATATTAAACGCCTAAGAATGTACCTGACTAGTAAGTATCTTAAAACCTATGGATTGCTATGTCTCCGAAAGAGAATCAAGCATGTGTACAGGGGCATAAACGCAGCAGTGATAGGATTGGAGAGGTTCGGTGAGCAAATGAAGACCCTTTGAAGTCATATTGCATGGTACCCATTCCACGGGTTTCAAATACACAGGTTTAAGGTATTCTTCCTTCAGCTAAAACATGCATGTGGAACCCAAGTATGATCAACCATGTGAACGGGAGACGTGTTCAAATATGTCTCAGTTTTCCTCCCCTGGTACTCGGGTGCAACATTCCAGACGCTTTACTAACACTCTCCCCACTTGGAAAGTCAGCGCCTTTAACCTCCTGTTTGGCCCAGTTTGCAATTTCTGCGGAAGATGAACAGGAATAGCGAGAACCAATGAGAGACTAGCTGGAGGTGTCTGGACGGGCAAATTTAACTCTCATTTCCCACCAGGAAGAGGAAATAACCAAAGGCTCAGCATGCCGTGCCGGAACCAGATTAGGGCCTGAAGACATCCTGCGGTGTTGCGGCCAGGTCACAAGAAAGCGAGTTGAAGAAAGGAGCTCAGGGGCACTGTAATTCACAAACCTGCAGAGTTATAAATGACAGCTATCGTCCAAAAATAGACTGAAGTAAGGCTGCCCAGAGGACTTGAAAGCGGGGCAGAATTGCAGGAAACCGATTTCAGGAGGTAGACTGGAATTGCATTGAAAGCATAGGAAAAGAGGCAGAACGTCCACAATGATGCACTTGGCCAAAAAGGGCGTATGCGTTTTTTCCTGAATATATTCAGGAAAAAACGCATACGCCCTTTTTGGCCAACCAAGCAAGCTTGCAAAGGAAATCTGCACTACAATGAAGTCTCACTTCCCCCCGGTCAAAAGGGCCATCTGAAAAAAGTGTAAAATCCAGAAAGGCAGGACAGGCCATGGAGAACTGGGAGCCTTGTTATGCTGATGGGCGGGATGTAAATTGCCAACAACCACTCGGGAGAAGTGTATGGTGTTTCCTGAAACATCTAAAAAACAAAGCAACAGAACCTAGGGCACTTCCACTTATGGTCCTATAGCTTAGGAAAATTAAAATCAAAAAGACACAGCCACCCCAAAGTTTGGAACGGCTCTGTTTACAAGAACCTCGTTTACAGTACAAGTTCAACATCGCAGAAAGTGAAAAATGGATAAAGAAGTTGTGGTATTTACTTACAAAGCAATATCACTCAGCAATGAAATCTGTGTCATCAGGCCCTTAGCAGCACAATGAGTGGATTCAGGTATGATGATTCTAACTGAAATAAGTCACGCAGAAAAAGAAACATCATAAGATATCAGTAATACACGGAATGTAAACTTGGCTACACAGGAACTGAATTACAGAACAGAACAGGGTCTCAAATTTAGAAAACCAACTTATGCTTGCTTAAGGGTAAAGGTGAGTTGGGGTGCTGCATAAAACCAGAGATTGAAATGAGCACAGATAAAGTTCCTTAAGTCAAATATGGAATAGACAAGAGCTACTCCTTGCTCAACGAAATGGACTCAACACCGCATATTAAACGCCTAAGAATGTACCTGACTAGTAAGTATCTTAAAACCTATGGATCGCTATGTCTCCGATAGAGAATCAAGCATGTGTACAGGGGCATAAACGCAGCAGTGATAGGATTGGAGAGGTTCGGTGAGCAAATGAAGACCCTTTGAAGTCATATTGCATGGTACCCATTACACGGGTCTTAACTCTCCAGGTTTAAGGTATTCTTCCTTAAGCTAAAACATGCATGTGGAACCCAAGTATGATCAACCATGTGAACGGGAGACGTGTTCAAATATGTCTCAGTTTTCCTCCCCTGGTACTCGTTTGCAACATTCCAGACGCTTTACTAACACTCTCCCCACTTGGAGAGTCAGCGCCTTTAACCTCCTGTTTGGCCCAGTTTGCAAATTCTGTGGAAGATGAACAGGAATAGCGAGAACCAATGAGAGACTAGCTGGAGGTGTCTGGACGGGCAAATTTAACTCTCATTTCCCACCAGGAAGAGGAAATAACCAAAGGCTCAGCGTGCCGTGCCGGAACCAGATTAGGGCCTGAAGCCATCCTGCGGTGTTGCGGCCAGGTCACAAGAAAGCAAGTTGAAGAAAGGAGCTCAGGGGCACTGTAATTCACAAACCTGCAGAGTTATAAATGACAGCTATCGTCCAAAAATAGACTGAAGTAAGGCTGCCAAGAGGACTTGAAAGCGGGGCAGAATTGCAGGATACCGATTTCAGGAGGTAGACTGGAATTGCATTGAAAGCATAGGAAAAGAGGCAGAACGTCCACAATGATGCACTTGGCCAAAAAGGGCGTATGCGTTTTTTCCTGAATATATTCAGGAAAAAACGCATACGCCCTTTTTGGCCAACCAAGCAAGCTTGCAAAGGAAATCTGCACTACAATGAAGTCTCAGTTCCCCCCGGTCAAAAGGGCCATCTGAAAAAAGTGTAAAATCCAGAAAGGCAGGACAGGCCATGGAGAACTGGGAGCCTTGTTATGCTGATGGGCGGGATGTAAATTGCCAACAACCACTCAGGAGAAGTGTATGGTGTTTCCTGAAACATCTAAAAAACAAAGCAACAGAACCTAGGGCACTTCCACTTATGGTCCTATAGCTTAGGGAAATTAAAATCAAAAACACACAGCCACCCCAAAGTTTGGGACGGCTCTGTTTACAAGAACCTCGTTTACAGTACAAGTTCAACATCGCAGAAAGTGAAAAATGGATAAAGAAGTTGTGGTATTTACTTACAAAGCAATATCACTCAGCAATGAAATCTGTGTCATCAGGCCCTTAGCAGCACAATGAGTGGATTCAGGTATGATGATTCTAACTGAAATAAGTCACACAGAAAAAGAAACATCATAAGATATCAGTAATACACGGAATGTAAACTTGGCTACACAGGAACTGAATTACAGAACAGAACAGGGTCTCAAATTTAGAAAACCAACTTATGCTTGCTTAAGGGGAAAGGTGAGTTGGGGTGCTGCATAAAACCAGAGATTGAAATGAGCACAGATAAAGTTCCTTAAGCCAAATATGGAATAGACAAGAGCTACTCCTTGCTCAACGAAATGGACTCAACACCGCATATTAAACGCCTAAGAATGTACCTGACTAGTAAGTATCTTAAAACCTATGGATTGCTATGTCTCCGAAAGAGAATCAAGCATGTGTACAGGGGCATAAACGCAGCAGTGATAGGATTGGAGAGGTTCGGTGAGCAAATGAAGACCCTTTGAAGTCATATTGCATGGTACCCATTCCACGGGTTTCAAATACACAGGTTTAAGGTATTCTTCCTTCAGCTAAAACATGCATGTGGAACCCAAGTATGATCAACCATGTGAACGGGAGACGTGTTCAAATATGTCTCAGTTTTCCTCCCCTGGTACTCGGGTGCAACATTCCAGACGCTTTACTAACACTCTCCCCACTTGGAAAGTCAGCGCCTTTAACCTCCTGTTTGGCCCAGTTTGCAATTTCTGCGGAAGATGAACAGGAATAGCGAGAACCAATGAGAGACTAGCTGGAGGTGTCTGGACGGGCAAATTTAACTCTCATTTCCCACCAGGAAGAGGAAATAACCAAAGGCTCAGCATGCCGTGCCGGAACCAGATTAGGGCCTGAAGACATCCTGCGGTGTTGCGGCCAGGTCACAAGAAAGCGAGTTGAAGAAAGGAGCTCAGGGGCACTGTAATTCACAAACCTGCAGAGTTATAAATGACAGCTATCGTCCAAAAATAGACTGAAGTAAGGCTGCCCAGAGGACTTGAAAGCGGGGCAGAATTGCAGGAAACCGATTTCAGGAGGTAGACTGGAATTGCATTGAAAGCATAGGAAAAGAGGCAGAACGTCCACAATGATGCACTTGGCCAAAAAGGGCGTATGCGTTTTTTCCTGAATATATTCAGGAAAAAACGCATACGCCCTTTTTGGCCAACCAAGCAAGCTTGCAAAGGAAATCTGCACTACAATGAAGTCTCACTTCCCCCCGGTCAAAAGGGCCATCTGAAAAAAGTGTAAAATCCAGAAAGGCAGGACAGGCCATGGAGAACTGGGAGCCTTGTTATGCTGATGGGCGGGATGTAAATTGCCAACAACCACTCGGGAGAAGTGTATGGTGTTTCCTGAAACATCTAAAAAACAAAGCAACAGAACCTAGGGCACTTCCACTTATGGTCCTATAGCTTAGGAAAATTAAAATCAAAAAGACACAGCCACCCCAAAGTTTGGAACGGCTCTGTTTACAAGAACCTCGTTTACAGTACAAGTTCAACATCGCAGAAAGTGAAAAATGGATAAAGAAGTTGTGGTATTTACTTACAAAGCAATATCACTCAGCAATGAAATCTGTGTCATCAGGCCCTTAGCAGCACAATGAGTGGATTCAGGTATGATGATTCTAACTGAAATAAGTCACGCAGAAAAAGAAACATCATAAGATATCAGTAATACACGGAATGTAAACTTGGCTACACAGGAACTGAATTACAGAACAGAACAGGGTCTCAAATTTAGAAAACCAACTTATGCTTGCTTAAGGGTAAAGGTGAGTTGGGGTGCTGCATAAAACCAGAGATTGAAATGAGCACAGATAAAGTTCCTTAAGTCAAATATGGAATACACAAGAGCTACTCCTTGCTCAACGAAATGGACTCAACACCGCATATTAAACGCCTAAGAATGTACCTGACTAGTAAGTATCTTAAAACCTATGGATTGCTATGTCTCCGAAAGAGAATCAAGCATGTGTACAGGGGCATAAACGCAGCAGTGATAGGATTGGAGAGGTTCGGTGAGCAAATGAAGACCCTTTGAAGTCATATTGCATGGTACCCATTACACGGGTCTTAACTCTCCAGGTTTAAGGTATTCTTCCTTCAGCTAAAACATGCATGTGGAACCCAAGTATGATCAACCATGTGAACGGGAGACGTGTTCAAATATGTCTCAGTTTTCCTCCCCTGGTACTCGTTTGCAACATTCCAGACGCTTTACTAACACTCTCCCCACTTGGAGAGTCAGCGCCTTTAACCTCCTGTTTGGCCCAGTTTGCAAATTCTGTGGAAGATGAACAGGAATAGCGAGAACCAATGAGAGACTAGCTGGAGGTGTCTGGACGGGCAAATTTAACTCTCATTTCCCACCAGGAAGAGGAAATAACCAAAGGCTCAGCGTGCCGTGCCGGAACCAGATTAGGGCCTGAAGCCATCCTGCGGTGTTGCGGCCAGGTCACAAGAAAGCAAGTTGAAGAAAGGAGCTCAGGGGCACTGTAATTCAGAAACCTGCAGAGTTATAAATGACAGCTATCGTCCAAAAATAGACTGAAGTAAGGCTGCCAAGAGGACTTGAAAGCGGGGCAGAATTGCAGGATACCGATTTCAGGAGGTAGACTGGAATTGCATTGAAAGCATAGGAAAAGAGGCAGAACGTCCACAATGATGCACTTGGCCAAAAAGGGCGTATGCGTTTTTTCCTGAATATATTCAGGAAAAAACACATACGCCCTTTTTGGCCAACCAAGCAAGCTTGCAAAGGAAATCTGCACTACAATGAAGTCTCACTTCCCCCCGGTCAAAAGGGCCATCTGAAAAAAGTGTAAAATCCAGAAAGGCAGGACAGGCCATGGAGAACTGGGAGCCTTGTTATGCTGATGGGCGGGATGTAAATTGCCAACAACCACTCAGGAGAAGTGTATGGTGTTTCCTGAAACATCTAAAAAACAAAGCAACAGAACCTAGGGCACTTCCACTTATGGTCCTATAGCTTAGGGAAATTAAAATCAAAAACACACAGCCACCCCAAAGTTTGGGACGGCTCTGTTTACAAGAACCTCGTTTACAGTACAAGTTCAACATCGCAGAAAGTGAAAAATGGATAAAGAAGTTGTGGTATTTACTTACAAAGCAATATCACTCAGCAATGAAATCTGTGTCATCAGGCCCTTAGCAGCACAATGAGTGGATTCAGGTATGATGATTCTAACTGAAATAAGTCACACAGAAAAAGAAACATCATAAGATATCAGTAATACACGGAATGTAAACTTGGCTACACAGGAACTGAATTACAGAACAGAACAGGGTCTCAAATTTAGAAAACTAACTTATGCTTGCTTAAGGGTAAAGGTGAGTTGGGGTGCTGCATAAAACCAGAGATTGAAATGAGCACAGATAAAGTTCCTTAAGCCAAATATGGAATAGACAAGAGCTACTCCTTGCTCAACGAAATGGACTCAACACCCCATATTAAACGCCTAAGAATGTACCTGACTAGTAAGTATCTTAAAACCTATGGATTGCTATGTCTCCAAAAGAGAATCAAGCATGTGTACAGGGGCATAAACGCAGCAGTGATAGGATTGGAGAGGTTCGGTGAGCAAATGAAGACCCTTTGAAGTCATATTGCATGGTACCCATTCCACGGGTTTCAACTACCAAGGTTTAAGGTATTCTTCCTTCAGCTAAAACATGCATGTGGAACCTAGAGTATGATCAACCATGTGATCGGGAGACGTGTTCAAATATGTCTCAGTTTTCGTACCCTGGTACTCGGGTGCAACATTCCAGACACTTTACTAACACTCTCCCGACTTGGAGAGTCAGTCCCTTTAACCTCCTGTTTGGCCCAGTTTGCAATTTCTGCGGAAGATGAACAGGAATAGCGAGAACCAATGAGAGGCTAGCTGGAGGTGTCTGGATGGGCAAATTTAACTCTCATTTCCCACCAGGAAGAGGAATTAACCAAAGGCTCAGCGTGCCGTGCCGGAACCAGATTAGGGCCTGAAGCCATCCTGTGGTGTTGCAGCCAGGTCACAAGAAAGCAAGTTGAAGAAAGGAGCGCAGGGGCACTGTAATTCACAAACCTGCAGAGTTATAAATGACAGCTATCGTCCAAAAATAGACTGAAGTAAGGCTGCCAAGAGGACTTGAAAGCGGGGCAGAATTGCAGGAAACCGATTTCAGGAGGTAGACTGGAATTGCATTGAAAGCATAGGAAAAGAGGCAGAACGTCCACAATGATGCACTTGGCCAAAAAGGGCGTATGCGTTTTTTCCTGAATATATTCAGGAAAAAACGCATACGCCCTTTTTGGCCAACCAAGCAAGCTTGCAAAGGAAATCTGCACTACAATGAAGTCTCACTTCCCCCCGGTCAAAAGGGCCATCTGAAAAAAGTGTAAAATCCAGAAAGGCAGGACAGGCCATGGAGAACTGGGAGCCTTGTTATGCTGATGGGCGGGATGTAAATTGCCAACAACCACTCGGGAGAAGTGTATGGTGTTTCCTGAAACATCTAAAAAACAAAGCAACAGAACCTAGGGCACTTCCACTTATGGTCCTATAGCTTAGGGAAATTAAAATCAAAAAGACACAGCCACCCCAAAGTTTGGAAAGGCTCTGTTTACAAGAACCTCGTTTACAGTACAAGTTCAACATCGCAGAAAGTGAAAAATGGATAAAGAAGTTGTGGTATTTACTTACAAAGCAATATCACTCAGCAATGAAATCTGTGTCATCAGGCCCTTAGCAGCACAATGAGTGGATTCAGGTATGATGATTCTAACTGAAATAAGTCACACAGAAAAAGAAACATCATAAGATATCAGTAATACACGGAATGTAAACTTGGCTACACAGGAACTGAATTACAGAACAGAACAGGGTCTCAAATTTAGAAAACCAACTTATGCTTGCTTAAGGGTAAAGGTGAGTTGGGGTGCTGCATAAAACCAGAGATTGAAATGAGCACAGATAAAGTTCCTTAAGCCAAATATGGAATAGACAAGAGCTACTCCTTGCTCAACGAAATGGACTCAATACCGCATATTAAACGCCTAAGAATGTACCTGACTAGTAAGTATCTTAAAACCTATGGATTGCTATGTCTCCGAAAGAGAATCAAGCATGTGTACAGGGGCATAAACGCAGCAGTGATAGGATTGGAGAGGTTCGGTGAGCAAATGAAGACCCTTTGAAGTCATATTGCATGGTACCCATTCCACGGGTTTCAACTACCCAGGTTTAAGGTATTCTTCCTTCAGCTAAAACATGCATGTGGAACCTAGAGTATGATCAACCATGTGATCGGGAGACGTGTTCAAATATGTCTCAGTTTTCATACCCTGGTACTCGGGTGCAACATTCCAGACGCTTTACTAACACTCTCCCCACTTGGAGAGTCAGTCCCTTTAACCTCCTGTTTGGCCCAGTTTGCAATTTCTGCGGAAGATGAACAGGAATAGCGAGAACCAATGAGAGACTAGCTGGAGGTGTCTGGACGGGCAAATTTAACTCTCATTTCCCACCAGGAAGAGGAAATAACCAAAGGCTCAGCGTGCCGTGCCGGAACCAGATTAGGGCCTGAAGCCATCCTGGGTGTTTCGGCCAGCTCACAAGAAAGCGAGTTGAAGAAAGGAGCTCAGGGGCACTGTAATTCACAAACCTGCAGAGTTATAAATGACAGCTATCGTCCAAAAATAGACTGAAGTAAGGCTGCCAAGAGGACTTGAAAGCGGGGCAGAATTGCAGGAAACCGATTTCAGGAGGTAGACTGGAATTGCATTGAAAGCATAGGAAAAGAGGCAGAACGTCCACAATGATGCACTTGGCCAAAAAGGGCGTATGCGTTTTTTCCTGAATATATTCAGGAAAAAACGCATACGCCCTTTTTGGCCAACCAAGCAAGCTTGCAAAGGAAATCTGCACTACAATGAAGTCTCACTTCCCCCCGGTCAAAAGGGCTATCTGAAAAAAGTGTAAAATCCAGAAAGGCAGGACAGGCCATGGAGAACTGGGAGCCTTGTTATGCTGATGGGCGGGATGTAAATTGCCAACAACCACTCGGGAGAAGTGTATGGTGTTTCCTGAAACATCTAAAAAACAAAGCAACAGAACCTAGGGCACTTCCACTTATGGTCCTATAGCTTAGGGAAATTAAAATCAAAAAGACACAGCCACCCCAAAGTTTGGAACGGCTCTGTTTACAAGAACCTCGTTTACAGTACAAGTTCAACATCGCAGAAAGTGAAAAATGGATAAAGAAGTTGTGGTATTTACTTACAAAGCAATATCACTCAGCAATGAAATCTGTGTCATCAGGCCCTTAGCAGCACAATGAGTGGATTCAGGTATGATGATTCTAACTGAAATAAGTCACACAGAAAAAGAAACATCATAAGATATCAGTAATACACGGAATGTAAACTTGGCTACACAGGAACTGAATTACAGAACAGAACAGGTTTTCAAATTTAGAAAAACAACCTATGCTTGCTTAAGGGGAAAGGTGAGTTGGGGTGCTGCATAAAACCAGAGATTGAAATGAGCACAGATAAAGTTCCTTAAGCCAAATATGGAATAGACAAGAGCTACTCCTTGCTCAACGAAATGGACTCAACACCGCATATTAACCGCCTAAGAATGTAACTGACTAGTAAGTATCTTAAAACCTATGGATTGCTATGTCTCCAAAAGAGAATCAAGCGTGTGTACAGGGGCATAAACGCAGCAGTGATAGGATTGGAGAGGTTCGGTGAGCAAATGAAGACCCTTTGAAGTCATATTGCATGGTACCCATTACACGGGTCTCAACTCTCCAGGTTTAAGGTATTCTTCCTTCAGCTAAAACATGCATGTGGAACCCAGAGTATGATCAACCGTGTGATCGGGAGACGTGTTCAAATATGTCTCAGTTTTCCTCCCCTGGTACTCGGGTGCAACATTCCAGACGCTTTACTAACACTCTCCCCACTTGGAGAGTCAGCGCCTTTAACCTCCTGTTTCGCCCAGTTTGCAATTTCTGCGGAAGATGAACAGGAATAGCGAGAACCAATGAGAGGCTAGCTGGAGGTGTCTGGACGGGCAAATTTAACTCTCATTTCCCACCAGGAAGAGGAATTAACCAAAGGCTCAGCATTCCGTGACGGAACCAGATTAGGGCCTGAAGCCATCATGCGGTGTTGCAGCTAGCTCACAAGAAAGCGTGTTGAACAAAGGAGCTCAGGGGCTCTGTAATTCACAAACCTGCAGACTTATAAATGACAGCTATCGTCCAAAAATAGACTGAAGTAAGGCTGCCAAGAGGACTTGAAAGCGGGGCAGAATTGCAGGAAACCGATTTCAGGAGGTAGACTGGAATTGCATTGAAAGCATAGGAAAAGAGGCAGAACGTCCACAATGATGCACTTGGACAAAAAGGGCGTATGTGTTTTTTCCTTAATATATTCAGGAAAACACGCATACGCCCTTTTTGGCCAACCAAGCAAGCTTGCAAAGGAAATCTGCACTACAATGAAGTCTCACTTCCCCCCGGTCAAAAGGGCCATCTGAAAAAAGTGTAAAATCCAGAAAGGCAGGACAGGCCATGGAGAACTGGGAGCCTTGTTATGCTGAAGGGCGGGATGTAAATTGCGAACAACCACTCGGGAGAAGTGTATGGTGTTTCCTGAAACATCTAAAAAACAAAGCAACAGAGCCTAGGGCACTTCCACTTATGGTCCTATAGCTTAGGGAATTTAAAATCAAAAAGACACAGCCACCCCAAAGTTTGGAACGGCTCTGTTTACAAGAACCTCGTTTAAAACACAAGTTCAACATCGCAGAAAGTGAAAAATGGATAAAAAAGTTGTGGTATTTACTTACAAAGCAATATCACTCAGCAATGAAATCTGTGTCATCAGGCCCTTAGCAGCACAATGAGTGGATTCAGGTATGATGATTCTAACTGAAATAAGTCACACAGAAAAAGAAACATCATAAGATATCAGTAATACACGGAATGTAAACTTGGCTACACAGGAACTGAATTACAGAACAGAACAGGGTCTCAAATTTAGAAAACCAACTTATGCTTGCTTAAGGGTAAAGGTGAGTTGGGGTGCTGCATAAAACCAGAGATTGAAATGAGCACAGATAAAGTTCCTTAAGCCAAATATGGAATAGACAAGAGCTACTCCTTGCTCAACGAAATGGACTAAACACCGCATATTAAACGCCTAAGAATGTACCTGACTAGTAAGTATCTTAAAACCTATGGATTGCTATGTCTCCGAAAGAGAATCAAGCATGTGTACAGGGGCATAAACGCAGCAGTGATAGGATTGGAGAGGTTCGGTGAGCAAATGAAGACCCTTTGAAGTCATATTGCATGGTATCCATTCCACGGGTTTGAAATACACAGGTTTAAGGTATTCTTCCTTCAGCTAAAACATGCATGTGGAACCCAAGTATGATCAACCATGTGAACGGGAGATGTGTTCAAATATGTCTCAGTTTTCCTCCCCTGGTACTCGGGTGCAACATTCCAGACGCTTTACTAACACTCTCCCCACTTGGAAAGTCAGCGCCTTTAACCTCCTGTTTGGCCCAGTTTGCAATTTCTGCGGAAGATGAACAGGAATAGCGAGAACCAATGAGAGACTAGCTGGAGGTGTCTGGACGGGCAAATTTAACTCTCATTTCCCACCAGGAAGAGGAAATAACCAAAGGCTCAGCATGCTGTGCCGGAACCAGATTAGGGCCTGAAGACATCCTGCGGTGTTGCGGCCAGGTCACAAGAAAGCGAGTTGAAGAAAGGAGCTCAGGGGCACTGTAATTCACAAACCTGCAGAGTTATAAATGACAGCTATCGTCCAAAAATAGACTGAAGTAAGGCTGCCAAGAGGACTTGAAAGCGGGGCAGAATTGCAGGAAACCGATTTCAGGAGGTAGACTGGAATTGCATTGAAAGCATAGGAAAAGAGGCAGAACGTCCACAATGATGCACTTGGCCAAAAAGGGCGTATGCGTTTTTTCCTGAATATATTCAGGAAAAAACGCATACGCCCTTTTTGGCCAACCAAGCAAACTTGCAAAGGAAATCTGCACTACAATGAAGTCTCACATCCCCCCGGTCAAAAGGGCCATCTGAAAAAAGTGTAAAATCCAGAAAGGCAGGACAGGCCATGGAGAACTGGGAGCCTTGTTATGCTGATGGGCGGGATGTAAATTGCCAACAACCACTTGGGAGAAGTGTATGGTGTTTCCTGAAACATCTAAAAAACAAAGCAACAGAACCTAGGGCACTTCCACTTATGGTCCTATAGCTTAGGGAAATTAAAATCAAAAAGACACAGCCACCCCAAAGTTTGGGACGGCTCTGTTTACAAGAACCTCGTTTACAGTACAAGTTCAACATCGCAGAAAGTGAAAAATGGATAAAGAAGTTGTGGTATTTACTTACAAAGCAATATCACTCAGCAATGAAATCTGTGTCATCAGGCCCTTAGCAGCACAATGAGTGGATTCAGGTATGATGATTCTAACTGAAATAAGTCACACAGAAAAAGAAACATCATAAGATATCAGTAATACACAGAATGTAAACTTGGCTACACAGGAACTGAATTACAGAACAGAACAGGGTCTCAAATTTAGAAAACCAACTTATGCTTGCTTAAGGGTAAAGGTGAGTTGGGGTGCTGCATAAAACCAGAGATTGAAATGAGCACAGATAAAGTTCCTTAAGCCAAATATGGAATAGACAAGAGCTACTCCTTGCTCAACGAAATGGACTCAACACCCCATATTAAACGCCTAAGAATGTACCTGACTAGTAAGTATCTTAAAACCTATGGATTGCTATGTCTCCAAAAGAGAATCAAGCATGTGTACAGGGGCATAAACGCAGCAGTGATAGGATTGGAGAGGTTCGGTGAGCAAATGAAGACCCTTTGAAGTCATATTGCATGGTACCCATTCCACGGGTTTCAACTACCCAGGTTTAAGGTATTCTTCCTTCAGCTAAAACATGCATGTGGAACCTAGAGTATGATCAACCATGTGATCGGGAGACGTGTTCAAATATGTCTCAGTTTTCGTACCCTGGTACTCGGGTGCAACATTCCAGACGCTTTACTAACACTCTCCCGACTTGGAGAGTCAGTCCCTTTAACCTCCTGTTTGACCCAGTTTGCAATTTCTGCGGAAGATGAACAGGAATAGCGAAAACCAATGATAGGCTAGCTGGAGGTGTCTGGACAGGCAAATTTAACTCTCATTTCCCACCAGGAGGACGAAATAACCAAAGACTCAGCGTGCCGTGCCAGAACCAGATTAGGGCCTGAAGCCATCCTGCGGTGTTGCGGCCAGGTCACAAGAAAGCGAGGTGAAGAAAGGAGCTCAGGGGCACTGTAATTCGCAAAGCTGCAGAGTTATAAATGACAGCTATCGTCCAAAAATAGACTGAAGTAAGGCTGCCAAGAGGACTTGAAAGCGGGGCAGAATTGCAGGAAACCGATTTCAGGAGGTAGACTGGAATTGCATTGAAAGCATAGGAAAAGAGGCAGAACGTCCACAATGATGCACTTGGCCAAAAAGGGCGTATGCGTTTTTTCCTGAATATATTCAGGAAAAAACGCATACGCCCTTTTTGGCCAACCAAGCAAGCTTGCAAAGGAAATCTGCACTACAATGAAGTCTCACTTCCCCCCGGTCAAAAGGGCCATCTGAAAAAAGTGTAAAATCCAGAAAGGCAGGACAGGCCATGGAGAACTGGGAGCCTTGTTATGCTGATGGGCGGGATGTAAATTGCCAACAACCACTCGGGAGAAGTGTATGGTGTTTCCTGAAACATCTAAAAAACAAAGCAACAGAACCTAGGGCACTTCCACTTATGGTCCTATAGCTTAGGGAAATTAAAATCAAAAAGACACAGCCACCCCAAAGTTTGGAACGGCTCTGTTTACAAGAACCTCGTTTACAGTACAAGTTCAACATCGCAGAAAGTGAAATGGATAAAGAAGTTGCGGTATTCACTTACAAAGCAATATCACTCAGCAATGAAATCTGTGTCATCAGGCACTTAGCAGCACAATGAGTGGATTCAGGTATGATGATTCTAACTGAAATAAGTCACACAGAAAAAGAAACATCATAAGATATCAGTAATACACGGAATGTAAACTTGGCTACACAGGAACTGAATTACAGAACAGAACAGGTTCTCAAATTTAGAAAACCAACTTATGCTTGCTTAAGGGGAAAGGTGAGTTGGGGTGCTGCATAAAACCAGAGATTGAAATGAGCACAGATAAAGTTCCTTAAGCCAAATATGGAATAGACAAGAGCTACTCCTTGCTCAACGAAATGGACTCAACACCGCATATTAAACGCCTAAGAATGTAACTGACTAGTAAGTATCTTAAAACCTATAGATTACTATGTCTCCGAAAGAGAATCAAGCATGTGTACAGGGGCATAAACGCAGCAGTGATAGGATTGGAGAGGTTCGGTTAGCAAATGAAGACCCTTTGAAGTCATATTGCATGGTACCCATTCCACGGGTTTCAACTACCCAGGTTTTAGGTATTCTTCCTTCAGCTAAAACATGCATGTGGAACCCAGAGTATGATCAACCATGTGATCGGGAGACGTGTTCAAATATGTCTCAGTTTTCCTCCCCTGGTACTCGGGTGCAACATTCCAGATGCTTTAGTAACACTCTCCCCACTTGGAGAGTCAGCGCCTTTAACCTCCTGTTTGGCCCAGTTTGCAATTTCTGCAGAAGATGAACAGGAATAGCGAGAACCAATGAGAGGCTAGCTGGAGGTGTCTGAACGGGCAAATTTAACTCTCATTTCCCACCAGGAAGAGGAATTAAACAAAGGCTCAGCGTTCCGTGACGGAACCAGATTAGGGCCTGAAGCCATCATGCGGTGTTGCAGCTAGCTCACAAGAAAGCGAGTTGAACAAAGGAGCTCAGGGGCACTGTAATTCACAAACCTGCAGACTTATAAATGACAGCTATTGTCCAAAAATAGACTGAAGTAAGGCTGCCAAGAGGACTTGAAAGCGGGGCAGAATTGCAGGAAACCGATTTCAGGAGGTAGACTGGAATTGCATTGAAAGCATAGGAAAAGAGGCAGAACGTCCACAATGATGCACTTGGCCAAAAAGGGCGTATGCGTTTTTTCCTGAATATATTCAGGAAAAAACGCATACGCCCTTTTTGGCCAACCAAGCAAGCTTGCAAAGGAAATCTGCACTACAATGAAGTCTCACTTCCCCCAGGTCAAAAGGGCCATCTGAAAAAAGTGTAAAATCCAGAAAGGCAGGACAGGCCATGGAGAACTGGGAGCCTTGTTATGCTGAAGGGCGGGATGTAAATTGCCAACAAACACTCGGGAGAAGTGTATGGTGTTTCCTGAAACATCTAAAAAACAAAGCAACAGAGCCTAGGGCACTTCCACTTATGGTCCTATAGCTTAGGGAATTTAAAATCAAAAAGACACAGCCACCCCAAAGTTTCGAACGGCTCTGTTTACAAGAACCTCGTTTAAAACACAAGTTCAACATCGCAGAAAGTGAAAAATGGATAAAAAGTTGTGGTATTTACTTACAAAGCAATATCACTCAGCAATGAAATGTGTGTCATCAGGCCCTTAGCAGCACAATGAGTGGATTCAGGTATGATGATTCTAACTGAAGTAAGTCACACAGAAAAAGAAACATCATAAGATATCAGTAATACACGGAATGGAAACTTGGCTACACAGGAACTGAATTACAGAACAGAACAGGGTCTCAAATTTAGAAAACCAACTTATGCTTGCTTAAGGGTAAAGGTGAGTTGGGGTGCTGCATAAAACCAGAGATTGAAATGAGCACAGATAAAGTTCCTTAAGCCAAATATGGAATAGACAAGAGCTACTCCTTGCTCAACGAAATGGACACAAAACCCCATATTAAACGCCTAAGAATGCACCTGACTAGTAAGTATCTTAAAACCTATGGATTGCTATGTCTCCGAAAGAGAATCAAGCGTGTGTACAGGGGCATAAACGCAGCAGTGATAGGATTGCAGAGGTTCGTGAGCAAATGAAGACCCTTTGAAGTCATATTGCATGGTACCCATTCCACGGGTTTCAACTACCCAGGTTTAAGGTATTCTTCCTTCATCTAAAACATGCATGTGGAACCTAGAGTATGATCAACCATGTGATCGGGAGACGTGTTCAAATATGTCTCAGTTTTCGTACCCTGGTACTCGGGTGCAACATTCCAGACGCTTTACTAACACTCTCCCCACTTGGAGAGTCAGTCCCTTTAACCTCCTGTTTGGCCCAGTTTGCAATTTCTGTGGAAGATGAACAGGAATAGCGAGAACCAATAAGAGGCTAGCTGGAGGTGTCTGGATGGGCAAATTTAACTCTCATTTCTCACCAGGAAGAGGAATTAACCAAAGGCTCGGCGTGCCGTGCCAGAACCAGATTAGGGCCTGAAGACATCCTGCGGTGTTGCGGCCAGTTCACAAGAAAGCGAGTTGAAGAAAGGAGCTCAGGGGCACTGCAATTCACAAACCTGCAGAGTTATAAATGACAGCTATTGTCCAAAAATAGACTGAAGTAAGGCTGCCAAGAGGACTTGAAAGCGGGGCAGAATTGCAGGAAACCGATTTCAGGAGGTAGACTGGAATTGCATTGAAAGCATAGGAAAAGAGGCAGAACGTCCACAATGATGCACTTGGCCAAAAAGGGCGTATGCGTTTTTTCCTGAATATATTCAGGAAAAAACGCATACGCCCTTTTTGGCCAACCAAGCAAACTTGCAAAGGAAATCTGCACTACAATGAAGTCTCACTTTCCCACGGTAAAGGGACATCTGATAAAAGTGTAAACTCCAGAAAGGCAGGACAGGCCATGGAGAACTGGGAGCCTTGTTATGCTGATGGGCGGGATGTAAATTGCCAACAGACACTCAGGAGAAGTGTATGGTGTTTCCTGAAACATCTAAAAAACAAAGCATCAGAGCCTAGGGCACTTCCACTTATGGTCCTATAGCTTAGGGAAATTAAAATCAAAAAGACACAGCCACCCCAAAGTTTGGGACGCCTCCGTTTACAAGAACCTCGTTTACCGTACAAGTTCAATATCACAGAAAGTGAAAAATGGATAAAGAACTTGTGGTACTTACGTACAATGCAGTATCACTCAGCAATGAAATCTATGTCATCAGGCCCGTAGCAGCATAATGAGTGGATTCAGGTACGATGATTCTAACTGAAATAAGTCACACAGAAAAAGAAACATCATAAGATATCAGTAATACACGGAATGTAAACTTGGCTACACAGGAACTGCATTCCAAAACAGAACAGGGTCTCAAATTTAGAAAACCAACTTATGCTTGCTTAAGGGGAAAGGTGAGTTGGGGTGCTGCATAAAACCAGAGATTGAAATGAGCACAGATAAAGTTCCTTAAGCCAAATATGGAATAGACAAGAGCTACTCCTTGCTCAACGAAATGGACTCAACACCGCATATTAAACGCCTAAGAATGTACCTGACTAGTAAGTATCTTAAAACCTATGGATTGCTATGTCTCCGAAAGAGAATCAAGCATGTGTACAGGGGCATAAACGCAGCAGTGATAGGATTGGAGAGGTTCGGTGAGCAAATGAAGTCCCTTTGAAGTCATATTGCATGGTACCCATTACACGGGTCTCAACTCTCCAGGTTTAAGGTATTCTTCCTTCAGCTAAAACATGCATATGGAACCCAGAGTATGATCAACCATGTGATCGGGAGACGTGTTCAAATATGTCTCAGTTTTCGTACCCTGGTACTCGGGTGCAACATTCCAGACGCTTAACGAACACTCTCCCCACTTGGAGAGTCAGTGCCTTTAACCTCGTGTTTGGCCCAGTTTGCAATTTCTGCGGAAGATGAACAGGAATAGGGAGAACCAATGAGAGACTAGCTGGAGGTGTCTGGACGGGGAAATTTAACTCTCATTTCCCACCAGGAAGAGGAAATAACCAAAGGCTCAGCGTGCCGTGCCGGAACCAGATTAGGGCCTGAAGCCATCCTGCGGTGTTGCGGCCAGGTCACAAGAAAGCGAGTTGAAGAAAGGAGCTCAGGGGCACTGTAATTCACAAACCTGTAGAGTTATAAATGACAGCTATCGTCCAAAAATACACTGAAGTAAGGCTGCCAAGAGGACTTGAAAGCGGGGCAGAATTGCAGGAAACCGATTTCAGGAGGTAGACTGGAATTGCATTGAAAGCATAGGAAAAGAGGCAGAACGTCCACAGTGATGCACTTGGCCAAAAAGGGCGTATGCGTTTTTTCCTGAATATATTCAGGAAAAAACGCATACGCCCTTTTTGGCCAACCAAGCAAGCTTGCAAAGGAAATCTGCACTACAATGAAGTCTCACTTCCCCCCGGTCAAAAGGGCCATCTGAAAAAAGTGTAAAATCCAGAAAGGCAGGACAGGCCATGGAGAACTGGGAGCCTTGTTATGCTGATGGGCGGGATGTAAATTGCCAACAGACACTCGGGAGAAGTGTATGGTGTTTCCTGAAGCATCTAAAAAACAAAGCAACAGAGCCTAGGCACTTCCACTTATGGTCCTATAGCTTAGGGAAATTAAAATCAAAAAGACACAGCCACCCCAAAGTTTGGAACGGATCTGTTTACAAGAACCTCGTTTTCAGTACAAGTTCAACATCTCAGAAAGTGAAAAATGGATAAAGAAGTTGCGGTATTTACTTACAAAGCAATATCACTCAGCAATGAAATCTATGTCACCAGGCCCTTAGCAGCACAATGAGTGGATTCAGGTATGATGATTCTAACTGAAATAAGTCACACAGAAAAAGAAACATCATAAGATATCACTAATACACGGAATGGAAACTTGGCTACACAGGAACTGAATTACAGAACAGAACAGGGACTAAAATTTAGAAAACCAACTTATGCTTGCTTAAGGGTAAAGGTGAGTAGGGGTGCTGCATAAAACCAGAGATTGAAATGAGCACAGATAAAGTTCCTTAAGCCAAATATGGAATAGACAAGAGCTACTCCTTGCTCAACGAAATGGACTCAACACCCCATATTAAACGCCTAAGAATGTACCTGACTAGTAAGTATCTTAAAACCTATGGATTGCTATGTCTCCAAAAGAGAATCAAACGTGTGTACAGGGGCATAAACGCAGCAGTGATAGGATTGGAGAGGTTCGGTGAGCAAATGAAGACCCTTTGAAGACATATTGCATGGTACCCATTCCACGGGTCTCAACTCTCCAGGTTTAAGGTATTCTTCCTTCAGCTAAAACATGCATGTGGAACCCAGAGTATGATCAACCGTGTGAACGGGAGACGTGTTCAAATATGTCTCAGTTTTCCTCCCCTGGTACTCGGGTGCAACATTCCAGACGCTTTACTTACACTCTCCCCACTTGGAGAGTCAGCGCCTTTAACCTCCTGTTTGGCCCAGTTTGCAATTTCTGCGGAAGATGAACAGGAATAGCGAGAACCAATGAGAGACTAGCTGGAGGTGTCTGGACGGGCAAATTTAACTCTCATTTCCCACCAGGAAGAGGAAATAACCAAACGCTCAGCATGCCGGGCCGGAACCAGATTAGGGCCTGAAGCCATCCTGCGGTGTTGCGGCCAGCTCACAAGAAAGCGAGTTGAAGAAAGGAGCTCAGGGGCACTGTAATTCACAAACCTGCAGAGTTATAAATGACAGCTATCGTCCAAAAATAGACTGAAGTAAGGCTGCCAAGAGGACTTGAAAGCGGGGCAGAATTGCAGGAAACCGATTTCAGGAGGTAGACTGGAATTGCATTGAAAGCATAGGAAAAGAGGCAGAACGTCCACAATGATGCACTTGGCCAAAAAGGGCGTATGCGTTTTTTCCTGAATATATTCAGGAAAAAACGCATACGCCCTTTTTGGCCAACCAAGCAAGCTTGCAAAGGAAATCTGCACTACAATGAAGTCTCACTTCCCCCCGGTCAAAAGGGCCATCTGAAAAAAGTGTAAAATCCAGAAAGGCAGGACAGGCCATGGAGAACTGGGAGCCTTGTTATGCTGATGGGCAGGATGTAAATTGCCAACAACCACTCGGGAGAAGTGTATGGTGTTTCCTGAAACATCTAAAAAACAAATCAACAGAGCCTAGGGCACTTCCACTTATGGTCCTATAGCTTAGGGAAATTAAAATAAAAAAGACACAGCCACCCCAAAGTTTGAAACGGCTCTGTTTACAAGAACCTCGTTTACAGTACAAGTTCAACATCGCAGAAAGTGAAAAATGGATAAAGAAGTTATGGTATTTACTTACAAAGCAATATCACTCAGCAATGAAATCTATGTCATCAGGCCCTTAGCAGCACAATGAGTGGATTCAGGTATGATGATTCTAACTGAAATAAGTCACACAGAAAAAGAAACATCATAAGATATCAGTAATACACGGAATGTAAACTTGGCTACACAGGAACTGAATTACAGAACAGAACAGGGTCTCAAATTTAGAAAACCAACTTATGCTTGCATAAGGGGAAAGGTGAATTGGGGTGCTGCATAACCAGAGATCGAAATGAGCACAGATAAAGTTCCTTAAGCCAAATATGGAATAGACAAGAGCTACTCCTTGCTCAACGAAATGGACTCAACACCGCATATTAAACGCCTAAGAATGTACCTGACTAGTAAGTATCTTAAAACCTATGGATTGCTATGTCTCCGAAAGAGAATCAAGCATGTGTACAGGGGCATAAACGCAGCAGTGATAGGATTGGAGAGGTTCGGTGAGCAAATGAAGAACCTTTGAAGTCATATTGTATGGTACCCATTCCACGGGTTTCAACTACCGAGGTTTAAGGTATTCTTCCTTCAGCTAAAACATGCATGTGGAACCCAAGTATGATCAACCATGTGAACGGGAGACGTGTTCAAATATGTCTCAGTTTTCCTCCCCTGGTACTCGGGTGCAACATTCCAGACGCTTTACTAACACTCTCCCCACTTGGAGAGTCAGCGCCTTTAACCTCCTGTTTGGCCCAGTTTGCAATTTCTGCGGAAGATGAACAGGAATAGCGAGAACCAATGAGAGACTAGCTGGAGGTGTCTGGACGGGCAAATTTAACTCTCATTTCCCACCAGGAAGAGGAAATAACCAAAGGCTCAGCGTGCCGTGCCGGAACCAGATTAGGGCCTGAAGCCATCCTGCGGTGTTGCGGCCAGGTCACAAGAAAGCGAGTTGAAGAAACGAGCTCAGGGGCACTGTAATTCACAAACCTGCAGAGTTATAAATGACAGCTATCGTCCAAAAATAGACTGAAGTAAGGCTGCCAAGAGGACTTGAAAGCGGGGCAGCATTGCAGGAAACCGATTTCAGGAGGTAGACTGGAATTGCATTGAAAGCATAGGAAAAGAGGCAGAACGTCCACAATGATGCACTTGGCCAAAAAGGGCGTATGCGTTTTTTCCTGAATATATTCAGGAAAAAACGCATACGCCCTTTTTGGCCAACCAAGCAAGCTTGCAAAGGAAATCTGCACTACAATGAAGTCTCACTTCCCCCCGGTCAAAAGGGCCATCTGAAAAAAGTGTAAAATCCAGAAAGGCAGGACAGGCCATGGAGAACTGGGAGCCTTGTTATGCTGATGGGCGGGATGTAAATTGCCAACAACCACTCGGGAGAAGTGTATGGTGTTTCCTGAAACATCTAAAAAACAAAGCAACAGAGCCTAGGGCACTTCCACTTATGGTCCTATAGCTTAGGGAAATTAAAATCAAAAAGACACAGCCACCCCAAAGTTTGGAATGGCTCTGTTTACAAGAACCTCGTTTACAGTACAAGTTCAACATCGCAGAAAGTGAAAAATGGATAAAGAAGTTGTGGTATTTACGTACAAAGCAATATCACTCAGCAATGAAATCTGTGTCATCAGGCCCGTAGCAGCATAATGAGTGGATTCAGGTACGATGATTCTAACTGAAATAAGTCACACAGAAAGAGAAACATCATAAGATATCACTAATACACGGAATGTAAACTTGGCTACACAGGAACTGCATTCCAAAACAGAACAGGGTCTCAAATTTAGAAAACCAACTTATGCTTGCTTAAGGTGAAAGGTGAGTTGGGGTGCTGCATAAAACCAGAGATTGAAATGAGCACAGATAAAGTTCCTTAAGCCAAATATGGAATAGACAAGAGCTACTCCTTCCTCAACGAAATGGACACAAAACCCCATATTAAACGCCTAAGAATGCACCTGACTAGTAAGTATCGTAAAACCTATGGATTGCTATGTCTCCGAAAGAGAATCAAGCGCGTGTACAGGGGCATAAACGCAGCAGTGATAGGATTGGAGAGGTTCGTGAGCAAATGAAGACCCTTTGAAGTCATATTGCATGGTACCCATTCCACGGGTTTCAACTACCCAGGTTTAAGGTATTCTTCCTTCATCTAAAACATGCATGTGGAACCTAGAGTATGATCAACCATGTGATCGGGAGACGTGTTCAAATATGTCTCAGTTTTCGTACCCTGGTACTCGGGTGCAACATTCCAGACGCTTTACTAACACTCTCCCCACTTGGAGAGTCAGTCCCTTTAACCTCCTGTTTGGCCCAGTTTGCAATTTCTGTGGAAGATGAACAGGAATAGCGAGAACCAATGAGAGGCTAGCTGGAGGTGTCTGGACGGGCAAATTTAACTCTCATTTCCCACCAGGAAGAGGAATTAACCAAAGGCTCAGCGTGCCGTGCCAGAACCAGATTAGGGCCTGAAGACATCCTGCGGTGTTGCGGCCAGGTCACAAGAAAGCGAGTTGAAGAAAGGAGCTCAGGGGCACTGCAATTCACAAACCTGCAGAGTTATAAATGACAGCTATCGTCCAAAAATAGACTGAAGTAAGGCTGACAAGAGGACTTGAAAGCGGGGCAGAATTGCAGGAAACCGATTTCAGGAGGTAGACTGGAATTGCATTGAAAGCATAGGAAAAGAGGCAGAACGTCCACAATGATGCACTTGGCCAAAAAGGGCGTATGCGTTTTTTCCTGAATATATTCAGGAAAAAACGCATGCGCCCTTTTTGGCCAACCAAGCAAGCTTGCAAAGGAAATCTGCACTACAATGAAGTCTCACTTCCCCCCGGTCAAAAGGGCCATCTGAAAAAAGTGTAAAATCCAGAAAGGCAGGACAGGCAATGGAGAACTGGGAGCCTTGTTATGCTGATGGGCGGGATGTAAATTGCCAACAGACACTCCGGAGAAGTGTATGGTGTTTCCTGAAACATCTAAAAAACAAAGCAACAGAGCCTAGGGCACTTCCACTTATGGTCCTATAGCTTAGGGAAATTAAAATCAAAAAGACACAGCCACCCCAAAGTTTGAAACGGCTCTGTTTACAAGAACCTCGTTTAAAGTACAAGTTCAACATCGCAGAAAGTGAAAAATGGATAAAGAAGTTGTGGTATTTACTTACAAAGCAATATCACTCAGCAATGAAATCTATGTCATCAGGCCCTTAGCAGCACAATGAGTGGATTCAGGTATGATGATTCTAACTGAAATAAGTCACACAGAAAAAGAAACATCATAAGATATCAGTAATACACGGAATGTAAACTTGGCTACACAGGAACTGAATTACAGAACAGAACAGGGTCTCATATTTAGAAAACCAACTTATGCTTGCTTAAGGGGAAAGGTGAATTGGGGTGCTGCATAACCAGAGATCGAAATGAGCACAGATAAAGTTCCTTAAGCCAAATATGGAATAGACAAGAGCTACTCCTTGCTCAACGAAATGGACTCAACACCGCCTATTAAACGCCTAAGAATGTACCTGACTAGTAAGTATCTTAAAACCTATGGATTGCTATGTCTCCAAAAGAGAATCAAACGTGTGTACAGGGGCATAAACGCAGCAGTGATAGGATTGGAGAGGTTCGGTGAGCAAATGAAGACCCTTTGAAGACATATTGCATGGTACCCATTCCACGGGTCTCAACTCTCCAGGTTTAAGGTATTCTTCCTTCAGTTAAAACATGCATGTGGAACCCAGAGTATGATCAACCGTGTGAACGGGAGACGTGTTCAAATATGTCTCAGTTTTCCTCCCCTGGTACTCGTGTGCAACATTCCAGACGCTTTACTTACACTCTCCCCACTTGGAGAGTCAGCGCCTTTAACCTCCTGTTTGGCCCAGTTTGCAATTTCTGCGGAAGATGAACAGGAATAGCGAGAACCAATGAGAGACTAGCTGGAGGTGTCTGGACGGGCAAATTTAACTCTCATTTCCCACCAGGAGGACGAAATAAGCAAAGGCTCAGCGTGCCGTGCCGGAACCAGATTAGGGCCTGAAGCCATCCTGCGGTGTTGCGGCCAGCTCACAAGAAAGCGAGGTGAAGAAAGGAGCTCAGGGGCACTGTAATTCACAAACCTGCAGAGTTATAAATGACAGCTATCGTCCAAAAATAGACTGAAGTAAGGCTGCCAAGAGGACTTGAAAGCGGGGCAGAATTGCAGGAAACCGATTTCAGGAGGTAGACTGGAATTGCATTGAAAGCATAGGAAAAGAGGCAGAACGTCCACAATGATGCACTTGGCCAAAAAGGGCGTATGCGTTTTTTCCTGAATATATTCAGGAAAAAACGCATACGCTCTTTTTGGCCAACCAAGCAAGCTTGCAAAGGAAATCTGCACTACAATGAAGTCTCACTTCCCCCCGGTCAAAAGGGCCATCTGAAAAAAGTGTAAAATCCAGAAAGGCAGGACAGGCCATGGAGAACTGGGAGCCTTGTTATGCTGATGGGCGGGATGTAAATTGCCAACAACCACTCGGGAGAAGTGTATGGTGTTTCCTGAAACATCTAAAAAACAAATCAACAGAGCCTAGGGCACTTCCACTTATGGTCCTATAGCTTAGGGAAATTAAAATAAAAAAGACACAGCCACCCCAAAGTTTGGGACGCCTCCGTTTACAAGAACCTCGTTTACCGTACAAGTTCAATATCACAGAAAGTGAAAAATGGATAAAGAACTTGTGGTACTTACGTACAATGCAGTATCACTCAGCAATGAAATCTATGTCATCAGGCCCGTAGCAGCATAATGAGTGGATTCAGGTACGATGATTCTAACTGAAATAAGTCACACAGAAAAAGAAATATCATAAGATATCAGTAATACACGGAATGTAAACTTGGCTACACAGGAACTGCATTCCAAAACAGAACAGGGTCTCAAATTTAGAAAACCAACTTATGCTTGCTTAAGGTGAAAGGTGAGTTGGGGTGCTGCATAAAACCAGAGATTGAAATGAGCACAGATAAAGTTCCTTAAGCCAAATATGGAATAGACAAGAGCTACTCCTTGCTCAACGAAATGGACTCAACACCGCATATTAAACGCCTAAGAATGTACCTGACTAGTAAGTATCTTAAAACCTATGGATTGCTATGTCTCCGAAAGAGAATCAAGCATGTGTACAGGGGCAATAAACACAGCAGTGATAGGATTGGAGAGGTTCGGTGAGCAAATGAAGACCCTTTGAAGTCATATTGCATGGTACCCATTCCACGGGTTTCAACTACCCAGCTTTTAGGTATTCTTCCTTCAGCTAAAACATGCATGTGGAACCGAAGTATGATCAACCATGGGAAAGGGAGACGTGTTCAAATATGTCTCAGTTTTCTTCCCCTGGTACTCGGGTGCAACATTCCAGACGCTTTACTAATACTCTCCCCACTTGGAAAGTCAGCGCCTTTAACCTCCTGTTTGGCCCAGTTTGCAATTTCTGCGGAAGATGAACAGGAATAGCGAGAACCAATGAGAGACTAGCTGGAGGTGTCTGGACGGGCAAATTTAACTCTCATTTCCCACCAGGAAGAGGAAATAACCAAACGCTCAGCATGCCGGGCCGGAACCAGATTAGGGCCTGAAGCCATCCTGCGGTGTTGCGGCCAGCTCACAAGAAAGCGAGTTGAAGAAAGGAGCTCAGGGGCACTGTAATTCACAAACCTGCAGAGTTATAAATGACAGCTATCGTCCAAAAATAGACTGAAGTAAGGCTGCCAAGAGGACTTGAAAGCGGGGCAGAATTGCAGGAAACCGATTTCAGGAGGTAGACTGGAATTGCATTGAAAGCATAGGAAAAGAGGCAGAACGTCCACAATGATGCACTTGGCCAAAAAGGGCGTATGCGTTTTTTCCTGAATATATTCAGGAAAAAACGCATACGCCCTTTTTGGCCAACCAAGCAAGCTTGCAAAGGAAATCTGCACTACAATGAAGTCTCACTTCCCCCCGGTCAAAAGGGCCATCTGAAAAAAGTGTAAAATCCAGAAAGGCAGGACAGGCCATGGAGAACTGGGAGCCTTGTTATGCTGATGGGCAGGATGTAAATTGCCAACAACCACTCGGGAGAAGTGTATGGTGTTTCCTGAAACATCTAAAAAACAAATCAACAGAGCCTAGGGCACTTCCACTTATGGTCCTATAGCTTAGGGAAATTAAAATAAAAAAGACACAGCCACCCCAAAGTTTGAAACGGCTCTGTTTACAAGAACCTCGTTTACAGTACAAGTTCAACATCGCAGAAAGTGAAAAATGGATAAAGAAGTTATGGTATTTACTTACAAAGCAATATCACTCAGCAATGAAATCTATGTCATCAGGCCCTTAGCAGCACAATGAGTGGATTCAGGTATGATGATTCTAACTGAAATAAGTCACACAGAAAAAGAAACATCATAAGATATCAGTAATACACGGAATGTAAACTTGGCTACACAGGAACTGAATTACAGAACAGAACAGGGTCTCAAATTTAGAAAACCAACTTATGCTTGCATAAGGGGAAAGGTGAATTGGGGTGCTGCATAACCAGAGATCGAAATGAGCACAGATAAAGTTCCTTAAGCCAAATATGGAATAGACAAGAGCTACTCCTTGCTCAACGAAATGGACTCAACACCGCATATTAAACGCCTAAGAATGTACCTGACTAGTAAGTATCTTAAAACCTATGGATTGCTATGTCTCCGAAAGAGAATCAAGCATGTGTACAGGGGCATAAACGCAGCAGTGATAGGATTGGAGAGGTTCGGTGAGCAAATGAAGAACCTTTGAAGTCATATTGTATGGTACCCATTCCACGGGTTTCAACTACCGAGGTTTAAGGTATTCTTCCTTCAGCTAAAACATGCATGTGGAACCCAAGTATGATCAACCATGTGAACGGGAGACGTGTTCAAATATGTCTCAGTTTTCCTCCCCTGGTACTCGGGTGCAACATTCCAGACGCTTTACTAACACTCTCCCCACTTGGAGAGTCAGCGCCTTTAACCTCCTGTTTGGCCCAGTTTGCAATTTCTGCGGAAGATGAACAGGAATAGCGAGAACCAATGAGAGACTAGCTGGAGGTGTCTGGACGGGCAAATTTAACTCTCATTTCCCACCAGGAAGAGGAAATAACCAAAGGCTCAGCGTGCCGTGCCGGAACCAGATTAGGGCCTGAAGCCATCCTGCGGTGTTGCGGCCAGGTCACAAGAAAGCGAGTTGAAGAAACGAGCTCAGGGGCACTGTAATTCACAAACCTGCAGAGTTATAAATGACAGCTATCGTCCAAAAATAGACTGAAGTAAGGCTGCCAAGAGGACTTGAAAGCGGGGCAGAATTGCAGGAAACCGATTTCAGGAGGTAGACTGGAATTGCATTGAAAGCATAGGAAAAGAGGCAGAACGTCCACAATGATGCACTTGGCCAAAAAGGGCGTATGCGTTTTTTCCTGAATATATTCAGGAAAAAACGCATACGCCCTTTTTGGCCAACCAAGCAAGCTTGCAAAGGAAATCTGCACTACAATGAAGTCTCACTTCCCCCCGGTCAAAAGGGCCATCTGAAAAAAGTGTAAAATCCAGAAAGGCAGGACAGGCCATGGAGAACTGGGAGCCTTGTTATGCTGATGGGCGGGATGTAAATTGCCAACAACCACTCGGGAGAAGTGTATGGTGTTTCCTGAAACATCTAAAAAACAAAGCAACAGAGCCTAGGGCACTTCCACTTATGGTCCTATAGCTTAGGGAAATTAAAATCAAAAAGACACAGCCACCCCAAAGTTTGGAATGGCTCTGTTTACAAGAACCTCGTTTACAGTACAAGTTCAACATCGCAGAAAGTGAAAAATGGATAAAGAAGTTGTGGTATTTACGTACAAAGCAATATCACTCAGCAATGAAATCTGTGTCATCAGGCCCGTAGCAGCATAATGAGTGGATTCAGGTACGATGATTCTAACTGAAATAAGTCACACAGAAAGAGAAACATCATAAGATATCACTAATACACGGAATGTAAACTTGGCTACACAGGAACTGCATTCCAAAACAGAACAGGGTCTCAAATTTAGAAAACCAACTTATGCTTGCTTAAGGTGAAAGGTGAGTTGGGGTGCTGCATAAAACCAGAGATTGAAATGAGCACAGATAAAGTTCCTTAAGCCAAATATGGAATAGACAAGAGCTACTCCTTGCTCAACGAAATGGACACAAAACCCCATATTAAACGCCTAAGAATGCACCTGACTAGTAAGTATCGTAAAACCTATGGATTGCTATGTCTCCGAAAGAGAATCAAGCGCGTGTACAGGGGCATAAACGCAGCAGTGATAGGATTGGAGAGGTTCGTGAGCAAATGAAGACCCTTTGAAGTCATATTGCATGGTACCCATTCCACGGGTTTCAACTACCCAGGTTTAAGGTATTCTTCCTTCATCTAAAACATGCATGTGGAACCTAGAGTATGATCAACCATGTGATCGGGAGACGTGTTCAAATATGTCTCAGTTTTCGTACCCTGGTACTCGGGTGCAACATTCCAGACGCTTTACTAACACTCTCCCCACTTGGAGAGTCAGTTCCTTTAACCTCCTGTTTGGCCCAGTTTGCAATTTCTGCGGAAGATGAACAGGAATAGCGAGAACCAATGAGAGACTACCTGGAGGTGTCTGGACGGGCAAATTTAACTCTCATTTCCCACCAGGAAGAGGAATTAACCAAAGGCTCAGCGTGCCGTGCCGGAACCAGATTAGGGCCTGAAGCCATCCTGCGGTGTTGCGGCCAGGTCACAAGAAAGCGAGTTGAAGAAAGGAGCTCAGGGGCACTGTAATTCACAAACCTGCAGAGTTATAAATGACAGCTATCGTCCAAAAATAGACTGAAGTAAGGCTGCCAAGAGGACTTGAAAGCGGGGCAGAATTGCAGGAAACCGATTTCAGGAGGTAGACTGGAATTGCATTGAAAGCATAGGAAAAGAGGCAGAACGTCCACAATGATGCACTTGGCCAAAAAGGGCATATGCGTTTTTTCCTGAATATATTCAGGAAAAAAGGCATACGCACTTTTTGGCCAACCAAGCAAGCTTGCAAATGAAATCTGCACTACAATGAAGTCTCACTTCCCCCCGGTCAAAAGGGCCATCTGAAAAAAGTGTAAAATCCAGAAAGGCAGGACAGGCCATGGAGAACTGGGAGCCTTGTTATGCTGATGGGCGGGATGTAAATTGCCAATAACCACTTGGGAGAAGTGTATGGTGTTTCCTGAAACATCTAAAAAACAAAGCAACAGAACCTAGGGCACTTCCACTTATGGTCCTATAGCTTAGGGAAATTAAAATCAAAAAGACACAGCCACCCCAAAGTTTGGAACGGCTCTGTTTACAAGAACCTCGTTTACAGTACAAGTTCAACATCGCAGAAAGTGAAAAATGGATAAAGAAGTTGTGGTATTTACTTACAAAGCAATATCACTCAGCAATGAAATCTGTGTCATCAGGCACTTAGCAACACAATGAGTGGATTCAGGTATGATGATTCTAACTGAAGTAAGTCACACAGAAAAAGAAACATCATAAGATATCAGTAATACACGGAATGTAAACTTGGCTACACAGGAACTGAATTACAGAACAGAACAGGGTCTCAAATTTAGAAAACCAACTTATGCTTGCTTAAGGGTAAAGGTGAGTTGGGGTGCTGCATAAAACCAGAGATTGAAACGAGCACAGATAAAGTTCCTTAAGTCAAATATGGAATAGACAAGAGCTACTCCTTGCTCAACGAAATGGACTCAACACCGCATATTAAACGCCTAAGAATGTACCTGACTAGTAAGTATCTTAAAACCTATGGATTGCTATGTCTCCGAAAGAGAATCAAGCATGTGTACAGGGGCATAAACGCAGCAGTGATAGGATTGGAGAGGTTCAGTGAGCAAATGAAGACCCTTTGAAGTCATATTGCATGGTACCCATTACACGGGTCTTAACTCTCCCGGTTTAAGGTATTCCTCCTTCAGCTAAAACATGCATGTGGAACCCAAGTATGATCAACCATGTGAACGGGAGACGTGTTCAAATATGTCTCAGTTTTCCTCCCCTGGTACTCGGGTGCAACATTCCAGACGCTTTACTAACACTCTCCCCACTTGGAGAGTCAGCGCCTTTAATCTCCTGTTTGGCCCAGTTTGCAATTTCTGCGGAAGATGAACAGGAATAGCGAGAACCAATGACAGACTACCTGGAGGTGTCTGGACGGGCAAACTTAACTCTCATTTCCCACCAGGAAGAGGAAATAACCAAAGGCTCAGCGTGCCGTGCCGGAACCAGATTAGGGCCTGAAGCCATCCTGCGGTGTTGCGGCCAGGTCACAAGAAAGCGAGTTGAAGAAAGGAGCTCAGGGGCACTGTAATTCACAAACCTGCAGAGTTATAAATGACAGCTATCGTCCAAAAATAGACTGAAGTAAGGCTGCCAAGAGGACTTGAAAGCGGGGCAGAATTGCAGGAAATCGATTTCAGGAGGTAGACTGGAATTGCATTGAAAGCATAGGAAAAGAGGCAGAACGTCCACAATGATGCACTTGGCCAAAAAGGGCGTATGCGTTTTTTCCTGAATATATTCAGGAAAAAACGCATACGCACTTTTTGGCCAACCAAGCAAGCTTGCAAAGGAAATCTGCACTACAATGAAGTCTCACTTCCCCCCGGTCAAAAGGGCCATCTGAAAAAAGTGTAAAATCCAGAAAGGCAGGACAGGCCATGGAGAACTGGGAGCCTTGTTATGCTGATGGGCGGGATGTAAATTGCCAATAACCACTTGGGAGAAGTGTATGGTGTTTCCTGAAACATCTAAAAAACAAAGCAACAGAACCTAGGGCACTTCCACTTATGGTCCTATAGCTTAGGGAAATTAAAATCAAAAAGACACAGCCACCCCAAAGTTTGGAACGGCTCTGTTTACAAGAACCTCGTTTACAGTACAAGTTCAACATCGCAGAAAGTGAAAAATGGATAAAGAAGTTGTGGTATTTACTTACAAAGCAATATCACTCAGCAATGAAATCTGTGTCATCAGGCACTTCGCAACACAATGAGTGGATTCAGGTATGATGATTCTAACTGAAGTAAGTCACACAGAAAAAGAAACATCATAAGATATCAGTAATACACGGAATGTAAACTTGGCTACACAGGAACTGAATTACAGAACAGAACAGGGTCTCAAATTTAGAAAACCAACTTATGCTTGCTTAAGGGTAAAGGTGAGTTGGGGTGCTGCATAAAACCAGAGATTGAAACGAGCACAGATAAAGTTCCTTAAGTCAAATATGGAATAGACAAGAGCTACTCCTTGCTCAACGAAATGGACTCAACACCGCATATTAAACGCCTAAGAATGTACCTGACTAGTAAGTATCTTAAAACCTATGGATTGCTATGTCTCCGAAAGAGAATCAAGCATGTGTACAGGGACATAAACGCAGCAGTGATAGGATTGGAGAGGTTCAGTGAGCAAATGAAGACCCTTTGAAGTCATATTGCATGGTACCCATTACACGGGTCTTAACTCTCCCGGTTTAAGGTATTCCTCCTTCAGCTAAAACATGCATGTGGAACCCAAGTATGATCAACCATGTGAACGGGAGACGTGTTCAAATATGTCTCAGTTTTCCTCCCCTGGTACTCGGGTGCAACATTCCAGACGCTTTACTAACACTCTCCCCACTTGGAGAGTCAGCGCCTTTAATCTCCTGTTTGGCCCAGTTTGCAATTTCTGCGGAAGATGAACAGGAATAGCGAGAACCAATGACAGACTACCTGGAGGTGTCTGGACGGGCAAACTTAACTCTCATTTCCCACCAGGAAGAGGAAATAACCAAAGGCTCAGCGTGCCGTGCCGGAACCAGATTAGGGCCTGAAGCCATCCTGCGGTGTTGCGGCCAGGTCACAAGAAAGCGAGTTGAAGAAAGGAGCTCAGGGGCACTGTAATTCACAAACCTGCAGAGTTATAAATGACAGCTATCGTCCAAAAATAGACTGAAGTAAGGCTGCCAAGAGGACTTGAAAGCGGGGCAGAATTGCAGGAAATCGATTTCAGGAGGTAGACTGGAATTGCATTGAAAGCATAGGAAAAGAGGCAGAACGTCCACAATGATGCACTTGGCCAAAAAGGGCGTATGCGTTTTTTCCTGAATATATTCAGGAAAAAACGCATACGCACTTTTTGGCCAACCAAGCAAGCTTGCAAAGGAAATCTGCACTACAATGAAGTCTCACTTCCCCCCGGTCAAAAGGGCCATCTGAAAAAAGTGTAAAATCCAGAAAGGCAGGACAGGCCATGGAGAACTGGGAGCCTTGTTATGCTGATGGGCGGGATGTAAATTGCCAACAGACACTGGGGAGAAGTGTATGGTGTTTCCTGAAACATCTAAAAAACAAAGCAACAGAGCCTAGGGCACTTCCACTTATGGTCCTATAGCTTAGGGAAATTAAAATGAAAAAGACACAGCCACCCCAAAGTTTGGAATGGCTCTGTTTACAAGAACCTCGTTTACAGTACAAGTTCAACATCGCAGAAAGTGAAAAATGGATAAAGAAGTTGTGGTATTTACTTACAAAGCAATATCACTCAGCAATGAAATCTGTGTCATCAGGCCCTTAGCAGCACAATGAGTGGATTCAGGTATGATGATTCTAACTGAAATAAGTCACACAGAAAAAGAAACATCATAAGATATCAGTAATACACGGAATGTAAACTTGGCTACACAGGAACTGAATTACAGAACAGAACAGGGTCTCAAATTTAGAAAACCAACTTATGCTTGCTTAAGGGGAAAGGTGAGTTGGGGTGCTGAATAAAACCAGAGATTGAAATGAGCACAGATAAAGTTCCTTAAGCCAAATATGGAATAGACAAGAGCTACTCCTTGCTCAACGAAATGGACTCAACACCGCATATTAAACGCCTAAGAATGTACCTGACTAGTAAGTATCTTAAAACCTATGGATTGCTATGTCTCCGAAAGAGAATCAAGCATGTGTACAGGGGCATAAACGCAGCAGTGATAGTATTGGAGAGGTTCGGTGAGCAAATGAAGACCCTTTGAAGTCATATTGCATGGTACCCATTCCACGGGTTTCAACTACCCAGGTTTTAGGTATTCTTCCTTCAGCTAAAACATGCATGTGGAACCCAAGTATGATCAACCATGTGAATGGGAGACGTGTTCAAATATGTCTCAGTTTTCTTCCCCTGGTACTCGGGTGCAACATTCCAGACGCTTTACTAATACTCTCCCCACTTGGAAAGTCAGCGCCTTTAACCTCCTGTTTGGCCCAGTTTGCAATTTCTGCGGAAGATGAACAGGAATAGCGAGAACCAATGAGAGGCTAGCTGGAGGTGTCTGGACGGGCAAATTTAACTCTCATTTCCCACCAGGAAGAGGAAATAACCAAAGGCTCAGCATGCCGGGCCAGAACCAGATTAGGGCCTGAAGCCACCCTGCGGTGTTGCGGCCAGCTCACAAGAAAGCGAGTTGAAGAAAGCAGCTCAGGGGCACTGTAATTCACAAACCTGCAGAGTTATAAATGACAGCTATCGTCCAAAAATAGACTGAAGTAAGGCTGCCAAGAGGACTTGAAAGCGGGGCAGAATTGCAGGAAACTGATTTCAGGAGGTAGACTGGAATTGCATTGAAAGCATAGGAAAAGAGGCAGAACGTCCACAATGATGCACTTGGCCAATAAGGGCGTATGCGTTTTTTCCTGAATATATTCAGGAAAAAACGCATACGCCCTTTTTGGCCAACCAAGCAAGCTTGCAAAGGAAATCTGCACTACAATGAAGTCTCACTTCCCCCCAGTCAAAAGGGCCATCTGAAAAAAGTGTAAAATCCAGAAAGGCAGGAGAGGCCATGGAGAACTGGGAGCCTTGTTATGCTGAAGGGTGGGATGTAAATTGCCAACAAACACTCGGGAGAAGTGTATGGTGTTTCCTGAAACATCTAAAAAACAAAGCAACAGAGCCTAGGGCACTTCCACTTATTGTCCTATAGCTTAGGGAATTTAAAATCAAAAAGACACAGCCACCCCAAAATTTCGAACGGCTCTGTTTACAAGAACCTCATTTACAGTAGAAGTTCAACATCGCAGAAAGTGAAAAATGGATAAAGAACTTGTGGTACTTACGTACAATGCAGTATCACTCAGCAATGAAATCTGTGTCATCAGGCCCTTAGCAGCATAATGAGTGGATACAGGTACGATGATTCTAACTGAAATAAGTCACACAGAAAGAGAAACATCATAAGATATCACTACTACACGGAATGTAAACTTGGCTACACAGGAACTGCATTCCAAAACAGAACAGGGTCTCAAATTTAGAAAACCAACTTATGCTTGCTTAAGGGTAAAGGTGAGTTGGGGTGCTGCATAAAACCAGAGATTGAAATGAGCACAGATAAATTTCCTTAAGCCAAATATGGAACAGACAAGAGCTACTCCTTGCTCAACGAAATGGACTCAAAACCCCATATTAAACGCCTAAGAATGTACCTGACTAGTAAGTATCTTAAAACCTATGGACTGCTATGTCTCCAAAAGAGAATCAAGCGTGTGTACAGGGGCACAAACGCAGCAGTGATAGGATTGGAGAGGTTCGGTGAGCAAATGAAGACCCTTTGAAGTCATATTGCATGGTACCCATTCCACGGGTTTCAAATACCCAGGTTTAAGGTATTCTTCCTTCAGCTAAAACATGCATGTGGAACCCAAGTATGATCAACCATGTGAACGGGAGATGTGTTCAAATATGTCTCAGTTTTCCTCCCCTGGTACTCGGGTGCAACATTCCAGACGCTTTACTAACACTCTCCCCACTTGGAGAGTCAGCGCCTTTAACCTCCTGTTTGGCCCAGTTTGCAATTTCTGCGGAAGATGAACAGGAATAGCGAGAACCAATGAGAGACTAGCTGGAGGTGTCTGGACGGGCAAATTTAACTCTCATTTCCCACCAGGAAGAGGAAATAACCAAAGGCTCAGCGTGCCGTGCCGGAATCAGATTAGGGCCTGAAGCCATCCTGCGGTGTTGCGGCCAGGTCACAAGAAAGCGAGTTGAAGAAACGAGCTCAGGGGCACTGTAATTCACAAACCTGCAGAGTTATAAATGACAGCTATCGTCCAAAAATAGACTGAAGTAAGGCTGCCAAGAGGACTTGAAAGCGGGGCAGAATTGCAGGAAACCGATTTCAGGAGGTAGACTGGAATTGCATTGAAAGCATAGGAAAAGAGGCAGAACGTACACAATGATGCACTTGGCCAAAAAGGGCGTATGCGTTTTTTCCTGAATATATTCAGGAAAAAACGCATACGCCCTTTTTGGCCAACCAAGCAAGCTTGCAAAGGAAATCTGCACTACAATGAAGTCTCACTTCCCCCTGGTCAAAAGGGCCATCTGAAAAAAGTGTAAAATCCAGAAAGGCAGGACAGGCCATGGAGAACTGGGAGCCTTGTTATGCTGATGGGCGGGATGTAAATTGCCAACAACCACTCGGGAGAAGTGTATGGTGTTTCCTGAAACATCTAAAAAACAAAGCAACAGAGCCTAGGGCACTTCCACTTATGGTCCTATAGCTTAGGGAAATTAAAATCAAAAAGACACAGCCACCCCAAAGTTTCGAACGGCTCTGTTTACAAGAACCTCGTTTACAGTACAAGTTCAACATCGCAGAAAGTGAAAAATGGATAAAGAACTTGTGGTACTTACGTACAATGCAGTATCACTCAGCAATGAAATCTGTGTCATCAGGCCCTTAGAAGCATAATGAGTGGATACAGGTACGATGATTCTAACTGAAATAAGTCACACAGAAAGAGAAACATCATAAGATATCACTACTACACGGAATGTAAACTTGGCTACACAGGAACTGCATTCCAAAACAGAACAGGGACTCAAATTTAGAAAACCAACTTATGCTTGCTTAAGGGTAAAGGTGAGTTGGGGTGCTGCATAAAACCAGAGATTGAAATGAGCACAGATAAAGTTCCTTAAGCCAAATATGGAATAGACAAGAGCTACTCCTTGCTCAACGAAATGGACTCAAAACCCCATATTAAACGCCTAAGAATGTACCTGACTAGTAAGTATCTTAAAACCTATGGACTGCTATGTCTCCAAAAGAGAATCAAGCGTGTGTACAGGGGCACAAACGCAGCAGTGATAGGATTGGAGAGGTTCGGTGAGCAAATGAAGACCCTTTGAAGTCATATTGCATGGTACCCATTACACGGTTCTCAACTCTCCAGGTTTAAGGTAGTCTTCCTTCAGCTAAAACATGCATGTGGAACCCAGAGTATGATCCACCATGTGAACGGGAGACGTGTTCAAATATGTCTCAGTTTTCCTCCCCTGGTACTCGGGTGCAACATTCCAGACGCTTTACTAACACTCTCCCGACTTGGAGAGTCAGTCCCTTTAACCTCCTGTTTGGCCCAGTTTGCAATTTCTGCGGAAGATGAACAGGAATAGCGAGAACCAATGAGAGGCTAGCTGGAGGTGTCTGGACGGGCAAATTTAACTCTCATTTCCCACCAGGAAGAGGAATTAACCAAAGGCTCAGCATGCCGGGCCGGAACCAGATTAGGGCCTGAAGCCATCCTGCGGTGTTGTGGCCAGGTCACAAGAAAGCGAGTTGAAGAAAGGAGCTCAGGGGCACTGCAATTCACAAACCTGCAGAGTTATAAATGACAGCTATCGTCCAAAAATATACTGAAGTAAGGCTGCCAAGAGGACTTGAAAGCGGGGCAGAATTGCAGGAAACCGATTTCAGGAGGTAGACTGGAATTGCATTGAAAGCATAGGAAAAGAGGCAGAACGTCCACAATGATGCACTTGGCCAAAAAGGGCGTATGCGTTTTTTCCTGAATATATTCAGGAAAAAACGCATACGCCCTTTTTGGCCAACCAAGCAAGCTTGCAAAGGAAATCTGCACTACAATGAAGTCTCACTTCCCCCCGGTCAAAAGGGCCATCTGAAAAAAGTGTAAAATCCAGAAAGGCAGGACAGGCCATGGAGAACTGGGAGCCTTGTTATGCTGATGGGCGGGATGTAAATTGCCAACAACCACTCGGGAGAAGTGTATGGTGTTTCCTGAAACATCTAAAAAACAAAGCAACAGAGCCTAGGGCACTTCCGCTTATGGTCCTATAGCTTAGGGAAATTAAAATCAAAAAGACACAGCCACCCCAAAGTTTGGGACGCCTCCGTTTACAAGAACCTCGTTTACCGTACAAGTTCAATATCACAGAAAGTGAAAAATGGATAAAGAACTTGTGGTACTTACGTACAATGCAGTATCACTCAGCAATGAAATCTATGTCATCAGGCCCGTAGCAGCATAATGAGTGGATTCAGGTACGATGATTCTAACTGAAATAAGTCACACAGAAAAAGAAACATCATAAGATATCAGTAATACACGGAATGTAAACTTGGCTACACAGGAACTGCATTCCAAAACAGAACAGGGTCTCAAATTTAGAAAACCAACTTATGCTTTCTTAAGGGGAAAGGTGAGTTGGGGTGCTGCATAAAACCAGAGATTGAAATGAGCACAGATAAAGTTCCTTAAGCCAAATATGGAATAGACAAGAGCTACTCCTTGCTCAACGAAATGGACTCAACACCGCATATTAAACGCCTAAGAATGTACCTGACTAGTAAGTATCTTAAAACCTATGGATTGCTATGTCTCCGAAAGAGAATCAAGCATGTGTACAGGGGCATAAACGCAGCAGTGATAGGATTGGAGAGGTTCGGTGAGCAAATGAAGAACCTTTGAAGTCATATTGTATGGTACCCATTCCACGGGTTTCAACTACCGAGGTTTAAGGTATTCTTCCTTCAGCTAAAACATGCATGTGGAACCCAAGTATGATCAACCATGTGAACGGGAGACGTGTTCAAATATGTCTCAGTTTTCCTCCCCTGGTACTCGGGTGCAACATTCCAGACGCTTTACTAACACTCTCCCCACTTGGAGAGTCAGTCCCTTTAACCTCCTGTTTGGCCCAGTTTGCAATTTCTGCGGAAGATGAACAGGAATAGCGAGAACCAATGAGAGACTAGCTGGAGGTGTCTGGACGGGCAAATTTAACTCTCATTTCCCACCAGGAAGAGGAAATAACCAAAGGCTCAGCGTGCCGTGCCGGAACCAGATAAGGGCCTGAAGCCATCCTGCGGTGTTGCGGCCAGGTCACAAGAAAGCGAGTTGAAGAAACGAGCTCAGGGGCACTGTAATTCACAAACCTGCAGAGTTATAAATGACAGCTATCGTCCAAAAATAGACTGAAGTAAGGCTGCCAAGAGGACTTGAAAGCGGGGCAGAATTGCAGGAAACCGATTTCAGGAGGTAGACTGGAATTGCATTGAAAGCATAGGAAAAGAGGCAGAACGTCCACAATGATGCACTTGGCCAAAAAGGGCGTATGCGTTTTTTCCTGAATATATTCAGGAAAAAACGCATACGCCCTTTTTGGCCAACCAAGCAAGCTTGCAAAGGAAATCTGCACTACAATGAAGTCTCACTTCCCCCCGGTCAAAAGGGCCGTCTGAAAAAAGTGTAAAATCCAGAAAGGCAGGACAGGCCATGGAGAACTGGGAGCCTTGTTATGCTGATGGGCGGGATGTAAATTGCCAACAACCACTTGGGAGAAGTGTATGGTGTTTCCTGAAACATCTAAAAAACAAAGCAACAGAACCTAGGGCACTTCCACTTATGGTCCTATAGCTTAGGGAAATTAAAATCAAAAAGACACAGCCACCCCAAAGTTTGGAACGGCTCTGTTTACAAGAACCTCGTTTACAGTACAAGTTCAACATCGCAGAAAGTGAAAAATGGATAAAGAAGTTGTGGTATTTACTTACAAAGCAATATCACTCAGCAATGAAATCTGTGTCATCAGGCCCTTAGCAGCACAATGAGTGGATTCAGGTATGATGATTCTAACTGAAGTAAGTCACACAGAAAAAGAAACATCATAAGATATCAGTAATACACGGAATGTAAACTTGGCTACACAGGAACTGAATTACAGAACAGAACAGGGTCTCAAATTTAGAAAACCAACTTATGCTTGCTTAAGGGTAAAGGTGAGTTGGGGTGCTGCATAAAACCAGAGATTGAAATGAGCACAGATAAAGATCCTTAAGTCAAATATGGAATAGACAAGAGCTACTCCTTGCTCAACGAAATGGACTCAACACCGCATATTAAACGCCTAAGAATGTACCTGACTAGTAAGTATCTTAAAACCTATGGATTGCTATGTCTCCGAAAGAGAATCAACCATGTGTACAGGGGCATAAACGCAGCAGTGATAGGATTGTAGAGGTTCGGTGAGCAAATGAAGACCCTTTGAAGTCATATTGCATGGTACCCATTACACGGGTCTTAACTCTCCCGGTTTAAGGTATTCTTCCTTCAGCTAAAACATGCATGTGGAACCCAAGTATGATCAACCATGTGAACGGGAGACGTGTTCAAATATGTCTCAGTTTTCCTCCCCTGGTACTCGGGTGCAACACTCCAGACGCTTTACTAACACTCTCCCCACTTGGAGAGTCAGCGCCTTTAACCTCCTGTTTGGCCCAGTTTGCAATTTCTGCGGAAGATGAACAGGAATAGCGAGAACCAATGAGAGACTAGCTGGAGGTGTCTGGACGGGCAAATTTAACTCTCATTTCCCACCAGGAAGAGGAAATAACCAAAGGCTCAGCATGCCGGGCCAGAACCAGATTAGGGCCTGAAGCCATCCTGCGGTGTTGCGGCCAGCTCAAAAGAAAGCGAGTTGAAGAAAGCAGCTCAGGGGCACTGTAATTCACAAACCTGCAGAGTTATAAATGACAGCTATCGTCCAAAAATAGACTGAAGTAAGGCTGCCAAGAGGACTTGAAAGCGGGGCAGAATTGCAGGAAACTGATTTCAGGAGGTAGACTGGAATTGCATTGAAAGCATAGGAAAAGAGGCAGAACGTCCACAATGATGCACTTGGCCAAAAAGGGCGTATGCGTTTTTTCCTGAATATATTCAGGAAAAAACGCATACGCCCTTTTTGGCCAACCAAGCAAGCTTGCAAAGGAAATCTGCACTACAATGAAGTCTCACTTCCCCCCAGTCAAAAGGGCCATCTGAAAAAAGTGTAAAATCCAGAAAGGCAGGACAGGCCATGGAGAACTGGGAGCCTTGTTATGCTGAAGGGTGGGATGTAAATTGCCAACAAACACTCGGGAGAAGTGTATGGTGTTTCCTGAAACATCTAAAAAACAAAGCAACAGAGCCTAGGGCACTTCCACTTATTGTCCTATAGCTTAGGGAATTTAAAATCAAAAAGACACAGCCACCCCAAAATTTCGAACGGCTCTGTTTACAAGAACCTCGTTTACAGTACAAGTTCAACATCGCAGAAAGTGAAAAATGGATAAAAAAGTTGTGGTATTTAAATACAGAGCAATATCACTCAGCAATGAAATCTGTGTCATCAGGCCCTTAGCAGCACAATGAGTGGATTCAGGTATGATGATTCTAACTGAAATAAGTCACACAGAAAAAGAAACATCATAAGATATCAGTAATACACGGAATGTAAACTTGGCTACACAGGAACTGAATTACAGAACAGAACAGGGTCTCAAATTTAGAAAACCAACTTATGCTTGCTTAAGGGGAAAGGTGAGTTGGGGTGCTGCATAAAACCAGAGATTGAAATGAGCACAGATAAAGTTCCTTAAGCCAAATATGGAATAGACAAGAGCTACTCCTTGCTCAACGAAATGGACTCAACACCGCATATTAAACGCCTAAGAATGTACCTGACTAGTAAGTATCTTAAAACCTATGGATTGCTATGTCTCCGAAACAGAATCAAGCATGTGTACAGGGGCATAAACGCAGCAGTGATAGGATTGGAGAGGTTCGGTGAGCAAATGAAGACCCTTTGAAGTCATATTGCATGGTACCCATTCCACGGGTTTCAAATACCCAGGTTTAAGGTATTCTTCCTTCAGCTAAAACATGCATGTGGAACCCAAGTATGATCAACCATGTGAACGGGAGATGTGTTCAAATATGTCTCAGTTTTCCTCCCCTGGTACTCGGGTGCAACATTCCAGACGCTTTACTAACACTCTCCCCACTTGGAGAGTCAGTCCCTTTAACCTCCTGTTTGGCCCAGTTTGCAATTTCTGCGGAAGATGAACAGGAATAGCGAGAACCAATGAGAGACTAGCTGGAGGTGCCTGGACGGGCAAATTTAACTCTCATTTCCCACCAGGAAGAGGAATTAACCAAAGGCTCAGCATGCCGGGCCGGAACCAGATTAGGGCCTGAAGCCATCCTGCGGTGTTGCGGCCAGGTCACAAGAAAGCGAGTTGAAGAAAGGAGCTCAGGGGCACTGTAATTCACAAACCTGCAGAGTTATAAATGACAGCTATCGTCCAAAAATAGACTGAAGTAAGGCTGCCAAGAGGACTTGAAAGCGGGGCAGAATTGCAGGAAACCGATTTCAGGAGGTAGACTGGAATTGCATTGAAAGCATAGGAAAAGAGGCAGAACGTCCACAATGATGCACTTGGCCAAAAAGGGCGTATGCGTTTTTTCCTGAATATATTCAGGAAAAAACGCATACGCCCTTTTTGGCCAACCAAGCAAGCTTGCAAAGGAAATCTGCACTACAATGAAGTCTCACTTCTCCCCGGGCAAAAGGGCCATCTGAAAAAAGTGTAAACTCCAGAAAGGCAGGACAGGCCATGGAGAACTGGGAGCCTTGTTATGCTGATGGGCGGGATGTAAATTGCCAACAGACACTCAGGAGAAGTGTATGGTGTTTCCTGAAACATCTAAAAAACAAAGCATCAGAGCCTAGGGCACTTCCACTTATGGTCCTATAGCTTAGGGAAATTAAAATCAAAAAGACACAGCCACCCCAAAGTTTGGGACGCCTCCGTTTACAAGAACCTCGTTTACCGTACAAGTTCAATATCACAGAAAGTGAAAAATGGATAAAGAACTTGAGGTACTTACGTACAATGCAGTATCACTCAGCAATGAAATCTATGTCATCAGGCCCGTAGCAGCATAAATAGTGGATTCAGGTACGATGATTCTACCTGAAATAAGTCACACAGAAAAAGAAACATCATAAGATATCAGTAATACACGGAATGTAAACCTGGCTACACAGGAACTGCATTCCAAAACAGAACAGGGTCTCAAATTTAGAAAACCAACTTATGCTTGCTTAAGGGGAAAGGTGAGTTGGGGTGCTGCATAAAACCAGAGATTGAAATGAGCACAGATAAAGTTCCTTAAGCCAAATATGGAATAGACAAGAGCTACTCCTTGCTCAACGAAATGGACTCAAAACCCCATATTAAACGCCTAAGAATGTACCTGACTAGTAAGTATCTTAAAACCTATGGATTGCTATGTCTCCAAAAGAGAATCAAGCATGTGTACAGGGGCATATAAGCAGCAGTGATAGGATTGGAGAGGTTCGGTGAGCAAATGAAGACCCTTTGAAGTCATATTGCATGGTACCCATTACACAGGTCTTAACTCTCCAGGTTTAAGGTATTCTTCCTTCAGCTAAAACATGCATGTGGATCCCAGAGTATGATCAACCATGTGAACGGGAGACGTGTTCAAATATGTCTCAGGTTTCCTCCCCTGGTACTCGGGTGCAACATTCCAGACGCTTTACTAACACTCTCCCCACTTGGAGAGTCAGTTCCTTTAACCTCCTGTTTGGCCCAGTTTGCAATTTCTGCGGAAGATGAACAGGAATAGCGAGAACCAATGAGAGACTACCTGGAGGTGTCTGGACGGGCAAATTTAACTCTCATTTCCCACCAGGAAGAGGAATTAACCAAAGGCTCAGCGTGCCATGCCGGAACCAGATTAGGGCCTGAAGCCATCCTGCGGTGTTGCGGCCAGGTCACAAGAAAGCGAGTTGAAGAAAGGAGCTCAGGGGCACTGTAATTCACAAACCTGCAGAGTTATAAATGACAGCTATCGTCCAAAAATAGACTGAAGTAAGGCTGCCAAGAGGACTTGAAAGCGGGGCAGAATTGCAGGAAACCGATTTCAGGAGGTAGACTGGAATTGCATTGAAAGCATAGGAAAAGAGGCAGAACGTCCACAATGATGCACTTGGCCAAAAAGGGCGTATGCGTTTTTTCCTGAATATATTCAGGAAAAAACGCATACGCCCTTTTTGGCCAACCAAGCAAGCTTGCAAAGGAAATCTGCACTACAATGAAGTCTCACTTCCCCCCGGTCAAAAGGGCCATCTGAAAAAAGTGTAAAATCCAGAAAGGAAGGACAGGCCATGGAGAACTGGGAGCCTTGTTATGCTGATGGGCGGGATGTAAATTGCCAACAACCACTTGGGAGAAGTGTATGGTGTTTCCTGAAACATCTAAAAAACAAAGCAACAGAACCTAGGGCACTTCCACTTATGGTCCTATAGCTTAGGGAAATTAAAATCAAAAAGACACAGCCACCCCAAAGTTTGGAACGGCTCTGTTTACAAGAACCTCGTTTACAGTACAAGTTCAACATCGCAGAAAGTGAAAAATGGATAAAGAAGTTGTGGTATTTACTTACAAAGCAATATCACTCAGCAATGAAATCTGTGTCATCAGGCCCTTAGCAGCACAATGAGTGGATTCAGGTATGATGATTCTAACTGAAGTAAGTCACACAGAAAAAGAAACATCATAAGATATCAGTAATACACGGAATGTAAACTTGGCTACACAGGAACTGAATTACAGAACAGAACAGGGTCTCAAATTTAGAAAACCAACTTATGCTTGCTTAAGGGGAAAGGTGAGTTGGGGTGCTGCATAAAACCAGAGATTGAAATGAGCACAGATAAAGTTCCTTAAGTCAAATATGGAATAGACCAGAGCTACTCCTTGCTCAACGAAATGGACTCAACACCGCATATTAAATGCCTAAGAATGTACCTGACTAGTAAGTATCTTAAAACCTATGGATTGCTATGTCTCCGAAAGAGAATCAAGCATGTGTACAGGGGCATAAACGCAGCAGTGATAGGATTGGAGAGGTTCGGTGAGCAAATGAAGACCCTTTGAAGTCATATTGCATGGTACCCATTACACGGGTCTTAACTCTCCCGGTTTAAGGTATTCCTCCTTCAGCTAAAACATGCATGTGGAACCCAAGTATGATCAACCATGTGAACGGGAGACGTGTTCAAATATGTCTCAGTTTTCCTCCCCTGGTACTCGGGTGCAACATTCCAGACGCTTTACTAACACTCTCCCCACTTGGAGAGTCAGCGCCTTTAACCTCCTGTTTGGCCCAGTTTGCAATTTCTGCGGAAGATGAACAGGAATAGCGAGAACCAATGAGAGACTACCTGGAGGTGTCTGGACGGGCAAACTTAACTCTCATTTCCCACCAGGAAGAGGAAATAACCAAAGGCTCAGCGTGCCGTGCCGGAATCAGATTAGGGCCTGAAGCCATCCTGCGGTGTTGCGGCCAGGTCACAAGAAAGCGAGTTGAAGAAAGGAGCTCAGGGGCACTGTAATTCACAAACCTGCAGAGTTATAAATGACAGCTATCGTCCAAAAATAGACTGAAGTAAGGCTGCCAAGAGGACTTGAAAGCGGGGCAGAATTGCAGGAAACCGATTTCAGGAGGTAGACTGGAATTGCATTGAAAGCATAGGAAAAGAGGCAGAACGTCCACAATGATGCACTTGGCCAAAAAGGGCGTATGCGTTTTTTCCTGAATATATTCAGGAAAAAACGCATACGCCCTTTTTGGCCAACCAAGCAAGCTTGCAAAGGAAATCTGCACTACAATGAAGTCTCACTTCCCCCCGGTCAAAAGGGCCATCTGAAAAAAGTGTAAAATCCAGAAAGGCAGGACAGGCAATGGAGAACTGGGAGCCTTGTTATGCTGATGGGCGGGATGTAAATTGCCAACAGACACTCGGGAGAAGTGTATGGTGTTTCCTGAAACATCTAAAAAACAAAGCAACAGAGCCTAGGGCACTTCCACTTATGGTCCTATAGCTTAGGGAAATTAAAATCAAAAAGACACAGCCACCCCAAAGTTTGGAATGGCTCTGTTTACAAGAACCTCGTTTACAGTACAAGTTCAACATCGCAGAAAGTGAAAAATGGATAAAGAAGTTGTGGTATTTACTTACAAAGCAATATCACTCAGCAATGAAATCTGTGTCATCAGGCCCTTAGCAGCACAATGAGTGGATTCAGGTATGATGATTCTAACTGAAATAAGTCACACAGAAAAAGAAACATCATAAGATATCAGTAATACACGGAATGTAAACTTGGCTACACAGGAACTGAATTACAGAACAGAACAGGGTCTCAAATTTAGAAAACCAACTTATGCTTGCTTAAGGGGAAAGGTGAGTTGGGGTGCTGCATAAAACCAGAGATTGAAATGAGCACAGATAAAGTTCCTTAAGCCAAATATGGAATAGACAAGAGCTACTCCTTGCTCAACGAAATGGACTCAACACCGCATATTAAACGCCTAAGAATGTACCTGACTAGTAAGTATCTTAAAACCTATGGATTGCTATGTCTCCGAAAGAGAATCAAGCATGTGTACAGGGGCATAAACGCAGCAGTGATAGTATTGGAGAGGTTCGGTGAGCAAATGAAGACCCTTTGAAGTCATATTGCATGGTACCCATTCCACGGGTTTCAACTACCCAGGTTTTAGGTATTCTTCCTTCAGCTAAAACATGCATGTGGAACCCAAGTATGATCAACCATGTGAACGGGAGACGTGTTCAAATATGTCTCAGTTTTCTTCCCCTGGTACTCGGGTGCAACATTCCAGACGCTTTACTAATACTCTCCCCACTTGGAAAGTCAGCGCCTTTAACCTCCTGTTTGGCCCAGTTTGCAATTTCTGCGGAAGATGAACAGGAATAGCGAGAACCAATGAGAGGCTAGCTGGAGGTGTCTGGACGGGCAAATTTAACTCTCATTTCCCACCAGGAAGAGGAAATAACCAAAGGCTCAGCATGCCGGGCCAGAACCAGATTAGGGCCTGAAGCCATCCTGCGGTGTTGCGGCCAGCTCAAAAGAAAGCGAGTTGAAGAAAGCAGCTCAGGGACACTGTAATTCACAAACCTGCAGAGTTATAAATGACAGCTATCGTCCAAAAATAGACTGAAGTAAGGCTGCCAAGAGGACTTGAAAGCGGGGCAGAATTGCAGGAAACTGATTTCAGGAGGTAGACTGGAATTGCATTGAAAGCATAGGAAAAGAGGCAGAACGTCCACAATGATGCACTTGGCCAATAAGGGCGTATGCGTTTTTTCCTGAATATATTCAGAAAAAAACGCATACGCCCTTTTTGGCCAACCAAGCAAGCTTGCAAAGGAAATCTGCACTACAATGAAGTCTCACTTCCCCCCAGTCAAAAGGGCCATCTGAAAAAAGTGTAAAATCCAGAAAGGCAGGACAGGCCATGGAGAACTGGGAGCCTTGTTATGCTGAAGGGTGGGATGTAAATTGCCAACAAACACTCGGGAGAAGTGTATGGTGTTTCCTGAAACATCTAAAAAACAAAGCAACAGAGCCTAGGGCACTTCCACTTATTGTCCTATAGCTTAGGGAATTTAAAATCAAAAAGACACAGCCACCCCAAAGTTTGGAACGGCTCTGTTTACAAGAACCTCGTTTACAGTACAAGTTCAACATCGCAGAAAGTGAAAAATGGATAAAAAAGTTTTGGTATTTACTTACAAAGCAATATCACTCAGCAATGAAATCTGTGTCATCAGGCCCTTAGCAGCACAATGAGTGGATTCAGGTATGATGATTCTAACTGAAATAAGTCACACAGAAAAAGAAACATCATAAGATATCAGTAATACACGGAATGTAAACTTGGCTACACAGGAACTGAATTACAGAACAGAACAGGGTCTCAAATTTAGAAAACCAACTTATGCTTGCTTAAGGGGAAAGGTGAGTTGGGGTGCTGCATAAAACCAGAGATTGAAATGAGCACAGATAAAGTTCCTTAAGCCAAATATGGAATAGACAAGAGCTACTCCTTGCTCAACGAAATGGACTCAACACCGCATATTAAACGCCTAAGAATGTACCTGACTAGTAAGTATCTTAAAACCTATGGATTGCTATGTCTCCGGAAGAGAATCAAGCATGTGTACAGGGGCATAAACGCAGAAGTGATAGGATTGGAGAGGTTCGGTGAGCAAATGAAGACCCTTTGAAGTCATATTGCATGGTACCCATTCCACGGGTTTCAAATACCCAGGTTTAAGGTATTCTTCCTTCAGCTAAAACATGCATGTGGAACCCAAGTATGATCAACCATGTGAACGGGAGATGTGTTCAAATATGTCTCAGTTTTCCTCCCCTGGTACTCGGGTGCAACATTCCAGACGCTTTACTAACACTCTCCCCACTTGGAGAGTCAGCGCCTTTAACCTCCTGTTTGGCCCAGTTTGCAATTTCTGCGGAAGATGAACAGGAATAGCGAGAACCAATGAGAGACTAGCTGGAGGTGTCTGGACGGGCAAATTTAACTCTCATTTCCCACCAGGAAGAGGAAATAACCAAAGGCTCAGCGTGCCGTGCCGGAATCAGATTAGGGCCTGAAGCCATTCTGCGGTGTTGCGGCCAGGTCACAAGAAAGCGAGTTGAAGAAACGAGCTCAGGGGCACTGTAATTCACAAACCTGCAGAGTTATAAATGACAGCTATCGTCCAAAAATATACTGAAGTAAGGCTGCCAAGAGGACTTGAAAGCGGGGCAGAATTGCAGGAAACCGATTTCAGGAGGTAGACTGGAATTGCATTGAAAGCATAGGAAAAGAGGCAGAACGTCCACAATGATGCACTTGGCCAAAAAGGGCGTATGCGTTTTTTCCTGAATATATTCAGGAAAAAACGCATACGCACTTTTTGGCCAACCAAGCAAGCTTGCAAAGGAAATCTGCACTACAATGAAGTCTCACTTCCCCCCGGTCAAAAGGGCCATCTGAAAAAAGTGTAAAATCCAGAAAGGCAGGACAGGCCATGGAGAACTGGGAGCCTTGTTATGCTGATGGGCGGAATGTAAATTGCCAACAACCACTCGGGAGAAGTGTATGGTGTTTCCTGAAACATCTAAAAAACAAAGCAACAGAACCTAGGGCACTTCCACTTATGGTCCTATAGCTTAGGGAAATTAAAATCAAAAAGACACAGCCACCCCAAAGTTTGGAACGGCTCTGTTTACAAGAACCTCGTTTACAGTACAAGTTCAACATCGCAGAAAGTGAAAAATGGATAAAGAAGTTGTGGTATTTACGTACAAAGCAATATCACTCAGCAATGGAATCTGTGTCATCAGGCCCTTAGCAGCATAATGAGTGTATTAAGGTACGATGATTCTAACTGAAATAAGTCACGCAAAAAAAGAAACATGATAAGATATCACTAATACACGGAATGTAAACTTGGCTACACAGGAACTGAATTACAGAACAGAACAGGGTCTCAAATTTAGAAAACCAACTTATGCTTGCTTAAGGGGAAAGGTGAGTTGGGTTGCTGCATAAAACCAGAGATTGAAATGAGCACAGATAAAGTTCCTTAAGCCAAATATGGAATAGACAAGAGCTACTCCTTGCTCAACGAAATGGACTCAAAACCCCATATTAAACGCCTAAGAATGTACCTGACTAGTAAGTATCTTAAAACCTATGGACTGCTATGTCTCCAAAAGAGAATCAAGCGTGTGTACAGGGGCACAAACGCAGCAGTGATAGGATTGGAGAGGTTCGGTGAGCAAATGAAGACCCTTTGAAGTCATATTGCATGGTACCCATTACACGGGTCTCAACTCTCCAGGTTTAAGGTAGTCTTCCTTCAGCTAAAACATGCATGTGGAACCCAGAGTATGATCCACCATGTGAACGGGAGACGTGTTCAAATATGTCTCAGTTTTCCTCCCCTGGTACTCGGGTGCAACATTCCAGACGCTTTACTAACACTCTCCCTACTTGTAGAGTCAGTCCCTTTAACCTCCTGTTTGGCCCAGTTTGCAATTTCTGCGGAAGATGAACAGGAATAGCGAGAACCAATGAGAGGCTAGCTGGAGGTGTCTGGACGGGCAAATTTAACTCTCATTTCCCACCAGGAAGAGGAATTAACCAAAGGCTCAGCATGCCGGGCCGGAACCAGATTAGGGCCTGAAGCCATCCTGCGGTGTTGTGGCCAGGTCACAAGAAAGCGAGTTGAAGAAAGGAGCTCAGGGGCACTGCAATTCACAAACCTGCAGAGTTATAAATGACAGCTATCGTCCAAAAATAGACTGAAGTAAGGCTGCCAAGAGGACTTGAAAGCGGGGCAGAATTGCAGGAAACCGATTTCAGGAGGTAGACTGGAATTGCATTGAAAGCATAGGAAAAGAGGCAGAACGTCCACAATGATGCACTTGGCCAAAAAGGGCGTATGCGTTTTTTCCTGAATATATTCAGGAAAAAACGCATACGCCCTTTTTGGCCAACCAAGCAAGCTTGCAAAGGAAATCTGCACTACAATGAAGTCTCACTTCTCCCCGGTCAAAAGGGCCATCTGAAAAAAGTGTAAAATCCAGAAAGGCAGGACAGGCCATGGAGAACTGGGAGCCTTGTTATGCTGATGGGCGGGATGTAAATTGCCAACAGACACTTGGGAGAAGTGTATGGTGTTTCCTGAAACATCTAAAAAACAAAGCAACAGAGCCTAGGGCACTTCCGCTTATGGTCCTATAGCTTAGGGAAATTAAAATCAAAAAGACACAGCCACCCCAAAGTTTGGGATGCCTCCGTTTACAAGAACCTCGTTTACCGTAGAAGTTCAATATCACAGAAAGTGAAAAATGGATAAAGAACTTGTGGTACTTACGTACAATGCAGTATCACTCAGCAATGAAATCTATGTCATCAGGCCCGTAGCAGCATAATGAGTGGATTCAGGTACGATGATTCTAACTGAAATAAGTCACACAGAATAAGAAACATCATAAGATATCAGTAATACACGGAATGTAAACTTGGCTACACAGGAACTGCATTCCAAAACAGAACAGGGTCTCAAATTTAGAAAACCAACTTATGCTTGCTTAAGGGGAAAGGTGAATTGGGGTGCTGCATAACCAGAGATCGAAATGAGCACAGATAAAGTTCCTTAAGCCAAATATGGAATAGACAAGAGCTACTCCTTGCTCAACGAAATGGACTCAACACCGCATATTAAACGCCTAAGAATGTACCTGACTAGTAAGTATCTTAAAACCTATGGATTGCTATGTCTCCGAAAGAGAATCAAGCATGTGTACAGGGGCATAAACGCAGCAGTGATAGGATTGGAGAGGTTCGGTGAGCAAATGAAGAACCTTTGAAGTCATATTGTATGGTACCCATTCCACGGGTTTCAACTACCGAGGATTAAGGTATTCTTCCTTCAGCTAAAACATGCATGTGGAACCCAAGTATGATCAACCATGTGAACGGGAGACGTGTTCAAATATGTCTCAGTTTTCCTCCCCTGGTACTCGGGTGCAACATTCCAGACGCTTTACTAACACTCTCCCCACTTGGAGAGTCAGTCCCTTTAACCTCCTGTTTGGCCCAGTTTGCAATTTCTGCGGAAGATGAACAGGAATAGCGAGAACCAATGAGAGACTAGCTGGAGGTGTCTGGACGGGCAAATTTAACTCTCATTTCCCACCAGGAAGAGGAAATAACCAAAGGCTCAGCGTGCCGTGCCGGAACCAGATAAGGGCCTGAAGCCATCCTGCGGTGTTGCGGCCAGGTCACAAGAAAGCGAGTTGAAGAAACGAGCTCAGGGGCACTGTAATTCACAAACCTGCAGAGTTATAAATGACAGCTATCGTCCAAAAATAGACTGAAGTAAGGCTGCCAAGAGGACTTGAAAGCGGGGCAGAATTGCAGGAAACCGATTTCAGGAGGTAGACTGGAATTGCATTGAAAGCATAGGAAAAGAGGCAGAACGTACACAATGATGCACTTGGCCAAAAAGGGCGTATGCGTTTTTTCCTGAATATATTCAGGAAAAAACGCATACGCCCTTTTTGGCCAACCAAGCAAGCTTGCAAAGGAAATCTGCACTACAATGAAGTCTCACTTCCCCCCGGTCAAAAGGGCCATCTGAAAAAAGTGTAAAATCCAGAAAGGCAGGACAGGCCATGGAGAACTGGGAGCCTTGTTATGCTGATGGGCGGGATGTAATTTGCCAACAACCACTCGGGAGAAGTGTATGGTGTTTCCTGAAACATCTAAAAAACAAAGCAACAGAACCTAGGGCACTTCCACTTATGGTCCTATAGCTTAGGGAAATTAAAATCAAAAAGACACAGCCACCCCAAAGTTTGGAATGGCTCTGTTTACAAGAACCTCGTTTACAGTACAAGTTCAACATCGCAGAAAGTGAAAAATGGATAAAGAAGTTGTGGTATTTACGTACAAAGCAATATCACTCAGCAATGAAATCTGTGTCATCAGGCCCGTAGCAGCATAATGAGTGGATTCAGGTACGATGATTCTAACTGAAATAAGTCACACAGAAAGAGAAACATCATAAGATATCACTAATACACGGAATGTAAACTTGGCTACACAGGAACTGCATTCCAAAACAGAACAGGGTCTCAAATGTAGAAAACCAACTTATGCTTGCTTAAGGTGAAAGGTGAGTTGGGGTGCTGCATAAAACCAGAGATTGAAATGAGCACAGATAAAGTTCCTTAAGCCAAATATGGAATAGACAAGAGCTACTCCTTGCTCAACGAAATGGACACAAAACCCCATATTAAACGCCTAAGAATGCACCTGACTAGTAAGTATCGTAAAACCTATGGATTGCTATGTCTCCGAAAGAGAATCAAGCGTGTGTACAGGGGCATAAACGGAGCAGTGATAGGATTGGAGAGGTTCGTGAGCAAATGAAGACCCTTTGAAGTCATATTGCATGGTACCCATTCCACGGGTTTCAACTACCCAGGTTTAAGGTATTCTTCCTTCAGCTAAAACATGCATGTGGACCCTAGAGTATGATCAACCATGTGATCGGGAGACGTGTTCAAATATGTCTCAGTTTTCGTACCCTGGTACTCGGGTGCAACATTCCAGATGCTTTACTAACACTCTCCCCACTTGGAGAGTCAGCGCCTTTAACCTCCTGTTTGGCCCAGTTTGCAATTTCTGTGGAAGATGAACAGGAATAGCGAGAACCAATGAGAGGCTAGCTGGAGGTGTCTGGATGGGCAAATTTAACTCTCATTTCCCACCAGGAAGAGGAATTAACCAAAGGCTCAGCGTGCCGTGCCAGAACCAGATTAGGGCCTGAAGACATCCTGCGGTGTTGCGGCCAGGTCACAAGAAAGCGAGTTGAAGAAAGGAGCTCAGGGGCACTGCAATTCACAAACCTGCAGAGTTATAAATGACAGCTATCGTCCAAAAATAGACTGAAGTAAGGCTGCCAAGAGGACTTGAAAGCGGGGCAGAATTGCAGGAAACCGATTTCAAGAGGTAGACTGGAATTGCATTGAAAGCATAGGAAAAGAGGCAGAACGTCCACAATGATGCACTTGGCCAAAAAGGGCGTATGCGTTTTTTCCTGAATATATTCAGGAAAAAACGCATACGCCCTCTTTGGCCAACCAAGCAAACTTGCAAAGGAAATCTGCACTACAATGAAGTCTCACTTCTCCCCGGTCAAAAGGGCCATCTGAAAAAAGTGTAAACTCCAGAAAGGCAGGACAGGCCATGGAGAACTGGGAGCCTTGTTATGCTGATGGGCGGGATGTAAATTGCCAACAACCACTCAGGAGAAGTGTATGGTGTTTCCTGAAACATCTAAAAAACAAAGCATCAGAGCCTAGGGCACTTCCACTTATGGTCCTATAGCTTAGGGAATTTAAAATCAAAAAGACACAGACACCCCAAAGTTTGGAATGGCTCTGTTTACAAGAACCTCGTTTACACTACAAGTTCAACATCGCAGAAAGTGTAAAATGGATAAAGAAGTGGTGGTATTTACGTACAAAGCAATATCACTCAGCAATGAAATCTGTGTCATCAGGCCCGTAGCAGCATAATGAGTGGATTCAGGTACGATGATTCTAACTTAAATAAGTCACACAGAAAGAGAAACATCATAAGATATCACTAATACACGGAATGTAAACTTGGCTACACAGGAACTGCATTCCAAAACAGAACAGGGTCTCAAATGTAGAAAACCAACTTATGCTTGCTTAAGGTGAAAGGTGAGTTGGGGTGCTGCATAAAACCAGAGATTGAAATGAGCACAGATAAAGTTCCTTAAGCCAAATATGGAATAGACAAGAGCTACTCCTTGCTCAACGAAATGGACACAAAACCCCATAATAAACGCCTAAGAATGCACCTGACTAGTAAGTATCGTAAAACCTATGGATTGCTATGTCTCCGAAAGAGAATCAAGCGTGTGTACAGGGGCATAAACGCAGCAGTGATAGGATTGGAGAGGTTCGTGAGCAAATGAAGACCCTTTGAAGTCATATTGCATGGTACCCATTCCACGGGTTTCAACTACACAGGTTTAAGGTATTCTTCCTTCATCTAAAACATGCATGTGGAACCTAGAGTATGATCAACCATGTGATCGGGAGACGTGTTCAAATATGTCTCAGTTTTCGTACCCTGGTACTCGGGTGCAACATTCCAGACGCTTTACTAACACTCTCCCCACTTGGAGAGTCAGCGCCTTTAACCTCTTGTTTGGCCCAGTTTGCAATTTCTGTGGAAGATGAACAGGAATAGCGAGAATCAATGAGAGGCTAGCTGGAGGTGTCTGGATGGGCAAATTTAACTCTCATTTCCCACCAGGAAGAGGAATTAACCAAAGGCTCAGCGTGCCGTGCCAGAACCAGATTAGGGCCTGAAGACATCCTGCGGTGTTGCGGCCAGGTCACAAGAAAGCGAGTTGAAGAAAGGAGCTCAGGGGCACTGCAATTCACAAACCTGCAGAGTTATAAATGACAGCTATCGTCCAAAAATAGACTGAAGTAAGGCTGCCAAGAGGACTTGAAAGCGGGGCAGAATTGCAGGAAACCGATTTCAGGAGGTAGACTGGAATTGCATTGAAAGCATAGGAAAAGAGGCAGAACGTACACAATGATGCACTTGGCCAAAAAGGGCGTATGCGTTTTTTCCTGAATATATTCAGGAAAAAACGCATACGCCCTTTTTGGCCAACCAAGCAAACTTGCAAAGGAAATCTGCACTACAATGAAGTCTCACTTCTCCCCGGTCAAAAGGGCCATCTGAAAAAAGTGTAAACTCCAGAAAGGCAGGACAGGCCATGGAGAACTGGGAGCCTTGTTATGCTGATGGGCGGGATGTAAATTGCCAAAAGACACTCAGGAGAAGTGTATGGTGTTTCCTGAAACATCTAAAAAACAAAGCATCAGAGCCTAGGGCACTTCCACTTATGGTCTAATAGCTTAGGGAATTTAAAATCAAAAAGACACAGCCACCCCAAAGTTTGGGATGCCTCCGTTTACAAGAACCTCGTTTACCGTACAAGTTCAATATCACAGAAAGTGAAAAATGGATAAAGAACTTGTGGTACTTACGTACAATGCAGTATCACTCAGCAATGAAATCTATGTCATCAGGCCCGTAGCAGCATAATGAGTGGATTCAGGTACGATGATTCTACCTGAAATAAGTCACACAGAAAAAGAAACATCATAAGATATCAGTAATACACAGAATGTAAACTTGGCTACACAGGAACTGCATTCCAAAACAGAACAGGGTCTCAAATTTAGAAAACCAACTTATGCTTGCTTAAGGGGAAAGGTGAGTTGGGGTGCTGCATAAAACCAGAGATTGAAATGAGCACAGATAAAGTTCCTTAAGCCAAATATGGAATAGACAAGAGCTACTCCTTGCTCAACGAAATGGACTCAACACCCCATATTAAACGCCTAAGAATGTACCTGACTAGTAAGTATCTTAAAACCTATGGACTGCTATGTCTCCAAAAGAGAATCAAGCGTGTGTACAGGGGCATAAACGCAGCAGTGATAGGATTAGAGAGGTTCGTGAGCAAATGAAGACCCTTTGAAGTCATATTGCATGGTACCCATTCCACGGGTCTTAACTCTCCAGGTTTAAGGTATTCTTCCTTCATCTAAAACATGCATGTGGAACCTAGAGTATGATCAACCATGTGAACGGGAGACGTGTTCAAATATGTCTCAGTTTTCGTACCCTGGTACTCGGGTGCAACATTCCAGACGCTTTACTAACACTCTCCCGACTTGGAGAGTCAGTCCCTTTAACCTCCTGTTTGGCCCAGTTTGCAATTTCTGTGGAAGATGAACAGGAATAGCGAGAACCAATGAAAGGCTAGCTGGAGGTGTCTGCACGGGCAAATTTAACTCTCATTTCCCACCAGGAAGAGGAATTAACCAAAGGATCAGCGTGCCGTGCCAGAACCAGGTTAGGGCCTGAAGACATCCTGCGGTGTTGCGGCCAGGTCACAAGAAAGCGAGTTGAAGAAACGAGCTCAGGGGCACTGCAATTCACAAACCTGCAGAGTTATAAATGACAGCTATCGTCCAAAAATAGACTGAAGTAAGGCTGCCAAGAGGACTTGAAAGCGGGGCAGAATTGCAGGAAACCGATTTCAGGAGGTAGACTGGAATTGCATTGAAAGCATAGGAAAAGAGGCAGAACGTCCACAATGATGCACTTGGCCAAAAAGGGCGTATGCGTTTTTTCCTGAATATATTCAGGAAAAAACGCATACGCCCTTTTTGGCCAACCAAGCAAGCTTGCAAAGGAAATCTGCACTACAATGAAGTCTCACTTCCCCCCGGTCAAAAGGGCCATCTGAAAAAAGTGTAAAATCCAGAAAGGCAGGACAGGCCATGGAGAACTGGGAGCCTTGTTATGCTGATGGGCGGGATGTAAATTGCCAACAGACACTCCGGAGAAGTGTATGGTGTTTCCTGAAACATCTAAAAAACAAAGCAACAGAGCCTAGGGCACTTCCACTTATGGTCCTATACCTTAGGGAAATTAAAATCAAAAAGACACAGCCACCCCAAAGTTTGGAACGGCTCTGTTTACAAGAACCTCGTTTTCAGTACAAGTTCAACATCTCAGAAAGTGAAAAATGGATAAAGAAGTTGCGGTATTTACTTACAAAGCAATATCACTCAGCAATGAAATCTATGTCACCAGGCCCTTAGCAGCACAATGAGTGGATTCAGGTATGATGATTCTAACTGAAATAAGTCACACAGAAAAAGAAACATCATAAGATATCAGTAATACACGGAATGGAAACTAGGCTACACAGGAACTGAATTACAGAACAGAACAGGGACTCAAATTTAGAAAACCAACTTATGCTTGCTTAAGGGTAAAGGTGAGTAGGGGTGCTGCATAAAACCAGAGATTGAAATGAGCACAGATAAAGTTCCTTAAGCCAAATATGGAATAGACAAGAGCTACTCCTTGCTCAACGAAATGGACTCAACACCCCATATTAAACGCCTAAGAATGTACCTGACTAGTAAGTATCTTAAAACCTATGGATTGCTATGTCTCCGAAAGAGAATCAAGCATGTGTACAGGGGCATAAACGCAGCAGTGATAGGATTGGAGAGGTTCGGTGAGCAAATGAAGACCCTTTGAAGTCATATTGCATGGTACCCATTACACGGGTCTTAACTCTCCAGGTTTAAGGTATTCTTCCTTCAGCTAAAACATGCATGTGGAACCCAAGTATGATCAATCATGTGAACGGGAGACGTGTTCAAATATGTCTCAGTTTTCCTCCCCTGGTACTCGGGTGCAACATTCCAGACGCTTTACTAACACTCTCCCCACTTGGAGAGTCAGCGCCTTTAACCTCCTGTTTGGCCCAGTTTGCAATTTCTGCGGAAGATGAACAGGAATAGCGAGAACCAATGAGAGACTAGCTGGAGGTTTCTGGACGGGCAAATTTAACTCTCATTTCCCACCAGGAAGAGGAAATAACCAAAGGCTCAGCGTGCCGTGCCGGAACCAGATTAGGGCCTGAAGCCATCCTGCGGTGTTGCGGCCAGGTCACAAGAAAGCGAGTTGAAGAAAGGAGCTCAGGGGCACTGTAATTCACAAACCTGCAGAGTTATAAATGACAGCTATCGTCCAAAAATAGACTGAAGTAAGGCTGCCAAGAGGACTTGAAAGCGGGACAGAATTGCAGGAAACCGATTTCAGGAGGTAGACTGGAATTGCATTGAAAGCATAGGAAAAGAGGCAGAATGTCCACAATGATGCACTTGGCCAAAAAGGGCGTATGCGTTTTTTCCTGAATATATTCAGGAAAAAACGCATACGCCCTTTTTGGCCAACCAAGGAAGCTTGCAAAGGAAATCTGCACTACAATGAAGTCTCACTTCTCCCCGGTTAAAAGGGCCATCTGAAAAAAGTGTAAAATCCAGAAAGGCAGGACAGGCCATGGAGAACTGGAGCCTTGTTATGCTGATGGGCGGGATGTAAATTGCCAACAGACACTCGGGAGAAGTGTATGGTGTTTCCTGAAACATCTAAAAAACAAAGCAACAGAGCCTAGGGCACTTCCACTTATGGTCCTATAGCTTAGGGAAATTAAAATCAAAAAGACACAGCCACCCCAAAGTTTGGGACGCCTCTGTTTACAAGAACCTCGTTTACCGAACAAGTTCAATATCACAGAAAGTGAAAAATGGATAAAGAACTTGTGGTACTTACGTACAATGCAGTATCACTCAGCAATGAAATCTATGTCATCAGGCCCGTAGCAGCATAATGAGTGGATTCAGGTACGATGATTCTAACTGAAATAAGTCACACAGAAAAAGAAACATCATAAGATATCACTAATACACGGAATGTAAACTTGGCTACACAGGAACTGAATTCCAAAACAGAACAGGGTCTCAAATTTAGAAAACCAACTTATGCTTGCTTAAGGGGAAAGGTGAGTTGGGGTGCTGCATAAAACCACAGATTGAAATGAGCACAGATAAAGTTCCTTAAGCCAAATATGGAATAGACAAGAGCTACTCCTTGCTCAACGAAATGGACTCAACACCCCATATTAAACGCCTAAGAATGTACCTGACTAGTAAGTATCTTAAAACCTATGGATTGCTATGTCTCCAAAAGAGAATCAAGCGTGTGTACAGGGGCATAAACACAGCAGTGATAGGATTGGAGAGGTTCGGTGAGCAAATGAAGACCCTTTGAAGTCATATTGCATGGTACCCATTCCACGGGTCTCAACTCTCCAGGTTTAAGGTATTCTTCCTTCAGCTAAAACATGCATGTGGAACCCAGAGTGTGATCAACCGTGTGAACGGGAGACGTGTTCAAATATGTCTCAGTTTTCCTCCCCTGGTACTCGGGTGCAACATTCCAGACGCTTTACTAACACTCTCCCCACTTGGAGAGTCAGCGCCTTTAACCTCCTGTTTGGCCCAGTTTGCAATTTCTGCGGAAGATGAACAGGAATAGCGAGAACCAATGAGAGACTAGCTGGAGGTGTCTGGACGGGCAAATTTAACTCTCATTTCCCACCAGGAAGAGGAAATAACCAAAGGCTAAGCGTGCCGTGCCGGAACCAGATTAGGGCCTGAAGCCATCCTGCGGTGTTGCGGCCAGGTCACAAGAAAGCGAGTTGAAGAAAGGAGCTCAGGGGCACTGTAATTCACAAACCTGCAGAGTTATAAATGACAGCTATCGTCCAAAAATAGACTGAAGTAAGGCTGCCAAGAGGACTTGAAAGCGGGGCAGAATTGCAGGAAACCGATTTCAGGAGGTAGACTGGAATTGCATTGAAAGCATAGGAAAAGAGGCAGAACGTCCACAATGATGCACTTGGCCAAAAAGGGCGTATGCGTTTTTTCCTGAATATATTCAGGAAAAAACGCATACGCCCTTTTTGGCCAACCAAGCAAGCTTGCAAAGGAAATCTGCACTACAATGAAGTCTCACTTCCCCCTGGTCAAAAGGGCCATCTGAAAAAAGTGTAAAATCCAGAAAGGCAGGACAGGCCATGGAGAACTGGGAGCCTTGTTATGCTGATGGGCGGGATGTAAATTGCCAACAGACACTCGGGAGAAGTGTATTGTGTTTCCTGAAACATCTAAAAAACAAAGCAACAGAGCCTAGGGCACTTCCACTTATGGTCCTATAGCTTAGGGAAATTAAAATCAAAAAGACACAGCCACCCCAAAGTTTGGAACGGCTCTGTTTACAAGAACCTCGTTTTCAGTACAAGTTCAACATCTCAGAAAGTGAAAAATGGATAAAGAAGTTGCGGTATTTACTTACAAAGCAATATCACTCAGCAATGAAATCTATGTCACCAGGCCCTTAGCAGCACAATGAGTGGATTCAGGTATGATGATTCTAACTGAAATAAGTCACACAGAAAAAGAAACATCATAAGATATCAGTAATACACGGAATGGAAACTAGGCTACACAGGAACTGAATTACAGAACAGAACAGGAACTCAAATTTAGAAAACCAACTTATGCTTGCTTAAGGGTAAAGGTGAGTAGGGGTGCTGCATAAAACCAGAGATTTAAATGAGCACAGATAAAGTTCCTTAAGCCAAATATGGAATAAACAAGAGCTACTCCTTGCTCAACGAAATGGACTCAACACCCCATATTAAACGCCTAAGAATGTACCTGACTAGTAAGTATCTTAAAACCTATGGATTGCTATGTCTCCGAAAGAGAATCAAGCATGTGTACAGGGGCATAAACGCAGCAGTGATAGGATTGGAGAGGTTCGGTGCGCAAATGAAGACCCTTTGAAGTCATATTGCATGGTACCCATTACACGGGTCTTAACTCTCCAGGTTTAAGGTATTCTTCGTTCAGCTAAAACATGCATGTGGAACCCAAGTATGATCAATCATGTGAACGGGAGACGTGTTCAAATATGTCTCAGTTTTCCTCCCCTGGTACTCGGGTGCAACATTCCAGACGCTTTACTAACACTCTCCCCACTTGGAGAGTCAGCGCCTTTAATCTCCTGTTTGGCCCAGTTTGCAATTTCTGCGGAAGATGAACAGGAATAGCGAGAACCAATGAGAGACTAGCTGGAGGTGTCTGGACGGGCAAATTTAACTCTCATTTCCCACCAGGAAGAGGAAATAACCAAAGGCTCAGCGTGCCGTGCCGGAACCAGATTAGGGCCTGAAGCCATCCTGCGGTGTTGCGGCCAGCTCACAAGAAAGCGAGTTGAAGAAAGGAGCTCAGGGACACTGTAATTCACAAACCTGCAGAATTATAAATGACAGCTATCGTCCAAAAATAGACTGAAGTAAGGCTGCCAAGAGGACTTGAAAGCGGGGCAGAATTGCAGGAAACCGATTTCAGGAGGTAGACTGGAATTGCATTGAAAGCATAGGAAAAGAGGCAGAATGTCCACAATGATGCACTTGGCCAAAAAGGGCGTATGCGTTTTTTCCTGAATATATTCAGGAAAAAACGCATACGCCCTTTTTGGCCAACCAAGGAAGCTTGCAAAGGAAATCTGCACTACAATGAAGTCTCACTTCTCCCCGGTCAAAAGGGCCATCTGAAAAAAGTGTAAAATCCAGAAAGGCAGGACAGGCCATGGAGAACTGGAGCCTTGTTATGCTGATGGGCGGGATGTAAATTGCCAACAGACACTCGGGAGAAGTGTATGGTGTTTCCTGAAACATCTAAAAAACAAAGCAACAGAGCCTAGGGCACTTCCACTTATGGTCCTATAGCTTAGGGAAATTAAAATCAAAAAGACACAGCCACCCCAAAGTTTGGGACGCCTCTGTTTACAAGAACCTCGTTTACCGAACAAGTTCAATATCACAGAAAGTGAAAAATGGATAAAGAACTTGTGGTACTTACGTACAATGCAGTATCACTCAGCAATGAAATCTATGTCATCAGGCCCGTAGCAGCATAATGAGTGGATTCAGGTACGATGATTCTAACTGAAATAAGTCACACAGAAAGAGAAACATCATAAGATATCACTAATACACGGAATGTAAACTTGGCTACACAGGAACTGAATTCCAAAACAGAACAGGGTCTCAAATTTAGAAAACCAACTTATGCTTGCTTAAGGGGAAAGGTGAGTTGGGGTGCTGCATAAAACCACAGATTGAAATGAGCACAGATAAAGTTCCTTAAGCCAAATATGGAATAGACAAGAGCTACTCCTTGCTCAACGAAATGGACTCAACACCCCATATTAAACGCCTAAGAATGTACCTGACTAGTAAGTATCTTAAAACCTATGGATTGCTATGTCTCCAAAAGAGAATCAAGCGTGTGTACAGGGGCACAAACGCAGCAGTGATAGGATTGGAGAGGTTCGGTGAGCAAATGAAGACCCTTTGAAGTCATATTGCATGGTACCCATTCCACGGGTTTCAGCTACCCAGGTTTAAGGTATTCTTCCTTCAGCTAAAACATGCATGTGGAACCTAGAGTATGATCAACCATGTGATCGGGAGACGTGTTCAAATATGTCTCAGTTTTCGTACCCTGGTACTCGGGTGCAACATTCCAGACGCTTTACTAACACTCTCCCCACTTGGAGAGTCAGTCCCTTTAACCTCCTGTTTGACCCAGTTTGCAATTTCAGCGGAAGATGAACAGGAATAGCGAGAACCAATGAGAGGCTAGCTGGAGGTGTCTGGACGGGCAAATTTAACTCTCATTTCCCAACAGGAAGAGGAATTAACCAAAGGCTCAGCGTGCCGTGCCGGAACCAGATTAGGGCCTGAAGACATCCTGCGGTGTTGCGGCCAGGTCACAAGAAAGCGAGTTAAAGAAAGGAGCTCAGGAGCACTGTAATTCACAAACCTGCAGAGTTATAAATGACAGCTATCGTCCAAAAATAGACTGAAGTAAGGCTGCCAAGAGGACTTGAAAGCGGGGCAGAATTGCAGGAAACCGATTTCAGGAGGTAGACTGGAATTGCATTGAAAGCATAGGAAAAGAGGCAGAACGTCCACAATGATGCACTTGGCCAAAAAGGGCGTATGCGTTTTTTCCTGAATATATTCAGGAAAAAACGCATACGCCCTTTTTGGCCAACCAAGCAAGCTTGCAAAGGAAATCTGCACTACAATGAAGTCTCACTTCCCCCCGGTCAAAAGGGCCATCTGAAAAAAGTGTAAAATCCAGAAAGGCAGGACAGGCCATGGAGAACTGGGAGCCTTGTTAGGCTGATGGGCGGGATGTAAATTGCCAACAACCACTCGGGAGAAGTGTATGGTGTTTCCTGAAACATCTAAAAAACAAAGCAACAGAGCCTAGGGCACTTCCACTTATGGTCCTATAGCTTAGGGAATTTAAAATCAAAAAGACACAGCCACCCCAAAGTTTGGAACGGCTCTGTTTACAAGAACCTCGTTTACAGTACAAGTTCAACATCGCAGAAATTGAAAAATGGATAAAGAAGTTGTCGTATTTACTTACAAAGCAATATCACTCAGCAATGAAATCTGTGTCATCAGGCCCTTAGCAGCACAATGAGTGGATTCAGGTATGATGATTCTAACTGAAATAAGTCACACAGAAAAAGAAACATCATAAGATATCAGTAATACACGGAATGTAAACTTGGCTACACAGGAACTGAATTACAGAACAGAACAGGGTCTCAAATTTAGAAAACCAACTTATGCTTGCTTAAGGGGAAAGGTGAGTTGGGGTGCTGCATAAAACCAGAGATTGAAATGAGCACAGATAAAGTTCCTTAAGCCAAATATGGAATAGACAAGAGCTACTCCTTGCTCAACGAAATGGACTCAACACCGCATATTAAACGCCTAAGAATGTACCTGACTAGTAAGTATCTTAAAACCTATGGATTGCTATGTCTCCGAAAGAGAATCAAGCATGTGTACAGGGGCATAAACGCAGCAGTGATAGGATTGGAGAGGTTCGGTGAGCAAATGAAGACCCTTTGAAGTCATATTGCATGGTACCCATTCCACGGGTTTCAAATACCCAGGTTTAAGGTATTCTTCCTTCAGCTAAAAGATGCATGTGGAACCCAAGTATGATCAACCATGTGAACGGGAGACGTGTTCAAATATGTCTCAGTTTTCCTCCCCTGGTACTCGGGTGCAACATTCCAGACGCTTTACTAACAGTCTCCCCACTTGGAGAGTCAGCGCCTTTAACCTGTTTGGCGCAGTTTGCAATTTCTTGGAAGATGAAGAGGAATAGCGAGAACCAATGAGAGACTAGCTGGAGGTGTCTGGACGGGCAAATTTAACTCTCATTTCCCACCAGGAAGAGGAAATAACCAAAGGCTCAGCGTGCCGTGCCGGAACCAGATTAGGGCCTGAAGCCATCCTGCGGTGTTGCGGCCAGGTGACAAGAAAGCGAGTTGAAGAAAGGAGCTCAGGGGCACTGTAATTCACAAACCTGCAGAGTTATAAATGACAGCTATCGTCCAAAAATAGACTGAAGTAAGGCTGCCAAGAGGACTTGAAAGCGGGGCAGAATTGCAGGAAACCGATTTCAGGAGGTAGACTGGAATTGCATTGAAAGCATAGGAAAAGAGGCAGAACGTCCACAATGATGCACTTGGCCAAAAAGGGCGTATGCGTTTTTTCCTGAATATATTCAGGAAAAAACGCATACGCCCTTTTTGGCCAACCAAGCAAGCTTGCAAAGGAAATCTGCACTACAATGAAGTCTCACTTCCCCCCGGTCAAAAGGGCAATCTGAAAAAAGTGTAAAATCCAGAAAGGCAGGACAGGCCATGGAGAACTGGGAGCCTTGTTATGCTGATGGGCGGGATGTAAATTGCCAACAACCACTGGGGAGAAGTGTATGGTGTTTCCTGAAACATCTAAAAAACAAAGCAACAGAGCCTAGGGCACTTCCACTTATGGTCCTATAGCTTAGGGAATTTAAAATCAAAAAGACACAGCCACCCCAAAGTTTGGAACGGCTCTGTTTACAAGAACCTCGTTTACAGTACAAGTTCAACATCGTAGAAAGTGAAAAATGGATAAAGAACTTGAGGTACTTACGTACAATGCAGTATCACTCAGCAATGAAATCTATGTCATCAGGCCCGTAGCAGCATAATGAGTGGATTCAGGTACGATGATTCTAACTGAAATAAGTCACACAGAAAAAGAAACATCATAAGATATCACTAATACACGGAATGTAAACTTGGCTATACAGGAACTGCATTCCAAAACAGAACAGGGTCTCAAATTTAGAAAACCAACTTATGCTTGCTTAAGGGGAAAGGTGAGTTGGGGTGCTGCATAAAACCAGAGATTGAAATGAGCACAGGTAAAGTTCCTTAAGCCAAATATGGAATAGACAAGAGCTACTCCTTGCTCAACGAAATGGACTCAACACCCCATATTAAACGCCTAAGAATGTACCTGACTAGTAAGTATCTTAAAACCTATGGATTGCTATGTCTCCAAAAGAGAATCAAGCGTGTGTACAGGGGCATAAACGCAGCAGTGATAGGATTGGAGAGGTTCGGTGAGCAAATGAAGACCCTTTGAAGTCATATTGCATGGTACCCATTACACGGGTCTCAACTCTCCAGGTTTTAGGTATTCTTCCTTCAGCTAAAACATGCATGTGGAACCCAGAGTATGATCAACCATGAGAACGGGAGACGTGTTCAAATATGTCTCAGTTTTCCTCCCCTGGTACTCGGGTGCAACATTCCAGACGCTTTACTAACACTCTCCCGACTTGGAGAGTCAGTGCCTTTAACCTCCTGTTTGGCCCAGTTTGCAATTTCTGCGGAAGATGAACAGGAATAGCGAGAACCAATGAGAGGCTAGATGGAGGTGTCTGAACGGGCAAATTTAACTCTCATTTCCCACCAGGAAGAGGAATTAACCAAAGGCTCAGCGTGCCGGGCCGGAACCAGATTAGGGCCTGAAGCCATCCTGCGGTGTTGCGGCCAGCTCACAAGAAAGCGAGTTGAAGAAAGGAGCTCAGGGACACTGTAATTCACAAACCTGCAGAGTTATAAATGACAGCTATCGTCCAAAAATAGACTGAAGTAAGGCTGCCAAGAGGACTTGAAAGCGGGGCAGAATTGCAGGAAACCGATTTCAGGAGGTAGACTGGAATTGCATTGAAAGCATAGGAAAAGAGGCAGAACGTCCACAATGATGCACTTGGCCAAAAGGGCGTATGCGTTTTTTCCTGAATATATTCAGGAAAAAACGCATACGCCCTTTTTGGCCAACCAAGCAAGCTTGCAAAGGAAATCTGCACTACAATGAAGTCTCACTTCCCCCCGGTCAAAAGGGCCATCTGAAAAAAGTGTAAAACCCAGAAAGGCAGGACAGGCCATGGAGAACTGGGAGCCTTGTTATGCTGATGGGCGGGATGTAAATTGCCAACAGACACTCGGGAGATGTGTATGGTGTTTCCTGAAACATCTAAAAAACAAAGCAACAGAGCCTAGGGCACTTCCACTTATGGTCCTATAGCTTAGGGAAATTAATATCAAAAAGACACAGCAACCCCAAAATTTGGGATGGCTCTTTTTACAGAAATCTCTTCTACGGCACAAGTTAAATATCCCAGAGAGCAAATAATGGATAAAGAAGTTGCGGTACTTATGTACAACAGAATACCACTCAGCAATGAAATCTATGTCACCAGGCCCGTACCAGCATAATGAGTGCATTGAGGCACGATGATTCTAAGTGAAATAAGTCACACAGAAAAAGAAACATCATAAGGTATCACTAATACACGGGTTGTGAACTTGGCTACACATGAACTGAATTACAAAACAGAACAGGGTCTCAAGTTTAGAAAACCAACTTATGCCTGCGTAAGGGGGAAGGTGAGTTGGGGTGCTGCATAAAAGCAGAGTTTGAAATTAGCACAGATACCGTTCCATAAGCCAAATATGTAATAGACAAGAGCTACGCCTTGCTCAACGAAATGGATTCAACAATGAGGTATCACCTCACACCTGGTAGAATAGGCATCATTGAAAATCTACAAACAAAAAATGCTGGAAAGGGTGTGGAGAAAAGGAACCCTCTTCCACTATTGTTGGGAATATAAATTGATACAGTCATTATGGAGAACAATATGGAATTTCTTAAGAAACTAACAATAGAATTACCATATGATACAGCAATCCCAGTACTGGACATATACCCAGACAAAACCATAAATCAAAAAGAGTCATTCACCGCAATGTTCATTGCATCACTATTTACAATATCGAGGTAATGGAAGCAACCTAAATGCCCACAGACAGACGAATGCATAAAGCTGTGGTACATATATAAAATGGAATATTACTAAGCCATGAAAAGGAATGAAATTGGGTCATTTGTAGAGACGTCGATGGATCTAGAGACTGTCATACAGAGTGAAGTAAGTCAGAAAGAGAAAAACAAATCTTGTATATTCATGCATATATGTGGAACCTAGAAAAACTGTACAGATTAACCATTTTGCAAGGCATAAATAGAGCAACAGATGTAGACAACAAACGTATGGACAACAAGGGGGGAAAGCTGTTGGGGGGGTGGTGGTGGGAGGAGTTGAGAGACTGGGATTGGCATGTATACATTTATATGTATAAAATAGATAACCAATAAGAACCTGCTGTATAAAAATATAAAATAAAATTCAAAATTAAAAAGAAATAAAATTTAAAAAATAAAACAGAAAAAACAATTATTCCCTGCACATACATGTATTTATATGAATAAATTATTTCCATGCTTATATCTGTAAATACAAAAAAGAGGAATAAAATCTACCTTGAACCAAAAACGAAAAAGAGAAAAAAAACACAGAACCCACCAGTTACACAGAGGAAAACCGTATCAGGGCACTTGCTCCAGTTGTAAACAATTCTGAAGTTGGTCAGTGGTGGGGAATCGTCTCCCATTCAGCCAGCAGCCCCCACGCAACAAGCGTCCTCATTGCAAAGCTGGGGCACCGTGCCGAGGCATCTGTGAGTAAACGTGAGCTGAGCCCCAGGCCAGTTGCTGCTGAACTATTCCCACCCGTCCCAGGTAAAACACCTGAATATATACAAGGACTTGAAAGCCTAGAGGAAGGGCCATAGAGCCACACGAGTGACAGCATGCCGGCCGACTTGGTGCCTGCAGGCCAGCCAGGATGGTCCTGGCCCTGGGTGCTCTTCTGGAAGATTTCCATTTCCCTGCCTGAGATACCCGTCCTGTCCCTGCCCCCACTGCTTTTTTCCTTCCTCACCTCTGCCCAGGGAGAAATTCCAGCAGCAGGTATGGGTGACACATCCTCTTCTTTAGCAGGTGGCAGCCTGGCAACTGCTGCAGAAAGTCCAGCAGAGCCCCACTCACACTGGGCCACCCACAAAGCCGTGGCCTCTCACTCCCTCCCACCAGCCCAGCCCCGAGACTGCTGACAGGGCAGAGAAAATGGCGTCAGGCACGGCTGCAGGGGCTCTTGCTGCCTGGAGTGGTATTTATATTGATCTCAACCACGGCACACCTGGGGAGGGCTGGCCGGCACGGTAAGGCTGCCCAGGTCAGCCAATCATCACCCCTCAGGGGCTCACAGTTGCAGAAAATGGAACTTGCTGAACCGGCCAGGTCCAAGGAACAGGTGTGGGCTCCTGAGAGTCAGGATAGACAAGGGGCTGCAGCTTTGGCTTGTTTTCTAATCATTTTATCTGGCCCATGAGTGGGAGACAACTTCAAGAAAACCCTCTCCTAATGAGAGGAACCCAGGAGTCAGGGAGAGGAGGGGTGGGTGGTGGTTGGAGACAGAGGCCTGGTGCCCCGGGTGCAGTGGAAGTCTCTGGAAGACCAGGTGGAGGGAGGCCTCACGGAGTGATGCCCAGGGTCACAGACCTGTCGCAGCTGCTGTTTGTTAGTTCAAGTCCTGCTCTGAGGTGCTCTGTGTCAGCTCTGAGCGACAGGTGAGCTGGGGGTGCTCTGCAATGAGGGCTATGTGCACGGTTCCTGTGTGCCCAGCCCTGCCACGGTACCTGCAAGGGTAGCTCTGTATCCTGGGAGGGGCCTGCCCCGTGGGCTGGGGTGGGGGTGGGGTACCTGCCCAGGTGAGCTCCATATTCTGGGATTGGTCTGACCACGAGAGCCCCATGGGCTGCTGGGGACCTGGTAAAGGATGTCAGGACAGTCAGTGAAGCCACCGAGGATATACCTCCAGTTGCTCCTAATTCCTACACCCTGCTGGTCATTCTACCAACCACCAGGACATGGTATTCTGTATTAGTCTTCAATGATGCCTTCTTTTGTATTCCATTAGTCCCAGAGTCACAAGAAATTTTGGCTTGTGAGTGGCAGGACTCAACATACAACTAAAACAATACTTCCGGGCCGTCTGGCCCCAAGGGTGCAAAAATTCCCACACCATCTTTGGGGAAAGCTTAGCTAAAGACCTAAAAGTTCTACCTCTGGAAAAGGAAACCCTCCTTCAATATGCAGACGACATTCTGATCACCAGCCCTACTAAGGAGGCCTCTGAACTACCAAGCCAATAAAGGATAGAAGTTGTCCAAGAAAAAGCTCAAATATCACAGACTGCGGTGACCTGCCTGGGCTTCATTCTCACAGAAGGTCAGAGAAGCCCATCCCAGGAAAGGGAAGAAACCATTTTCAGCCTTACCCCTTTCTAAAACTAGAAGACAGCTTAGGGGTTCCTGGGGAGGCCAGGGTTTGCTGCTTCTGGATCCCTAGCTACAGTCTACTAGCTGGGCCTCTATATGAAACACTGAAAGGAAAAGATGATGATCCTTTTGAATAGAATCCAGAAGTGGCCTTTCAAGAATGGAAAGAGCAGTCAATTCAGACCCTTGCCCTGGAACTCCCTAATTTAGCTAAACCCTTTGACCTTTACATTCCCGGTGAAAGGTGAATCGCCATTGGAGAATTAGTGCAAAAACTGGGACCACTTGAAATGGAACAATGCAAGAATGCCATCCAGGTAGGATAAACTACGGTCACTAAGGGGCTTGGCCCACTGCCACATCTGGCCAAGATACTGGCGGTATCTAAAAACCTGGAAATCAGCAGCCCAAAAGGCCACCTCCCTCCTAAGGGAAAAGGACCCCACGTGGTGATCCTAACCACCAACCATGCCCTGAAGTTGCAGGGTTCGCTCCGTGGGCACACCGACCTCGAGTGAGGAGGCCCTCCAACTCCAACATCCAGAGAGATAACCGGGGGCAACAGGGCACCATGACGACTCGTGTGAACATCACTTGACCTGGAGTTTCTCTCATAAAACAACAAGAGTGTGTCCCAAAAGAGTAGACTACTGCTTGCAGGACTTACTGCACCCAGAGGGGAGCTAATAATCTTGGCGGGGGAACAGTATACCACACTGTCACCATAGAAAAGCCTACAGACACCGTGATGATGGTGGCCAATAAGACCGGCTGGACTCCTGTTTACTTCAAAAGGCTGTTGACTCAGTAGCCATCATGGTCCTTGATCACCACTGACCCTGGACTGTCTGGGAGTTGAGCGGGCAGGGCTCTGACACCTGGTGCTGTTTGTACGTTAATTCAGGGGCCTAACTGAAGAAAGCGCAGACTACTGGTCAGAGCATCTAGGCTGGCAGAGACGGTCAGCCTAAGGTGGCCGAACAAATGTGGGGCGGGGTGAAACCGGCCCCCACAGCGTCTCTGCACATCTCTTTCCTGGACCCTTAAAGGTCATTAGAATCTATAACACTTCCAATGCTGGTGCTCAGGTGGACGAGCAGGGAGGCAGGGGTCCTGGGGACAATCAACGTCACCGGGAGGCTGCTGGGGAGAAGCTCTGACCCTCGCCCCAGGGTATGAGGGCTCCCAACTCAGCACTCAGCAGTTACAGAAGAAGGGTCTGCACCCTCAGCACTCCAAGAATGAGGAACGGGACAAAAGGCAGAGGAGGGGTTTGTCCCCAGCAAAGCCCATTAAAAATCCCTGGGAGATAAAAATAGAATCTGGGCAATAAAGTCAAGTCTAACCTTTTTTATCCTTTGTGCTTTGTCTAATTTCACGTGCTCCTAGGGTCCCGCATGCAGAGGTTCCACACCCGGCACTTCAGACCAGATTTCCTAGTGCAGAATGGCTGGGTCGACACCTCAGCTCCTGGGGCCCAGTGCAGACTCCACGATATAGAGCCTGAGCTACAGCCAACCCGGCCCTCGAGAGCTCCGCCGCCTCCCTCCCTCCCACTGACTCTGACAGGATCTCTACACAGCAGCCCAGCCCACAGCCCACGGGGTAGTGCATGCTCTCACCTCTCCATTCTCTGATCAAAATATAAAGTTTCCTTTGCTTGTGAACCAAACTCAGTCTCGATCTGTTGGCCCCAATGACACTGGGCAGGGGGACACTTGTTGGGGTCCACTCTGGAGGATCAGTAACAGAAATTGAGACTATTGTAACCTCAATGAACAGATGTGTGAGCCAAACTGTAGTTAACATAGAACAGTGTATAAGGCTCGGGTAAAATAAGATGTTTTTAACACTTCCATTTGATATTTCCATCACTTTTTATAAGCAAGTTCAGTGAAAAGGTTTGTCTTATTTGTCAGGTCAATATTAGAGAAACGAAGTGATTTCTTTCCAAGGATGTACAGCTAATAATCTTGGTTAAACCTTCAATCTTGTTTTAAATGCTTTTCCATTGAAAATGATACCTCTCTTTCAGCTCCCCCATTTCTGAGAAGTATAAAATCTTATAATTTATTATTACCAAAGGGGAAAGGTGGGAGGAGGGATAAATTAACAGTTTGGAATGAACACATACACACTGCTATGTATAAAATAGATCATCAACAAGGAACTACTGTATAGCACAGGGAACTACACTCAACATTTTGCAATAACCTATAAGGGGAAATAATCTGAAAAAGAATAGATATTTTTATTGACATCATCTATCAATGACAGTTAAAGTGTAGCCTAAGGGAAGCTGGTGGTGAGTGCTTCTGACCCTGAAGACTTCAATCATCTAAAGTTTGGACTCTGCCTACTTCCCAAGGCCCTTAATGAACATATGTGTAGCCGTAGCTTAAAAACTTCCCCAGTTTGGGTTTCGGGGAGACACTGATTTTGAAAAAGCCCTGGTGTTCTCCTTACATGAATGGGACTCTTCCTACTGCTAAAACATGTCTGTCACACCCAGAGGATGGTATACCATCTGATCGGGAAGAGTTTGGAAAAGGCATCTCATCTCCTCATCTCCTGGTGCTCGGGTTCACCCCTCCAGCGTCTTTACTAACAGTCTCCCCACTTGGAGATGTCAGCACTGTCAACATCCTGTTGCGTACAGTTTGGAATTTGTCCAGAGGATGAAGCGGAAGGATGAGGAACAATGAGAGACAAGTCCTAGGTGTTCAGACAGGCACATGTCACTCTAATTTCCAATCAGGAAGACGAATTGACCAAAGGCTAGGGTTGCCCATGGAAACAGTATAGGGCTTGAGGAAATCCCGCTGCTTTGTGGCCAGTTCCCATAAACACGAGTTGAACAATGGAACTCAGGGGCAGTAAAATTCACAAAACTGCAGAGTTGAAAATATCCATCACTGAAAAATGTCTTGAGGAAAGTCAGAGAAAAGGACTTGTAAGCAAGGGAGAATGGCAGGAAAGGGATTTGAGGAGGTAGAAAGGACTCGCCATTAAGCACAAGAAAAGGAGCTGAACATTGCCAACATTGCAGTTGGCCAAAAAGGGTGTATGCGTTCTTTTCTGTATATATTCAAGAAAAGGGCATACACTTTTTTAGCCAACCAAACAGGTGGGCACTGGAAGTCAATACTACAAAAGATATCACTTCGCATCAGTCAGAAGAGCCATCCTCATAAAGCGTAAACAACAGAAATGCAGGACAGGGCAACGAGAAGAGGGAGCCCTGTGAGACTTATAGTGGAAATGTATATTGCCAACGGCCATTCTGGAGAAGTGTATTGTGTTTACTAAAGCATCTAAAAAATGAGCTACAGAGCATAGGGCACTTGCACTCATGGGCGTATATCTTGGGAAAAACAAAAATCGAGAGGACACAGGCACCCCAATGTTTACCCCCTCTCTGTTTAAAAGATCCTCGACTAGGATATAACTTAAATGTCTCTGGAGGGAAAAAATGGATAGAGATGTGGTACTTAGGTAGAGTGGAATATTATTCAGCCTGGAAATCAATGAAATATGGCCAGTTGTAACAACTCCGGAGGAGTTACGTATGATCATTCTAAGTGACAGAATTCAAAAAGAAAAAGACACATATCATAAGATATCACTTAAAGGTGGAATCCAAAATGGCTACACATGAAATAAATTACAAAACAAAAACATAGTCAAATATGTAGAAAACACGCATAAGGCTGCTAAACGGGAAAGGTGGGGAGGGGTGAGGCATCATCCAGGAGGTTGAAATTAGCAAAGATACCATTCCAAATACCAAACTGATAATCAACAAGGCCTACACGGTAGCTAAAAGAACTGCACTCAGCACACTCAAGTCACCGGAAAAGAATATATACGACTGGTAAGAATCTGAAAAAGAATTTATTGATGTCTCTCTGTACGCGAATCAAGTGGATGTACAGCAGCAAGAAACAGAGCTTTGAAAATCAGCTGTAACCAATATAGTAATAAATTGAAAAAAATAAACGACAGAGAGACAGAGAAAACCTCTTACAACTTTTCCTCAGGGACGGTGATGCAACATGGATTGAACACATCTAGACCCACAGCAGGATGAGACATAAGGCTGGAAACTGTTTGCGCTAAGAGAAATGTGAGGTTGGGTGAGGAAATGCACACCCTTTAAAGTAATACTACCTGGTACCCATTCAATGGGTCCCAAATCTGCAGGTTCAAGGGATCTTCCTACAGCTAAAACATGCATGGAAAACCCAGAGGACTGTACACCATGTGATCGGGAGATGTGTCTAAAATGCACCTCATTTATCCTCTCCTGGTGCTCCTGTTCACCATTCCAGCCACGCTACTTAGAATCTCCCCACTTGGAGAATCAGCACATTTAAACTTCTGTTTCACACATTTTGCAAATTGTGAGGAGGATGAACGGGAAGAGGGGGAACCAATGAGAGAAGAGTTGTAGGGGTTTGGACGGGCACATATCACTCTAATTTCCCATTAAGAATAAGAATTAAAGAAAGGCTCAGCCTGCCTCGCCGGAGCCAAAATAGGGCCTGAAGCAATCCTGCGGGTTTGAGGCCAGCTCACAAAAGAGCAACTTAAAAAATGGAGCTCAGGGTCACTGCAATTCACAAACCTGCAGAGTTATAAATGAAAACTAACGTCCAAAAATATGTTGAGGTAAGGCAAAGAAGAGGATCTGAATGCAAGACAGAATTGCAAGAAACAGATTTCAAGAGATAGATTGGACTCGTCTTTAACGCACATGAAAAGCGGCAGAATTTCGACAATGATGCAGTTGGCCCAAAAGGGCGTATGCGTTTTTTCCTGATTATATCCAGGAAAAAACGCATACGCACTTTATGGGCAACGAAGCAAGCAAGCAATGCAAATGTGCACAACAAAGAAGTCTCACTTCCCACCGGTCAAAAGGGCCATCCTAAAAAATTGTAAAAACCAGAAATGCAGGACAGGCCATGGAGAACAGGGAGCCTTTATACGCTGATGGGCAGTGTGTGAACTGCCGAGAGCCACTCTGGAGAAGTGTATGGTGGTTCCTAAATCATCTAAAAAACAGAGCTACAGAGCATAGGACACTTCCAATCATGGGAGTATATCTAGGGAAGTCTAAAAATCAACAAGACACAAGCACACCACAGTTTAGGGCTACTCTGTTTACAAGAACCTCAACTTCAGTACACCTTAAATATCCCAGGAAAGAGAACAATGGATAAAGAAGATGTGGTACTTATGTACAATGGAATATCTCTTCACCATGAAATCAATGTAATAAGGCTAGTAGAAGGATAAAGAGTGGATTTAGGTCCGATAATACTACTTGAAATAAGTCAAACAGAAAAAGAAACATATCATAAGATATCACTTATAGAGGGAGGGTAAATATGGCTGCACAAGAAATGAATTACAGAACAGAACAGTGTCTCACATTTAGAAAACACACTTATGTCAGCTTAAGGGGAAAGGAGAGGTGGGGTGATGCATAAAACCAGAGTTTGAAATTAGCACAGATACCGTTCAATAAACCAAATAGGTATTAGACAAGATCTACACCTTGCTCAATGAACAGGCCTCAACACACCCTATACACCACAGAGAAATATATCTGAGGAATAAGAATCTTAAAACCCATGTATTGATATATCTCCATAAGGGAATCAAGTGTGTGCAGAGCGGCACAAACACAGCAGTGAAAAGGAGCTAAACCCCATTATAGAAATAAATTTTAAAAACAAAACGCTGAAACAATGAAAGAGAGAAAAATTCTTACAAAATTCGCTCAGGGGCTGTGATGCAACCTGGATTGACCACATATAAACCCACAGCTGGATAAGACATAAGGCTGGACACTTGGGGCTGACAGGATTGGTGAGCTTTGGTGAGCAACTGCCGAAAGTTTAATGCAATACTTCATGCTACTCAGTCCAAGGGTCCCAACACTCCAGGTTGAAGGGAATCTTCCTACAGCTAAACCATGCTTGGGAAACCCAGCGACTGGTATACCATATGATCGGGAAAGGTTTCTAAAACGCACCTCATTTTTCTTCTCCTGGGGCTCCGGATCGACATTCCAGCCGCTTTACTAACAACATCCCCACATGGAGTCAATGCCTTTAAGTTCTGGTATCACACAGTCTGCAGTTAGTGCAGAGGATGAATGGGAATAGGGGGAACCAGTGAGAAACTAGCTGTAGCGGTTTCAATGGGCACATGTCACTCTAATATCACATCAGTAAGAAGAATTAACCAAAGGCACAGCAGGTGCCCCAGAAGAAAAATAGGGCTTCAAGGAATCCTTTGGTTAAGGGGCAATACCACAAAAATAAGAGCTAAAAAATGGAGCTAAGGGCCACTGCAATTCAAAAACCTGCAGAGTTATAAAGGCCAACTATTTTTAAAAAATATATTGAGGTAAGACTATGAAGAGGCATTGAAAGCAAGGCAGAATTGCAGGAAACCGATTTCAGGAGGTAGACTGGAATTGCATTGAAAGCATATGAAGAGAGTCAGAAACTCGACAATGATGCACTTGGCCAAAAAGGGCGTATGTGTTTTTTCCTGAATATATTCAGGAAAAAACGCATACGCACTTTTTGGCCAACCAAGCAAGCTTGCAAAGGAAATCTGCACTACAATGAAGTCTCACTTCCCCCCGGTCAAAAGGGCCATCTGAAAAAAGTGTAAAATCCATAAAGGCACGACAGGCCATGGAGAACTGGGAGCCTTCTTATGCTGATGGGCGGGATGTAAATTGCCAACAGCCACTCTGGAGAAGTGTATGGTGTTTCCTGAAACATCTAAAAAACAAAGCAACAGAGCATAGGGCACTTCCACTTATGGTCCTGTAGCTTAGGGAAATTAAAATCAAAAAGACACAGCCACCCCAAAGTTTGGGACGGCTCTGTTTACAAGAACCTCGTTTACAGTACAAGTTCAATATCGCAGAAAGTGAAAAATGGATAAAGAACTTGTGGTACTTACGTACAATGCAATATCACTCAGCAATGAAATCTATGTCATCAGGCCCGTAGCAGCATAATGAGTGGATGCAGGTATGATGATTCGAACTGAAATAAGTCACACAGAAAAGAAACATCATAAGGTATCACTAATACACAGAATGTGAACTTGGCTACACATGAACTGAATTACAAAACAGAACAGTGTCTCAAGTTTAGAAAACCAACTTATGCTTGCTTAAGGGGGAAGGTGAGTTGGGGTGCTGCATAAAACCAGAGATTGAAATGGGCACAGATAAAGTTCCTTAAGCCAAATATGGAATAGACAAGAGCTACTCCTTGCTCAACGAAATGGACTCAACACCCCATATTAAACGCCTAAGAATGTACCTGACTAGTAAGTATCTTAAAACCTATGGATTGCTATGTCTCCGAAAGAGAATCAAGCATGTGTACAGGGGCATAAACGCAGCAGTGATAGGATTGGAGAGGTTCGGTGAACAAATGAAGACCCTTTGAAGTCATATTGCATGGTACCCATTACACGGGTCTTAACTCTCCAGGTTTAAGGTATTCTTCCTTCAGCTAAAACCTGCATGTGGAACCCAGAGTATGATCAACCATGTGAACGGGAGACGTGTTCAAATATGTCTCAGTTTTCCTCCCCTGGTACTCGGGTGCAACATTCCAGACGCTTTACTAACACTCTCCCCACTTGGAGAGTCAGCGCCTTTAACCTCCTGTTTGGCCCAGTTTGCAATTTCTGCGGAAGATGAACAGGAATAGCGAGAAACAATGAGAGGCTAGCTGGAGGTGTCTGGACGGGCAAATTTAACTCTCATTTCCCACCAGGAAGAGGAAATAACCAAAGGCTCAGCGTGCCGTGCCGGAACCAGATTAGGGCCTGAAGCCATCCTGCGGTGTTGCGGCCAGGTCACAAGAAAGCGAGTTGAAGAAAGGAGCTCAGGGGCACTGTAATTCACAAACCTGCAGAGTTATAAATGACAGCTATCGTCCAAAAATAGACTGAAGTAAGGCTGCCAAGAGGACTTGAAAGCGGGGCAGAATTGCAGGAAACCGATTTCAGGAGGTAGACTGGAATTGCATTGAAAGCATAGGAAGAGAGGCAGGACGTCCACAATGATGCACTTGGCCAAAAAGGGCGTATGTGTTTTTTCCTGAATATATTCAGGAAAAAACGCATACGCACTTTTTGGCCAACCAAGCAAGCTTGCAAAGGAAATCTGCACTACAATGAAGTCTCACTTCTCCCCGGTCAAAAGGGCCATCTGAAAAAAGTGTAAAATCCAGAAAGGCAGGACAGGCCATGGAGAACTGGGAGCCTTGTTATGCTGATGGGCGGGATGTAAATTGCCAACAGACACTTGGGAGAAGTGTATGGTGTTTCCTGAAACATCTAAAAAACAAAGCAACAGAGCCTAGGGCACTGCCACTTATGGTCCTATAGCTTAGGGAAATTAAAATCAAAAAGACACAGCCACCCCAAAGTTTCAAACGGCTCTGTTTACAAGAACCTCGTTTACAGTACAAGTTCAACATCGCAGAAAGTGAAAAATGGATAAAGAAGTTGTGGTATTTACTTACAAAGCAATATCACTCAGCAATGAAATCTATGTCATCAGGCCCTTAGCAGAACAATGAGTGGATTCAGGTATGATGATTCTAACTGAAATAAGTCACACAGAAAAAGAAATATCATAAGATATCAGTAATACACGGAATGTAAACTTGGCTACACAGGAACTGAATTACAGAACAGAACGGGGTCTCAAATTTAGAAAACCAACTTATGCTTGCTTAAGGGGAAAGGTGAGTTGGGGTGCTGCATAAAACCAGAGATTGAAATGAGCACAGATAAAGTTACTTAAGCCAAATATGGAATAGACAAGAGCTACTCCTTGCTCAACGAAATGGACTCAACACCGCATATTAAACGCCTAAGAATGTACCTGACTAGTAAGTATCTTAAAACCTATGGATTGCTATGTCTCCGAAAGAGAATCAAGCATGTGTACAGGGGCATAAACGCAGCAGTGATAGGACTGGAGAGGTTCGTGAGCAAATGAAGACCGTTTGAAGTCATATTGCATGGTACCCATTCCACGGGTTTCAACTACCCAGGTTTAAGGTATTCTTCCTTCAGCTAAAACATGCATGTGGAACCTAGAGTATGATCAACCATGTGATCGGGAGACGTGTTCAAATATGTCTCAGTTTTCGTACCCTGGCACTCGGGTGCAACATTCCAGACGCTTACTAACACTCTCCCCACTTGGAGAGTCAGTCCCTTTAACCTCCTGTTTGGCCCAGTTTGCAATTTCTGCGGAAGATGAACAGGAATAGCGAGAATCAATGAGAGACTAGCTGGAGGTGTTAGGATGGGCAAATTTAACTCTCATTTCCCACCAGGAAGAGGAATTAACCAAAGGCTGAGCGTGCCGTGCCAGAACCAGATTAGGGCCTGAAGACATCCTGCGGTGTTGCGGCCAGGTCACAAGAAAGCGAGTTGAAGAAAGGAGCTCAGGGGCACTGTAATTCACAAACCTGCAGAGTTATAAATGACAGCTATCGTCCAAAAATAGATTGAAGTAAGGCTGCCAAGAGGACTTGAAAGCGGGGCAGAATTGCAGGAAACCGATTTCAGGAGGTAGACTGGAATTGCATTGAAAGCATAGGAAAAGAGGCAGAACGTCCACAATGATGCACTTGGCCAAAAAGGGCGTATGCGTTTTTTCCTGAATATATTCAGGAAAAAACGCATACGCCCTTTTTGGCCAACCAAGCAAACTTGCAAAGGAAATCTGCACTACAATGAAGTCTCACTTCTCCCCGGTTAAAAGGGCCATCTGAAAAAAGTGTAAAATCCAGAAAGGCAGGACAGGCCATGGAGAACTGGGAGCCTTGTTATGCTGATGGACGGGATGTAAATTGCCAACAGACACTCCGGAGAAGTGTATGGTGTTTCCTGAAACATCTAAAAAACAAAGCAACAGAGCCTAGGGCACTTCCACTTATGGTCCTATAGCTTAGGGAAATTAAAATCAAAGAGACCCAGCAACCCCAAAGTTTGGGACGCCTCCGTTTACAAGAACCTCGTTTACTGTACAAGTTCAATATCACAGAAAGTGAAAAATGGATAAAGAACTTGTGGTACTTACGTACAATGCAGTATCACTCAGCAATGAAATCTATGTCATCAGGCCCGTAGCAGCATAATGAGTGGATTCAGGTACGATGATTCTAACTGAAATAAGTCACACAGAAAAAGAAACATCATAAGATGTCAGTAATACACGGAATGTAAACTTGGCTACACAGGAACTGCATTCCAAAACAGAACAGGGTCTCAAATTTAGAAAACCAACTTATGCTTGCTTAAGGGTAAAGGTGAGTTGGGGTGCTGCATAAAACCAGAGATTGAAATGAGCACAGATAAAGTTCCTTAAGCCAAATATGGAATAGACAAGAGCTACTCCTTGCTCAACGAAATGGACTCAACACCCCATATTAAACGCCTAAGAATGTACCTGACTAGTAAGTATCTTAAAACCTATGGATTGCTATGTCTCCGAAAGAGAATCAAGCATGTGTACAGGGGCATAAACGCAGCAGTGATAGGATTGGAGAGGTTCGGTGAGCAAATGAAGACCGTTTGAAGTCATATTGCATGGTACCTATTCCACGGGTTTCAACTACCCAGGTTTAAGGTATTCTTCCTTCAGCTAAAACATGCATGTGGAACCCAGAGTATGATCAACCATGTGATCGGGAGACGTGTTCAAATATGTCTCAGTTTTCCTCCCCTGGTACTCGGGTGCAACATTCCAGACGCTTTACTAACACTCTCCGGACTTGGAGAGTCAGTCCCTTTAACCTCCTGTTTGGCCCAGTTTGCAATTTCTGCGGAAGATGAACAGGAATAGCGAGAACCAATGAGAGGCTAGCTGGAGGTGTCTGGACGGGCAAATTTAACTCTCATTTCCCACCAGGAAGAGGAATTAACCAAAGGCTCAGCGTGCCGTGCCAGAACCAGATTAGGGCCTGAAGCCATCCTGCGGTGTTGCGGCCAGGTCACAAGAAAGCGAGTTGAAGAAAGGAGCTCAGGGGCACTGTAATTCACAAACCTGCAGAGTTATAAATGACAGCTATCGTCCAAAAATAGACTGAAGTAAGGCTGCCAAGAGGACTTGAAAGCGGGGCAGCATTGCAGGAAACCGATTTCAGGAGGTAGACTGGAATTGCATTGAAAGCATAGGAAAAGAGGCAGAACGTCCACAATGATGCACTTGGCCAAAAAGGGCGTATGCGTTTTTTCCTGAATATATTCAGGAAAAAACGCATACGCCCTTTTTGGCCAACCAAGCAAGCTTGCAAAGGAAATCTGCACTACAATGAAGTCTCACTTCCCCCCGGTCAAAAGGGCCATCTGAAAAAAGTGTAAAATCCAGAAAGGCAGGACAGGCCATGGAGAACTGGGAGCCTTGTTATGCTGATGGGCGGGATGTAAATTGCCAACAACCACTCGGGAGAAGTGTATGGTGTTTCCTGAAACAACTAAGAAACAAAGCAACAGAGCCTAGGGCACTTCCACTTATGGTCCTATAGCTTAGGGAATTTAAAATCAAAAAGACACAGCCACCCCAAAGTTTGGAACGGCTCTGTTTACAAGAACCTCGTTTACAGTACAAGTTCAACATCGCAGAAAGTGAAAAATGGATAAAGAAGTTGTGGTATTTACTTACAAAGCAATATCACTCAGCAATGAAATCTGTGTCATCAGGCCCTTAGCAGCACAATGAGTGGATTCAGGTATGATGATTCTAACTGAAATAAGTCACGCAGAAAAAGAAACATCATAAGATATCAGTAATACACGGAATGGAAACTTGGCTACACAGGAACTGAATTACAGAACAGAACAGGGTCTCAAATTTAGAAAACCAACTTATGCTTGCTTAAGGGTAAAGGTGAGTTGGGGTGCTGCATAAAACCAGAGATTGAAATGAGCACAGATAAAGTTCCTTAAGTCAAATATGGAATAGACAAGAGCTACTCCTTGCTCAACGAAATGGACTCAACACCGCATATTAAACGCCTAAGAATGTACCTGACTAGTAAGTATCTTAAAACCTATGGATCGCTATGTCTCCGAAAGAGAATCAAGCATGTGTACAGGGGCATAAACGCAGCAGTGATAGGATTGGAGAGGTTCGGTGAGCAAATGAAGACCCTTTGAAGTCATATTGCATGGTACCCATTACACGGGTCTTAACTCTCCAGGTTTAAGGTATTCTTCCTTCAGCTAAAACATGCATGTGGAACCCAGAGTATGATCAACCGTGTGAACGGGAGACGTGTTCAAATATGTCTCAGTTTTCCTCCCCTGGTACTCGGGTGCAACATTCCAGACGCTTTACTAACACTCTCCCGACTTGGAGAGTCAGTCCCTTTAACCTCCTGTTTGGCCCAGTTTGCAATTTCTGCGGAAGATGAACAGGAATAGCGAGAACCAATGAGAGACTAGCTGGAGGTGTCTGGACGGGCAAATTTAACTCTCATTTCCCACCAGGAAGAGGAATTAACCAAAGGCTCAGCATGCCGTGCCGGAACCAGATTAGGGCCTGAAGCCATCCTGCGGTGTTGCGGCCAGCTCACAAGAAAGCGAGTTGTAGAAAGGAGCTCAGGGGCACTGTAATTCACAAACCTGCAGAGTAATAAATGTCAGCTATCGTCCAAAAATATACTGAAGTAAGGCTGCCAAGAGGACTTGAAAGCGGGGCAGAATTCCAGGAAACCGATTTCAGGAGGTAGACTGAAATTGCATTGAAAGCATAGGAAAAGAGGAAGAACGTACACAATGATGCACTTGGCCAAAAAGGGCGTATGCGTTTTTTCCTGAATATATTCAGGAAAAAACGCATACGCCCTTTTTGGCCAACCAAGCAAGCTTGCAAAGGAAATCTGCACTACAATGAAGTCTCATTTCCACCTGGTAAAAAGGGCCATCTGAAAAAAGTGTAAAATCCAGAAAGGCAGGACAGGCCATGGAGAACTGGGAGCCTTCTTATGCTGATGGGCGGGATGTAAATTGCCAACAGCCACTCTGGAGAAGTGTATGGTGTTTCCTGAAACATCTAAAAAACAAAGCAACAGAGCCTAGGGCACTTCCACTTATGGTCCTATAGCTTAGGGAAATTAAAATCAAAAAGACACAGCCACCCCAAAGTTTGGGACGCCTCCGTTTACAAGAACCTCGTTTACCGTACAAGTTCAATATCACAGAAAGTGAAAAATGGATAAAGAACTTGAGGTACTTACGTACAATGCAGTATCACTCAGCAATGAAATCTGTGTCATCAGGCCCTTAGCAGCATAATGAGTGGATTCAGGTACGATGATTCTAACTGAAATAAGTCACACAGAAAAAGAAACATCATAAGATATCAGTAATACACGGAATGTAAACTTGGCTACACAGGAACTGCATTCCAAAACAGAACAGGGTCTCAAATTTAGAAAACCAACTTATGCTTGCTTAAGGGGAAAGGTGAGTTGGGGTGCTGCATAAAACCAGAGATTGAAATGAGCACAGATAAAGTTCCTTAAGCCAAATATGGAATAGACAAGAGCTACTCCTTGCTCAACGAAATGGACTCAACACCCCATATTAAACGCCTAAGAATGTACCTGACTAGTAAGTATCTTAAAACCTATGGATTGCTATGTCTCCAAAAGAGAATCAAGCGTGTGTACAGGGGCATAAACGCAGCAGTGATAGGATTGGAGAGGTTCGGTGAGCAAATGAAGACCCTTTGAAGTCATATTGCATGGTACCCATTACACGGGTCTCAACTCTCCAGGTTTTAGGTATTCTTCCTTCAGCTAAAACATGCATGTGGAACCCAGAGTATGATCAACCATGTGAACGGGAGACGTGTTCAAATATGTCTCAGTTTTCCTCCCCTGGTACTCGGGTGCAACATTCCAGACGCTTTACTAACACTCTCCCGACTTGGAGAGTCAGTCCCTTTAACCTCCTGTTTGGCCCAGTTTGCAAATTCTGCGGAAGATGAACAGGAATAGCGAGAACCAATGAGAGGCTAGCTGGAGGTGTCTGGACGGGCAAATTTAACTCTCATTTCCCACCAGGAAGAGGAATTAACCAAAGGCTCAGCGTGCCGGGCCAGAACCAGATTAGGGCCTGAAGCCATCCTGCGGTGTTGCGGCCAGGTCACAAGAAAGCGAGTTGAAGAAAGGAGCTCAGGGGCACTGTAATTCACAAACCTGCAGAGTTATAAATGACAGCTATCGTCCAAAAATAGACTGAAGTAAGGCTGCCAAGAGGACTTGAAAGCGGGGCAGAATTGCAGGAAACCGATTTCAGGAGGTAGACCGGAATTGCATTGAAAGCATAGGAAAAGAGGCAGAACGTCCACAATGATGCACTTGGCCAAAAAGGGCGTATGCGTTTTTTCCTGAATATATTCAGGAAAAAACGCATACGCCCTTTTTGGCCAACCAAGCAAGCTTGCAAAGGAAATCTGCACTACAATGAAGTCTCACTTCCCCCCGGTCAAAAGGGCCATCTGAAAAAAGTGTAAAATCCAGAAAGGCAGGACAGGCCATTGAGAACTGGGAGCCTTGTTATGCTGATGGGCTGGATGTAAATTGCCAACAGACACTTGGGAGAAGTGTATGGTGTTTCCTGAAACATCTAAAAAACAAAGCAACAGAGCCTAGGGCACTTCCACTTATGGTCCTATAGCTTAGGGAAATTAAAATCAAAAAGACACAGCCACCCCAAAGTTTGGGACGCCTCTGTTTACAAGAACCTCGTTTACAATACAAGTTCAACATCGCAGAAAGTGAAAAATGGATAAAGAAGTTGTGGTATTCACTTACAAAGCAATATCACTCAGCAATGAAATCTATGTCATCAGGCACTTAGCAGCACAATGAGTGGATTCAGGTATGATGATTCTAACTGAAATAAGTCACACAGAAAAAGAAACATCATAAGATATCAGTAATACACGGAATGTAAACTTGGCTACACAGGAACTGAATTACAGAACAGAACAGGGTCTCAAATTTAGAAAACCAACTTATGCTTGCTTAAGTGTAAAGGTGAGTTGGGGTGCTGCATAAAACCAGAGATTGAAATGAGCACAGATAAAGTTCCTTAAGACAAATATGGAATAGACAAGAGCTACTCCTTGCTCAACGAAATGGACTCAACACCGCATATTAAACGCCTAAGAATGTACCTGACTAGTAAGTATCTTAAAACCTATGGATTGCTATGTCTCCGAAAGAGAATCAAGCATGTGTACAGGGGCATAAACGCAGCAGTGATAGGATTGGAGAGGTTCGGTGAGCAAATGAAGACCCTTTGAAGACATATTGCATGGTACCCATTCCACGGGTTTCAACTACCCAGGTTTAAGGTATTCTTCCTTCAGCTAAAACATGCATGTGGAACCTAGAGTATGATCAACCATGTGATCGGGAGATGTGTTCAAATATGTCTCAGTTTTCGTACCCTGGTACTCGGGTGCAACATTCCAGACGCTTTACTAACACTCTCCCGACTTGGAGAGTCAGTCCCTTTAACCTCCTGTTTGGCCCAGTTTGCAATTTCTGCGGAAGGTGAACAGGAATAGCGAGAACCAATGAGAGGCTAGCTGGAGGTGTCTGGATGGGCAAATTTAACTCTCATTTCCCACCAGGAAGAAGAATTAACCAAAGGCTCAGCGTGCCGTGCCGGAACCAGATTAGGGCCTGAAGCCATCCTGTGGTGTTGCGGCCAGGTCACAAGAAAGCAAGTTGAAGAAAGGAGCTCAGGTGCACTGTAATTCACAAACCTGCAGAGTTATAAATGACAGCTATCGTCCAAAAATAGACTGAAGTAAGGCTGCCAAGAGGACTTGAAAGCGGGGCAGAATTGCAGGAAACCAATTTCAGGAGGTAGACTGGAATTGCATTGCAAGCATAGGAAAAGAGGCAGAACGTCCACAATGATGCACTTGGCCAAAAAGGGCGTATGCGTTTTTTCCTGAATATATTCAGGAAAAAACGCATACGCCCTTTTTGGCCAACCAAGCAAGCTTGCAAAGGAAATCTGCACTACAATGAAGTCTCACTTCCACCTGGTATAAAGGGCCATCTGAAAAAAGTGTAAAATCCATAAAGGCACGACAGGCCATGGAGAACTGGGAGCCTTCTTATGCTGATGGGCGGGATGTAAATTGCCAACAGCCACTCTGGAGAAGTGTATGGTGTTTCCTGAAACATCTAAAAAACAAAGCAACAGAGCCTAGGGCACTTCCACTTATGGTCCTATAGCTTAGGGAAATTAAAATCAAAAAGACACAGCCACCCCAAAGTTTGGGACGCCTCCGTTTACAAGAACCTCGTTTACCGTACAAGTTCAATATCACAGAAAGTGAAAAATGGATAAAGAACTTGAGGTACTTACGTACAATGCAGTATCACTCAGCAATGAAATCTATGTCATCAGGCCCTTAGCAGCATAATGAGTGGATTCAGGTACGATGATTCTAACTGAAATAAGTCACACAGAAAAAGAAACATCATAAGATATCAGTAATACACGGAATGTAAACTTGGCTACACAGGAACTGCATTCCAAAACAGAACAGGGTCTCAAATTTAGAAAACTAACTTATGCTTGCTTAAGGGGAAAGGTGAGTTGGGGTGCTGCATAAAACCAGAGATTGAAATGAGCACAGATAAAGTTCCTTAAGCCAAATATGGAATAGACAAGAGCTACTCCTTGCTCAACGAAATGGACTCAACACCCCATATTAAACGCCTAAGAATGTACCTGACTAGTAAGTATCTTAAAACCTATGGATTGCTATGTCTCCAAAAGAGAATCAAGCGTGTGTACAGGGGCATAAACGCAGCAGTGATAGGATTGGAGAGGTTCGGTGAGCAAATGAAGACCCTTTGAAGTCATATTGCATGGTACCCATTACACGGGTCTCAACTCTCCAGGTTTTAGGTATTCTTCCTTCAGCTAAAACATGCATGTGGAACCCAGAGTATGATCAACCATGTGAACGGGAGACGTGTTCAAATATGTCTCAGTTTTCCTCCCCTGGTACTCGGGTGCAACATTCCAGACGCTTTACTAACACTCTCCCGACTTGGAGAGTCAGTCCCTTTAACCTCCTGTTTGGCCCAGTTTGCAAATTCTGCGGAAGATGAACAGGAATAGCGAGAACCAATGAGAGGCTAGCTGGAGGTGTCTGGACGGGCAAATTTAACTCTCATTTCCCACCAGGAAGAAGAATTAACCAAAGGCTCAGCGTGCCGGGCCGGAACCAGATTAGGGCCTGAAGCCATCCTGCGGTGTTGCGGCCAGGTCACAAGAAAGCGAGTTGAAGAAAGGAGCTCAGGGGCACTGTAATTCACAAACCTGCAGAGTTATAAATGACAGCTATCGTCCAAAAATAGACTGAAGTAAGGCTGCCAAGAGGACTTGAAAGCGGGGCAGAATTGCAGGAAACCGATTTCAGGAGGTAGACTGGAATTGCATTGAAAGCATAGGAAAAGAGGCAGAACGTCCACAATGATGCACTTGGCCAAAAAGGGCGTATGCGTTTTTTCCTGAATATATTCAGGAAAAAACGCATACGCCCTTTTTGGCCAACCAAGCAAGCTTGCAAAGGAAATCTGCACTACAATGAAGTCTCACTTCCCCCCGGTCAAAAGGGCCATCTGAAAAAAGTGTAAAATCCAGAAAGGCAGGACAGGCCATTGAGAACTGGGAGCCTTGCTATGCTGATGGGCTGGATGTAAATTGCCAACAGACACTTGGGAGAAGTGTATGGTGTTTCCTGAAACATCTAAAAAACAAAGCAACAGAGCCTAGGGCACTTCCGCTTATGGTCCTATAGCTTAGGGAAATTAAAATCAAAAAGACACAGCCACCCCAAAGTTTGGGACGCCTCTGTTTACAAGAACCTCGTTTACAATACAAGTTCAACATCGCAGAAAGTGAAAAATGGATAAAGAAGTTGTGGTATTCACTTACAAAGCAATATCACTCAGCAATGAAATCTATGTCATCAGGCCCTTAGCAGCACAATGAGTGGATTCAGGTATGATGATTTTAACTGAAATAAGTCACACAGAAAAAGAAACATCATAAGATATCAGTAATACACGGAATGTAAACTTGGCTACACAGGAACTGAATTACAGAACAGAACAGGGTCTCAAATTTAGAAAACCAACTTATGCTTGCTTAAGGGTAAAGGTGAGTTGGGGTGCTGCATAAAACCAGAGATTGAAATGAGCACAGATAAAGTTCCTTAAGCCAAATATGGAATAGACAAGAGCTACTCCTTGCTCAACGAAATGGACTCAACACCGCATATTAAACGCCTAAGAATGTACCTGACTAGTAAGTATCTTAAAACCTATGGATTGCTATGTCTCCGAAAGAGAATCAAGCATGTGTACAGGGGCATAAACGCAGCAGTGATAGGATTGGAGAGGTTTGGTGAGGAAATGAAGACCCATTGAAGTCATATTGCATGGTACCCATTCCACGGGTTTCAAATACCCAGGTTTAAGGTATTCTTCCTTCAGCTAAAACATGCATGTGGAACCCAGAGTATGATCAACCATGTGATCGGGAGACGTGTTCAAATATGTCTCAGTTTTCGTACCCTGGTACTCGGGTGCAACATTCCAGACGCTTTACTAACACTCTCCCGACTTGGAGAGTCAGTCCCTTTAACCTCCTGTTTGGCCCAGTTTGCAATTTCTGCGGAAGATGAACAGGAATAGCGAGAACCAATGAGAGACTAGCTGGAGGTGTCTGGACGGGCAAATTTAACTCTCATTTCCCACCAGGAAGAGGAATTAACCAAAGGCTCAGCGTGCCGTGCCGGAACCAGATTAGGGCCTGAAGCCATCCTGTGGTGTTGCGGCCAGGTCACAAGAAAGCGAGTTGAAGAAAGGAGCTCAGGGGCACTGTAATTCACAAACCTGCAGAGTTATAAATGACAGCTATCGTCCAAAAATAGACTGAAGTAAGGCTGCCAAGAGGACTTGAAAGCGGGGCAGAATTGCAGGAAACCGATTTCAGGAGGTAGACTGGAATTGCATTGAAAGCATAGGAAAAGAGGCAGAATGTCCACAATGATGCACTTGGCCAAAAAGGGCGTATGCGTTTTTTCCTGAATATATTCAGGAAAAAACGCATACGCCCTTTTTGGCCAACCAAGCAAGCTTGCAAAGGAAATCTGCACTACAATGAAGTCTCACTTCCCCCCGGTCAAAAGGGCCATCTGAAAAAAGTGTAAAATCCAGAAAGGCAGGACAGGCCATTGAGAACTGGGAGCCTTGTTATGCTGATGGGCTGGATGTAAATTGCCAACAGACACTTGGGAGAAGTGTATGGTGTTTCCTGAAACATCTAAAAAACAAAGCAACAGAGCCTAGGGCACTTCCGCTTATGGTCCTATAGCTTAGGGAAATTAAAATCAAAAAGACACAGCCACCCCAAAGTTTGGGACGCCTCTGTTTACAAGAACCTCGTTTACAAAACAAGTTCAACATCGCAGAAAGTGAAAAATGGATAAAGAAGTTGTGGTATTCACTTACAAAGCAATATCACTCAGCAATGAAATCTATGTCATCAGGCCCTTAGCAGCACAATGAGTGGATTCAGGTATGATGATTCTAACTGAAATAAGTCACACAGAAAAAGAAACATCATAAGATATCAGTAATACACGGAATGTAAACTTGGCTACACAGGAACTGAATTACAGAACAGAACAGGGTCTCAAATTTAGAAAACCAACTTATGCTTGCTTAAGGGGAAAGGTGAGTTGGGGTGCTGCATAAAACCAGAGATTGAAATGAGCACAGATAAAGTTCCTTAAGCCAAATATGGAATAGACAAGAGCTACTCCTTGCTCAATGAAATGGACTCAACACCGCATATTAAACGCCTAAGAATGTACCTGACTAGTAAGTATCTTAAAACCTATGGATTCCTATGTCTCCGAAAGAGAATCAAGCGTGTGTACAGGGGCATAAACGCAGCAGTGATAGGATTGGAGAGGTTTGGTGAGGAAATGAAGACCCATTGAAGTCATATTGCATGGTACCCATTCCACGGGTTTCAAATACCCAGGTTTAAGGTATTCTTCCTTCAGCTAAAACATGCATGTGGAACCCAGAGTATGATCAACCATGTGATCGGGAGACGTGTTCAAATATGTCTCAGTTTTCGTACCCTGGTACTCGGGTGCAACATTCCAGACGCTTTACTAACACTCTCCCGACTTGGAGAGTCAGTCCCTTTAACCTCCTGTTTGGCCCAGTTTGCAATTTCTGCGGAAGATGAACAGGAATAGCGAGAACCAATGAGAGACTAGCTGGAGGTGTGTGGACGGGCAAATTTAACTCTCATTTCCCACCAGGAAGAGGAATTAACCAAAGGCTCAGCGTGCCGTGCCAGAACCAGATTAGGGCCTGAAGCCATCCTGTGGTGTTGCGGCCAGGTCACAAGAAAGCGAGTTGAAGAAAGGAGCTCAGGGGCACTGTAATTCACAAACCTGCAGAGTTATAAATGACAGCTATCGTCCAAAAATAGACTGAAGTAAGGCTGCCAAGAGGACTTGAAAGCGGGGCAGCATTGCAGGAAACCGATTTCAGGAGGTAGACTGGAATTGCATTGAAAGCATAGGAAAAGAGGCAGAACGTCCACAATGATGCACTTGGCCAAAAAGGGCGTATGCGTTTTTTCCTGAATATATTCAGGAAAAACGCATACGCACTTTTTGGCCAACCAAGCAAGCTTGCAAAGGAAATCTGCACTACAATGAAGTCTCACTTCCCCCCAGTCAAAAGGGCCATCTGAAAAAAGTGTAAAATCCAGAAAGGCAGGACAGGCCATTGAGAACTGGGAGCCTTGTTATGCTGATGGGCTGGATGTAAATTGCCAACAGACACTTGGGAGAAGTGTATGGTGTTTCCTGAAACATCTAAAAAACAAAGCAACAGAGCCTAGGGCACTTCCACTTATGGTCCTATAGCTTAGGGAAATTAAAATCAAAAAGACACAGCCACCCCAAAGTTTGGGACGCCTCTGTTTACAAGAACCTCGTTTACAGTACAAGTTCAACATCGCAGAAAGTGAAAAATGGATAAAGAAGTTGTGGTATTCACTTACAAAGCAATATCACTCAGCAATGAAATCTATGTCATCAGGCCCTTAGCAGCACAATGAGTGGATTCAGGTATGATGATTCTAACTGAAATAAGTCACACAGAAAAAGAAACATCATAAGATATCAGTAATACATGGAATGTAAACTTGGCTACACAGGAACTGAATTACAGAACAGAACAGGGTCTCAAATTTAGAAAACCAACTTATGCTTGCTTAAGGGTAAAGGTGAGTTGGGGTGCTGCATAAAACCAGAGATTGAAATGAGCACAGATAAAGTTCCTTAAGCCAAATATGGAATAGACAAGAGCTACTCCTTGCTCAACGAAATGGACTCAACACCGCATATTAAACGCCTAAGAATGTACCTGACTAGTAAGTATCTTAAAACCTATGGATTCCTATGTCTCCGAAAGAGAATCAAGCGTGTGTACAGGGGCATAAACGCAGCAGTGATAGGATTGGAGAGGTTTGGTGAGGAAATGAAGACCCATTGAAGTCATATTGCATGGTACCCATTCCACGGGTTTCAACTACCCAGGTTTAAGGTATTCTTCCTTCAGCTAAAACATGCATGTGGAACCCAGAGTATGATCAACCATGTGATCGGGAGACGTGTTCAAATATGTCTCAGTTTTCGTACCCTGGTACTCGGGTGCAACATTCCAGAAGCTTTACTAACACTCTCCCGACTTGGAGAGTCAGTCCCTTTAACCTCCTGTTTGGCCCAGTTTGCAATTTCTGCGGAAGATGAACAGGAATAGCGAGAACCAATGAGAGACTAGCTGGAGGTGTCTGGACGGGCAAATTTAACTCTCATTTCCCACCAGGAAGAGGAATTAACCAAAGGCTCAGCGTGCCGTGCCAGAACCAGATTAGGGCCTGAAGCCATCCTGCGGTGTTGCGGTCAGGTCACAAGAAAGCAAGTTGAAGAAAGGAGCTCAGGGGCACTGTAATTCACAAACCTGCAGAGTTATAAATGACAGCTATCGTCCAAAAATAGACTGAAGTAAGGCTGCCAAGAGGACTTGAAAGCGGGGCAGCATTGCAGGAAACCGATTTCAGGAGGTAGACTGGAATTGCATTGAAAGCATAGGAAAAGAGGCAGAACGTCCACAATGATGCACTTGGCCAAAAAGGGCGTATGCGTTTTTTCCTGAATATATTCAGGAAAAACGCATATGCCCTTTTTGGCCAACCAAGCAAGCTTGCAAAGGAAATCTGCACTACAATGAAGTCTCACTTCCCCCCAGTCAAAAGGGCCATCTGAAAAAAGTGTAAAATCCAGAAAGGCAGGACAGGCCATGGAGAACTGGGAGCCTTGTTATGCTGATGGGCGGGATGTAAATTGCCAACAACCACTAGGGAGAAGTGTATGGTGTTTCCTGAAACATCTAAAAAACAAAGCAACAGAGCCTAGGGCACTTCCACTTATGGTCCTATAGCTTAGGGAATTTAAAATCAAAAAGACACAGCCACCCCAAAGTTTGGAAAGGCTCTGTTTACAAGAACCTCGTTTACAGTACAAGTTCAACATCGCAGAAAGTGAAAAATGGATAAAGAAGTTGTGGTATTTACTTACAAAGCAATATCACTCAGCAATGAAATCTGTGTCATCAGGCCCTTAGCAGCACAATGAGTGGATTCAGGTATGATGATTCTAACTGAAATAAGTCACACAGAAAAAGAAACATCATAAGATATCAGTAATACACGGAATGTAAACTTGGCTACACAGGAACTGAATTACAGAACAGAATAGGGTCTCAAATTTAGAAAACCAACTTATGCTTGCTTAAGGGGAAAGGTGAGTTGGGGTGCTGCATAAAACCAGTGATTGAAATGAGCACAGATAAAGTTCCTTAAGCCAAATATGGAATAGACAAGAGCTACTCCTTGCTCAACGAAATGGACTCAACACCCCATATTAAACGCCTAAGAATGTACCTGACTAGTAAGAATCTTAAAACCTATGGATTGCTATGTCTCCGAAAGAGAATCAAGCATGTGTACAGGGGCATAAACGCAGCAGTGATAGGATTGGAGAGGTTCGGTGAGCAAATGAAGACCCTTTGAAGACATATTGCATGGTACCCATTCCACGGGTTTCAACTACCCAGGTTTAAGGTATTCTTCCTTCAGCTAAAACATGCATGTGGAACCTAGAGTATGATCAACCATGTGATCGGGAGATGTGTTCAAATATGTCTCAGTTTTCGTACCCTGGTACTCGGGTGCAACATTCCAGACGCTTTACTAACACTCTCCCGACTTGGAGAGTCAGTCCCTTTAACCTCCTGTTTGGCCCAGTTTGCAATTTCTGCGGAAGATGAACAGGAATAGCGAGAACCAATGAGAGACTAGCTGGAGGTGTCTGGATGGGCAAATTTAACTCTCATTTCCCACCAGGAAGAGGAATTAACCAAAGGCTCAGCGTGCCGTGCCGGAACCAGATTAGGGCCTGAAGCCACCCTGTGGTGTTGCGGCCAGGTCACAAGAAAGCAAGTTGAAGAAAGGAGCTCAGGGGCACTGTAATTCACAAACCTGCAGAGTTATAAATGACAGCTATCGTCCAAAAATAGACTGAAGTAAGGCTGCCAAGAGGACTTGAAAGCAGGGCAGAATTGCAGGAAACCGATTTCAGGAGGTAGACTGGAATTGCATTGCAAGCATAGGAAAAGAGGCAGAACGTCCACAATGATGCACTTGGCCAAAAAGGGCGTATGCGTTTTTTCCTGAATATATTCAGGAAAAAACGCATACGCCCTTTTTGGCCAACCAAGCAAGCTTGCAAAGGAAATCTGCACTACAATGAAGTCTCACTTCTCCCCGGTCAAAAGGGCCATCTGAAAAAAGTGTAAAATCCAGAAAGGCAGGACAGGCCATGGAGAACTGGGAGCCTTGTTATGCTGATGGGCGGGATGTAAATTGCCAACAACCACTCCGGAGAAGTGTATGGTGTTTACTGAAACATCTAAAAAACAAAGCAACAGAGCCTAGGGCACTTCCACTTATGGTCCTATAGCTTAGGGAAATTAAAATCAAAAAGACACAGCCACCCCAAAGTTTCGAACGGCTCTGTTTACAAGAACCTCGTTTACAGTACAAGTTCAACATCGCAGAAAGTGAAAAATGGATAAAGAAGTTGTGGTATTTACTTACAAAGCAATATCACTCAGCAATGAAATCTGTGTCATCAGGCCCTTAGCAGCACAATGAGTGGATTCAGGTATGATGATTCTAACTGAAATAAGTCACACAGAAAAAGAAACATCATAAGATATCAGTAATACACGGAATGTAAACTTGGCTACACAGGAACTGAATTACAGAACAGAACAGGGTCTCAAATTTAGAAAACCAACTTATGCTTGCTTAAGGGTAAAGGTGAGTTGGGGTGCTACATAAAACCAGAGATTGAAATGAGCACAGATAAAGTTCCTTAAGTCAAATATGGAATAGACAAGAGCTATTCCTTGCTCAACGAAATGGACTCAACACCGCATATTAAACGCCTAAGAATGTACCTGACTAGTAAGTATCTTAAAACCTATGGATTGCTATGTCTCCGAAAGAGAATCAAGCATATGTACAGGGGCATAAACGCAGCAGTGATAGGATTGGAGAGGTTCGGTGAGCAAATGAAGACCCTTTGAAGTCATATTGCATGGTACCCATTACACGGGTCTTAACTCTCCAGGTTTAAGGTATTCTTCCTTCAGCTAAAACATGCATGTGGAACCCAAGTATGATCAACCATGTGAACGGGAGACGTGTTCAAATATGTCTCAGTTTTCCTCCCCTGGTACTCGGGTGCAACATTCCAGACGCTTTACTAACACTCTCCCCACTTGGAGAGTCAGCGCCTTTAACCTCCTGTTTGGCCCAGTTTGCAAATTCTGCGGAAGATGAACAGGAATAGCGAGAACCAATGAGAGACTAGCTGGAGGTGTCTGGACGGGCAAATTTAACTCTCATTTCCCACCAGGAAGAGGAAATAACCAAAGGCTCAGCATGCCGTGCCGGAACCAGATTAGGGCCTGAAGCCATCCTGCGGTGTTGCGGCCAGGTCACAAGAAAGCAAGTTGAAGAAAGGAGCTCAGGGACACTGTAATTCACAAACCTGCAGAGTTATAAATGACAGCTATCGTCCAAAAATAGACTGAAGTAAGGCTGCCAAGAGGACTGGAAAGCGGGGCAGAATTGCAGGATACCGATTTCAGGAGGTAGACTGGAATTGCATTGAAAGCATAGGAAAAGAGGCAGAACGTCCACAATGATGCACTTGGCCAAAAAGGGCGTATGCGTTTTTTCCTGAATATATTCAGGAAAAAACGCATACGCCCTTTTTGGCCAACCAAGCAAGCTTGCAAAGGAAATCTGCACTACAATGAAGTCTCACTTCCCCCCGGTCAAAAGGGCCATCTGAAAAAAGTGTAAAATCCAGAAAGGCAGGACAGGCCATGGAGAACTGGGAGCCTTGTTATGCTGATGGGCGGGATGTAAATTGCCAACAACCACTCGGGAGAAGTGTATGGTGTTTCCTGAAATATCTAAAAAACAAAGCAACAGAACCTAGGGCACTTCCACTTATGGTCCTATAGCTTAGGGAAATTAAAATCAAAAAGACACAGCCACCCCAAAGTTTGGAATGGCTCTGTTTACAAGAACCTCGTTTACAGTACAAGTTCAACATCGCAGAAAGTGAAAAATGGATAAAGAAGTTGTGGTATTTACTTACAAAGCAATATCACTCAGCAATGAAATCTGTGTCATCAGGCCCTTAGCAGCACAATGAGTGGATTCAGGTATGATGATTCTAACTGAAATAAGTCACACAGAAAAAGGAACATCATAAGATATCAGTAATACACGGAATGTAAACTTGGCTACACAGGAACTGAATTACAGAACAGAATAGGGTCTCAAATTTAGAAAACCAACTTATGCTTGCTTAAGGGGAAAGGTGAGTTGGGGTGCTGCATAAAACCAGTGATTGAAATGAGCACAGATAAAGTTCCTTAAGCCAAATATGGAATAGACAAGAGCTACTCCTTGCTCAACGAAATGGACTCAACACCCCATATTAAACGCCTAAGAATGTACCTGACTAGTAAGAATCTTAAAACCTATGGATTGCTATGTCTCCGAAAGAGAATCAAGCATGTGTACAGGGGCATAAACGCAGCAGTGATAGGATTGGAGAGGTTCGGTGAGCAAATGAAGACCCTTTGAAGACATATTGCATGGTACCCATTCCACGGGTTTCAACTACCCAGGTTTAAGGTATTCTTCCTTCAGCTAAAACATGCATGTGGAACCTAGAGTATGATCAACCATGTGATCGGGAGATGTGTTCAAATATGTCTCAGTTTTCGTACCCTGGTACTCGGGTGCAACATTCCAGACGCTTTACTAACACTCTCCCGACTTGGAGAGTCAGTCCCTTTAACCTCCTGTTTGGCCCAGTTTGCAATTTCTGCGGAAGATGAACAGGAATAGCGAGAACCAATGAGAGACTAGCTGGAGGTGTCTGGATGGGCAAATTTAACTCTCATTTCCCACCAGGAAGAGGAATTAACCAAAGGCTCAGCGTGCCGTGCCGGAACCAGATTAGGGCCTGAAGCCACCCTGTGGTGTTGCGGCCAGGTCACAAGAAAGCAAGTTGAAGAAAGGAGCTCAGGGGCACTGTAATTCACAAACCTGCAGAGTTATAAATGACAGCTATCGTCCAAAAATAGACTGAAGTAAGGCTGCCAAGAGGACTTGAAAGCAGGGCAGAATTGCAGGAAACCGATTTCAGGAGGTAGACTGGAATTGCATTGCAAGCATAGGAAAAGAGGCAGAACGTCCACAATGATGCACTTGGCCAAAAAGGGCGTATGCGTTTTTTCCTGAATATATTCAGGAAAAAACGCATACGCCCTTTTTGGCCAACCAAGCAAGCTTGCAAAGGAAATCTGCACTACAATGAAGTCTCACTTCTCCCCGGTCAAAAGGGCCATCTGAAAAAAGTGTAAAATCCAGAAAGGCAGGACAGGCCATGGAGAACTGGGAGCCTTGTTATGCTGATGGGCGGGATGTAAATTGCCAACAACCACTCCGGAGAAGTGTATGGTGTTTACTGAAACATCTAAAAAACAAAGCAACAGAGCCTAGGGCACTTCCACTTATGGTCCTATAGCTTAGGGAAATTAAAATCAAAAAGACACAGCCACCCCAAAGTTTCGAACGGCTCTGTTTACAAGAACCTCGTTTACAGTACAAGTTCAACATCGCAGAAAGTGAAAAATGGATAAAGAAGTTGTGGTATTTACTTACAAAGCAATATCACTCAGCAATGAAATCTGTGTCATCAGGCCCTTAGCAGCACAATGAGTGGATTCAGGTATGATGATTCTAACTGAAATAAGTCACACAGAAAAAGAAACATCATAAGATATCAGTAATACACGGAATGTAAACTTGGCTACACAGGAACTGAATTACAGAACAGAACAGGGTCTCAAATTTAGAAAACCAACTTATGCTTGCTTAAGGGTAAAGGTGAGTTGGGGTGCTACATAAAACCAGAGATTGAAATGAGCACAGATAAAGTTCCTTAAGTCAAATATGGAATAGACAAGAGCTATTCCTTGCTCAACGAAATGGACTCAACACCGCATATTAAACGCCTAAGAATGTACCTGACTAGTAAGTATCTTAAAACCTATGGATTGCTATGTCTCCGAAAGAGAATCAAGCATATGTACAGGGGCATAAACGCAGCAGTGATAGGATTGGAGAGGTTCGGTGAGCAAATGAAGACCCTTTGAAGTCATATTGCATGGTACCCATTACACGGGTCTTAACTCTCCAGGTTTAAGGTATTCTTCCTTCAGCTAAAACATGCATGTGGAACCCAAGTATGATCAACCATGTGAACGGGAGACGTGTTCAAATATGTCTCAGTTTTCCTCCCCTGGTACTCGGGTGCAACATTCCAGACGCTTTACTAACACTCTCCCCACTTGGAGAGTCAGCGCCTTTAACCTCCTGTTTGGCCCAGTTTGCAAATTCTGCGGAAGATGAACAGGAATAGCGAGAACCAATGAGAGACTAGCTGGAGGTGTCTGGACGGGCAAATTTAACTCTCATTTCCCACCAGGAAGAGGAAATAACCAAAGGCTCAGCATGCCGTGCCGGAACCAGATTAGGGCCTGAAGCCATCCTGCGGTGTTGCGGCCAGGTCACAAGAAAGCAAGTTGAAGAAAGGAGCTCAGGGACACTGTAATTCACAAACCTGCAGAGTTATAAATGACAGCTATCGTCCAAAAATAGACTGAAGTAAGGCTGCCAAGAGGACTGGAAAGCGGGGCAGAATTGCAGGATACCGATTTCAGGAGGTAGACTGGAATTGCATTGAAAGCATAGGAAAAGAGGCAGAACGTCCACAATGATGCACTTGGCCAAAAAGGGCGTATGCGTTTTTTCCTGAATATATTCAGGAAAAAACGCATACGCCCTTTTTGGCCAACCAAGCAAGCTTGCAAAGGAAATCTGCACTACAATGAAGTCTCACTTCCCCCCGGTCAAAAGGGCCATCTGAAAAAAGTGTAAAATCCAGAAAGGCAGGACAGGCCATGGAGAACTGGGAGCCTTGTTATGCTGATGGGCGGGATGTAAATTGCCAACAACCACTCGGGAGAAGTGTATGGTGTTTCCTGAAATATCTAAAAAACAAAGCAACAGAACCTAGGGCACTTCCACTTATGGTCCTATAGCTTAGGGAAATTAAAATCAAAAAGACACAGCCACCCCAAAGTTTGGAATGGCTCTGTTTACAAGAACCTCGTTTACAGTACAAGTTCAACATCGCAGAAAGTGAAAAATGGATAAAGAAGATGTGGTATTTACTTACAAAGCAATATCACTCAGCAATGAAATCTGTGTCATCAGGCCCTTAGCAGCACAATGAATGGATTCAGGTATGATGATTCTAACTGAAATAAGTCACACAGAAAAAGAAACATCATAAGATATCAGTAATACACGGAATGTAAACTTGGCTACACAGGAACTGAATTACAGAACAGAACAGGGTCTCAAATTTAGAAAACCAACTTATGCTTGCTTAAGGGTAAAGGTGAGTTGGGGTGCTGCATAAAACCAGAGATTGAAATGAGCACAGATAAAGTTCCTTAAGCCAAATATGGAATAGACAAGAGCTACTCCTTGCTCAACGAAATGGACTCAACACCCCATATTAAACGCCTAAGAATGTAGCTGACTAGTAAGTATCTTAAAACCTATGGATTGCTATGTCTCCGAAAGAGAATCAAGCATGTGTACAGGGGCATAAACGCAGCAGTGATAGGATTGGAGAGGTTCGGTGAGCAAATGAAGACCCTTTGAAGTCATATTGCATGGTACCCATTCCACGGGTTTCAACTACCCAGGTTTAAGGTATTCTTCCTTCAGCTAAAACATGCATGTGGAACCTAGAGTATGATCAACCATGTGATCGGGAGATGTGTTCAAATATGTCTCAGTTTTCGTACCCTGGTACTCGGGTGCAACATTCCAGACACTTTACTAACACTCTCCCGACTTGGAGAGTCAGTCCCTTTAACCTCCTGTTTGGCCCAGTTTGCAATTTCTGCGGAAGATGAACAGGAATAGCGAGAACCAATGAGAGGCTAGCTGGAGGTGTCTGGACGGGCAAATTTAACTCTCATTTCCCACCAGGAAGAGGAATTAACCAAAGGCTCAGCGTGCCGTGCCGGAACCAGATTAGGGCCTGAAGCCATCCTGCGGTGTTGCGGCCAGGTCACAAGAAAGCGAGTTGAAGAAAGGAGCTCAGGGGCACTGTAATTCACAAACCTGCAGAGTTATAAATGACAGCTATCGTCCAAAAATAGACTGAAGTAAGGCTGCCAAGAGGACTTGAAAGCAGGGCAGAATTGCAGGAAACCGATTTCAGGAGGTAGACTGGAATTGCATTGAAAGCATAGGAAAAGAGGCAGAACGTCCACAATGATGCACTTGGCCAAAAAGGGCGTATGCGTTTTTTCCTGAATATATTCAGGAAAAAACGCATACGCCCTTTTTGGCCAACCAAGCAAGCTTGCAAAGGAAATCTGCACTACAATGAAGTCTCACTTCCCCCCGGTCAAAAGGGCCATCTGAGAAAAGTGTAAAATCCAGAAAGGCAGGACAGGCCATGGAGAACTGGGAGCCTTGTTATGCTGATGGGCGGGATGTAAATTGCCAACAACCACTCGGGAGAAGTGTATGGTGTTTCCTGAAACATCTAAAAAACAAATCAACAGAGCCTAGGGCACTTCCACTTATGGTCCTATAGCTTAGGGAAATTAAAATAAAAAAGACACAGCCACCCCAAAGTTTGAAACGGCTCTGTTTACAAGAACCTCGTTTACAGTACAAGTTCAACATCGCAGAAAGTGAAAAATGGATAAAGAACTTGTGGTATTTACTTACAAAGCAATATCACTCAGCAATGAAATCTGTGTCATCAGGCCCTTAGCAGCACAATGAGTGGATTCAGGTATGATGATTCTAACTGAAGTAAGTCACACAGAAAAAGAAACATCATAAGATATCAGTAATACACGGAATGTAAACTTGGCTACACAGGAACTGAATTACAGAACAGAACAGGGTCTCAAATTTAGAAAACCAACTTATGCTTGCTTAAGGGGAAAGGTGAATTGGGGTGCTGCATAACCAGAGATCGAAATGAGCACAGATAAAGTTCCTTAAGCCAAATATGGAATAGACAAGAGCTACTCCTTGCTCAACGAAATGGACTCAACACCGCATATTAAACGCCTAAGAATGTACCTGACTAGTAAGTATCTTAAAACCTATGGATTGCTATGTGTCCGAAAGAGAATCAAGCATGTGTACAGGGGCATAAACGCAGCAGTGATAGGATTGGAGAGGTTCGGTGAGCAAATGAAGAACCTTTGAAGTCATATTGTATGGTACCCATTCCACGGGTTTCAACTACCGAGGTTTAAGGTATTCTTCCTTCAGCTAAAACATGCATGTGGAACCGAAGTATGATCAACCATGTGAACGGGAGACGTGTTCAAATATGTCTCAGTTTTCCTCCCCTGGTACTCGGGTGCAACATTCCAGACGCTTTACTAACACTCTCCCCACTTGGAGAGTCAGCGCCTTTAACCTCCTGTTTGGCCCAGTTTGCAATTTCTGCGGAAGATGAACAGGAATAGCGAGAACCAATGAGAGACTAGCTGGATGTGTCTGGACGGGCAAATTTAACTCTCATTTCCCACCAGGAAGAGGAAATAACCAAAGGCTCAGCGTGCCGTGCCGGAACCAGATTAGGGCCTGAAGCCATCCTGCGGTGTTGCGGCCAGGTCACAAGAAAGCGAGTTGAAGAAACGAGCTCAGGGACACTGTAATTCACAAACCTGCAGAGTTATAAATGACAGCTATCGTCCAAAAATAGACTGAAGTAAGGCTGCCAAGAGGACTTGAAAGCGGGGCAGAATTGCAGGAAACCGATTTCAGGAGGTAGACTGGAATTGCATTGAAAGCATAGGAAAAGAGGCAGAACGTACACAATGATGCACTTGGCCAAAAAGGGCGTATGCGTTTTTTCCTGAATATATTCAGGAAAAAACGCATACGCCCTTTTTAGCCAACCAAGCAAGCTTGCAAAGGAAATCTGCACTACAATGAAGTCTCACTTCCCCCCGGTCAAAAGGGCCATCTGAAAAAAGTGTAAAATCCAGAAAGGCAGGACAGTCCATGGAGAACTGGGAGCCTTGTTATGCTGATGGGCGGGATGTAAATTGCCAACAACCACTCGGGAGAAGTGTATGGTGTTTCCTGAAACATCTAAAAAACAAAGCAACAGAACCCAGGGCACTTCCACTTATGGTCCTATAGCTTAGGGGAATTAAAATCAAAAAGACACAGCCACCCCAAAGTTTGGAACGGCTCTGTTTACAAGAACCTCGTTTACAGTACAAGTTCAACATCGCAGAAAGTGAAAAATGGATAAAGAATTTGTGGTATTTACGTACAAAGCAATATCACTCAGCAATGAAATCTGTGTCATCAGGCACGTAGCAGCATAATGCGTGGATTCAGGTACGATGATTCTAACTGAAATAAGTCACACAGAAAAAGAAACATCATAAGATATCACTAATACACGGAATGTAAACTTGGCTACACAGGAACTGCATTCCAAAACAGAACAGGGTCTCAAATTTAGAAAACCAACTTATGCTTGCTTAAGGTGAAAGGTGAGTTGGGGTGCTGCATAAAACCAGAGATTGAAATGAGCACAGATAAAGTTCCTTAAGCCAAATATGGAATAGACAAGAGCTACTCCTTGCTCAACGAAATGGACACAAAACCCCATATTAAACGCCTAAGAATGCACCTGACTAGTAAGTATCGTAAAACCTATGGATTGCTATGTCTCCGAAAGAGAATCAAGCGTGTGTACAGGGGCAGAAACGCAGCAGTGATAGGATTGGAGAGGTTCGTGAGCAAATGAAGACCCTTTGAAGTCATATTGCATGGTACCCATTCCACGGGTTTCAACTACCCAGGTTTAAGGTATTCTTCCTTCAGCTAAAACATGCATGTGGAACCTAGAGTATGATCAACCATGTGATCGGGAGACGTGTTCAAAAATGTCTCAGTTTTCGTACCCTGGTACTCGGGTGCAACATTCCAGATGCTTTACTAACACTCTCCCCACTTGGAGAGTCAGTCCCTTTAACCTCCTGTTTGGCCCAGTTTGCAATTTCTGTGGAAGATGAACAGGAATAGCGAGAACCAATGAGAGGCTAGCTGGAGGTGTCTGGATGGGCAAATTTAACTCTCATTTCCCACCAGGAAGAGGAATTAACCAAAGGCTCAGCGTGCCGTGCCAGAACCAGATCATGGCCTGAAGACATCCTGCGGTGTTGCGGCCAGGTCACAAGAAAGCGAGTTGAAGAAAGGAGCTCAGGGGCACTGCAATTCAAAAACCTGCAGGGTTATAAATGACAGCTATTGTCCAAAAATAGACGGAAGTAAGGCTGCCAAGAGGACTTGAAAGCGGGGCAGAATTGCAGGAAACCGATTTCAGGAGGTAGACTGGAATTGCATTGAAAGCATAGGAAAAGAGGCAGAACGTCCACAATGATGACTTGGCCAAAAAGGGCGTATGCGTTTTTTCCTGAATATATTCAGGAAAAAACGCATACGCCCATTTTGGCCAACCAAGCAAACTTGCAAAGGAAATCTGCACTACAATGAAGTCTCACTTCCCCCCGGTCAAAAGGGCCATCTGAAAAAAGTGTAAACTCCAGAAAGGCAGGACAGGCCATGGAGAACTGGGAGCCTTGTTATGCTGATGGGCGGGATGTAAATTGCCAACAGACACTCAGGAGAAGTGTATGGTGTTTCCTGAAACATCTAAAAAACAAAGCATCAGAGCCTAGGGCACTTCCACTTATGGTCCTATAGCTTAGGGAAATTAAAATAAAAAAGACACAGCCACCCCAAAGTTTGGAACGGCTCTGTTTACAAGAACCTCGTTTACAGTACAAGTTCAACATCGCAGAAAGTGAAAAATGGATAAAGAAGTTGTGGTATTTACTTACAAAGCAATATCACTCAGCAATGAAATCTGTGTCATCAGGCCCTTAGCAGCACAATGAGTGGATTCAGGTATGATGATTCTAACTGAAGTAAGTCACACAGAAAAAGAAACATCATAAGATATCAGTAATACACGGAATGTAAACTTGGCTACACAGGAACTGAATTACAGAACAGAACAGGGTCTCAAATTTAGAAAACCAACTTATGCTTGCTTAAGGGTAAAGGTGAGTAGGGGTGCTGCATAAAACCAGAGATTGAAATGAGCACAGATAAAGTTCCTTAAGCCAAATATGGAATAGACAAGAGCTACTCCTTGCTCAACGAAATGGACTCAACACCCCATATTAAACGCCTAAGAATGTACCTGACTAGTAAGTATCTTAAAACCTATGGATTGCTATGTCTCCGAAAGAGAATCAAGCATGTGTACAGCGGCATAAACGCAGCAGTGATAGGATTGGAGAGGTTCGGTGAGCAAATGAAGACCCTTTGAAGTCATATTGCATGGTACCCATTACATGGGTCTTAACTCTCCAGGTTTAAGGTATTCTTCCTTCAGCTAAAACATGCATGTGGAACCCAAGTATGATCAATCATGTGAACGGGAGACGTGTTCAAATATGTCTCAGTTTTCCTCCCCTGGTACTCGGGTGCAACATTCCAGACGCTTTACTAACACTCTCCCCACTTGGAGAGTCAGCGCCTTTAACCTCCTGTTTGGCCCAGTTTGCAATTTCTGCGGAAGATGAACAGGAATAGCGAGAACCAATGAGAGACTAGCTGGAGGTGTCTGGACGGGCAAATTTAACTCTCATTTCCCACCAGGAAGAGGAAATAACCAAAGGCTCAGCGTGCCGTGCCGGAACCAGATTAGGGCCTGAAGCCATCCTGCGGTGTTGCGGCCAGCTCACAAGAAAGCGAGTTGAAGAAAGGAGCTCAGGGACACTGTAATTCACAAACCTGCAGAGTTATAAATGACAGCTATCGTCCAAAAATAGACTGAAGTAAGGCTGCCAAGAGGACTTGAAAGCAGGGCAGAATTGCAGGAAACCGATTTCAGGAGGTAGACTGGAATTGCATTGAAAGCATAGGAAAAGAGGCAGAACGTACACAATGATGCACTTGGCCAAAAAGGGCGTATGCGTTTTTTCCTGAATATATTCAGGAAAAAACGCATACGCCCTTTTTGGCCAACCAAGCAAGCTTGCAAAGGAAATCTGCACTACAATGAAGTCTCACTTCCCCCCGGTCAAAAGGGCCATCTGAAAAAAGTGTAAAATCCAGAAAGGCAGGACAGGCCATGGAGAACTGGGAGCCTTGTTATGCTGATGGGCGGGATGTAAATTGCCAACAGACACTCGGGAGAAGTGTATGGTGTTTCCTGAAACATCTAAAAAACAAAGCAACAGAGCCTAGGGCACTTCCACTTATGGTCCTATAGCTTAGGGAAATTAAAATCAAAAAGACACAGCCACCCCAAAGTTTGGGACGCCTCTGTTTACAAGAACCTCGTTTACCGTACAAGTTCAATATCACAGAAAGTGAAAAATGGATAAAGAACTTGTGGTATTTACTTACAAAGCAATATCACTCAGCAATGAAATCTATGTCATCAGGCCCGTAGCAGCATAATGAGTGGATTCAGGTACGATGATTCTAACTGAAATAAGTCACACAGAAAAAGAAATATCATAAGATATCACTAATACACGGAATGTAAACTTGGCTACACAGGAACTGAATTCCAAATCAGAACAGGGTCTCAAATTTAGAAAACCAACTTATGCTTGCTTAAGGGGAAAGGTGAGTTGTGGTGCTGCATAAAACCAGAGATTGAAATGAGCACAGATAAAGTTCCTTAAGCCAAATATGGAATAGACAAGAGCTACTCCTTGCTCAACGAAATGGACTCAACACCCCATATTAAACGCCTAAGAATGTACCTGACTAGTAAGTATCTTAAAACCTGTGGATTGCTATGCTTCCAAAAGAGAATCAAGCGTGTGTACAGGGGCATAAACGCAGCAGTGATAGGATTGGAGAGGTTCGTGAGCAAATGAAGACCCTTTGAAGACATATTGCATGGTACCCATTCCACGGGTCTCAACTCTCCAGGTTTAAGGTATTCTTCCTTCAGCTAAAACATGCATGTGGAACCCAGAGTATGATCAACCGTGTGAACGGGAGACGTGTTCAAATATGTCTCAGTTTTCCTCCCCTGGTACTCGGGTGCAACATTCCAGACGCTTTACTTACACTCTCCCCACTTGGAGAGTCAGCGCCTTTAACCTCCTGTTTGGCCCAGTTTGCAATTTCTGCGGAAGATGAACAGGAATAGCGAGAACCAATGAAGGACTAGCTGGAGGTGTCTGGACGGGCAAATTTAACTCTCATTTCCCACCAGGAAGAGGAATTAACCAAAGGCTCAGCGTGCCGTGCCGGAACCAGATTAGGGCCTGAAGCCATCCTGCGGTGTTGCGGCCAGCTCACAAGAAAGCGAGTTGAAGAAAGGAGCTCAGGGACACTGTAATTCACAAACCTGCAGAGTTATAAATGACAGCTATCGTCCAAAAATAGACTGAAGTAAGGCTGCCAAGAGGACTTGAAAGCGGGGCAGAATTGCAGGAAACCGATTTCAGGAGGTAGACTGGAATTGCATTGAAAGCATAGGAAAAGAGGCAGAACGTCCACAATGATGCACTTGGCCAAAAAGGGCGTATGCGTTTTTTCCTGAATATATTCAGGAAAAAACGCATACGCCCTTTTTGGCCAACCAAGCAAGCTTGCAAAGGAAATCTGCACTACAATGAAGTCTCACTTCCCCCCGGTCAAAAGGGCCATCTGAAAAAAGTGTAAAATCCAGAAAGGCAGGACAGGCCATGGAGAACTGGGAGCCTTGTTATGCTGATGGGCGGGATGTAAATTGCCAACAACCACTCGGGAGAAGTGTATGGTGTTTCCTGAAACATCTAAAAAACAAAGCAACAGAGCCTAGGGCACTTCCACTTATGGTCCTATAGCTTAGGGAAATTAAAATCAAAAAGACACAGCCACCCCAAAGTTTGGAACGGCTCTGTTTACAAGAACCTCGTTTACAGTACAAGTTCAACATCGCAGAAAGTGAAAAATGGATAAAGAAGTTGTGGTATTTACTTACAAAGCAATATCACTCAGCAATGAAATCTGTGTCATCAGGCCCTTAGCAGCACAATGAGTGGATTCAGGTATGATGATTCTAACTGAAGTAAGTCACACAGAAAAAGAAACATCATAAGATATCAGTAATACACGGAATGTAAACTTGGCTACACAGGAACTGAATTACAGAACAGAACAGGGTCTCAAATTTAGAAAACCAACTTATGCTTGCTTAAGGGTAAAGGTGAGTTGGGGTGCTGCATAAAACCAGAGATTGAAATGAGCACAGATAATGTTCCTTAAGTCAAATATGGAATAGACAAGAGCTACTACTTGCTCAACGAAATGGACTCAACACCGCATATTAAACGCCTAAGAATGTACCTGACTATTAAATATCTTAAAACCTATGGATTGCTATGTCTCCGAAAGAGAATCAAGCATGTGTACAGGGGCATAAACGCAGCAGTGATAGGATTGGAGAGGTTCGGTGAGCAAATGAAGACCCTTTGAAGTCATATTGCATGGTACCCATTACACGGGTCTCAACTCTCCAGTTTTAAGGTATTCTTCCTTCAGCTAAAACATGCATGTGGAACCCAAGTATGATCAACCATGTGAACGGGAGACGTGTTCAAATATGTCTCAGTTTTCCTCCCCTGGTACTCGGGTGCAACATTCCAGACGCTTTACTAACACTCTCCCCACTTGGAGAGTCAGCGCCTTTAACCTCCTGTTTGGCCCAGTTTGCAATTTCTGCGGAAGATGAACAGGAATAGCGAGAACCAATGAGAGACTAGCTGGAGGTGTCTGGACGGGCAAATTTAACTCTCATTTCCCACCAGGAAGAGGAAATAACCAAAGGCTCAGCGTGCCGTGCCGGAACCAGATTAGGGCCTGAAGCCATCCTGCGGTGTTGCGGCCAGGTCACAAGAAAGCGAGTTGAAGAAACGAGCTCAGGGGCACTGTAATTCACAAACCTGCAGAGTTATAAATGACAGCTATCGTCCAAAAATAGACTGAAGTAAGGCTGCCAAGAGGACTTGAAAGCGGGGCAGAATTGCAGGAAACCGATTTCAGGAGGGAGACTGGAATTGCATTGAAAGCATAGGAAAAGAGGCAGAACGTCCACAATGATGCACTTGGCCAAAAAGGGCGTATGCGTTTTTTCCTGAATATATTCAGGAAAAAACGCATACGCCCTTTTTGGCCAACCAAGCAAGCTTGCAAAGGAAATCTGCACTACAATGAAGTCTCACTTCCCCCCGGTCAAAAGGGCCATCTGAAAAAAGTGTAAAATCCAGAAAGGCAGGACAGGCCATGGAGAACTGGGAGCCTTGTTATGCTGATGGGCGGGATGTAAATTGCCAACAGACACTCGGGAGAAGTGTATGGTGTTTCCTGAAACATCTAAAAAACAAAGCAACAGAACCTAGTGCACTTCCACTTATGGTCCTATAGCTTAGGGAAATTAAAATCAAAAAGACACAGCCACCCCAAAGTTTGGAATGGCTCTGTTTACAAGAACCTCGTTTACAGTACAAGTTCAACATCGCAGAAAGTGAAAAATGGATAAAGAAGTTGTGGTATTTACTTACAAAGCAATATCACTCAGCAATGAAATCTGTGTCATCAGGCCCGTAGAAGCATAATGAGTGGATTCAGGTACGATGATTCTAACTGAAATAAGTCACACAGAAAAAGAAACATCATAAGATATCACTAATACACGGAATGTAAACTTGGCTACACAGGAACTGCATTCCAAAACAGAACAGGGTCTCAAATTTAGAAAACCAACTTATGCTTGCTTAAGGTGAAAGGTGAGTTGGGGTGCTGCATAAAACCAGAGATTGAAATGAGCACAGATAAAGTTCCTTAAGCCAAATATGGAATAGACAAGAGCTACTCCTTGCTCAACGAAATGGACTCAAAACCCCATATTAAACGCCTAAGAATGTACCTGACTAGTAAGTATCTTAAAACCTATGGATTGCTATGTCTCCAAAAGAGAATCAAGCATGTGTACAGGGGCATAAACGCAGCAGTGATAGGATTGGAGAGCTTCAGTGAGCAAATGAAGACCCTTTGAAGTCATACTGCATGGTACCCATTACACGGGTCTTAACTCTCCAGGTTTATGGTATTCTTCCTTCAGCTAAAACATGCATGTGGAACCCAGAGTATGATCAACCATGTGAACGGGAGACGTGTTCAAATATGTCTCAGTTTTCCTCCCCTGGTACTCGGGTGCAACATTCCAGACGCTTTACTAACACTCTCCCCACTTGGAGAGTCAGTCCCTTTAACCTCCTGTTTGGCCCAGTTTGCAATTTCTGCGGAAGATGAACAGGAATAGCGAGAACCAATGAGAGACTAGCTGGAGGTGTCTGGACGGGCAAATTTAACTCTCATTTCCCACCAGGAAGAGGAATTAACCAAAGGCTCAGCGTGCCGTGCCGGAACCAGATTAGGGCCTGACGCCATCCTGCGGTGTTGCGGCCAGGTCACAAGAAAGCGAGTTGAAGAAAGGAGCTCAGGGGCACTGCAATTCACAAACCTGCAGAGTTATAAATGACAGCTATCGTCCAAAAATAGACTGAAGTAAGGCTGCCAAGAGGACTTGAAAGCGGGGCAGAATTGCAGGAAACCGATTTCAGGAGGTAGACTGGAATTGCATTGAAAGCATAGGAAAAGAGGCAGAACGTCCACAATGATGCACTTGGCCAAAAAGGGCGTATGCGTTTTTTCCTGAATATATTCAGGAAAAAACGCATACGCCCTTTTTGGCCAACCAAGCAAGCTTGCAAAGGAAATCTGCACTACAATGAAGTCTCACTTCCCCCCGGTCAAAAGGGCCATCTGAAAAAAGTGTAAAATCCAGAAAGGCAGGACAGGCCATGGAGAACTGGGAGCCTTGTTATGCTGAAGGGCGGGATGTAAATTGCCAACAACCACGCGGGAGAAGTGTATGGTGTTTCCTGAAACATCTAAAAAACAAAGCAACAGAGCCTAGGGCACTTCCACTTATGGTCCTATAGCTTAGGGAAATTAAAATCAAAAACACACAGCCACCCCAAAGTTTGGAACGGCTCTGTTTACAAGAACCTCGTTTTCAGTACAAGTTCAACATCTCAGAAAGTGAAAAATGGATAAAGAAGTTGCGGTATTTACTTACAAAGCAATATCACTCAGCAATGAAATCTATGTCACCAGGCGCTTAGCAGCACAATGAGTGGATTCAGGTATGATGATTCTAACTGAAATAAGTCACACAGAAAAAGAAACATCATAAGATATCAGTAATACACGGAATGTAAACTTGGCTACACAGGAACTGAATTACAGAACAGAACAGGGTCTCAAATTTAGAAAACCAACTTATGCTTGCTTAAGGGTAAAGGTGAGTAGGGGTGCTGCATAAAACCAGAGATTGAAATGAGCACAGATAAAGTTCCTTAAGCCAAATATGGAAAAGACAAGAGCTACTCCTTGCTCAACGAAATGGACTCAACACCCCATATTAAACGCCTAAGAATGTACCTGACTAGTAAGTATCTTAAAACCTATGGATTGCTATGTCTCCGAAAGAGAATCAAGCATGTGTACAGGGGCATAAACGCAGCAGTGATAGGATTGGAGAGGTTCGGTGAGCAAATGAAGACCCTTTGAAGTCATATTGCATGGTACCCATTCCACGGGTCTCAACTCTCCAGGTTTAAGGTATTCTTCCTTCAGCTAAAACATGCATGTGGAACCCAGAGTATGATCAACCGTGTGAACGGGAGACGTGTTCAAATATGTCTCAGTTTTCCTCCCCTGGTACTCGGGTGCAACATTCCAGACGCTTTACTAACACTCTCCCCACTTGGAGAGTCAGCGCCTTTAACCTCCTGTTTGGCCCAGTTTGCAATTTCTGCGGAAGATGAACAGGAATAGCGAGAACCAATGAGAGACTAGCTGGAGGTGTCTGGACGGGCAAATTTAACTCTCATTTCCCACCAGGAAGAGGAAATAACCAAAGGCTAAGCGTGCCGTGCCAGAACCAGATTAGGGCCTGAAGCCATCCTGCGGTGTTGCGGCCAGCTCACAAGAAAGCGAGTTGAAGAAAGGAGCTCAGGGGCACTGTAATTCACAAACCTGCAGAGTTATAAATGACAGCTATCGTCCAAAAATAGACTGAAGTAAGGCTGCCAAGAGGACTTGAAAGCGGGGCAGAATTGCAGGAAACCGATTTCAGGAGGTAGACTGGAATTGCATTGAAAGCATAGGAAAAGAGGCAGAACGTCCACAATGATGCACTTGGCCAAAAAGGGCGTATGCGTTTTTTCCTGAATATATTCAGGAAAAAACGCATACGCCCTTTTTGGCCAACCAAGCAAGCTTGCAAAGGAAATCTGCACTACAATGAAGTCTCACTTCCCCCCGGTCAAAAGGGCCATCTGAAAAAAGTGTAAAATCCAGAAAGGCAGGACAGGCCATGGAGAACTGGGAGCCTTGTTATGCTGATGGGCGGGATGTAAATTGCCAACAACCACTCGGGAGAAGTGTATGGTGTTTCCTGAAACATCTAAAAAACAAATCAACAGAGCCTAGGGCACTTCCACTTATGGTCCTATAGCTTAGGGAAATTAAAATAAAAAAGACACAGCCACCCCAAAGTTTGAAACGGCTCTGTTTACAAGAACCTCGTTTACAGTACAAGTTCAACATCGCAGAAATTGAAAAATGGATAAAGAACTTGTGGTATTTACTTACAAAGCAATATAACTCAGCAATGAAATCTATGTCATCAGTCCCTTAGCAGCACAATGAGTGGATTCAGGTATGATGATTCTAACTGAAATAAGTCACACAGAAAAAGAAACATCATAAGATATCAGTAATACACGGAATGGAAACTTGGCTACACAGGAACTGAATTACAGAACAGAACATGGTCTCAAATTTAGAAAACCAACTTATGCTTGCTTAAGGTTAAAGGTGAGTAGGGGTGCTGCATAAAACAAGAGATTGAAATGAGCACAGATAAAGTTCCTTAAGCCAAATATGGAATAGACAAGAGCTACTCCTTGCTCAACGAAATGGACTCAACACCGCATATTAAACGCCTAAGAATGTACCTGACTAGTAAGTATCTTAAAACCTATGGATTGCTATGTCTCCGAAAGAGAATCAAGCATGTGTACAGGGGCATAAACGCAGCAGTGATAGGATTGGAGAGGTTCGGTGAGCAAATGAAGAACCTTTGAAGTCATATTGTATGGTACCCATTCCACGGGTTTCAACTACCCAGGTTTAAGGTATTCTTCCTTCAGCTAAAACATGCATGTGGAACCCAAGTATGATCAACCATGTGAACGGGAGATGTGTTCAAATATGTCTCAGTTTTCGTACCCTGGTACTCGGGTGCAACATTCCAGACGCTTTACTAACACTCTCCCCACTTGGAGAGTCAGCGCCTTTAACCTCCTGTTTGGCCCAGTTTGCAATTTCTGCGGAAGATGAACAGGAATAGCGAGAACCAATGAGAGACTAGCTGGAGGTGTCTGGACGGGCAAATTTAACTCTCATTTCCCACCAGGAAGAGGAAATAAGCAAAGGCTCAGCGTGCCGTGCCGGAACCAGATTAGGGCCTGAAGCCATCCTGCGGTGTTGCGGCCAGGTCACAAGAAAGCGAGTTGAAGAAACGAGCTCAGGGGCACTGTAATTCACAAACCTGCAGAGTTATAAATGACAGCTATCGTCCAAAAATAGACTGAAGTAAGGCTGCCAAGAGGACTTGAAAGCGGGGCAGAATTGCAGGAAACCGATTTCAGGAGGTAGACTGGAATTGCATTGAAAGCATAGGAAAAGAGGCAGAACGTCCACAATGATGCACTTGGCCAAAAAGGGCGTATGCGTTTTTTCCTGAATATATTCAGGAAAAAACGCATACGCCCTTTTTGGCCAACCAAGCAAGCTTGCAAAGGAAATCTGCACTACAATGAAGTCTCACTTCCCCCCGGTCAAAAGGGCCATCTGAAAAAAGTGTAAAATCCAGAAAGGCAGGACAGGCCATGGAGAACTGGGAGCCTTGTTATGCTGATGGGCGGGATGTAAATTGCCAACAGACACTCGGGAGAAGTGTATGGTGTTTCCTGAAACATCTAAAAAACAAAGCAACAGAACCTAGGGCACTTCCACTTATGGTCCTATAGCTTAGGGAAATTAAAATCAAAAAGACACAGCCACCCCAAAGTTTGGAACGGCTCTGTTTACAAGAACCTCGTTTACAGTACAAGTTCAACATCGCAGAAAGTGAAAAATGGATAAAGAATTTGTGGTATTTACGTACAAAGCAATATCACTCAGCAATGAAATCTGTGTCATCAGGCCCGTAGCAGCATAATGAGTGGATTCAGGTACGATGATTCTAAATGAAATAAGTCACACAGAAAAAGAAACATCATAAGATATCACTAATACACGGAATGTAAACTTGGCTACACAGGAACTGCATTCCAAAACAGAACAGGGTCTCAAATTTAGAAAACCAACTTATGCTTGCTTAAGGGGAAAGGGGAGTTGGGGTGCTGCATAAAACCAGAGATTGAAATGAGCACAGATAAAGTTCCTTAAGCCAAATATGGAATAGACAAGAGCTACTCCTTGCTCAACGTAATGGACACAAAACCCCATATTAAACGCCTAAGAATGCACCTGACTAGTAAGTATCGTAAAACCTATGGATTGCTATGTCTCCGAAAGAGAATCAAGCGTGTGTACAGGGGCATAAACGCAGCAGTGATAGGATTGGAGAGGTTCGTGAGCAAATGAAGACCCTTTGAAGTCATATTGCATGGTACCCATTCCACGGGTTTCAACTACCCAGGTTTAAGGTATTCTTCCTTCATCTAAAACATGCATGTGGAACCTAGAGTATGATCAACCATGTGATCGGGAGACGTGTTCAAATATGTCTCAGTTTTCGTACCCTGGTACTCGGGTGCAACATTCCAGACGCTTTACTAACACTCTCCCCACTTGGAGAGTCAGTCCCTTTAACCTCCTGTTTGGCCCAGTTTGCAATTTCTGTGGAAGATGAACAGGAATAGCGAGAACCAATGAGAGGCTAGCTGGAGGTGTCAGGATGGGCAAATTTAACTCTCATTTCCCACCAGGAAGAGGAATTAACCAAAGGCTCAGCGTGCCGTGCCAGAACCAGATTAGGGCCTGAAGCCATCCTGCGGTGTTGCGGCCAGGTCACAAGAAAGCGAGTTGAAGAAAAGAGCTCAGGGTCACTGCAATTCACAAACCTGCAGAGTTATAAATGACAGCTATCGTCCAAAAATAGACTGAAGTAAGGCTGCCAAGAGGACTTGAAAGCGGGGCAGAATTGCAGGAAACCGATTTCAGGAGGTAGACTGGAATTGCATTGAAAGCATAGGAAAAGAGGCAGAACGTCCACAATGATGCACTTGGCCAAAAAGGGCGTATGCGTTTTTTCCTGAATATATTCAGGAAAAAACGCATACGCCCTTTTTGGCCAACCAAGCAAACTTGCAAAGGAAATCTGCACTACAATGAAGTCTCACTTCTCCCCGGTCAAAAGGGCCATCTGAAAAAAGTGTAAAATCCAGAAAGGCAGGACAGGCCATGGAGAACTGGGAGCCTTGTTATGCTGATGGGCGGGATGTAAATTGCCAACAGACACTCAGGAGAAGTGTATGGTGTTTCCTGAAACATCTAAAAAACAAAGCATCAGAGCCTAGGGCACTTCCACTTATGGTCCTATAGCTTAGGGAAATTAAACTCAAAAAGACACAGCCACCCCAAAGTTTGGGACGCCTCCGTTTACAAGAACCTCGTTTACCGTACAAGTTCAATATCACAGAAAGTGAAAAATGGATAAAGAACTTGTGGTACTTACGTACAATACAGTATCACTCAGCAATGAAATCTATGTCATCAGGCCCGTAGCAGCATAATGAGTGGATTCAGGTACGATGATTCTAACTGAAATAAGTCACACAGAAAAAGAAACATCATAAGATATCAGTAATACACGGAATGTAAACTTGGCTACACAGGAACTGCATTCCAAAACAGAACAGGGTCTCAAATTTAGAAAACCAACTTATGCTTGCTTAAGGGGAAAGGTGAGTTGGGGTGCTGCATAAAACCAGAGATTGAAATGAGCACAGATAAAGTTCCTTAAGCCAAATATGGAATAGACAAGAGCTACTCCTTGCTCAACGAAATGGACTCAAAACCCCATATTAAACGCCTAAGAATGTACCTGACTAGTAAGTATCTTAAAACCTATGGATTGCTATGTCTCCAAAAGAGAATCAAGCATGTGTACAGGGGCATAAACGCAGCAGTGATAGGATTGGAGAGGTTCGGTGAGCAAATGAAGACCCTTTGAAGTCATATTGCATGGTACCCATTACACGGGTCTTAACTCTCCAGGTTTAAGGTATTCTTCCTTCAGCTAAAACATGCATGTGGAACCCAGAGTATGATCAACCATGTGAACGGGAGACGTGTTCAAATATGTCTCAGTTTTCCTCCCCTGGTACTCGGGTGCAACATTCCAGACGCTTTACTAACACTCTCCCCACTTGGAGAGTCAGTCCCTTTAACCTCCTGTTTGGCCCAGTTTGCAATTTCTGCGGAAGATGAACAGGAATAGCGAGAACCAATGAGAGACTAGCTGGAGGTGTCTGGACGGGCAAATTTAACTCTCATTTCCCACCAGGAAGAGGAATTAACCAAAGGCTCAGCGTGCCGTGCCGGAACCAGATTAGGGCCTGAAGCCATCCTGCGGTGTTGCGGCCAGGTCACAAGAAAGCGAGTTGAAGAAAGGAGCTCAGGGGCACTGTAATTCACAAACCTGCAGAGTTATAAATGACAGCTATCGTCCAAAAATAGACTGAAGTAAGGCTGCCAAGAGGACTTGAAAGCGGGGCAGAATTGCAGGAAACCGATTTCAGGAGGTAGACTGGAATTGCATTGAAAGCATAGGAAAAGAGGCAGAACGTCCACAATGATGCACTTGGCCAAAAAGGGCGTATGCGTTTTTTCCTGAATATATTCAGGAAAAAACGCATACGCCCTTTTTGGCCAACCAAGCAAGCTTGCAAAGGAAATCTGCACTACAATGAAGTCTCACTTCCCCCCGGTCAAAAGGGCCATCTGAAAAAAGTGTAAAATCCAGAAAGGCAGGACAGGCCATGGAGAACTGGGAGCCTTGTTATGCTGATGGGCGGGATGTAAATTGCCAACAACCACTTGGGAGAAGTGTATGGTGTTTCCTGAAACATCTAAAAAACAAAGCAACAGAACCTAGGGCACTTCCACTTATGGTCCTATAGCTTAGGGAAATTAAAATAAAAAAGACACAGCCACCCCAAAGTTTGGAACGGCTCTGTTTACAAGAACCTCGTTTACAGTACAAGTTCAACATCGCAGAAAGTGAAAAATGGATAAAGAAGTTGTGGTATTTACTTACAAAGCAATATCACTCAGCAATGAAATCTGTGTCATCAGGCCCTTAGCAGCACAATGAGTGGATTCAGGTATGATGATTCTAACTGAAGTAAGTCACACAGAAAAAGAAACATCATAAGATATCAGTAATACACGGAATGTAAACTTGGCTACACAGGAACTGAATTACAGAACAGAACAGGGTCTCAAATTTAGAAAACCAACTTATGCTTGCTTAAGGGGAAAGGTGAGTTGGGGTGCTGCATAAAACCAGAGATTGAAATGAGCACAGATAAAGTTCCTTAAGTCAAATATGGAATAGACAAGAGCTACTCCTTGCTCAACGAAATGGACTCAACACCCCATATTAAACGCCTAAGAATGTACCTGACTAGTAAGTATCTTAAAACCTATGGATTGCTATGTCTCCGAAAGAGAATCAAGCATGTGTACAGGGGCATAAACGCAGCAGTGATAGGATTGGAGAGGTTCGGTGAGCAAATGAAGACCCTTTGAAGTCATATTGCATGGTACCCATTCCACGGGTTTCAACTACCCAGGTTTTAGGTATTCTTCCTTCAGCTAAAACATGCATGTGGAACCCAAGTATGATCAACCATGTGAACGGGAGACGTGTTCAAATATGTCTCAGTTTTCTTCCCCTGGTACTCGGGTGCAACATTCCAGACGCTTTACTAATACTCTCCCCACTTGGAAAGTCAGCGCCTTTAACCTCCTGTTTGGCCCAGTTTGCAATTTCTGCGGAAGATGAACAAGAATAGCGAGAACCAATGAGAGGCTAGCTGGAGGTGTCTGGACGGGCAAATTTAACTCTCATTTCCCACCAGGAAGTGGAAATAACCAAAGGCTCAGCATGCAGGGCCGGAACCAGATTAGGGCCTGAAGCCATCCTGCGGTGTTGCGGCCAGCTCACAAGAAAGCGAGTTGAAGAAAGGAGCTCAGGGGCACTGTAATTCACAAACCTGCAGAGTTATAAATGACAGCTATCGTCCAAAAATAGACTGAAGTAAGGCTGCCAAGAGGACTTGAAAGCGGGGCAGAATTGCAGGAAACCGATTTCAGGAGGTAGACTGGAATTGCATTGAAAGCATAGGAAAAGAGGCAGAACGTCCACAATGATGCACTTGGCCAAAAAGGGCGTATGCGTTTTTTCCTGAATATATTCAGGAAAAAACGCATACGCCCTTTTTGGCCAACCAAGCAAGCTTGCAAAGGAAATCTGCACTACAATGAAGTCTCACTTCCCCCCGGTCAAAAGGGCCATCTGAAAAAAGTGTAAAATCCAGAAAGGCAGGACAGGCCATGGAGAACTGGGAGCCTTGTTATGCTGATGGGCGGGATGTAAATTGCCAACAACCACTAGGGAGAAGTGTATGGTGTTTCCTGAAACATCTAAAAAACAAATCAACAGAGCCTAGGGCACTTCCACTTATGGTCCTATAGCTTAGGGAAATTAAAATCAAAAAGACACAGCCACCCCAAAGTTTGAAACGGCTCTGTTTACAAGAACCTCGTTTACAGTACAAGTTCAACATCGCAGAAAGTGAAAAATGGATAAAGAAGTTGTGGTATTTACTTACAAAGCAATATCACTCAGCAATGAAATCTATGTCATCAGGCCCTTAGCAGCACAATGAGTGGATTCAGGTATGATGATTCTAACTGAAATAAGTCACACAGAAAAAGAAACATCATAATATATCAGTAATACACGGAATGTAAACTTGGCTACACAGGAACTGAATTACAGAACAGAACAGGGTCTCAAATTTAGAAAACCAACTTATGCTTGCTTAAGGGGAAAGGTGAATTGGGGTGCTGCATAACCAGAGATCGAAATGAGCACAGATAAAGTTCCTTAAGCCAAATATGGAATAGATAAGAGCTACTCCTTGCTCAACGAAATGGACTCAACACCGCATATTAAACGCCTAAGAATGTACCTGACTAGTAAGTATCTTAAAACCTATGGATTGCTATGTCTCCGAAAGAGAATCAAGCATGTGTACAGGGGCATAAACGCAGCAGTGATAGGATTGGAGAGGTTCGGTGAGCAAATGAAGAACCTTTGAAGTCATATTGTATGGTACCCATTCCACGGGTTTCAACTACCGAGGTTTAAGGTATTCTTCCTTCAGCTAAAACATGCATGTGGAACCCAAGTATGATCAACCATGTGAACGGGAGACGTGTTCAAATATGTCTCAGTTTTCCTCCCCTGGTACTCGGGTGCAACATTCCAGACGCTTTACTAACACTCTCCCCACTTGGAGAGTCAGTCCCTTTAACCTCCTGTTTGGCCCAGTTTGCAATTTCTGCGGAAGATGAACAGGAATAGCGAGAACCAATGAGAGACTAGCTGGAGGTGTCTGGACGGGCAAATTTAACTCTCATTTCCCACCAGGAAGAGGAAATAACCAAAGGCTCAGCGTGCCGTACCGGAACCAGATTAGTGCCTGAAGCCATCCTGCGGTGTTGCGGCCAGGTCACAAGAAAGCGAGTTGAAGAAAGGAGCTCAGGGGCACTGTAATTCACAAACCTGCAGAGTTATAAATGACAGCTATCGTCCAAAAATAGACTGAAGTAAGGCTGCCAAGAGGACTTGAAAGCGGGGCAGAATTGCAGGAAACCGATTTCAGGAGGTAGACTGGAATTGCATTGAAAGCATAGGAAAAGAGGCAGAACGTACACAATGATGCACTTGGCCAAAAAGGGCGTATGCGTTTTTTCCTGAATATATTCAGGAAAAAACGCATACGCCCTTTTTGGCCAACCAAGCAAGCTTGCAAAGGAAATCTGCACTACAATGAAGTCTCACTTCCCCCCCGGTCAAAAGGGCCATCTGAAAAAAGTGTAAAATCCAGAAAGGCAGGACAGGCCATGGAGAACTGGGAGCCTTGTTATGCTGATGGGCGGGATGTAAATTGCCAACAACCACTTGGGAGAAGTGTATGGTGTTTCCTGAAACATCTAAAAAACAAAGCAACAGAACCTAGGGCACTTCCCCTTATGGTCCTATAGCTTAGGGAAATTAAAATCAAAAAGACACAGCCACCCCAAAGTTTGGAACGGCTCTGTTTACAAGAACCTCGTTTACAGTACAAGTTCAACATCGCAGAAAGTGAAAAATGGATAAAGAAGTTGTGGTATTTACGTACAAAGCAATATCACTCAGCAATGAAATCTGTGTCATCAGGCCCATAGCAGCATAATGAGTGGATTCAGGTACGATGATTCTAACTGAAATAAGTCACACAGAAAGATAAACATCATAAGATATCACTAATACACGGAATGTAAACTTGGCTACACAGGAACTGCATTCCAAAACAGAACAGGGTCTCAAATTTAGAAAACCAACTTATGCTTGCTTAAGGTGAAAGGTGAGTTGGGGTGCTGCATAAAACCAGAGATTGAAATGAGCACAGATAAAGTTCCTTAAGCCAAATATGGAATAGACAAGAGCTACTCCTTGCTCAACGAAATGGACACAAAACCCCATATTAAACGCCTAAGAATGCACCTGACTAGTAAGTATTGTAAAACCTATGGATTGCTATGTCTCCGAAAGAGAATCAAGCGTGTGTACAGGGGCATAAACGCAGCAGTGATAGGATTGGAGAGGTTCGTGAGCAAATGAAGACCCTTTGAAGTCATATTGCATGGTACCCATTCCACGGGTTTCAACTACCCAGGTTTAAGGTATTCTTCCTTCATCTAAAACATGCATGTGGAACCTAGAGTATGATCAACCATGTGATCGGGAGACGTGTTCAAATATGTCTCAGTTTTCGTACCCTGGTACTCGGGTGCAACATTCCAGACGCTTTACTAACACTCTCCCCACTTGGAGAGTCAGTCCCTTTAACCTCCTGTTTGGCCCAGTTTAAAATTTCTGTGGAAGATGAACAGGAATAGCGAGAACCAATGAGAGGCTAGCTGGAGGTGTCTGGATGGGCAAATTTAACTCTCATTTCCCACCAGGAAGAGGAATTAACCAAAGGCTCAGTGTGCCGTGCCAGAACCAGATTAGGGCCTGAAGACATCCTGCGGTGTTGCGGCCAGGTCACAAGAAAGCGAGTTGAAGAAAGGAGCTCAGGGGCACTGCAATTCACAAACCTGCAGAGTTATAAATGACAGCTATCGTCCAAAAATAGACTGAAGTAAGGCTGCCAAGAGGACTTGAAAGCGGGGCAGAATTGCAGGAAACCGATTTCAGGAGGTAGACTGGAATTGCATTGAAAGCATAGGAAAAGAGGCAGAACGTCCACAATGATGCACTTGGCCAAAAAGGGCGTATGCGTTTTTTCCTGAATATATTCAGGAAAAAACGCATACGCCCTTTTTGGCCAACCAAGCAAACTTGCAAAGGAAATCTGCACTACAATGAAGTCTCACTTCCCCCCGGTCAAAAGGGCCATCTGAAAAAAGTGTAAAATCCAGAAAGGCAGGACAGGCCATGGAGAACTGGGAGCCTTGTTATGCTGATGGGCGGGATGTAAATTGCCAACAGACACTCAGGAGAAGTGTATGGTGTTTCCTGAAACATCTAAAAAACAAAGCAACAGAACCTAGGGCACTTCCACTTATGGTCCTATAGCTTAGGGAAATTAAATTCAAAAAGACACAGCCACCCCAAAGTTTGGAACGGCTCTGTTTACAAGAACCTCATTTACAGTACAAGTTCAACATCGCAGAAAGTGAAAAATGGATAAAGAAGTTGTGGTATTTACTTACAAAGCAATATCACTCAGCAATGAAATCTGTGTCATCAGGCCCTTAGCAGCACAATGAGTGGATTCAGGTATGATGATTCTAACTGAAATAAGTCACACAGAAAAAGAAACATCATAAGATATCAGTAATACACGGAATGTAAACTTGGCTACACAGGAACTGAATTACAGAACAGAACAGGGTCTCAAATTTAGAAAACCAACTTATGCTTGCTTAAGGGTAAAGGTGAGTTGGGGTGCTGCATAAAACCAGAGATTGAAATGAGCACAGATAAAGTTCCTTAAGTCAAATATGGAATAGACAAGAGCTACTCCTTGCTCAACGAAATGGACTCAACACCGCATATTAAACGCCTAAGAATGTACCTGACTAGTAAGTATCTTAAAACCTATGGATTGCTATGTCTCTGAAAGAGAATCAAGCATGTGTACAGGGACATAAACGCAGCAGTGATAGGATTGGAGAGGTTCGGTGAGCAAATGAAGACCCTTTGAAGTCATATTGCATGGTACCCATTACACGGGTCTTAACTCTCCCGGTTTAAGGTATTCTTCCTTCAGCTAAAACATGCATGTGGAACCCAAGTATGATCAACCATGTGAACGGGAGACGTGTTCAAATATGTCTCAGTTTTCCTCCCCTGGTACTCCGGTGCAACATTCCAGACGCTTTACTAACACTCTCCCCACTTGGAGAGTCAGCGCCTTTAACCTCCTGTTTGGCCCAGTTTGCAATTTCTGCGGAAGATGAACAGGAATAGCGAGAACCAATGAGAGACTACCTGGAGGTGTCTGGACGGGCAAACTTAACTCTCATTTCCCACCAGGAAGAGGAATTAACCAAAGGCTCAGCGTGCCGTGCCGGAACCAGATTAGGGCCTGAAGCCATCCTGCGGTGTTGCGGCCAGGTCACAAGAAAACGAGTTGAAGAAAGGAGCTCAGGGGCACTGTAATTCACAAACCTGCAGAGTTATAAATGACAGCTATCGTGCAAAAATAGACTGAAGTAAGGCTGCCAAGAGGACTTGAAAGCGGGGCAGAATTGCAGGAAACCGATTTCAGGAGGTAGACTGGAATTGCATTGAAAGCATAGGAAAAGAGGCAGAACGTCCACAATGATGCACTTGGCCAAAAAGGGCGTATGCGTTTTTTCCTGAATATATTCAGGAAAAAACGCATACGCCCTTTTTGGCCAACCAAGCAAGCTTGCAAAGGAAATCTGCACTACAATGAAGTCTCACTTCCCCCAGGTCAAAAGGGCCATCTGAAAAAAGTGTAAAATCCAGAAAGGCAGGACAGGCCATGGAGAACTGGGAGCCTTGTTATGCTGATGGGTGGGATGTAAATTGCCAACAGACACTCGGGAGAAGTGTATGATGTTTCCTGAAACATCTAAAAAACAAAGCAACAGAGCCTAGGGCACTTCCACTTATGGTCCTATAGCTTAGGGAAATTAAAATGAAAAAGACACAGCCACCCCAAAGTTTGGAATGGCTCTGTTTACAAGAACCTCGTTTACAGTACAAGTTCAACATCGCAGAAAGTGAAAAATGGATAAAGAAGTTGTGGTATTTACTTACAAAGCAATATCACTCAGCAATGAAATCTGTGTCATCAGGCCCTTAGCAGCACAATGAGTGGATTCAGGTATGATGATTCTAACTGAAATAAGTCACACAGAAAAAGAAACATCATAAGATATCAGTAATACACGGAATGTAAACTTGGCTACACAGGAACTGAATTACAGAACAGAACAGGGTCTCAAATTTAGAAAACCAACTTATGCTTGCTTAAGGGTAAAGGTGAGTTGGGGTGCTGCATAAAACCAGAGATTGAAATGAGCACAGATAAAGTTCCTTAAGCCAAATATGGAATAGACAAGAGCTACTCCTTGCTCAACGAAATGGACTCAACACCGCATATTAAATGCCTAAGAATGTACCTGACTAGTAAGTATCTTAAAACCTATGGATTGCTATGTCTCCGAAAGAGAATCAAGCATGTGTACAGGGGCATAAATGCAGCAGTGATAGGATTGGAGAGGTTCGGTGAGCAAATGAAGACCCTTTGAAGTCATATTGCATGGTACCCATTACACGGGTCTCAACTCTCCAGGTTTAAGGTATTCTTCCTTCAGCTAAAACATGCATGTGGAACCCAAGTATGATCAACCATGTGAACGGGAGACGTGTTCAAATATGTCTCAGTTTTCTTCCCCTGGTACTCGGGTGCAACATTCCAGATGCTTTACTAATACTCTCCCCACTTGGAAAGTCAGCGCCTTTAACCTCCTGTTTGGCCCAGTTTGCAATTTCTGCGGAAGATGAACAGGAATAGCGAGAACCAATGAGAGGCTAGCTAGAGGTGTCTGGACGGGCAAATTTAACTCTCATTTCCCACCAGGAAGAGGAAATAACCAAAGGCTCAGCGTGCCGTGCCGGAATCAGATTAGGGCCTGAAGCCATCTTGCGGTGTTGCGGCCAGCTCACAAGAAAGCGAGTTGAAGAAACGAGCTCAGGGGCACTGTAATTCACAAACCTGCAGAGTTATAAATGACAGCTATCGTCCAAAAATAGACTGAAGTAAGGCTGCCAAGAGGACTTGAAAGCGGGGCAGAATTGCAGGAAACCGATTTCAGGAGGTAGACTGGAATTGCATTGAAAGCATAGGAAAAGAGGTAGAACGTACACAATGATGCACTTGGCCAAAAAGGGCGTATGCGTTTTTTCCTGAATATATTCAGGAAAAAACGCATACGCCCTTTTTGGCCAACCAAGCAAGCTTGCAAAGGAAATCTGCACTACAATGAAGTCTCACTTCCCCCCGGTCAAAAGGGCCATCTGAAAAAAGTGTAAAATCCAGAAAGGCAGGACAGGCCATGGAGAACTGGGAGCCTTGTTATGCTGATGGGCGGGATGTAAATTGCCAACAACCACTCGGGAGAAGTGTACGGTGTTTCCTGAAACATCTAAAAAACAAAGCAACAGAACCTAGGGCACTTCCACTTATGGTCCTATAGCTTAGGGAAATTAAAATCAAAAAGACACAGCCACCCCAAAGTTTGGAACGGCTCTGTTTACAAGAACCTCGTTTACAGTACAAGTTCAACATCGCAGAAAGTGAAAAATGGATAAAGAAGTTGTGGTATTTACGTACAAAGCAATATCACTCAGCAATGAAATCTGTGTCATCAGGCCCATAGCAGCATAATGAGTGGATTCAGGTACGATGATTCTAACTGAAATAAGTCACACAGAAAGAGAAACATCATAAGATATCACTAATACACGGAATGTAAACTTGGCTACACAGGAACTGCATTCCAAAACAGAACAGGGTCTCAAATTTAGAAAACCAACTTATGCTTGCTTAAGGGGAAAGGTGAGTTGGGGTGCTGCATAAAACCAGAGATTGAAATGAGCACAGATAAAGTTCCTTAAGCCAAATATGGAATAGACAAGAGCTACTCCTTGCTCAACGAAATGGACACAAAACCCCATATTAAACGCCTAAGAATGCACCTGACTAGTAAGTATCGTAAAACCTATGGATTGCTATGTCTCCGAAAGAGAATCAAGCGTGTGTACAGGGGCATAAACGCAGCAGTGATAGGATTGGAGAGGTTCGTGAGCAAATGAAGACCCTTTGAAGTCATATTGCATGGTACCCATTCCACGGGTTTCAACTACCCAGGTTTAAGGTATTCTTCCTTCATCTAAAACATGCATGTGGAACCTAGAGTATGATCAACCATGTGATCGGGAGACGTGTTCAAATATGTCTCAGTTTTCGTACCCTGGTACTCGGGTGCAACATTCCAGACGCTTTACTAACACTCTCCCCACTTGGAGAGTCAGTCCCTTTAACCTCCTGTTTGGCCCAGTTTGCAATTTCTGTGGAAGATGAACAGGAATAGCGAGAACCAATGAGAGGCTAGCTGGAGGTGTCTGGATGGGCAAATTTAACTCTCATTTCCCACCAGGAAGAGGAATTAACCAAAGGCTCAGCGTGCCGTGCCGGAACCAGATTAGGGCCTGAAGACATCCTGCGGTGTTGCGGCCAGGTCACAAGAAAGCGAGTTGAAGAAAGGAGCTCAGGGGCACTGCAATTCACAAACCTGCAGAGTTATAAATGACAGCTATCGTGCAAAAATAGACTGAAGTAAGGCTGCCAAGAGGACTTGAAAGCGGGGCAGAATTGCAGGAAACCGATTTCAGGAGGTAGACTGGAATTGCATTGAAAGCATAGGAAAAGAGGCAGAACGTCCACAATGATGCACTTGGCCAAAAAGGGCGTATGCGTTTTTTCCTGAATATATTCAGGAAAAAACGCATACGCCCTTTTTGGCCAACCAAGCAAACTTGCAAAGGAAATCTGCACTACAATGAAGTCTCACTTCTCCCTGGTCAAAAGGGCCATCTGAAAAAAGTGTAAACTCCAGAAAGGCAGGACAGGCCATGGAGAACTGGGAGCCTTGTTATGCTGATGGGCGGGATGTAAATTGCCAACAGACACTCGGGAGAAGTGTATGGTGTTTCCTGAAACATCTAAAAAACAAAGCAACAGAACCTAGGGCACTTCCACTTATGGTCCTATAGCTTAGGGAAATTAAAATCAAAAAGACACAGCCACCCCAAAGTTTGGAACGGCTCTGTTTACAAGAACCTCGTTTACAGTACAAGTTCAACATCGCAGAAAGTGAAAAATGGATAAAGAAGTTGTGGTATTTACTTACAAAGCAATATCACTCAGCAATGAAATCTGTGTCATCAGGCCCTTAGCAGCACAATGAGTGGATTCAGGTATGATGATTCTAACTGAAGTAAGTCACACAGAAAAAGAAACATCATAAGATATCAGTAATACACAGAATGTAAACTTGGCTACACAGGAACTGAATTACAGAACAGAACAGGGTCTCAAATTTAGAAAACCAACTTATGCTTGCTTAAGGGTAAAGGTGAGTTGGGGTGCTGCATAAAACCAGAGATTGAAATGAGCACAGATAAAGTTCCTTAAGTCAAATATGGAATAGACAAGAGCTACTCCTTGCTCAACGAAATGGACTCAACATCGCATATTAAACGCCTAAGAATGTACCTGACTAGTAAGTATCTTAAAACCTATGGATTGCTATGTCTCTGAAAGAGAATCAAGCATGTGTACAGGGGCATAAACGCAGCAGTGATAGGATTGGAGAGGTTCGGTGAGCAAATGAAGACCCTTTGAAGTCATATTGCATGGTACCCATTACACGGGTCTTAATTCTCCCGGTTTAAGGTATTCTTCCTTCAGCTAAAACATGCATGTGGAACCCAAGTATGATCAACCATGTGAATGGGAGACGTGTTCAAATATGTCTCAGTTTTCCTCCCCTGGTACTCGGGTGCAACATTCCAGACGCTTTACTAACACTCTCCCCACTTGGAGAGTCAGCGCCTTTAACCTCCTGTTTGGCCCAGTTTGCAATTTCTGCGGAAGATGAACAGGAATAGCGAGAACCAATGAGAGACTACCTGGAGGTGTCTGGACGGGCAAACTTAACTCTCATTTCCCACCAGGAAGAGGAAATAACCAAAGGCTCATCGTGCCGTGCCGGAACCAGATTAGGGCCTGAAGCCATCCTGCGGTGTTGCGGCCAGGTCACAAGAAAGCGAGTTGAAGAAAGGAGCTCAGGGGCACTGTAATTCACAAACCTGCAGAGTTATAAATGACAGCTATCTTGCAAAAATAGACTGAAGTAAGGCTGCCAAGAGGACTTGAAAGCGGGGCAGAATTGCAGGAAACCGATTTCAGGAGGTAGACTGGAATTGCATTGAAAGCATAGGAAAAGAGGCAGAACGTCCACAATGATGCACTTGGCCAAAAAGGGCGTATGCGTTTTTTCCTGAATATATTCAGGAAAAAACGCATACGCCCTTTTTGGCCAACCAAGCAAGCTTGCAAAGGAAATCTGCACTACAATGAAGTCTCACTTCCCCCCGGTCAAAAGGGCCATCTGAAAAAAGTGTAAAATCCAGAAAGGCAGGACAGGCCATGGAGAACTGGGAGCCTTGTTATGCTGATGGGCGGGATGTAAATTGCCAACACACACTTGGGAGAAGTGTATGGTGTTTCCTGAAACATCTAAAAAACAAAGCAACAGAGCCTAGGGCACTTCCACTTATGGTCCTATAGCTTAGGGAAATTAAAATGAAAAAGACACAGCCACCCCAAAGTTTGGAATGGCTCTGTTTACAAGAACCTCGTTTACAGTACAAGTTCAACATCGCAGAAAGTGAAAAATGGATAAAGAAGTTGTGGTATTTACTTACAAAGCAATATCACTCAGCAATGAAATCTGTGTCATCAGGCCCTTAGCAGCACAATGAGTGGATTCAGGTATGATGATTCTAACTGAAATAAGTCACACAGAAAAAGAAACATCATAAGATATCACTAATACACGGAATGTAAACTTGGCTACACAGGAACTGCATTCCAAAACAGAACAGGGTCTCAAATTTAGAAAACCAAATTATGCTTGCTTAAGGTGAAAGGTGAGTTGGGGTGCTGCATAAAACCAGAGATTGAAATGAGCACAGATAAAGTTCCTTAAGCCAAATATGGAATAGACAAGAGCTACTCCTTGCTCAATGAAATGGACACAAAACCCCATATTAAACGCCTAAGAATGCACCTGACTAGTAAGTATCGTAAAACCTATGGATTGCTATGTCTCCGAAAGAGAATCAAGCGTGTGTACAGGGGCATAAACGCAGCAGTGATAGGATTGGAGAGGTTCGTGAGCAAATGAAGACCCTTTGAAGTCATATTGCATGGTACCCATTCCACGGGTTTCAACTACCCAGGTTTAAGGTATTCTTCCTTCATCTAAAACATGCATGTGGAATCTAGAGTATGATCAACCATGTGATCGGGAGACGTGTTCAAATATGTCTCAGTTTTCGTACCCTGGTACTCGGGTGCAACATTCCAGACGCTTTACTAACACTCTCCCCACTTGGAGAGTCAGTCCCTTTAACCTCCTGTTTGGCCCAGTTTGCAATTTCTGTGGAAGATGAACAGGAATAGCGAGAACCAATGAGAGGCTAGCTGGAGGTGTCTGGATGGGCAAATTTAACTCTCATTTCCCACCAGGAAGAGGAATTAACCAAAGGCTCAGCGTGCCGTGCCAGAACCAGATTAGGGCCTGAAGACATCCTGCGGTGTTGCGGCCAGGTCACAAGAAAGCGAGTTGAAGAAACGAGCTCAGGGGCACTGCAATTCACAAACCTGCAGAGTTATAAATGACAGCTATCGTCCAAAAATAGACTGAAGTAAGGCTGCCAAGAGGACTTGAAAGCGGGGCAGAATTGCAGGAAACCGATTTCAGGAGGTAGACTGGAATTGCATTGAAAGCATAGGAAAAGAGGCAGAACGTCCACAATGATGCACTTGGCCAAAAAGGGCGTATGCGTTTTTTCCTGAATATATTCAGGAAAAAACGCATACGCCCTTTTTGGCCAACCAAGCAAACTTGCAAAGGAAATCTGCACTACAATGAAGTCTCACTTCTCCCCGGTCAAAAGGGCCATCTGAAAAAAGTGTAAACTCCAGAAAGGCAGGACAGGCCATGGAGAACTGGGAGCCTTGTTATGCTGATGGGCGGGATGTAAATTGCCAACAGACACTCAGGAGAAGTGTATGGTGTTTCCTGAAACATCTAAAAAACAAAGCATCAGAGCCTAGGGCACTTCCACTTATGGTCCTATAGCTTAGGGAAATTAAAATCAAAAAGACACAGCCACCCCAAAGTTTGGGACGCCTCCGTTTACAAGAACCTCGTTTACCGTACAAGTTCAATATCACAGAAAGTGAAAAATGGATAAAGAACTTGTGGTACTTACGTACAATGCAGTATCACTCAGCAATGAAATCTATGTCATCAGGCCCGTAGCAGCATAATGAGTGGATTCAGGTATGATGATTCTACCTGAAATAAGTCACACAGAAAAAGAAACATCATAAGATATCAGTAATACACGGAATGTAAACTTGGCTACACAGGAACTGCATTCCAAAACAGAACAGTGTCTCAAATTTAGAAAACCAACTTATGCTTGCTTAAGGGGAAAGGTGAGTTGGGGTGCTGCATAAAACCAGAGATTGAAATGAGCACAGATAAAGTTCCTTAAGCCAAATATGGAATAGACAAGAGCTACTCCTTGCTCAACGAAATGGACTCAAAACCCCATATTAAATGCCTAAGAATGTACCTGACTAGTAAGTATCTTAAAACCTATGGATTGCTATGTCTCCAAAAGAGAATCAAGCATGTGTACAGGGGCATAAACGCAGCAGTGATAGGATTGGAGAGGTTCGGTGAGCAAATGAAGACCCTTTGAAGTCATATTGCATGGTACCCATTACACGGGTCTTAACTCTCCAGGTTTAAGGTATTCTTCCTTCAGCTAAAACATGCATGTGGAACCCAGAGTATGATCAACCATGTGATCGGGAGACGTGTTCAAATATGTCTCAGTTTTCCTCCCCTGGTACTCGGGTGCAACATTCCAGACGCTTTACTAACACTCTCCCCACTTGGAGAGTCAGTCCCTTTAACCTCCTGTTTGGCCCAGTTTGCAATTTCTGCGGAAGATGAACAGGAATAGCGAGAACCAATGAGAGACTAGCTGGAGGTGTCTGGACGGGCAAATTTAACTCTCATTTCCCACCAGGAAGAGGAATTAACCAAAGGCTCAGCGTGCCGTGCCGGAACCAGATTAGGGCCTGAAGCCATCCTGCGGTGTTGCGGCCAGGTCACAAGAAAGCGAGTTGAAGAAACGAGCTCAGGGGCACTGTAATTCACAAACCTGCAGAGTTATAAATGACAGCTATCGTCCAAAAATAGACTGAAGTAAGGCTGCCAAGAGGACTTGAAAGCGGGGCAGAATTGCAGGAAACCGATTTCAGGAGGGAGACTGGAATTGCATTGAAAGCATAGGAAAAGAGGCAGAACGTCCACAATGATGCACTTGGCCAAAAAGGGCGTATGCGTTTTTTCCTGAATATATTCAGGAAAAAACGCATACGCCCTTTTTGGCCAACCAAGCAAGCTTGCAAAGGAAATCTGCACTACAATGAAGTCTCAGTTCCCCCCGGTCAAAAGGGCCATCTGAAAAAAGTGTAAAATCCAGAAAGGCAGGACAGGCCATGGAGAACTGGGAGCCTTGTTATGCTGATGGGCGGGATGTAAATTGCCAACAACCACTTGGGAGAAGTGTATGGTGTTTCCTGAAACATCTAAAAAACAAAGCAACAGAACCTAGGGCACTTCCACTTATGGTCCTATAGCTTAGGGAAATTAAAATCAAAAAGACACAGCCACCCCAAAGTTTGGAACGGCTCTGTTTACAAGAACCTCGTTTACAGTACAAGTTCAACATCGCAGAAAGTGAAAAATGGATAAAGAAGTTGTGGTATTTACTTACAAAGCAATATCACTCAGCAATGAAATCTGTGTCATCAGGCCCTTAGCAGCACAATGAGTGGATTCAGGTATGATGATTCTAACTGAAATAAGTCACACAGAAAAAGAAACATCATAAGATATCACTAATACACGGAATGTAAACTTGGCTACACAGGAACTGCATTCCAAAACAGAACAGGGTCTCAAATTTAGAAAACCAACTTATGCTTGCTTAAGGGGAAAGGTGAGTTGGGGTGCTGCATAAAACCAGAGATTGAAATGAGCACAGATAAAGTTCCTTAAGCCAAATATGGAATAGACAAGAGCTACTCCTTGCTCAACGAAATGGACTCAACACCCCATATTAAACGCCTAAGAATGTACCTGACTAGTAAGTATCCTAAAACCTATGGATTGCTAGGTCTCCAAAAGAGAATCAAGCGTGTGTACAGGGGAATAAACGCAGCAGTGATAGGATTGGAGAGGTTCGGTGAGCAAATGAAGACCCTTTGAAGTCATATTGCATGGTACCCATTACACGGGTCTCAACTCTCCAGGTTTAAGGTATTCTTCCTTCAGCTAAAACATGCATGTGGAACCCAGAGTATGATCAACCATGTGATCGGGAGACGTGTTCAAATATGTCTCAGTTTTCCTCCCCTGGTACTCGGGTGCAACATTCCAGACGCTTTACTAACACTCTCCCCACTTGGAAAGTCAGCGCCTTTAACCTCCTGTTTGGCCCAGTTTGCAATTTCTGCGGAAGATGAACAGGAATAGCGAGAACCAATGAGAGACTAGCTGGAGGTGTCTGGACGGGCAAATTTAACTCTCATTTCCCACCAGGAAGAGGAAATAACCAAAGGCTCAGCGTGCCGTGCCGGAACCAGATTAGGGCCTGAAGCCATCCTGCGGTGTTGCGGCCAGCTCAAAAGAAAGCGAGTTGAAGAAAGGAGCTCAGGGGCACTGTAATTCACAAACCTGCAGAGTTATAAATGACAGCTATCGTCCAAAAATAGACTGAAGTAAGGCTGCCAAGAGGACTTGAAAGCGGGGCAGAATTGCAGGAAACCGATTTCAGGAGGTAGACTGGAATTGCATTGCAAGCATAGGAAAAGAGGCAGAACGTCCACAATGATGCACTTGGCCAAAAAGGGCGTATGCGTTTTTTCCTGAATATATTCAGGAAAAAACGCATACGCCCTTTTTGGCCAACCAAGCAAGCTTGCAAAGGAAATCTGCACTACAATGAAGTCTCACTTCCCCCCGGTCAAAAGGGCCATCTGAAAAAAGTGTAAAATCCAGAAAGGCAGGACAGGCCATGGAGAACTGGGAGCCTTGTTATGCTGAAGGGCGGGATGTAAATTGCCAACAAACACTCGGGAGAAGTGTATGGTGTTTCCTGAAACATCTAAAAAACAAAGCAACAGAGCCTAGGGCACTTCCACTTATTGTCCTATAGCTTAGGGAAATTAAAATCAAAAAGACACAGCCACCCCAAAGTTTGGAACGGCTCTGTTTACAAGAACCTCGTTTACAGTACAAGTTCAACATCGCAGAAAGTGAAAAATGGATAAAGAACTTGTGGTACTTACGTACAATGCAGTATCACTCAGCAATGAAATCTATGTCATCAGGCCCGTAGCAGCATAATGAGTGGATTCAGGTACGATGATTCTAACTGAAATAAGTCACACAGAAAAAGAAACATCATAAGATATCAGTAATACACGGAATGGAAACTTGGCTACACAGGAACTGAATTACAGAACAGAACAGGGTCTCAAATTTAGAAAACCAACTTATGCTTGCTTAAGGGTAAAGGTGAGTTGGGGTGCTGCATAAAACCAGAGATTGAAATGAGCACAGATAAAGTTCCTTAAGCCAAATATGGAATAGACAAGAGCTACTCCTTGCTCAACGAAATGGACTCAACACCGCATATTAAATGCCTAAGAATGTACCTGACTAGTAAGTATCTTAAAACCTATGGATTGCTATGTCTCCGAAAGAGAATCAAGCATGTGTACAGGGGCATAAACGCAGCAGTGATAGGATTGGAGAGGTTCGGTGAGCAAATGAAGACCCTTTGAAGTCATATTGCATGGTACCCATTCCACGGGTTTCAACTACCCAGGTTTAAGGTATTCTTCCTTCAGCTAAAACATGCATGTGGAACCTAGAGTATGATCAACCATGTGATCGAGAGACGTGTTCAAATATGTCTCAATTTTCGTACCCTGCTACTCGGGTGCAACATTCCAGACACTTTACTAACACTCTCCCCACTTGGAGAGTCAGTCCCTTTAACCTCCTGTTTGGCCCAGTTTGCAATTTCTGCGGAAGATGAACAGGAATAACGAGAACCAATGAGAGGCTAGCTGGAGGTGTCTGAACGGGCAAATTTAACTCTCATTTCCCACCAGGAAGAGGAATTAACCAAAGGCTCAGCGTGCCGGGCCGGAACCAGATTAGGGCCTGAAGCCATCCTGCGGTGTTGCGGCCAGGTCACAAGAAAGCGAGTTGAAGAAAGGAGCTCAGGGGCACTGTAATTCACAAACCTGCAGAGTTATAAATGACAGCTATCGTCCAAAAATAGACTGAAGTAAGGCTGCCAAGAGGACTTGAAAGCGGGGCAGAATTGCAGGAAACCGATTTCAGGAGGTAGACTGGAATTGCATTGAAAGCATAGGAAAAGAGGCAGAACGTCCACAATGATGCACTTGGCCAAAAAGGGCGTATGCGTTTTTTCCTGAATATATTCAGGAAAAAACGCATACGCCCTTTTTGGCCAACCAAGCAAGCTTGCAAAGGAAATCTGCACTACAATGAAGTCTCACTTCCCCCCGGTCAAAAGGGCCATCTGAAAAAAGTGTAAAATCCAGAAAGGCAGGACAGGCCATGGAGAACTGGGAGCCTTGTTATGCTGAAGGGCGGGATGTAAATTGCCAACAAACACTCGGGAGAAGTGTATGGTGTTTCCTGAAACATCTAAAAAACAAAGCAACAGAGCCTAGGGCACTGTCACTTATGGTCCTATAGCTTAGGGAATTTAAAATCAAAAAGACACAGCCACCCCAAAGTTTGGAATGGCTCTGTTTACAAGAACCTCGTTTACAGTACAAGTTCAACATCGCAGAAAGTGAAAAATGGATAAAGAAGTTGTGGTATTTACTTACAAAGCAATATCACTCAGCAATGAAATCTGTGTCATCAGGCCCTTAGCAGCACAATGAGTGGATTCAGGTATGATGATTCTAACTGAAATAAGTCACACAGAAAAAGAAACATCATAAGATATCAGTAATACACGGAATGTAAACTTGGCTACACAGGAACTGAATTACAGAACAGAACAGGGTCTCAAATTAAAAAACCAACTTATTCTTGCTTAAGGGTAAAGGTGAGTTGGGGTGCTGCATAAAACCAGAGATTGAAATGAGCACAGATAAAGTTCCTTAAGCCAAATATGGAATAGACAAGAGCTACTCCTTGCTCAACGAAATGGACTCAACACCGCATATTAAACGCCTAAGAATGTACCTGTCTAGTAAGTATCTTAAAACCTATGGATTGCTATGTCTCCGAAAGAGAATCAAGCATGTGTACAGGGGCATAAACGCAGCAGTGATAGGATTGGAGAGGTTCGGTGAGCAAATGAAGACCCTTTGAAGTCATATTGCATGGTACCCATTACACGGGTCTCAACTCTCCAGGTTTAAGGTATTCTTCCTTCAGCTAAAACATGCATGTGGAACCCAGAGTATGATCAACCGTGTGAACGGGAGACGTGTTCAAATATGTCTCAGTTTTCCTCCCCTGGTACTTGGGTGCAACATTCCAGACGCTTTACTAACACTCTCCCGACTTGGAGAGTCAGTCCCTTTAACCTCCTGTTTGGCCCAGTTTGCAATTTCTGCGGAAGATGAACAGGAATAGCGAGAACCAATGAGAGACTAGCTGGAGGTGTCTGGATGGGCAAATTTAACTCTCATTTCCCACCAGGAAGAGGAATTAACCAAAGGCTCAGCGTGCCGTGCCGGAACCAGATTAGGGCCTGAAGCCATCCTGCGGTGTTGCGGCCAGCTCACAAGAAAGCGAGTTGTAGAAAGGAGCTCAGGGGCACTGTAATTCACAAACCTGCAGAGTTATAAATGACAGCTATCGTCCAAAAATAGACTGAAGTAAGGCTGCCAAGAGGACTTGAAAGCGGGGCAGAATTGCAGGAAACCGATTTCAGGAGGTAGACTGAAATTGCATTGAAAGCATAGGAAAAGAGGCAGAACGTCCACAATGATGCACTTGGCCAAAAAGGGCGTATGCGTTTTTTCCTGAATATATTCAGGAAAAAACGCATACGCCCTTTTTGGCCAACCAAGCAAGCTTGCAAAGGAAATCTGCACTACAATGAAGTCTCACTTCCCGCCGGTCAAAAGGGCCATCTGAAAAAAGTGTAAAATCCAGAAAGGCAGGACAGGCCATGGAGAATTGGGAGCCTTCTTATGCTGATGGGCGGGATGTAAATTGCCAACAGACACTTGGGAGAAGTGTATGGTGTTTCCTGAAACATCTAAAAAACAAAGCAACAGAGCCTAGGGCACTGGCACTTATGGTCCTATAGCTTAGGGAAATTAAAATCAAAAAGACACAGCCACCCCAAAGTTTGGGACACCTCCGTTTACAAGAACCTCGTTTACCGTACAAGTTCAATATCACAGAAAGTGAAAAATGGATAAAGAACTTGAGGTACTTACGTACAATGCAGTATCACTCAGCAATGAAATCTATGTCATCAGGCCCTTAGCAGCATAATGAGTGGATTCAGTTACGATGATTCTAACTGAAATAAGTCACACAGAAAAAGAAACATCATAAGATATCACTAATACATGGAATGGAAACTTGGCTACACAGGAACTGCATTCCAAAACAGAACAGGGTCTCAAATTTAGAAAACCAACTTATGCTTGCTTAAGGGGAAAGGTGAGTTGGCGTGCTGCATAAAACCAGAGATTGAAATGAGCACAGATAAAGTTCCTTAAGCCAAATACGGAATAGACAAGAGCTACTCCTTGCTCAACGAAATGGACTCAACACCCCATATTAAACGCCTAAGAATGTACCTGACTAGTAAGTATCTTAGAACCTATGGATTGCTATGTCTCCAAAAGAGAATCAAGCGTGTGTACAGGGGCATAAACGCAGCAGTGATAGGATTGGAGAGGTTCGGTGAGCAAATGAAGACCCTTTGAAGTCATATTGCATGGTACCCATTACACGGGTCTCAACTCTCCAGGTTTTAGGTATTCTTCCTTCAGCTAAAACATGCATGTGGAACCCAGAGTATGATCAACCATGTGAACGGGACACGTGTTCAAATATGTCTCAGTTTTCCTCCCCTGGTACTCGGGTGCAACATTCCAGACGCTTTACTACCACTCTCCCGACTTGGAGAGTCAGTGCCTTTAACCTCCTGTTTGGCCCAGTTTGCAATTTCTGCGGAAGATGAACAGGAATAGCGAGAACCAATGAGAGGCTAGCTGGAGGTGTCTGGATGGGCAAATTTAACTCTCATTTCCCACCAGGAAGAGGAATTAACCAAAGGCTCAGCATGCCGTGCCAGAACCAGATTAGGGCCTGAAGACATCCTGCGGTGTTGCGGCCAGGTCACAAGAAAGCGAGTTGAAGAAAGGAGCTCAGGGGCACTGTAATTCACAAACCTGCAGAGTTATAAATGACAGCTATCGTCCAAAAATAGACTGAAGTAAGGCTGCCAAGAGGACTTGAAAGCGGGGCAGAATTGCAGGAAACCGATTTCAGGAGGTAGACTGGAATTGCATTGAAAGCATAGGAAAAGAGGCAGAACGTCCACAATGATGCACTTGGCCAAAAAGGGCGTATGCGTTTTTTCCTGAATATATTCAGGAAAAAACGCATACGCCCTTTTTGGCCAACCAAGCAAGCTTGCAAAGGAAATCTGCACTACAATGAAGTCTCACTCCCCCCCGGTCAAAAGGGCCATCTGAAAAAAGTGTAAAATCCAGAAAGGCAGGACAGGCCATGGAGAACTGGGAGCCTTGTTATGCTGAAGGGCGGGATGTAAATTGCCAACAAACACTCGGGAGAAGTGTATGGTGTTTCCTGAAACATCTAAAAAACAAAGCAACAGAGCCTAGGGCACTTCCACTTATGGTCCTATAGCTTAGGGAATTTAAAATCAAAAAGACACAGCCACCCTAAAGTTTCGAACGGCTCTGTTTACAAGAACCTCGTTTACAGTACAAGTTCAACATCGCAGAAAGTGAAAAATGGATAAAGAAGTTGTGGTATTTACTTACAAAGCAATATCACTCAGCAATGAAATCTGTGTCATCAGGACCTTAGCAGCACAATGAGTGGATTCAGGTATGATGATTCTAACTGAAATAAGTCACACAGAAAAAGAAACATCATAAGATATCAGTAATACACGGAATGGAAACTTGGCTACACAGGAACTGAATTACAGAACAGAACAGGGTCTCAAATTTAGAAAACCAACTTATGCTTGCTTAAGGGGAAAGGTGAGTTGGGGTGCTGCATAAAACCAGAGATTGAAATGAGCACAGATAAAGTTCCTTAAGCCAAATATGGAATAGACAAGAGCTACTCCTTGCTCAACGAAATGGACTCAACACCGCATATTAAACGCCTAAGAATGTACCTGACTAGTAAGTATCTTAAAACCTATGGATTGCTATGTCTCCGAAAGAGAATCAAGCATGTGTACAGGGGCATAAACGCAGCAGTGATAGGATTGGAGAGGTTCGGTGAGCAAATGAAGACCCTTTGAAGTCATATTGCATGGTACCCATTCCACGGGTTTCAAATACACAGGTTTAAGGTATTCTTCCTTCAGCTAAAACATGCATGTGGAACCCAAGTATGATCAACCATGTGAACGGGAGACGTGTTCAAATATGTCTCAGTTTTCGTACCCTGGTACTCGGGTGCAACATTCCAGACGCTTTACTAACACTCTCCCCACTTGGAAAGTCAGCGCCTTTAACCTCCTGTTTGGCCCAGTTTGCAATTTCTGCGGAAGATGAACAGGAATAGCGAGAACCAATGAGAGACTAGCTGGAGGTGTCTGGACGGGCAAATTTAACTCTCATTTCCCACCAGGAAGAGGAAATAACCAAAGGCTCAGCATGCCGTGCCGGAACCAGATTAGGGCCTGAAGACATCCTGCGGTGTTGCGGCCAGGTCACAAGAAAGTGAGTTGAAGAAAGGAGCTCAGGGGCACTGTAATTCACAAACCTGCAGAGTTATAAATGACAGCTATCGTCCAAAAATAGACTGAAGTAAGGCTGCCAAGAGGACTTGAAAGCGGGGCACAATTGCAGGAAACCGATTTCAGGAGGTAGACTGGAATTGCATTGAAAGCATAGGAAAAGAGGCAGAACGTCCACAATGATGCACTTGGCCAAAAAGGGCGTATGCGTTTTTTCCTGAATATATTCAGGAAAAAACGCATACGCCCTTTTTGGCCAACCAAGCAAGCTTGCAAAGGAAATCTGCACTACAATGAAGTCTCACTTCCCCCCGGTCAAAAGGGCCATCTGAAAAAAGTGTAAAATCCAGAAAGGCAGGACAGGCCATGGAGAACTGGGAGCCTTGTTATGCTGATGGGCGGGATGTAAATTGCCAACAACCACTCGGGAGAAGTGTATGGTGTTTCCTGAAACATCTAAAAAACAAAGCAACAGAGCCTAGGGCACTTCCACTTATGGTCCTATAGCTTAGGGAAATTAAATTCAAAAATACACAGCCACCCCAAAGTTTGGAACGGCTCTGTTTACAAGAACCTCGTTTACAGTACAAGTTCAACATCGCAGAAAGTGAAAAATGGATAAAGAACTTGTGGTACTTACGTACAATGCAGTATCACTCAGCAATGAAATCTATGTCATCAGGCCCGTAGCAGCATAATGAGTGGATTCAGGTACGATGATTCTAACTGAAATAAGTCACACAGAAAAAGAAACATCATAAGATATCAGTAATACACGGAATGTAAACTTGGCTACACAGGAACTGAATTACAGAACAGAACAGGGTCTCAAATTTAGAAAACCAACTTATGCTTGCTTAAGGGTAAAGGTGAGTTGGGGTGCTGCATAAAACCAGAGATTGAAATGAGCACAGATAAAGTTCCTTAAGCCAAATATGGAATAGACAAGAGGTACTCCTTGCTCAACGAAATGGACTCAACACCGCATATTAAATGCCTAAGAATGTACCTGACTAGTAAGTATCTTAAAACCTATGGATTGCTATGTCTCCGAAAGAGAATCAAGCATGTGTACAGGGGCATAAACGCAGCAGTGATAGGATTGGAGAGGTTCAGTGAGCAAATGAAGACCCTTTGAAGTCATATTGCATGGTACCCATTCCACGGGTTTCAACTACCCAGGTTTAAGGTATTCTTCCTTCAGCTAAAACATGCATGTGGGACTTAGAGTATGATCAACCATGGGATCGGGAGACGTGTTCAAATATGACTCAGTTTTCGTACCCTGGTACTCGGGTGCAACATTCCAGATGCTTTACTAACACTCTCCCCACTTGGAGAGTCAGCGCCTTTAACCTCCTGTTTGGCCCAGTTTGCAATTTCTGTGCAAGATGAACAGGAATAGCGAGAACCAATGAGAGACTAGCTGGAGGTGTCTGGATGGGCAAATTTAACTCTCATTTCCCACCAGGAAGAGGAATTAACCAAAGGCTCAGCGTGCCGTGCCAGAACCAGATTAGGGCCTGAAGCCATCCTGCGGTGTTGCGGCCAGCTCACAAGAAAGCGAGTTGAAGAAAGGAGCTCAGGGGCACTGTAATTCACAAACCTGCAGAGTTATAAATGACAGCTATCGTCCAAAAATAGACTGAAGTAAGGCTGCCAAGAGGACTTGAAAGCGGGGCAGAATTGCAGGAAACCGATTTCAGGAGGTAGACTGGAATTGCATTGCAAGAATAGGAAAAGAGGCAGAACGTCCACAATGATGCACTTGGCCAAAAAGGGTGTATGCGTTTTTCCTGAATATATTCAGGAAAAAACGCATACGCCCTTTTTGGCCAACCAAGCAAGCTTGCAAAGGAAATCTGCACTACAATGAAGTCTCACTTCCCCCCGGTCAAAAGGGCCATCTGAAAAAAGTGTAAAATCCAGAAAGGCAGGACAGGCCATGGAGAACTGGGAGCCTTGTTATGCTGAAGGGCGGGATGTAAATTGCCAACAACCACTCGGGAGAAGTGTATGGTGTTTCCTGAAACATCTAAAAAACAAAGCAACAGAGCCTAGGGCACTTCCACTTATGGTCCTATAGCTTAGGGAATTTAAAATCAAAAAGACACAGCCACCCCAAACTTTCGAACGGCTCTGTTTACAAGAACCTCGTTTACAGTAGAAGTTCAACATCGCAGAAAGTGAAAAATGGATAAAAAACTTGTGGTACTTACGTACAATGCAGTATCACTCAGCAATGAAATCTATGTCATCAGGCCCTTAGCAGCATAATGAGTGGATTCAGGTACGATGATTCTAACTGAAATAAGTCACACAGAAAAAGAAACATCATAAGATATCACTAATACACGGAATGTAAACTTGGCTACACAGGAACTGAATTACAGAACAGAACAGGGTCTCAAATTTAGAAAACCAACCTATGCTTGCTTAAGGGGAAAGGTGAGTTGGGGTGCTGCATAAAACCAGAGATTGAAATGAGCACAGATAAAGTTCCTTAAGCCAAATATGGAATAGACAAGAGCTACTCCTTGCTCAACGAAATGGACTCAACACCGCATATTAAACGCCTAAGAATGTACCTGACTAGTAAGTATCTTAAAACCTATGGATTGCTATGTCTCCGAAACAGAATCAAGCATGTGTACAGGGGCATAGACGCAGCAGTGATAGGATTGGAGAGGTTCGGTGAGCAAATGAAGACCCTTTGAAGTCATATTGCATGGTACCCATTCCACGGGTTTCAACTACCCAGGTTTTAGGTATTCTTCCTTCAGCTAAAACATGCATGTGGAACCCAAGTATGATCAACCATGTGAACGGGAGACGTGTTCAAATATGTCTCAGTTTTCGTACCCTGGTACTCGGGTGCAACATTCCAGATGCTTTACTAACACTCTCCCCACTTGGAAAGTCAGCGCCTTTAACCTCCTGTTTGTCCCAGTTTGCAATTTCTGCGGAAGATGAACAGGAATAGCGAGAACCAATGAGAGGCTAGCTGGAGGTGTCTGGACGGGCAAATTTAACTCTCATTTCCCACCAGGAAGAGGAAATAACCAAAGGCTCAGCGTGCCGTGCCGGAACCAGATTAGGGCCTGAAGACATCGTGCGGTGTTGCGGCCAGCTCAAAAGAAAGCGAGTTGAAGAAAGGAGCTCAGGGGCACTGTAATTCACAAACCTGCAGAGTTATAAATGACAGCTATCGTCCAAAAATAGACTGAAGTAAGGCTGCCAAGAGGACTTGAAAGCGGGGCAGAATTGCAGGAAACCGATTTCAGGAGGTAGACTGGAATTGCATTGAAAGCATAGGAAAAGAGGCAGAACGTCCACAATGATGCACTTGGCCAAAAAGGGCGTATGCGTTTTTTCCTGAATATATTCAGGAAAAAACGCATACGCCCTTTTTGGCCAACCAAGCAAGCTTGCAAAGGAAATCTGCACTACAATGAAGTCTCACTTCCCCCCGGTCAAAAGGGCCATCTGAAAAAAGTGTAAAATCCAGAAAGGCAGGACAGGCCATGGAGAACTGGGAGCCTTGTTATGCTGATGGGCGGGATGTAAATTGCCAACAAACACTCGGGAGAAGTGTATGGTGTTTCCTGAAACATCTAAAAAACAAAGCAACAGAGCCTAGGGCACTTCCACTTATGGTCCTATAGCTTAGGGAATTTAAAATCAAAAAGACACAGCCACCCCAAAGTTTCGAACGGCTCTGTTTACAAGAACCTCGTTTACAGTACAAGTTCAACATCGCAGAAAGTGAAAAATGGATAAAGAACTTGTGGTACTTACGTACAATGCAGTATCACTCAGCAATGAAATCTATGTCATCAGGCCCGTAGCAGCATAATGAGTGGATTCAGGTACGATGATTCTAACTGAAATAAGTCACACAGAAAAAGAAACATCATAAGATATCAGTAATACACGGAATGTAAACTTGGCTACACAGGAACTGAATTACAGAACAGAACAGGGTCTCAAATTTAGAAAACCAACTTATGCTTGCTTAAGGGTAAAGGTGAGTTGGGGTGCTGCATAAAACCAGAGATTGAAATGAGCACAGATAAAGTTCCTTAAGCCAAATATGGAATAGACAAGAGCTACTCCTTGCTCAACGAAATGGACTCAACACCGCATATTAAATGCCTAAGAATGTACCTGACTAGTAAGTATCTTAAAACCTATGGATTGCTATGTCTCCGAAAGAGAATCAAGCATGTGTACAGGGGCATAAACGCAGCAGTGATAGGATTGGAGAGGTTCGGTGAGCAAATGAAGACCCTTTGAAGTCATATTGCATGGTACCCATTCCACGGGTTTCAACTACCCAGGTTTAAGGTATTCTTCCTTCAGCTAAAACATGCATGTGGGACCTAGAGTATGATCAACCATGTGATCGGGAGACGTGTTCAAATATGTCTCAGTTTTCGTACCCTGCTACTCGGGTGCAACATTCCAGACGCTTTACTAACACTCTCCCCACTTGGAGAGTCAGTCCCTTTAACCTCCTGTTTGGCCCAGTTTGCAATTTCTGTGGAAGATGAACAGGAATAGCGCGAACCAATGAGAGACTAGCTGGAGGTGTCTGGATGGGCAAATTTAACTCTCATTTCCCACCAGGAAGAGGAATTAACCAAAGGCTCAGCGTGCCGTGCCAGAACCAGATTAGGGCCTGAAGCCATCCTGCGGTGTTGCGGCCAGGTCACAAGAAAGCGAGTTGAAGAAAGGAGCTCAGGGGCACTGTAATTCACAAACCTGCAGAGTTATAAATGACAGCTATCGTCCAAAAATAGACTGAAGTAAGGCTGCCAAGAGGACTTGAAAGCGGGGCAGAATTGCAGGAAACCGATTTCAGGAGGTAGACTGGAATTGCATTGCAAGCATAGGAAAAGAGGCAGAACGTCCACAATGATGCACTTGGCCAAAAAGGGCGTATGCGTTTTTTCCTGAATATATTCAGGAAAAAACGCATACGCCCTTTTTGGCCAACCAAGCAAGCTTGCAAAGGAAATCTGCACTACAATGAAGTCTCACTTCCCCCCGGTCAAAAGGGCCATCTGAAAAAAGTGTAAAATCCAGAAAGGCAGGACAGGCCATGGAGAACTGGGAGCCTTGTTATGCTGATGGGCGGGATGTAAATTGCCAACAACCACTCGGGAGAAGTGTATGGTGTTTCCTGAAACATCTAAAAAACAAAGCAACAGAGCCTAGGGCACTTCCACTTATGGTCCTATAGCTTAGGGAATTTAAAATCAAAAAGACACAGCCACCCCAAAGTTTGGAACGGCTCTGTTTACAAGAACCTCGTTTACAGTACAAGTTCAACATCGCAGAAAGTGAAAAATGGATAAAGAAGTTGTGGTATTCACTTACAAAGCAATATCACTCAGCAATGAAATCTGTGTCATCAGGCCCTTAGCAGCACAATGAGTGGATTCAGGTATGATGATTCTAACTGAAATAAGTCACACAGAAAAAGAAACATCATAAGATATCAGTAATACACGGAATGTAAACTTGGCTACACAGGAACTGAATTACAGAACAGAACAGGGTCTCAAATTTAGAAAACCAACTTATGCTTGCTTAAGGGGAAAGGTGAGTTGGGGTGCTGCATAAAACCAGAGATTGAAATGAGCACAGATAAAGTTCCTTAAGCCAAATATGGAATAGACAAGAGCTACTCCTTGCTCAACGAAATGGACTCAACACCGCATATTAAACGCCTAAGAATGTACCTGACTAGTAAGTATCTTAAAACCTATGGATTGCTATGTCTCCGAAACAGAATCAAGCATGTGTACAGGGGCATAAACGCAGCAGTGATAGGATTGGAGAGGTTCGGTGAGCAAATGAAGACCCTTTGAAGTCATATTGCATGGTACCCATTCCACGGGTTTCAACTACCCAGGTTTTAGGTATTCTTCCTTCAGCTAAAACATGCATGTGGAACCCAAGTATGATCAACCATGTGATCGAGAGACGTGTTCAAATATGTCTCAGTTTTCCTCCCCTGGTACTCGGGTGCAACATTCCAGACGCTTTACTAACACTCTCCCCAGTTGGAAAGTCAGCGCCTTTAACCTCCTGTTTGGCCCAGTTTGCAATTTCTGCGGAAGATGAACAGGAATAGCGAGAACCAATGAGAGACTAGCTGGAGGTGTCTGGACGGGCAAATTTAACTCTCATTTCCCACCAGGAAGAGGAAATAACCAAAGGCTCAGCATGCCGTGCCGGAACCAGATTAGGGCCTGAAGCCATCCTGCGGTGTTGCGGCCAGGTCACAAGAAAGCGAGTTGAAGAAAGGAGCTCAGGGGCACTGTAATTCACAAACCTGCAGAGTTATAAATGACAGCTATCGTCCAAAAATAGACTGAAGTAAGGCTGCCAAGAGGACTTGAAAGCGGGGCAGAATTGCAGGAAACCGATTTCAGGAGGTAGACTGGAATTGCATTGAAAGCATAGGAAAAGAGGCAGAACGTCCACAATGATGCACTTGGCCAAAAAGGGCGTATGCGTTTTTTCCTTCAGGAAAAAACGCATACGCCCTTTTTGGCCAACCAAGCAAGCTTGCAAAGGAAATCTGCACTACAATGAAGTCTCACTTCCCCCCGGTCAAAAGGGCCATCTGAAAAAAGTGTAAAATCCAGAAAGGCAGGACAGGCCATTGAGAATTGGGAGCCTTCTTATGCTGATGGGCGGGATGTAAATTGCCAACAGACACTTGGGAGAAGTGTATGGTGTTTCCTGAAACATCTAAAAAACAAAGCAACAGAGCCTAGGGCACTTCCACTTATGGTCCTATAGCTTAGGGAAATTAAAATCAAAAAGACACAGCCACCCCAAAGTTTGGGACGCCTCCGTTTACAAGAACCTCGTTTACCGTACAAGTTCAATATCACAGAAAGTGAAAAATTGATAAAGAAGTTGTGGTGTTCACTTACAAAGCAATATCACTCAGCAATGAAATCTATGTCATCAGGCCCTTAGCAGCACAATGAGTGGATTCAGGTATGATGATTCTAACTGAAATAAGTCACACAGAAAAAGAAACATCATAAGATATCAGTAATACACGGAATGTAAACTTGGCTACACAGGAACTGAATTACAGAAAAGAACAGGGTCTCAAATTTAGAAAACCAACTTATGCTTGCTTAAGGGGAAAGGTGAGTTGGGGTGCTGCATAAAACCAGAGATTGAAATGAGCACAGATAAAGTTCCTTAAGCCAAATATGGAATAGACAAGAGCTACTCCTTGCTCAACGAAATGGACTCAACACCGCATATTAAACGCCTAAGAATGTACATGACTAGTAAGTATCTTAAAACCTATGGATTGCTATGTCTCCGAAAGAGAATCAAGCATGTGTACAGGGGCATAAACGCAGCAGTGATAGGATTGGAGAGGTTCGTGAGCAAATGAAGACCCTTTGAAGTCATATTGCATGGTACCCATTACACGGGTCTCAACTCTCCAGGTTTAAGGTATTCTTCCTTCAGCTAAAACATGCATGTGGAACCCAGAGTATGATCAACCGTGTGAACGGGAGACGTGTTCAAATATGTCTCAGTTTTCCTCCCCTGGTACTCGGGTGCAACATTCCAGACGCTTTACTAACACTCTCCCGACTTGGAGAGTCAGTCCCTTTAACCTCCTGTTTGGCCCAGTTTGCAATTTCTGCGGAAGGTGAACAGGAATAGCGAGAACCAATGAGAGACTAGCTGGAGGTGTCTGGACGGGCAAATTTATCTCTCATTTCCCACCAGGAAGAGGAATTAACCAAAGGCTCAGCGTGCCGTGCCAGAACCAGATTAGGGCCTGAAGCCATCCTGCGGTGTTGCGGCCAGCTCACAAGAAAGCGAGTTGTAGAAAGGAGCTCAGGGGCACTGTAATTCACAAACCTGCAGAGTTATAAATGACAGCTATCGTCCAAAAATAGACTGAAGTAAGGCTGCCAAGAGGACTTGAAAGCGGGGCAGAATTGCAGGAAACCGATTTCAGGAGGTAGACTGGAATTGCATTGAAAGCATAGGAAAAGAGGCAGAACGTCCACAATGATGCACTTGGCCAAAAAGGGCGTATGCGTTTTTTCCTGAATATATTCAGGAAAAAACGCATACGCCCTTTTTGGCCAACCAAGCAAGCTTGCAAAGGAAATCTGCACTACAATGAAGTCTCACTTCCCCCCGGTCAAAAGGGCCATCTGAAAAAAGTGTAAAATCCAGAAAGGCAGGACAGGCCATGGAGAACTGGGAGCCTTGTTATGCTGATGGGCGGGATGTAAATTGCCAACAACCACTCGGGAGAAGTGTATGGTGATTCCTGAAACATCTAAAAAACAAAGCAACAGAGCCTAGGGCACTTCCACTTATGGTCCTATAGCTTAGGGAAATTAAAATCAAAAAAACACAGCCACCCCAAAGTTTGGAACGGCTCTGTTTACAAGAACCTCGTTTACAGTACAAGTTCAACATCGCAGAAAGTGAAAAATGGATAAAGAACTTTTGGTACTTACGTACAAGGCAGTATCACTCAGCAATGAAATCTATGTCATCAGGCCCGTAGCAGCATAATGAGTGGATTCAGGTACGATGATTCTAACTGAAATAAGTCACACAGAAAAAGAAACATCATAAGATATCACTAATACACGGAATGTAAACTTGGCTACACAGGAACTGAATTACAGAACAGAACAGGGTCTCAAATTTAGAAAACCAACTTATGCTTGCTTAAGGGTAAAGGTGAGTTGGGGTGCTGCATAAAACCAGAGATTGAAATGAGCACAGATAAAGTTCCTTAAGCCAAATATGGAATAGACAAGAGCTACTCCTTGCTCAACGAAATGGACTCAACACCGCATATTAAACGCCTAAGAATGTACCTGACTAGTAAGTATCTTAAAACCTATGGATTGCTATGTCTCCGAAACAGAATCAAGCATGTGTACAGGGGCATAAACGCAGCAGTGATAGGATTGGAGAGGTTCGGTGAGCAAATGAAGACCCTTTGAAGTCATATTGCATGGTACCCATTCCACGGGTTTCAACTACCCAGGTTTAAGGTATTCTTCCTTCAGCTAAAACATGCATGTGGAACCTAGAGTATGATCAACCATGTGATCGGGAGACGTGTTCAAATATGTCTCAGTTTTCGTACCCTGGTACTCGGGTGCAACATTCCAGACGCTTTACTAACACTCTCCCCACTTGGAGAGTCAGTCCCTTTAACCTCCTGTTTGTCCCAGTTTGCAATTTCTGCGGAAGATGAACAGGAATAGCGAGAACCAATGAGAGGCTAGCTGGAGGTGTCTGGACGGGCAAATTTAACTCTCATTTCCCACCAGGAAGAGGAAATAACCAAAGGCTCAGCATGCCGTGCCGGAACCAGATTAGGGCCTGAAGCCATCGTGCGGTGTTGCGGCCAGCTCAAAAGAAAGCGAGTTGAAGAAAGGAGCTCAGGGGCACTGTAATTCACAAACCTGCAGAGTTATAAATGACAGCTATCGTCCAAAAATAGACTGAAGTAAGGCTGCCAAGAGGACTTGAAAGCGGGGCAGAATTGCAGGAAACCGATTTCAGGAGGTAGACTGGAATTGCATTGAAAGCATAGGAAAAGAGGCAGAACGTCCACAATGATGCACTTGGCCAAAAAGGGCGTATGCGTTTTTTCCTGAATATATTCAGGAAAAAACGAATACGCCCTTTTTGGCCAACCAAGCAAGCTTGCAAAGGAAATCTGCACTACAATGAAGTCTCACTTCCCCCCGGTCAAAAGGGCCATCTGAAAAAAGTGTAAAATCCAGAAAGGCAGGACAGGCCATGGAGAACTGGGAGCCTTGTTATGCTGAAGGGCGGGATGTAAATTGCCAACAAACACTCGGGAGAAGTGTATGGTGTTTCCTGAAACATCTAAAAAACAAAGCAACAGAGCCTAGGGCACTTCCACTTATGGTCCTATAGCTTAGGGAATTTAAAATCAAAAAGACACAGCCACCCCAAAGTTTCGAACGGCTCTGTTTACAAGAACCTCGTTTACAGTACAAGTTCAACATCGCAGAAAGTGAAAAATGGATAAAGAACTTGTGGTACTTACGTACAATGCAGTATCACTCAGCAATGAAATCTATGTCATCAGGCCCGTAGCAGCATAATGAGTGGATTCAGGTACGATGATTCTAACTGAAATAAGTCACACAGAAAAAGAAACATCATAAGATATCAGTAATACACGGAATGTAAACTTGGCTACACAGGAACTGAATTACAGAACAGAACAGGGTCTCAAATTTAGAAAACCAACTTATGCTTGCTTAAGGGTAAAGGTGAGTTGGGGTGCTGCATAAAACCAGAGATTGAAATGAGCACAGATAAAGTTCCTTAAGCCAAATATGGAATAGACAAGAGCTACTCCTTGCTCAACGAAATGGACTCAACACCGCATATTAAATGCCTAAGAATGTACCTGACTAGTAAGTATCTTAAAACCTATGGATTGCTATGTCTCCGAAAGAGAATCAAGCATGTGTACAGGGGCATAAACGCAGCAGTGATAGGATTGGAGAGGTTCAGTGAGCAAATGAAGACCCTTTGAAGTCATATTGCATGGTACCCATTCCACGGGTTTCAACTACCCAGGTTTAAGGTATTCTTCCTTCAGCTAAAACATGCATGTGGGACTTAGAGTATGATCAACCATGTGATCGGGAGACGTGTTCAAATATGACTCAGTTTTCGTACCCTGGTACTCGGGTGCAACATTCCAGACGCTTTACTAACACTCTCCCCACTTGGAGAGTCAGCGCCTGTAACCTCCTGTTTGGCCCAGTTTGCAATTTCTGTGGAAGATGAACAGGAATAGCGAGAACCAATGAGAGACTAGCTGGAGGTGTCTGGATGGGCAAATTTAACTCTCATTTCCCACCAGGAAGAGGAATTAACCAAAGGCTCAGCGTGCCGTGCCAGAACCAGATTAGGGTCTGAAGACATCCTGCGGTGTTGCGGCCAGCTCACAAGAAAGCGAGTTGAAGAAAGGAGCTCAGGGGCACTGTAATTCACAAACCTGCAGAGTTATAAATGACAGCTATCGTCCAAAAATAGACTGAAGTAAGGCTGCCAAGAGGACTTGAAAGCGGGGCAGAATTGCAGGAAACCGATTTCAGGAGGTAGACTGGAATTGCATTGCAAGAATAGGAAAAGAGGCAGAACGTCCACAATGATGCACTTGGCCAAAAAGGGTGTATGCGTTTTTTCCTGAATATATTCAGGAAAAAACGCATACGCCCTTTTTGGCCAACCAAGCAAGCTTGCAAAGGAAATCTGCACTACAATGAAGTCTCACTTCCCCCCGGTCAAAAGGGCCATCTGAAAAAAGTGTAAAATCCAGAAAGGCAGGACAGGCCATGGAGAACTGGGAGCCTTGTTATGCTGAAGGGCGGGATGTAAATTGCCAACAAACACTCGGGAGAAGTGTATGGTGTTTCCTGAAACATCTAAAAAACAAAGCAACAGAGCCTAGGGCACTTCCACTTATGGTCCTATAGCTTAGGGAATTTAAAATCAAAAAGACACAGCCACCCCAAAGTTTCGAATGGCTCTGTTTACAAGAACCTCGTTTACAGTACAAGTTCAACATCGCAGAAAGTGAAAAATGGATAAAGAACTTGTGGTACTTACGTACAATGCAGTATCACTCAGCAATGAAATCTATGTCATCAGGCCCGTAGCAGCATAATGAGTGGATTCAGGTACGATGATTCTAACTGAAATAAGTCACACAGAAAAAGAAACATCATAAGATATCAGTAATACACGGAATGTAAACTTGGCTACACAGGAACTGAATTACAGAACAGAACAGGGTCTCAAATTTAGAAAACCAACTTATGCTTGCTTAAGGGGAAAGGTGAGTTGGGGTGCTGCATAAAACCAGAGATTGAAATGAGCACAGATAAAGTTCCTTAAGCCAAATATGGAATAGACAAGAGCTACTCCTTGCTCAACGAAATGGACTCAACACCGCATATTAAATGCCTAAGAATGTACCTGACTAGTAAGTATCTTAAAACCTATGGATTGCTATGTCTCCGAAAGAGAATCAAGCATGTGTACAGGGGCATAAACGCAGCAGTGATAGGATTGGAGAGGTTCGGTGAGCAAATGAAGACCCTTTGAAGTCATATTGCATGGTACCCATTCCACGGGTTTCAACTACCCAGGTTTAAGGTATTCTTCCTTCAGCTAAAACATGCATGTGGAACCTAGAGTATGATCAACCATGTGATCGGGAGACGTGTTCAAATATGTCTCAGTTTTCGTACCCTGCTACTCGGGTGCAACATTCCAGACGCTTTACTAACACTCTCCCCACTTGGAGAGTCAGTCCCTTTAACCTCCTGTTTGGCCCAGTTTGCAATTTCTGTGGAAGATGAACAGGAATAGCGAGAACCAATGAGAGACTAGCTGGAGGTGTCTGGATGGGCAAATTTAACTCTCATTTCCCACCAGGAAGAGGAATTAACCAAAGGCTCAGCGTGCCGTGCCAGAACCAGATTAGGGCCTGAAGACATCCTGCGGTGTTGCGGCCAGGTCACAAGAAAGCGAGTTGAAGAAAGGAGCTCAGGGGCACTGTAATTCACAAAGCTGCAGAGTTATAAATGACAGCTATCGTCCAAAAATAGACTGAAGTAAGGCTGCCAAGAGGACTTGAAAGCGGGGCAGAATTGCAGGAAACCGATTTCAGGAGGTAGACTGGAATTGCATTGCAAGCATAGGAAAAGAGGCAGAACGTCCACAATGATGCACTTGGCCAAAGAGAGCGTATGCGTTTTTTCCTGAATATATTCAGGAAAAAACGCATACGCCCTTTTTGGCCAACCAAGCAAGCTTGCAAAGGAAATCTGCACTACAATGAAGTCTCACTTCCCCCCGGTCAAAAGGGCCATCTGAAAAAAGTGTAAAATCCAGAAAGGCAGGACAGGCCATGGAGAACTGGGAGCCTTGTTATGCTGATGGGCGGGATGTAAATTGCCAACAACCACTCAGGAGAAGTGTATGGTGTTTCCTGAAACATCTAAAAAACAAAGCAACAGAGCCTAGGGCACTTCCACTTATGGTCCTATAGCTTAGGGAATTTAAAATCAAAAAGACACAGCCACCCCAAAGTTTCGAACGGCTCTGTTTACAAGAACCTCGTTTACAGTACAAGTTCAACATCGCAGAAATTGAAAAATGGATAAAGAAGTTGTGGTATTCACTTACAAAGCAATATCACTCAGCAATGAAATCTGTGTCATCAGGCCCTTAGCAGCACAATGAGTGGATTCAGGTATGATGATTCTAACTGAAATAAGTCACACAGAAAAAGAAACATCATAAGATATCAGTAATACACGGAATGTAAACTTGGCTACACAGGAACTGAATTACAGAACAGAACAGGGTCTCAAATTTAGAAAACCAACTTATGCTTGCTTAAGGGGAAAGGTGAGTTGGGGTGCTGCATAAAACCAGAGATTGAAATGAGCACAGATAAAGTTCCTTAAGCCAAATATGGAATAGACAAGAGCTACTCCTTGCTCAACGAAATGGACTCAACACCGCATATTAAACGCCTAAGAATGTACCTGACTAGTAAGTATCTTAAAACCTATGGATTGCTATGTCTCCGAAACAGAATCAAGCATGTGTACAGGGGCATAAACGCAGCAGTGATAGGATTGGAGAGGTTCGGTGAGCAAATGAAGACCCTTTGAAGTCATATTGCATGGTACCCATTCCACGGGTTTCAACTACCCAGGTTTTAGGTATTCTTCCTTCAGCTAAAACATGCATGTGGAACCCAAGTATGATCAACCATGTGAACGGGAGACGTGTTCAAATATGTCTCAGTTTTCCTCCCCTGGTACTCGGGTGCAACATTCCAGACGCTTTACTAACACTCTCCCCACTTGGAAAGTCAGCGCCTTTAACCTCCTGTTTGGCCCAGTTTGCAATTTCTGCGGAAGATGAACAGGAATAGCGAGAACCAATGAGAGACTAGCTGGAGGTGTCTGGACGGGCAAATTTAACTCTCATTTCCCACCAGGAAGAGGAAATAACCAAAGGCTCATCGTGCCGTGCCGGAACCAGATTAGGGCCTGAAGCCATCCTGCGGTGTTGCGGCCAGGTCACAAGAAAGCGAGTTGAAGAAAGGAGCTCAGGGGCACTGTAATTCACAAACCTGCAGAGTTATAAATGACAGCTATCGTCCAAAAATAGACTGAAGTAAGGCTGCCAAGAGGACTTGAAAGCGGGGCAGAATTGCAGGAAACCGATTTCAGGAGGTAGACTGGAATTGCATTGAAAGCATAGGAAAAGAGGCAGAACGTCCACAATGATGCACTTGGCCAAAAAGGGCGTATGCGTTTTTTCCTGAATATATTCAGGAAAAAACGCATACGCCCTTTTTGGCCAACCAAGCAAGCTTGCAAAGGAAATCTGCACTACAATGAAGTCTCACTTCCCCCCGGTCAAAAGGGCCATCTGAAAAAAGTGTAAAATCCAGAAAGGCAGGACAGGCCATGGAGAACTGGGAGCCTTGTTATGCTGATGGGCGGGATGTAAATTGCCAACAGACACTTGGGAGAAGTGTATGGTGTTTCCTGAAACATCTAAAAAACAAAGCAACAGAGCCTAGGGCACTTCCACTTATGGTCCTATAGCTTAGGGAAATTAAAATCAAAAAGACACAGCCACCCCAAAGTTTGGGACGCCTCCATTTACAAGAACCTCGTTTACAGTACAAGTTCAATATCACAGAAAGTGAAAAATGGATAAAGAAGTTGTGGTATTCACTTACAACGCAATATCATTCAGCAATGAAATCTATGTCATCAGGCCCTTAGCAGCACAATGAGTGGATTCAGGTATGATGATTCTAACTGAAATAAGTCACACAGAAAAAGAAACATCATAAGATATCAGTAATACACGGAATGTAAACTTGGCTACACAGGAACTGAATTACAGAAAAGAACAGGGTCTCAAATTTAGAAAACCAACTTATGCTTGCTTAAGGGGAAAGGTGAGTTGGGGTGCTGCATAAAACCAGAGATTGAAATGAGCACAGATAAAGTTCCTTAAGCCAAATATGGAATAGACAAGAACTACTCCTTGCTCAACGAAATGGACTCAACACCGCATATTAAACGCCTAAGAATGTACATGACTAGTAAGTATCTTAAAACCTATGGATTGCTATGTCTCCGAAAGAGAATCAAGCATGTGTACAGGGGCATAAACGCAGCAGTGATAGGATTGGAGAGGTTCGTGAGCAAATGAAGACCCTTTGAAGTCATATTGCATGGTACCCATTACAGGGGTCTCAACTCTCCAGGTTTAAGGTATTCTTCTTTCAGCTAAAACATGCATGTGGAACCCAGAGTATGATCAACCGTGTGAACGGGAGACGTGTTCAAATATGTCTCAGTTTTCCTCCCCTGGTACTCGGGTGCAACATTCCAGACGCTTTACTAACACTCTCCCGACTTGGAGAGTCAGTCCCTTTAACCTCCTGTTTGGCCCAGTTTGCAATTTCTGCGGAAGGTGAACAGGAATAGCGAGAACCAATGAGAGACTAGCTGGAGGTGTCTGGACGGGCAAATTTATCTCTCATTTCCCACCAGGAAGAGGAAATAACCAAAGGCTCAGCGTGCCGTGCCAGAACCAGATTAGGGCCTGAAGCCATCCTGCGGTGTTGCGGCCAGCTCACAAGAAAGCGAGTTGTAGAAAGGAGCTCAGGGGCACTGTAATTCACAAACCTGCAGAGTTATAAATGACAGCTATCGTCCAAAAATAGACTGAAGTAAGGCTGCCAAGAGGACTTGAAAGCGGGGCAGAATTGCAGGAAACCGATTTCAGGAGGTAGACTGGAATTGCATTGAAAGCATAGGAAAAGAGGCAGAACGTCCACAATGATGCACTTGGCCAAAAAGGGCGTATGCGTTTTTTCCTGAATATATTCAGGAAAAAACGCATACGCCCTTTTTGGCCAACCAAGCAAGCTTGCAAAGGAAATCTGCACTACAATGAAGTCTCACTTCCCCCCGGTCAAAAGGGCCATCTGAAAAAAGTGTAAAATCCAGAAAGGCAGGACAGGCCATGGAGAACTGGGAGCCTTGTTATGCTGATGGGCGGGATGTAAATTGCCAACAACCACTCGGGAGAAGTGTATGGTGATTCCTGAAACATCTAAAAAACAAAGCAACAGAGGCTAGGGCACTTCCACTTATGGTCCTATAGCTTAGGGAAATTAAAATCAAAAAGACACAGCCACCCCAAAGTTTGGAATGGCTCTGTTTACAAGAACCTCGTTTACAGTACAAGTTCAACATCGCAGAAAGTGAAAAATGGATAAAGAAGTTGTGGTATTTACTTACAAAGCAATATCACTCAGCAATGAAATCTGTGTCATCAGGCCCTTAGCAGCACAATGAGTGGATTCAGGTATGATGATTCTAACTGAAATAAGTCACACAGAAAAAGAAACATCATAAGATATCAGTAATACACGGAATGGAAACTTGGCTACACAGGAACTGAATTACAGAACAGAACAGGGTCTCAAATTTAGAAAACCAACTTATGCTTGCTTAAGGGGAAAGGTGAGTTGGGGTGCTGCATAAAACCAGAGATTGAAATGAGCACAGATAAAGTTCCTTAAGCCAAATATGGAATAGACAAGAGCTACTCCTTGCTCAACGAAATGGACTCAACACCGCATATTAAACGCCTAAGAATGTACCTGACTAGTAAGTATCTTAAAACCTATGGATTGCTATGTCTCCGAAACAGAATCAAGCATGTGTACAGGGGCATAAATGCAGCAGTGATAGGATTGGAGAGGTTCGGTGAGCAAATGAAGACCCTTTGAAGTCATATTGCATGGTACCCATTCCACGGGTTTCAACTACCCAGGTTTTAGGTATTCTTCCTTCAGCTAAAACATGCATGTGGAACCCAAGTATGATCAACCATGTGAACGGGAGACGTGTTCAAATATGTCTCAGTTTTCCTCCCCTGGTACTCGGGTGCAACATTCCAGACGCTTTACTAACACTCTCCCCACTTGGAAAGTCAGCGTCTTTAACCTCCTGTTTGGCCCAGTTTGCAATTTCTGCGGAAGATGAACAGGAATAGCGAGAACCAATGAGAGGCTAGCTGGAGGTGTCTGGACGGGCAAATTTAACTCTCATTTCCCACCAGGAAGAAGAAATAACCAAAGGCTCAGCGTGCCGTGCCGGAACCAGATTAGGGCCTGAAGCCATCCTGCGGTGTTGCGGCCAGCTCACAAGAAAGCGAGTTGAAGAAAGGAGCTCAGGGGCACTGTAATTCACAAAGCTGCAGAGTTATAAATGACAGCTATCGTCCAAAAATAGACTGAAGTAAGGCTGCCAAGAGGACTTGAAAGCGGGGCAGAATTGCAGGAAACCGATTTCAGGAGGTAGACTGGAATTGCATTGCAAGCATAGGAAAAGAGGCAGAACGTCCACAATGATGCACTTGGCCAAAAAGGGCGTATGCGTTTTTTCCTGAATATATTCAGGTAAAAACGCATACGCCCTTTTTGGCCAACCAAGCAAGCTTGCAAAGGAAATCTGCACTACAATGAAGTCTCACTTCCCCCCGGTCAAAAGGGCCATCTGAAAAAAGTGTAAAATCCAGAAAGGCAGGACAGGCCATGGAGAACTGGGAGCCTTGTTATGCTGATGGGCGGGATGTAAATTGCCAACAACCACTCCGGAGAAGTGTATGGTGTTTACTGAAACATCTAAAAAACAAAGCAACAGAGCCTAGGGCACTTCCACTTATGGTCCTATAGATTAGGGAATTTAAAATCAAAAAGACACAGCCACCCCAAAGTTTGGAATGGCTCTGTTTACAAGAACCTCGTTTACAGTACAAGTTCAACATCACAGAAATTGAAAAATGGATAAAGAAGTTGTGGTATTCACTTACAAAGCAATATCACTCAGCAATGAAATCTGTGTCATCAGGCCCTTAGCAGCACAATGAGTGGATTCAGGTATGATGATTCTAACTGAAATAAGTCACACAGAAAAAGAAACATCATAAGATATCAGTAATACACGGAATGTAAACTTGGCTACACAGGATCTGAATTACAGAACAGAACAGGGTCTCAAATTTAGAAAACCAACTTATGCTTGCTTAAGGGGAAAGGTGAGTTGGGGTGCTGCATAAAACCAGAGATTGAAATGAGCACAGATAAAGTTCCTTAAGCCAAATATGGAATAGACAAGAGCTACTCCTTGCTCAACGAAATGGACTAAACACCGCATATTAAACGCCTAAGAATGTACCTGACTAGTAAGTATCTTAAAACCTATGGATTGCTATGTCTCCGAAACAGAATCAAGCATGTGTACAGGGGCATAAACGCAGCAGTGATAGGATTGGAGAGGTTCGGTGAGCAAATGAAGACCCTTTGAAGTCATATTGCATGGTACCCATTCCACGGGTTTCAACTACCCAGGTTTAAGGTATTCTTCCTTCAGCTAAAACATGCATGTGGAACCTAGAGTATGATCAACCATGTGATCGGGAGACGTGTTCAAATATGTCTCAGTTTTCGTACCCTGGTACTCGGGTGCAACATTCCAGACGCTTTACTAACACTCTCCCCACTTGGAGAGTCAGTCCCTTTAACCTCCTGTTTGTCCCAGTTTGCAATTTCTGCGGAAGATGAACAGGAATAGCGAGAACCAATGAGAGGCTAGCTGGAGGTGTCTGGACGGGCAAATTTAACTCTCATTTCCCACCAGGAAGAGGAAATAACCAAAGGCTCAGCATGCCGTGCCGGAACCAGATTAGGGCCTGAAGCCATCGTGCGGTGTTGCGGCCAGCTCACAAGAAAGCGAGTTGAAGAAAGGAGCTCAGGGGCACTGTAATTCACAAAGCTGCAGAGTTATAAATGACAGCTTTCGTCCAAAAATAGACTGAAGTAAGGCTGCCAAGAGGACTTGAAAGCGGGGCAGAATTGCAGGAAACCGATTTCAGGAGGTAGACTGGAATTGCATTGAAAGCATAGGAAAAGAGGCAGAACGTCCACAATGATGCACTTGGCCAAAAAGGGCGTATGCGTTTTTTCCTGAATATATTCAGGAAAAAACGCATACGCCCTTTTTGGCCAACCAAGCAAGCTTGCAAAGGAAATCTGCACTACAATGAAGTCTCACTTCCCCCCGGTCAAAAGGGCCATCTGAAAAAAGTGTAAAATCCAGAAAGGCAGGACAGGCCATTGAGAATTGGGAGCCTTCTTATGCTGATGGGCGGGATGTAAATTGCCAACAGACACTTGGGAGAAGTGTATGGTGTTTCCTAAAACATCTAAAAAACAAAGCAACAGAGCCTAGGGCACTTCCACTTATGGTCCTATAGCTTAGGGAAATTAAAATCAAAAAGACACAGCCACCCCAAAGTTTGGGACGCCTCCGTTTACAAGAACCTCGTTTACCGTACAAGTTCAATATCACAGAAAGTGAAAAATGGATAAAGAAGTTGTGGTATTCACTTACAAAGCAATATCACTCAGCAATGAAATCTATGTCATCAGGCCCTTAGCAGCACAATGAGTGGATTCAGGTATGATGATTCTAACTGAAATAAGTCACACAGAAAAAGAAACATCATAAGATATCAGTAATACACGGAATGTAAACTTGGCTAAACAGGAACTGAATTACAGAACAGAACAGGGTCTCAAATTTAGAAAACCAACTTATGCTTGCTTAAGGGTAAAGGTGAGTTGGGGTGCTGCATAAAACCAGAGATTGAAATGAGCACAGATAAAGTTCCTTAAGCCAAATATGGAATAGACAAGAGCTACTCCTTGCTCAACGAAATGGACTCAACACCGCATATTAAACGCCTAAGAATGTACATGACTAGTAAGTATCTTAAAACCTATGGATTGCTATGTCTCCGAAAGAGAATCAAGCATGTGTACAGGGGCATAAACGCAGCAGTGATAGGATTGGAGAGGTTCGTGAGCAAATGAAGACCCTTTGAAGTCATATTGCATGGTACCCATTACACGGGTCTCAACTCTCCAGGTTTAAGGTATTCTTCCTTCAGCTAAAACATGCACGTGGAACCCAGAGTATGATCAACCGTGTGAACGGGAGACGTGTTCAAATATGTCTCAGTTTTCCTCCCCTGGTACTCGGGTGCAACATTCCAGACGCTTTACTAACACTCTCCCGACTTGGAGAGTCAGTCCCTTTAACCTCCTGTTTGGCCCAGTTTGCAATTTCTGCGGAAGGTGAACAGGAATAGCGAGAACCAATGAGAGACTAGCTGGAGGTGTCTGGACGGGCAAATTTATCTCTCATTTCCCACCAGGAAGAGGAATTAACCAAAGGCTCAGCGTGCCGTGCCGGAACCAGATTAGGGCCTGAAGCCATCCTGCGGTGTTGCGGCCAGCTCACAAGAAAGCGAGTTGTAGAAAGGAGCTCAGGGGCACTGTAATTCACAAAGCTGCAGAGTTATAAATGACAGCTATCGTCCAAAAATAGACTGAAGTAAGGCTGCCAAGAGGACTTGAAAGCGGGGCAGAATTGCAGGAAACCGATTTCAGGAGGTAGACTGGAATTGCATTGAAAGCATAGGAAAAGAGGCAGAACGTCCACAATGATGCTCTTGGCCAAAAAGGGCGTATGCGTTTTTTCCTGAATATATTCAGGAAAAAACGCATACGCCCTTTTTGGCCAACCAAGCAAGCTTGCAAAGGAAATCTGCACTACAATGAAGTCTCACTTCCCCCCGGTCAAAAGGGCCATCTGAAAAAAGTGTAAAATCCAGAAAGGCAGGACAGGCCATGGAGAACTGGGAGCCTTGTTATGCTGATGGGCGGGATGTAAATTGCCAACAACCACTCAGGAGAAGTGTATGGTGATTCCTGAAACATCTAAAAAACAAAGCAACAGAGCCTAGGGCACTTCCACTTATGGTCCTATAGCTTAGGGAAATTAAATTCAAAAAGACACAGCCACCCCAAAGTTTGGAACGGCTCTGTTTACAAGAACCTCGTTTACAGTACAAGTTCAACATCGCAGAAAGTGAAAAATGGATAAAGAACTTGAGGTACTTACGTACAATGCAGTATCACTCAGCAATGAAATCTATGTCATCAGGCCCGTAGCAGCATAATGAGTGGATTCAGGTACGATGATTCTAACTGAAATAAGTCACACAGAAAAAGAAACATCATAAGATATCACTAATACACGGAATGTAAACTTGGCTACACAGGAACTGAATTACAGAACAGAACAGGGTCTCAAATTTAGAAAACCAACTTATGCTTGCTTAAGGGTAAAGGTGAGTTGGGGTGCTGCATAAAACCAGAGATTGAAATGAGCACAGATAAAGTTCCTTAAGCCAAATATGGAATAGACAAGAGCTACTCCTTGCTCAACGAAATGGACTCAACACCGCATATTAAATGCCTAAGAATGTACCTGACTAGTAAGTATCTTAAAACCTATGGATTGCTATGTCTCCGAAAGAGAATCAAGCATGTGTACAGGGGCATAAACGCAGCAGTGATAGGATTGGAGAGGTTCGGTGAGCAAATGAAGACCCGTTGAAGTCATATTGCATGGTACCCATTCCACGGGTTTCAACTACCCAGGTTTAAGGTATTCTTCCTTCAGCTAAAACATGCATGTGGAACCTAGAGTATGATCAACCATGTGATCGGGAGACGTGTTAAAATATGTCTCAGTTTTCGTACCCTGCTACTCGGGTGCAACATTCCAGACGCTTTACTAACACTCTCCCCACTTGGAGAGTCAGTCCCTTTAACCTCCTGTTTGGCCCAGTTTGCAATTTCTGTGGAAGATGAACAGGAATAGCGAGAACCAATGAGAGACTAGCTGGAGGTGTCTGGATGGGCAAATTTAACTCTCATTTCCCACCAGGAAGAGGAATTAACCAAAGGCTCAGCATGCCGTGCCAGAACCAGATTAGGGCCTGAAGACATCCTGCGGTGTTGCGGCCAGGTCACAAGAAAGCGAGTTGAAGAAAGGAGCTCAGGGGCACTGTAATTCACAAACCTGCAGAGTTATAAATGACAGCTATCGTCCAAAAATAGACTGAAGTAAGGCTGCCAAGAGGACTTGAAAGCGGGGCAGAATTGCAGGAAACCGATTTCAGGAGGTAGACTGGAATTGCATTGAAAGCATAGGAAAAGAGGCAGAACGTCCACAATGATGCACTTGGCCAAAAAGGGCGTATGCGTTTTTTCCTGAATATATTCAGGAAAAAACGCATACGCCCTTTTTGGCCAACCAAGCAAGCTTGCAAAGGAAATCTGCACTACAATGAAGTCTCACTTCCCCCCGGTCAAAAGGGCCATCTGAAAAAAGTGTAAAATCCAGAAAGGCAGGACAGGCCATGGAGAACTGGGAGCCTTGTTATGCTGATGGGCGGGATGTAAATTGCCAACAACCACTCGGGAGAAGTGTATGGTGTTTCCTGAAACATCTAAAAAACAAAGCAACAGAGCCTAGGGCACTTCCACTTATGGTCCTATAGCTTAGGGAATTTAAAATCAAAAAGACACAGCCACCCCGAAGTTTGGAACGGCTCTGTTTACAAGAACCTCGTTTACAGTACAAGTTCAACATCGCAGAAAGTGAAAAATGGATAAAGAAGTTGTGGTATTTACTTACAAAGCAATATCACTCAGCAATGAAATCTGTGTCATCAGGCCCTTAGCAGCACAATGAGTGGATTCAGGTATGATGATTCTAACTGAAATAAGTCACACAGAAAAAGAAACATCATAAGATATCAGTAATACACGGAATGGAAACTTGGCTACACAGGAACTGAATTACAGAACAGAACAGGGTCTCAAATTTAGAAAACCAACTTATGCTTGCTTAAGGGGAAAGGTGAGTTGGGGTGCTGCATAAAACCAGAGATTGAAATGAGCACAGATAAAGTTCCTTAAGCCAAATATGGAATAGACAAGAGCTACTCCTTGCTCAACGAAATGGACTCAACACCGCATATTAAATGCCTAAGAATGTACCTGACTAGTAAGTATCTTAAAACCTATGGATTGCTATGTCTCCGAAAGAGAATCAAGCATGTGTACAGGGGCATAAACGCAGCAGTGATAGGATTGGAGAGGTTCGGTGAGCAAATGAAGACCCTTTGAAGTCATATTGCATGCTACCCATTCCACGGGTTTCAAATACACAGGTTTAAGGTATTCTTCCTTCAGCTAAAACATGCATGTGGAACCCAAGTATGATCAACCATGTGAACGGGAGACGTGTTCAAATATGTCTCAGTTTTCCTCCCCTGGTACTCGGGTGCAACATTCCAGACGCTTTACTAACACTCTCCCCACTTGGAAAGTCAGCGCCTTTAACCTCCTGTTTGGCCCAGTTTGCAATTTCTTGGAAGATAAACAGGAATAGCGAGAACCAATGAGAGACTAGCTGGAGGTGTCTGGACGGGCAAATTTAACTCTCATTTCCCACCAGGAAGAGGAAATAACCAAAGGCTCAGCATGCCGTGCCGGAACGAGATTAGGGCCTGAAGACATCCTGCGGTGTTGCGGCCAGGTCACAAGAAAGCGAGTTGAAGAAAGGAGCTCAGGGGCACTGTAATTCACAAAGCTGCAGAGTTATAAATGACAGCTATCGTCCAAAAATAGACTGAAGTAAGGCTGCCAAGAGGACTTGAAAGCGGGGCAGAATTGCAGGAAACCGATTTCAGGAGGTAGACTGGAATTGCATTGCAAGCATAGGAAAAGAGGCAGAACGTCCACAATGATGCACTTGGCCAAAAAGGGCGTATGCGTTTTTACCTGAATATATTCAGGTAAAAACGCATACGCCCTTTTTGGCCAACCAAGCAAGCTTGCAAAGGAAATCTGCACTACAATGAAGTCTCACTTCCCCCCGGTCAAAAGGGCCATCTGAAAAAAGTGTAAAATCCAGAAAGGCAGGACAGGCCATGGAGAACTGGGAGCCTTGTTATGCTGATGGGCGGGATGTAAATTGCCAACAACCACTTGGGAGAAGTGTATGGTGTTTCCTGAAACATCTAAAAAACAAAGCAACAGAGCCTAGGGCACTTCCACTTTTGGTCCTATAGATTAGGGAATTTAAAATCAAAAAGACACAGCCACCCCAAAGATTGGAACGGCTCTGTTTACAAGAACCTCGTTTACAGTACAAGTTCAACATCGCAGAAATTGAAAAATGGATAAAGAAGTTGTGGTATTCACTTACAAAGCAATATCACTCAGCAATGAAATCTGTGTCATCAGGCCCTTAGCAGCACAATGAGTGGATTCAGGTATGATGATTCTAACTGAAATAAGTCACACAGAAAAAGAAACATCATAAGATATCAGTAATACACGGAATGGAAACTTGGCTACACAGGAACTGAATTACAGAACAGAACAGGGTCTCAAATTTAGAAAACCAACTTATGCTTGCTTAAGGGGAAAGGTGAGTTGGGGTGCTGCATAAAACCAGAGATTGAAATGAGCACAGATAAAGTTCCTTAAGCCAAATATGGAATAGACAAGAGCTACTCCTTGCTCAACGAAATGGACTCAACACCGCATATTAAACGCCTAAGAATGTACCTGAGTAGTAAGTATCTTAAAACCTATGGATTGCTATGTCTCCGAAAGAGAATCAAGCATGTGTACAGGGGCATAAACGCAGCAGTGATAGGATTGGAGAGGTTCGGTGAGCAAATGAAGACCCTTTGAAGTCATATTGCATGGTACCCATTCCACGGGTTTCAACTACCCAGGTTTTAGGTATTCTTCCTTCAGCTAAAACATGCATGTGGAACCCAAGTATGATCAACCATGTGAACGGGAGACGTGTTCAAATATGTCTCAGTTTTCCTCCCCTGGTACTCGGGTGCAACATTCCAGACGCTTTACTAACACTCTCCCCACTTGGAAAGTCAGCGCCTTTAACCTCCTGTTTGGCCCAGTTTGCAATTTCTGCGGAAGATGAACAGGAATAGCGAGAACCAATGAGAGACTAGCTGGAGGTGTCTGGACGGGCAAATTTATCTCTCATTTCCCACCAGGAAGAAGAAATAACCAAAGGCTCAGCGTGCCGTGCCAGAACCAGATTAGGGCCTGTAGCCATCCTGCGGTGTTGCGGCCAGCTCAAAAGAAAGCGAGTTGAAGATAGGAGCTCAGGGGCACTGTAATTCACAAACCTGCAGAGTTATAAATGACAGCTATCGTCCAAAAATAGACTGAAGTAAGGCTGCCAAGAGGACTTGAAAGCGGGGCAGAATTGCAGGAAACCGATATCAGGAGGTAGACTGGAATTGCATTGAAAGCATAGGAAAAGAGGCAGAACGTCCACAATGATGCACTTGGCCAAAAAGGGCGTATGCGTTTTTTCCTGAATATATTCAGGAAAAAACGCATACGCCCTTTTTGGCCAACCAAGCAAGCTTGCAAAGGAAATCTGCACTACAATGAAGTCTCACTTCCCCCCGGTCAAAAGGGCCATCTGAAAAAAGTGTAAAATCCAGAAAGGCAGGACAGGCCATGGAGAACTGGGAGCCTTGTTATGCTGAAGGGCGGGATGTAAATTGCCAACAAACACTCGGGAGAAGTGTATGGTGTTTCCTGAAACATCTAAAAAACAAAGCAACAGAGCCTAGGGCACTTCCACTTATGGTCCTATAGCTTAGGGAATTTAAAATCAAAAAGACACAGCCACCCCAAAGTTTCGAACGGCTCTGTTTACAAGAACCTCGTTTACAGTACAAGTTCAACATCGCAGAAAGTGAAAAATGGATAAAAAAGTTGTGGTATTTACGTACAATGCAGTATCACTCAGCAATGAAATCTATGTCATCAGGCCCATAGCAGCATAATGAGTGGATTCAGGTACGATGATTCTACCTGAAATAAGTCACACAGAAAAAGAAACATCATAAGATATCACTAATACACGGAATGGAAACTTGGCTACACAGGAACTGAATTACAGAACAGAACAGGGTCTCAAATTTAGAAAACCAACTTATGCTTGCTTAAGGGTAAAGGTGAGTTGGGGTGCTGCATAAAACCAGAGATTGAAATGAGCACAGATAAAGTTCCTTAAGCCAAATATGGAATAGACAAGAGCTACTCCTTGCTCAACGAAATGGACTCAACACCCCATATTAAATGCCTAAGAATGTACCTGACTAGTAAGTATCTTAAAACCTATGGATTGCTATGTCTCCGAAAGAGAATCAAGCATGTGTACAGGGGCATAAATGCAGCAGTGATAGGATTGGAGAGGTTCGGTGAGCAAATGAAGACCCTTTGAAGTCATATTGCATGGTACCCATTCCACGGGTTTCAACTACCCAGGTTTAAGGTATTCTTCCTTCAGCTAAAACATGCATGTGGGACCTAGAGTATGATCAACCATGTGATCGGGAGACGTGTTCAAATATGTCTCAGTTTTCGTACACTGGTACTCGGGTGCAACATTCCAGACGCTTTACTAACACTCTCCCGACTTGGAGAGTCAGTCCCTTTAACCTCCTGTTTGTCCCAGTTTGCAATTTCTGCGGAAGATGAACAGGAATAGCGAGAACCAATGAGAGGCTAGCTGGAGGTGTCTGGACGGGCAAATTTAACTCTCATTTCCCACCAGGAAGAGGAAATAACCAAAGGCTCAGCGTGCCGTGCCGGAACCAGATTAGGGCCTGAAGCCATCCTGCGGTGTTGCGGCCAGCTCAAAAGAAAGCGAGTTGAAGAAAGGAGCTCAGGGGCACTGTAATTCACAAACCTGCAGAGTTATAAATGACAGCTATCGTCCAAAAATAGACTGAAGTAAGGCTGCCAAGAGGACTGAAAGCGGGGCAGAATTGCAGGAAACCGATTTCAGGAGGTAGACTGGAATTGCATTGAAAGCATAGGAAAAGAGGCAGAACGTCCACAATGATGCACTTGGCCAAAAAGGGCGTATGCGTTTTTTCCTGAATATATTCAGGAAAAAACGCATACGCCCTTTTTGGCCAACCAAGCAAGCTTGCAAAGGAAATCTGCACTACAATGAAGTCTCACTTCCCCCCGGTCAAAAGGGCCATCTGAAAAAAGTGTAAAATCCAGAAAGGCAGGACAGGCCATGGAGAACTGGGAGCCTTGTTATGCTGAAGGGCGGGATGTAAATTGTCAACAAACACTCGGGAGAAGTGTATGGTGTTTCCTGAAACATCTAAAAAACAAAGCAACAGAGCCTAGGGCACTTCCACTTATGGTCCTATAGCTTAGGGAATTTAAAATCAAAAAGACACAGCCACCCCAAAGTTTCGAACGGCTCTGTTTACAAGAACCTCGTTTACAGTAGAAGTTCAACATCGCAGAAAGTGAAAAATGGATAAAGAACTTGTGGTACTTACGTACAATGCAGTATCACTCAGCAATGAAATCTATGTCATCAGGCCCATAGCAGCATAATGAGTGGATTCAGGTACGATGATTCTACCTGAAATAAGTCACACAGAAAAAGAAACATCATAAGATATCACTAATACACGGAATGGAAACTTGGCTACACAGGAACTGAATTACAGAACAGAACAGGGTCTCAAATTTAGAAAACCAACTTATGCTTGCTTAAGGGTAAAGGTGAGTTGGGGTGCTGCATAAAACCAGAGATTGAAATGAGCACAGATAAAGTTCCTTAAGCCAAATATGGAATAGACAAGAGCTACTCCTTGCTCAACGAAATGGACTCAACACCGCATATTAAATGCCTAAGAATGTACCTGACTAGTAAGTATCTTAAAACCTATGGATTGCTATGTCTCCGAAAGAGAATCAAGCATGTGTACAGGGGCATAAACGCAGCAGTGATAGGATTGGAGAGGTTCGGTGAGCAAATGAAGACCCTTTGAAGTCATATTGCATGGTACCCATTCCACGGGTTTCAACTACCCAATTTTAAGGTATTCTTCCTTCAGCTAAAACATGCATGTGGAACCTAGAGTATGATCAACCATGTGATCGGGAGACATGTTCAAATATGTCTCAGTTTTCGTACGCTGGTACTCGGGTGCAACATTCCAGACGCTTTACTAACACTCTCCCCACTTGGAGAGTCAGTCCCTTTAACCTCCTGTTTGGCCCAGTTTGCAATTTCTGTGGAAGATGAACAGGAATAGCGAGAACCAATGAGAGACTAGCTGGAGGTGTCTGGATGGGCAAATTTAACTCTCATTTCCCACCAGGAAGAGGAATTAACCAAAGGCTCAGCGTGCCGTGCCAGAACCAGATTAGGGCCTGAAGACATCCTGCGGTGTTGCGGCCAGGTCACAAGAAAGCGAGTTGAAGAAAGGAGCTCAGGGGCACTGTAATTCACAAACCTGCAGAGTTATAAATGACAGCTATCGTCCAAAAATAGACTGAAGTAAGGCTGCCAAGAGGACTTGAAAGCGGGGCAGAATTGCAGGAAACCGATTTCAGGAGGTAGACTGGAATTGCATTGCAAGCATAGGAAAAGAGGCAGAACGTCCACAATGATGCACTTGGCCAAAAAGGGCGTATGCGTTTTTTCCTGAATATATTCAGGAAAAAACGCATACGCCCTTTTTGGCCAACCAAGCAAGCTTGCAAAGGAAATCTGCACTACAATGAAGTCTCACTTCCCCCCGGTCAAAAGGGCCATCTGAAAAAAGTGTAAAATCCAGAAAGGCAGGACAGGCCATGGAGAACTGGGAGCCTTGTTATGCTGATGGGCGGGATGTAAATTGCCAACAACCACTCGGGAGAAGTGTATGGTGTTTCCTGAAACATCTAAAAAACAAAGCAACAGAGCCTAGGGCACTTCCACATATGGTCCTATAGCTTAGGGAATTTAAAATCAAAAAGACACAGCCACCCCAAAGTTTGGAACGGCTCTGTTTACAAGAACCTCGTTTACAGTACAAGTTCAACATCGTAGAAATTGAAAAATGGATAAAGAAGTTGTGGTATTTACTTACAAAGCAATATCACTCAGCAATGAAATCTGTGTCATCAGGCCCTTAGCAGCACAATGAGTGGATTCAGGTACGATGATTCTAACTGAAATAAGTCACACAGAAAAAGAAACATCATAAGATATCAGTAATACACGGAATGTAAACTTGGCTACACAGGAACTGAATTACAGAACAGAACAGGGTCTCAAATTTAGAAAACCAACTTATGCTTGCTTAAGGGGAAAGGTGAGTTGGGGTGCTGCATAAAACCAGAGATTGAAATGAGCACAGATAAAGTTCCTTAAGACAAATATGGAATAGACAAGAGCTACTCCTTGCTCAACGAAATGGACTCAACACCGCATATTAAACGCCTAAGAATGTACCTGACTAGTAAGTATCTTAAAACCTATGGATTGCTATGTCTCCGAAACAGAATCAAGCATGTGTACAGGGGCATAAACGCAGCAGTGATAGGATTGGAGAGGTTCGGTGAGCAAATGAAGACCCTTTGAAGTCATATTGCATGGTACCCATTCCACGGGTTTCAACTACCCAGGTTTTAGGTATTCTTCCTTCAGCTAAAACATGCATGTGGAACCCAAGTATGATCAACCATGTGAACGGGAGACGTGTTCAAATATGTCTCAGTTTTCCTCCCCTGGTACTCGGGTGCAACATTCCAGACGCTTTACTAACACTCTCCCCACTTGAAAAGTCAGCGCCTTTAACATCCTGTTTGGCCCAGTTTGCAATTTCTGCGGAAGATGAACAGGAATAGCGAGAACCAATGAGAGGCTAGCTGGAGGTGTCTGGACGGGCAAATTTAACTCTCATTTCCCACCAGGAAGAGGAAATAACCAAAGGCTCAGCGTGCCGTGCCAGAACCAGATTAGGGCCTGAAGCCATCCTGCGGTGTTGCGGCCAGCTCACAAGAAAGCGAGTTGAAGAAAGGAGCTCAGGGGCACTGTAATTCACAAACCTGCAGAGTTATAAATGACAGCTTTCGTCCAAAAATAGACTGAAGTAAGGCTGCCAAGAGGACTTGAAAGCGGGGCAGAATTGCAGGAAACCGATTTCAGGAGGTAGACTGGAATTGCATTGAAAGCATAGGAAAAGAGGCAGAACGTCCACAATGATGCACTTGGCCAAAAAGGGCGTATGCGTTTTTTCCTGAATATATTCAGGAAAAAACGCATACGCCCTTTTTGGCCAACCAAGCAAGCTTGCAAAGGAAATCTGCACTACAATGAAGTCTCACTTCCCCCCAGTCAAAAGGGCCATCTGAAAAAAGTGTAAAATCCAGAAAGGCAGGACAGGCCATGGAGAACTGGGAGCCTTGTTATGCTGAAGGGCGGGATGTAAATGGCCAACAACCACTCGGGAGAAGTGTATGGTGTTTCCTGAAACATCTAAAAAACAAAGCAACAGAGCCTAGGGCACTTCCACTTATGGTCCTATAGCTTAGGGAATTTAAAATCAAAAAGACACAGCCACCCCAAAGTTTCGAACGGCTCTGTTTACAAGAACCTCGTTTACAGTACAAGTTCAACATCGCAGAAAGTGAAAAATGGATAAAGAACTTGTGGTACTTACGTACAATGCAGTATCACTCAGCAATGAAATCTATGTCATCAGGCCCGTAGCAGCATAATGAGTGGATTCAGGTACGATGATTCTAACTGAAATAAGTCACACAGAAAAAGAAACATCATAAGATATCAGTAATACACGGAATGTAAACTTGGCTACACAGGAACTGAATTACAGAACAGAACAGGGTCTCAAATTTAGAAAACCAACTTATGCTTGCTTAAGGGTAAAGGTGAGTTGGGGTGCTGCATAAAACCAGAGATTGAAATGAGCACAGATAAAGTTCCTTAAGCCAAATATGGAATAGACAAGAGCTACTCCTTGCTCAACGAAATGGACTCAACACCGCATATTAAATGCCTAAGAATGTACCTGACTAGTAAGTATCTTAAAACCTATGGATTGCTATGTCTCCGAAAGAGAATCAAGCATGTGTACAGGGGCATAAACGCAGCAGTGATAGGATTGGAGAGGTTCGGTGAGCAAATGAAGACCCTTTGAAGTCATATTGCATGGTACCCATTCCACGGGTTTCAACTACCCAGGTTTAAGGTATTCTTCCTTCAGCTAAAACATGCATGTGGGACCTAGAGTATGATCAACCATGTGATCGGGAGACGTGTTCAAATATGTCTCAGTTTTCGTACCCTGGTACTCGGGTGCAACATTCCAGACGCTTTACTAACACTCTCCCCACTTGGAGAGTCAGTCCCTTTAACCTCCTGTTTGGCCCAGTTTGCAATTTCTGTGGAAGATGAACAGGAATAGCGAGAACCAATGAGAGACTAGCTGGAGGTGTCTGGATGGGCAAATTTAACTCTCATTTCCCACCAGGAAGAGGAATTAACCAAAGGCTCAGCGTGCCGTGCCAGAACCAGATTAGGGCCTGAAGACATCCTGCGGTGTTGCGGCCAGCTCACAAGAAAGCGAGTTGAAGAAAGGAGCTCAGGGGCACTGTAATTCACAAACCTGCAGAGTTATAAATGACAGCTATCGTCCAAAAATAGACTGAAGTAAGGCTGCCAAGAGGACTTGAAAGCGGGGCAGAATTGCAGGAAACCGATTTCAGGAGGTAGACTGGAATTGCATTGCAAGCATAGGAAAAGAGGCACAACGTCCACAATGATGCACTTGGCCAAAAAGGGCGTATGCGTTTTTTCCTGAATATATTCAGGAAAAAACGCATACGCCCTTTTTGGCCAACCAAGCAAGCTTGCAAAGGAAATCTGCACTACAATGAAGTCTCACTTCCCCCCGGTCAAAAGGGCCATCTGAAAAAAGTGTAAAATCCAGAAAGGCAGGACAGGCCATGGAGAACTGGGAGCCTTGTTATGCTGATGGGCGGGATGTAAATTGCCAACAACCACTCGGGAGAAGTGTATGGTGTTTCCTGAAACATCTAAAAAACAAAGCAACAGAGCCTAGGGCACTTCCACTTATGGTCCTGTAGCTTAGGGAATTTAAAATCAAAAAGACACAGCCACCCCAAAGTTTGGAATGGCTCTGTTTACAAGATCCTCGTTTACAGTACAAGTTCAACATCGCAGAAATTGAAAAATGGATAAAGAAGTTGTGGTATTTACTTACAAAGCAATATCACTCAGCAATGAAATCTGTGTCATCAGGCCCTTAGCAGCACAATGAGTGGATTCAGGTATGATGATTCTAACTGAAATAAGTCACACAGAAAAAGAAACATCATAAGATATCAGTAATACACGGAATGTAAACTTGGCTACACAGGAACTGAATTACAGAACAGAACAGGGTCTCAAATTTAGAAAACCAACTTATGCTTGCTTAAGGGGAAAGGTGAGTTGGGGTGCTGCATAAAACCAGAGATTGAAATGAGCACAGATAAAGTTCCTTAAGCCAAATATGGAATAGACAAGAGCTACTCCTTGCTCAACGAAATGGACTCAACACCGCATATTAAACGCCTAAGAATGTACCTGACTAGTAAGTATCTTAAAACCTATGGATTGCTATGTCTCCGAAACAGAATCAAGCATGTGTACAGGGGCATAAACGCAGCAGTGATAGGATTGGAGAGATTCGGTGAGGAAATGAAGACCCTTTGAAGTCATATTGCATGGTACCCATTCCACGGGTTTCAACTACCCAGGTTTTAGGTATTCTTCCTTCAGCTAAAACATGCATGTGGAACCCAAGTATGATCAACCATGTGAATGGGAGACGTGTTCAAATATGTCTCAGTTTTCCTCCCCTGGTACTCGGGTGCAACATTCCAGACGCTTTACTAACACTCTCCCCACTTGGAAAGTCAGCGCCTTTAACCTCCTGTTTGGCCCAGTTTGCAATTTCTGCGGAAGATGAACAGGAATAGCGAGAACAAATGAGAGGCTAGGTGGAGGTGTCTGGACGGGCAAATTTAACTCTCATTTCCCACCAGGAAGAGGAATTAACCAAAGGCTCAGCGTGCCGTGCCGGAACCAGATTAGGGCCTGAAGCCATCCTGCGGTGTTGCGGCCAGCTCAAAAGAAAGCGAGTTGAAGAAAGGAGCTCAGGGGCACTGTAATTCACAAACCTGCAGAGTTATAAATGACAGCTATCGTCCAAAAATAGACTGAAGTAAGGCTGCCAAGAGGACTTGAAAGCGGGGCAGAATTGCAGGAAACCAATTTCAGGAGGTAGACTGGAATTGCATTGAAAGCATAGGAAAAGAGGCAGAACGTCCACAATGATGCACTTGGCCAAAAAGGGCGTATGCGTTTTTTCCTGAATATATTCAGGAAAAAACGCATACGCCCTTTTTGGCCAACCAAGCAAGCTTGCAAAGGAAATCTGCACTACAATGAAGTCTCACTTCCCCCCGGTCAAAAGGGCCATCTGAAAAAAGTGTAAAATCCAGAAAGGCAACAGGCCATTGAGAACTGGGAGCCTTGTTATGCTGATGGGCGGGATGTAAATTGCCAACAGACACTTGGGAGAAGTGTATGGTGTTTCCTGAAACATCTAAAAAACAAAGCAACAGAGCCTAGGGCACTTCCACTTATGGTCCTATAGCTTAGGGAATTTAAAATCAAAAAGACACAGCCACCCCAAAGTTTCGAACGGCTCTGTTTACAAGAACCTCGTTTACAGTACAAGTTCAACATTGCAGAAAGTGAAAAATGGATAAAAAAGTTGTGGTATTTACTTACAAAGCAATATCACTCAGCAATGAAATCTGTGTCATCAGGCCCTTAGCAGCACAATGAGTGGATTCAGGTATGATGATTCTAACTGAAATAAGTCACACAGAAAAAGAAACATCATAAGATATCAGTAATACACGGAATGGAAACTTGGCTACACAGGAACTGAATTACAGAACAGAACAGGGTCTCAAATTTAGAAAACCAACTTATGCTTGCTTAAGGGGAAAGGTGAGTTGGGGTGCTGCATAAAACCAGAGATTGAAATGAGCACAGATAAAGTTCCTTAAGCCAAATATGGAATAGACAAGAGCTACTCCTTGCTCAACGAAATGGACTCAACACCGCATATTAAACGCCTAAGAATGTACCTGACTAGTAAGTATCTTAAAACCTATGGATTGCTATGTCTCCGAAACAGAATCAAGCATGTGTACAGGGGCATAAACGCAGCAGTGATAGGATTGGAGAGGTTCGGTGAGCAAATGAAGACCCTTTGAAGTCATATTGCATGGTACCCATTCCACGGGTTTCAACTACCCAGGTTTTAGGTATTCTTCCTTCAGCTAAAACATGCATGTGGAACCCAAGTATGATCAACCATGTGAACGGGAGACGTGTTCAAATATGTCTCAGTTTTCCTCCCCTGGTACTCGGGTGCAACATTCCAGACGCTTTACTAACACTCTCCCAACTTGAAAAGTCAGCGCCTTTAACCTCCTGTTTGGCCCAGTTTGCAATTTCTGCGGAAGATGAACAGGAATAGCGAGAACCAATGAGAGGCTAGCTGGAGGTGTCTGGACGGGCAAATTTAACTCTCATTTCCCACCAGGAAGAGGAAATAACCAAAGGCTCAGCGTGCCGTGCTGGAACCAGATTAGGGCCTGAAGCCATCCTGCGGTGTTGCGGCCAGCTCAAAAGAAAGCGAGTTGAAGAAAGGAGCTCAGGGGCACTGTAATTCACAAACCTGCAGAGTTATAAATGACAGCTATCGTCCAAAAATAGACTGAAGTAAGGCTGCCAAGAGGACTTGAAAGCGGGGCAGAATTGCAGGAAACCGATTTCAGGAGGTAGACTGGAATTGCATTGCAAGCATAGGAAAAGAGGCAGAACGTCCACAATGATGCACTTGGCCAAAAAGGGCGTATGCGTTTTTTCCTGAATATATTCAGGAAAAAACGCATACGCCCTTTTTGGCCAACCAAGCAAGCTTGCAAAGGAAATCTGCACTACAATGAAGTCTCACTTCCCCCCAGTCAAAAGGGCCATCTGAAAAAAGTGTAAAATCCAGAAAGGCAGGACAGGCCATGGAGAACTGGGAGCCTTGTTATGCTGAAGGGCGGGATGTAAATTGCCAACAACCACTCGGGAGAAGTGTATGGTGTTTCCTGAAACATCTAAAAAACAAAGCAACAGAGCCTAGGGCACTTCCACTTATGGTCCTATAGCTTAGGGAATTTAAAATCAAAAAGACACAGCCACCCCAAAGTTTCGAACGGCTCTGTTTACAAGAACCTCGTTTACAGTACAAGTTCAACATCGCAGAAAGTGAAAAATGGATAAAGAACTTGTGGTACTTACGTACAATGCAGTATCACTCAGCAATGAAATCTATGTCATCAGGCCCGTAGCAGCATAATGAGTGGATTCAGGTACGATGATTCTAACTGAAATAAGTCACACAGAAAAAGAAACATCATAAGATATCAGTAATACACGGAATGTAAACTTGGCTACACAGGAACTGAATTACAGAACAGAACAGGGTCTCAAATTTAGAAAACCAACTTATGCTTGCTTAAGGGTAAAGGTGAGTTGGGGTGCTGCATAAAACCAGAGATTGAAATGAGCACAGATAAAGTTCCTTAAGCCAAATATGGAATAGACAAGAGCTACTCCTTGCTCAACGAAATGGACTCAACACCGCATATTAAATGCCTAAGAATGTACCTGACTAGTAAGTATCTTAAAACCTATGGATTGCTATGTCTCCGAAAGAGAATCAAGCATGTGTACAGGGGCATAAACGCAGCAGTGATAGGATTGGAGAGGTTCGGTGAGCAAATGAAGACCCTTTGAAGTCATATTGCATGGTACCCATTCCACGGGTTTCAACTACCCAGGTTTAAGGTATTCTTCCTTCAGCTAAAACATGCATGTGGGACCTAGAGTATGATCAACCATGTGATCGGGAGACGTGTTCAAATATGTCTCAGTTTTCGTACCCTGGTACTCGGGTGCAACATTCCAGACGCTTTACTAACACTCTCCCCACTTGGAGAGTCAGTCCCTTTAACCTCCTGTTTGGCCCAGTTTGCAATTTCTGTGGAAGATGAACAGGAATAGCGAGAACCAATGAGAGACTAGCTGGAGGTGTCTGGATGGGCAAATTTAACTCTCATTTCCCACCAGGAAGAGGAATTAACCAAAGGCTCAGGGTGCCGTGCCAGAACCAGATTAGGGCCTGAAGACATCCTGAGGTGTTGCGGCCAGCTCACAAGAAAGCGAGTTGAAGAAAGGAGCTCAGGGGCACTGTAATTCACAAACCTGCAGAGTTATAAATGACAGCTATCGTCCAAAAATAGACTGAAGTAAGGCTGCCAAGAGGACTTGAAAGCGGGGCAGAATTGCAGGAAACCGATTTCAGGAGGTAGACTGGAATTGCATTGCAAGCATAGGAAAAGAGGCAGAACGTCCACAATGATGCACTTGGCCAAAAAGGGCGTATGCGTTTTTTCCTGAATATATTCAGGAAAAAACGCATACGCCCTTTTTGGCCAACCAAGCAAGCTTGCAAAGGAAATCTGCACTACAATGAAGTCTCACTTCCCCCCGGTCAAAAGGGCCATCTGAAAAAAGTGTAAAATCCAGAAAGGCAGGACAGGCCATGGAGAACTGGGAGCCTTGTTATGCTGATGGGCGGGATGTAAATTGCCAACAACCACTCGGGAGAAGTGTATGGTGTTTCCTGAAACATCTAAAAAACAAAGCAACAGAGCCTAGGGCACTTCCACTTATGGTCCTATAGCTTAGGGAATTTAAAATCAAAAAGACACAGCCACCCCAAAGTTTGGAACGGCTCTGTTTACAAGAACCTCGTTTACAGTACAAGTTCAACATCGTAGAAATTGAAAAATGGATAAAGAAGTTGTGGTATTTACTTACAAAGCAATATCACTCAGCAATGAAATCTGTGTCATCAGGCCCTTAGCAGCACAATGAGTGGATTCAGGTACGATGATTCTAACTGAAATAAGTCACACAGAAAAAGAAACATCATAAGATATCAGTAATACACGGAATGTAAACTTGGCTACACAGGAACTGAATTACAGAACAGAACAGGGTCTCAAATTTAGAAAACCAACTTATGCTTGCTTAAGGGGAAAGGTGAGTTGGGGTGCTGCATAAAACCAGAGATTGAAATGAGCACAGATAAAGTTCCTTAAGCCAAATATGGAATAGACAAGAGCTACTCCTTGCTCAACGAAATGGACTCAACACCGCATATTAAACGCTTAAGAATGTACCTGACTAGTAAGTATCTTAAAACCTATGGATTGCTATGTCTCCAAAACAGAATCAAGCATGTGTACAGGGGCATAAACGCAGCAGTGATAGGATTGGAGAGGTTCGGTGAGCAAATGAAGACCCTTTGAAGTCATATTGCATGGTACCCATTCCACGGGTTTCAACTACCCAGGTTTTAGGTATTCTTCCTTCAGCTAAAACATGCATGTGGAACCCAAGTATGATCAACCATGTGAACGGGAGACGTGTTCAAATATGTCTCAGTTTTCCTCCCCTGGTACTCGGGTGCAACATTCCAGACGCTTTACTAACACTCTCCCCACTTGAAAAGTCAGCGCCTTTAACCTCCTGTTTGGCCCAGTTTGCAATTTCTGCGGAAGATGAACAGGAATAGCGAGAACCAATGAGAGGCTAGCTGGAGGTGTCTGCACGGGCAAATTTAACTCTCATTTCCCACCAGGAAGAGGAAATAACCAAAGGCTCAGCGTGCCGTGCCAGAACCAGATTAGGGCCTGAAGCCATCCTGCGGTGTTGCGGCCAGCTTAAAAGAAAGCGAGTTGAAGAAAGGAGCTCAGGGGCACTGTAATTCACAAACCTGCAGAGTTATAAATGACAGCTATCGTCCAAAAATAGACTGAAGTAAGGCTGCCAAGAGGACTTGAAAGCGGGGCAGAATTGCAGGAAACCGATTTCAGGAGGTAGACTGGAATTGCATTGAAAGCATAGGAAAAGAGGCAGAACGTCCACAATGATGCACTTGGCCAAAAAGGGCGTATGCGTTTTTTCCTGAATATATTCAGGAAAAAACGCATACGCCCTTTTTGGCCAACCAAGCAAGCTTGCAAAGGAAATCTGCACTACAATGAAGTCTCACTTCCCCCCAGTCAAAAGGGCCATCTGAAAAAAGTGTAAAATCCAGAAAGGCAGGACAGGCCATGGAGAACTGGGAGCCTTGTTATGCTGAAGGGCGGGATGTAAATTGCCAACAACCACTCGGGAGAAGTGTATGGTGTTTCCTGAAACATCTAAAAAACAAAGCAACAGAGCCTAGGGCACTTCCACTTATGGTCCTATAGCTTAAGGAATTTAAAATCAAAAAGACACAGCCACCCCAAAGTTTCGAACGGCTCTGTTTACAAGAACCTCGTTTACAGTACAAGTTCAACATCGCAGAAAGTGAAAAATGGATAAAGAACTTGTGGTACTTACGTACAATGCAGTATCACTCAGCAATGAAATCTATGTCATCAGGCCCGTAGCAGCATAATGAGTGGATTCAGGTACGATGATTCTAACTGAAATAAGTCACACAGAAAAAGAAACATCATAAGATATCAGTAATATACGGAATGTAAACTTGGCTACACAGGAACTGAATTACAGAACAGAACAGGGTCTCAAATTTAGAAAACCAACTTATGCTTGCTTAAGGGTAAAGGTGAGTTGGGGTGCTGCATAAAACCAGAGATTGAAATGAGCACAGATAAAGTTCCTTAAGCCAAATATGGAATAGACAAGAACTACTCCTTGCTCAACGAAATGGACTCAACACCGCATATTAAACGCCTAAGAATGTACCTGACTAGTAAGTATCTTAAAACCTATGGATTGCTATGTCTCCGAAACAGAATCAAGCATGTGTACAGGGGCATAAACGCAGCAGTGATAGGATTGGAGAGATTCGGTGAGGAAATGAAGACCCTTTGAAGTCATATTGCATGGTACCCATTCCACGGGTTTCAACTACCCAGGTTTTAGGTATTCTTCCTTCAGCTAAAACATGCATGTGGAACCCAAGTATGATCAACCATGTGAACGGGAGACGTGTTCAAATATGTCTCAGTTTTCCTCCCCTGGTACTCGGGTGCAACATTCCAGACGCTTTACTAACACTCTCCCCACTTGGAAAGTCAGTCCCTTTAACCTCCTGTTTGGCCCAGTTTGCAATTTCTGCGGAAGATGAACAGGAATAGCGAGAACAAATGAGAGGCTAGCTGGAGGTGTCTGGACGGGCAAATTTAACTCTCATTTCCCACCAGGAAGAGGAATTAACCAAAGGCTCAGCGTGCCGTGCCGGAACCAGATTAGGGCCTGAAGCCATCCTGCGGTGTTGCGGCCAGCTCAAAAGAAAGCGAGTTGAAGAAAGGAGCTCAGGGGCACTGTAATTCACAAACCTGCAGAGTTATAAATGACAGCTATCGTCCAAAAATAGACTGAAGTAAGGCTGCCAAGAGGACTTGAAAGCGGGGCAGAATTGCAGGAAACCAATTTCAGGAGGTAGACTGGAATTGCATTGAAAGCATAGGAAAAGAGGCAGAACGTCCACAATGATGCACTTGGCCAAAAAGGGCGTATGCGTTTTTTCCTGAATATATTCAGGAAAAAACGCATACGCCCTTTTTGGCCAACCAAGCAAGCTTGCAAAGGAAATCTGCACTACAATGAAGTCTCACTTCCCCCCGGTCAAAAGGGCCATCTGAAAAAAGTGTAAAATCCAGAAAGGCAGGACAGGCCATGGAGAACTGGGAGCCTTGTTATGCTGAAGGGCGGGATGTAAATTGCCAACAAACACTCGGGAGAAGTGTATGGTGTTTCCTGAAACATCTAAAAAACAAAGCAACAGAGCCTAGGGCACTTCCACTTATGGTCCTATAGCTTAGGGAATTTAAAATCAAAAAGACACAGCCACCCCAAAGTTTCGAACGGCTCTGTTTACAAGAACCTCGTTTACAGTACAAGTTCAACATTGCAGAAAGTGAAAAATGGATAAAAAAAGTTGTGGTATTTACTTACAAAGCAATATCACTCAGCAATGAAATCTGTGTCATCAGGCCCTTAGCAGCACAATGAGTGGATTCAGGTATGATGATTCTAACTGAAATAAGTCACACAGAAAAAGAAACATCATAAGATATCAGTAATACACGGAATGGAAACTTGGCTACACAGGAACTGAATTACAGAACAGAACAGGGTCTCAAATTTAGAAAACCAACTTATGCTTGCTTAAGGGGAAAGGTGAGTTGGGGTGCTGCATAAAACCAGAGATTGAAATGAGCACAGATAAAGTTCCTTAAGCCAAATATGGAATAGACAAGAGCTACTCCTTGCTCAACGAAATGGACTCAAAACCCCATATTAAACGCCTAAGAATGTACCTGACTAGTAAGTATCCTAAAACCTATGGATTGCTATGTCTCCGAAACAGAATCAAGCATGTGTACAGGGGCATAAACGCAGCAGTGATAGGATTGGAGAGGTTCGGTGAGCAAATGAAGACCCTTTGAAGTCATATTGCATGGTACCCATTCCACGGGTTTCAACTACCCAGGTTTTAGGTATTCTTCCTTCAGCTAAAACATGCATGTGGAACCCAAGTATGATCAACCATGTGAACGGGAGACGTGTTCAAATATGTCTCAGTTTTCCTCCCCTGGTACTCGGGTGCAACATTCCAGACGCTTTACTAACACTCTCCCTACTTGGAGAGTCAGCGCCTTTAACCTCCTGTTTGGCCCAGTTTGCAATTTCTGCGGAAGATGAACAGGAATAGCGAGAACCAATGAGAGGCTAGCTGGAGGTGTCTGGACGGGCAAATTTAACTCTCATTTCCCACCAGGAAGAGGAAATAACCAAAGGCTCAGCGTGCCGTGCCGGAACCAGATTAGGGCCTGAAGCCATCCTGCGGTGTTGCGGCCAGCTTAAAAGAAAGCGAGTTGAAGAAAGGAGCTCAGGGGCACTGTAATTCACAAACCTGCAGAGTTATAAATGACAGCTATCGTCCAAAAATAGACTGAAGTAAGGCTGCCAAGAGGACTTGAAAGCGGGGCAGAATTGCAGGAAACCGATTTCAGGAGGTAGACTGGAATTGCATTGAAAGCATAGGAAAAGAGGCAGAACGTCCACAATGATGCACTTGGCCAAAAAGGGCATATGCGTTTTTTCCTGAATATATTCAGGAAAAAACGCATACGCCCTTTTTGGCCAACCAAGCAAGCTTGCAAAGGAAATCTGCACTACAATGAAGTCTCACTTCCCCCCGGTCAAAAGGGCCATCTGAAAAAAGTGTAAAATCCAGAAAGGCAGGACAGGCCATGGAGAACTGGGAGCCTTGTTATGCTGAAGGGCGGGATGTAAATGGCCAACAACCACTCGGGAGAAGTGTATGGTGTTTCCTGAAACATCTAAAAAACAAAGCAACAGAGCCTAGGGCACTTCCACTTATGGTCCTATAGCTTAGGGAATTTAAAATCAAAAAGACACAGCCACCCCAAAGTTTCGAACGGCTCTGTTTACAAGAACCTCGTTTACAGTACAAGTTCAACATCGCAGAAAGTGAAAAATGGATAAAAAAGTTGTGGTATTTACTTACAAAGCAATATCACTCAGCAATGAAATCTGTGTCATCAGGACCTTAGCAGCACAATGAGTGGATTCAGGTATGATGATTCTAACTGAAATAAGTCACACAGAAAAAGAAACATCATAAGATATCAGTAATACACGGAATGGAAACTTGGCTACACAGGAACTGAATTACAGAACAGAACAGGGTCTCAAATTTAGAAAACCAACTTATGCTTGCTTAAGGGTAAAGGTGAGTTGGGGTGCTGCATAAAACCAGAGATTGAAATGAGCACAGATAAAGTTCCTTAAGCCAAATATGGAATAGACAAGAGCTACTCCTTGCTCAACGAAATGGACTCAACACCGCATATTAAATGCCTAAGAATGTACCTGACTAGTAAGTATCTTAAAACCTATGGATTGCTATGTCTCTGAAAGAGAATCAAGCATGTGTACAGGGGCATAAACGCAGCAGTGATAGGATTGGAGAGGTTCGGTGAGCAAATGAAGACCCTTTGAAGGCATATTGCATGGTACCCATTCCACGGGTTTCAACTACCCAGGTTTAAGGTATTCTTCCTTCAGCTAAAACATGCATGTGGAACCCAAGTATGATCAACCATGTGAACGGGAGACGTGTTCAAATATGTCTCAGTTTTCCTCCCCTGGTACTCGGGTGCAACATTCCAGACGCTTTACTAACACTCTCCCCACTTGGAAAGTCAGCGCCTTTAACCTCCTCTTTGGCCCAGTTTGCAATTTCTGCGGAAGATGAACAGGAATAGCGAGAACCAATGAGAGACTAGCTGGAGGTGTCTGGACGGGCAAATTTAACTCTCATTTCCCACCAGGAAGAGGAAATAACCAAAGGCTCAGCATGCCGGGCCGGAACCAGATTAGGGCCTGAAGCCATCCTGCGGTGTAGCGGCCAGGTCACAAGAAAGCGAGTTGAAGAAAGGAGCTCAGGGGCACTGTAATTCACAAAGCTGCAGAGTTATAAATGACAGCTATCGTCCAAAAATAGACTGAAGTAAGGCTGCCAAGAGGACTTGAAAGCGGGGCAGAATTGCAGGAAACCGATTTCAGGAGGTAGACTGGAATTGCATCGCAAGCATAGGAAAAGAGGCAGAACGTCCACAATGATGCACTTGGCCAAAAAGGGCATATGCGTTTTTTCCTGAATATATTCAGGAAAAAACGCATACGCCCTTTTTGGCCAACCAAGCAAGCTTGCAAAGGAAATCTGCACTACAATGAAGTCTCACTTCCCCCCGGTCAAAAGGGCCATCTGAAAAAAGTGTAAAATCCAGAAAGGCAGGACAGGCCATGGAGAACTGGGAGCCTTGTTATGCTGATGGGCGGGATGTAAATTGCCAACAGACACTTGGGAGAAGTGTATGGTGTTTCCTGAAACATCTAAAAAACAAAGCAACAGAGGCTAGGGCACTTCCACTTATGGTCCTATAGCTTAGGGAAATTAAAATCAAAAAGACACAGCCACCCCAAAGTTTGGGACGCCTCTGTTTACAAGAACCTCGTTTACAGTACAAGTTCAACATCGCAGAAAGTGAAAAATGGATAAAGAAGTTGTGGTATTTACTTACAAAGCAATATCACTCAGCAATGAAATCTGTGTCATCAGGCCCTTAGCAGCACAATGAGTGGATTCAGGTATGATGATTCTAACTGAAATAAGTCACACAGAAAAAGAAACATCATAAGATATCAGTAATACACGGAATGTAAACTTGGCTACACAGGAACCGAATTACAGAACAGAACAGGGTCTCAAATTTAGAAAACCAACTTATGCTTGCTTTAGGGGAAAGGTGAGTTGGGTTGCTGCATAAAACCAGAGATTGAAATGAGCACAAAGTTCCTTAAGCCAAATATGGAATAGACAAGAGCTATTCCTTGCTCAACGAAATGGACTCAACACCGCATATTAAACGCCTAAGAATGTACCTGACTTGTAAGTATCTTAAAACCTATAGATTGCTATGTCTCCGAAAGAGAATCAAGCATGTGTACAGGGGCATAAACGCAGCAGTGATAGGATTGGAGAGGTTCAGTGAGCAAATGAAGACCCTTTGAAGTCATATGGCATGGTACTCATTCGACGGGTTTCAACTACGCAGATTTTAGGTATTCGTCCTTCAGCTAAAACATGCATGTGGAACCCAGAGTATGATCAACCATGAGATCGGGAGACGTGTTCAAATATGTCTCAGTTTTCCTCCCCTGGTACTCGGGTGCAACATTCCAGACGCTTTACTAACACTCTCCCCACTTGGAGAGTCAGTCCCTTTAACCTCCTGTTTGGCCCAGTTTGCAATTTCTGCAGAAGATGAACAGGAATAGCGAGAACCAATGAGAGGCTAGCTGGAGCTGTCTGGACGGGCAAATTTAACTCTCATTTCCCACCAGGAAGAGGAAATAACCAAAGGCTCAGCGTGCCGTACCGGAACCAGATTAGGGCCTGAAGCCATCCTGCGGTGTTGCGGCCAGCTCAAAAGAAAGCGAGTTGAAGAAAGGAGCTCAGGGGCACTGTAATTCACAAACCTGCAGAGTTATAAATGACAGCTATCGTCCAAAAATAGACTAAAGTAAGGCTGCCAAGAGGACTTGAAAGCGGGCCAGAATTGCAGGAAACCGATTTCAGGAGGTAGACTGGAATTGCATTGAAAGCATAGGAAAAGAGGCAGAACGTCCACAATGATGCACTTGGCCAAAAAGGGCGTATGCGTTTTTTCCTGAATATATTCAGGAAAAAACGCATACGCCCTTTTTGGCCAACCAAGCAAGCTTGCAAAGGAAATCTGCACTACAATGAAGTCTCACTTCCCCCCGGTCAAAAGGGCCATCTGAAAAAAGTGTAAAATCCAGAAAGGCAGGACAGGACATGGAGAACTGGGAGCCTTGTTATGCTGATGGGCGGGATGTAAATTGCCAACAGCCACTCTGGAGAAGTGTATGGTGTTTCCTGAAACATCTAAAAAACAAAGCAACAGAGCCTAGGGCACTTCCACTTATGGTCCTATAGCTTAGGGAAATTAAAATCAAAAAGACACAGCCACCCCAAAGTTTGGGACGCCTCCGTTTACAAGAACCTCGTTTACCGTACAAGTTCAATATCACAGAAAGTGAAAAATGGATAAAGAACATGTGGTACTTACGTACAATGCAGTATCACTCAGCAATGAAATCTATGTCATCAGGCCCGTAGCAGCATAATGAGTGGATTCAGGTACGATGATTCTAACTGAAATAATTCACACAGAAAAAGAAACATCATAAGATATCACTAATACACGGAATGTAAACTTGGCTACACAGGAACTGCATTCCAAAACAGAACAGGGTCTCAAATTTAGAAAACCAACTTATGCTTGCTTAAGGGGAAAGGTGAGTTGGGGTGCTGCATAAAACCAGAGATTGAAATGAGCACAGATAAAGTTCCTTAAGCCAAATATGGAATAGACAAGAGCTACTCCTTGCTCAACGAAATGGACTCAAAACCCCATATTAAACGCCTAAGAATGTACCTGACTAGTAAGTATCTTAAAACCTATGGATTGCTATGTCTCCGAAAGAGAATCAAGCATGTGTACAGGGGCATAAACGCAGCAGTGATAGGATTGGAGAGGTTCGGTGAGCAAATGAAGACCCTTTGAAGTCATATTGCATGGTACCCATTCCACGGGTTTCAACTACCCAGGTTTAAGGTATTCTTCCTTCAGCTAAAACATGCATGTGGAACCTAGAGTATGATCAACCATGTGATCGGGAGACGTGTTCAAATATGTCTCAGTTTTCGTACCCTGGTACTCGGGTGCAACATTCCAGATGCTTTACTAACACTCTCCCCACTTGGAGAGTCAGTCCCTTTAACCTCCTATTTGGCCCAGTTTGCAATTTCTGTGGAAGATGAACAAGAATAGCTAGAACCAATGAGAGACTAGCTGGAGGTGTCTGGATGGGCAAATTTAACTCTCATTTCCCACCAGGAAGAGGAATTAACCAAAGGCTCAGCGTGCCGTGCCAGAACCAGATTAGGGCCTGAAGACATCCTGCGGTGTTGCGGCCAGGTCACAAGAAAGCGAGTTAAAGAAAGGAGCTCAGGAGCACTGTAATTCACAAACCTGCAGAGTTATAAATGACAGCTATCGTCCAAAAATAGACTGAAGTAAGGCTGCCAAGAGGACTTGAAAGCGGGGCAGAATTGCAGGAAACCGATTTCAGGAGGTAGACTGGAATTGCATTGAAAGCATAGGAAAAGAGGCAGAACGTCCACAATGATGCACTTGGCCAAAAAGGGCGTATGCGTTTTTTCCTGAATATATTCAGGAAAAAACGCATACGCCCTTTTTGGCCAACCAAGCAAGCTTGCAAAGGAAATCTGCACTACAATGAAGTCTCACTTCCCCCCGGTCAAAAGGGCCATCTGAAAAAAGTGTAAAATCCAGAAAGGCAGGACAGGCCATGGAGAACTGGGAGCCTTGTTATGCTGATGGGCGGGATGTAAATTGCCAACAACCACTCGGGAGAAGTGTATGGTGTTTCTTGAAACATCTAAAATACAAAGCAACAGAGCCTAGGGCACTTCCACTTATGGTCCTATAGCTTAGGGAATTTAAAATCAAAAAGACACAGCCACCCCAAAGTTTGGAACGGCTCTGTTTACAAGAACCTCGTTTACAGTACAAGTTCAACATCGCAGAAATTGAAAAATGGATAAAGAAGTTGTGGTATTTACTTACAAAGCAATATCACTCAGCAATGAAATCTGTGTCATCAGGCCCTTAGCAGCACAATGAGTGGATTCAGGTATGATGATTCTAACTGAAATAAGTCACACAGAAAAAGAAACATCATAAGATATCAGTAATACACGGAATGTAAACTTGGCTACACAGGAACTGAATTACAGAACAGAACAGGGTCTCAAATTTAGAAAACCAACTTATGCTTGCTTAAGGGGAAAGGTGAGTTGGGGTGCTGCATAAAACCAGAGATTGAAATGAGCACAGATAAAGTTCCTTAAGCCAAATATGGAATAGACAAGAGCTACTCCTTGCTCAACGAAATGGACTCAACACCGCATATTAAACGCCTAAGAATGTACCTGACTAGTAAGTATCTTAAAACCTATGGATTGCTATGTCTCCGAAAGAGAATCAAGCATGTGTACAGGGGCATAAACGCAGCAGTGATAGGATTGGAGAGGTTCGGTGAGCAAATGAAGACCCTTTGAAGTCATATTGCATGGTACCCATTCCACGGGTTTCAACTACCCAGGTTTAAGGTATTCTTCCTTCAGCTAAAAGATGCATGTGGAACCCAAGTATGATCAACCATGTGAACGGGAGACGTGTTCAAATATGTCTCAGTTGTCGTACCCTGGTACTCGGGTGCAACATTCCAGACGCTTTACTAACACTCTCCCCACTTGGAGAGTCAGTCCCTTTAACCTCCTGTTGGGCCCAGTTTGCAATTTCTGTGGAAGATGAACAGGAATAGCGAGAACCAATGAGAGACTAGCTGGAGGTGTCTGGACGGGCAAATTTAACTCTCATTTCCCACCAGGAAGAGGAATTAACCAAAGGCTCAGCGTGCCGTGCCAGAACCAGATTAGGGCCTGAAGACATCCTGCGGTGTTGCGGCCAGGTCACAAGAAAGCGAGTTGAAGAAAGGAGCTCAGGGGCACTGTAATTCACAAACCTGCAGAGTTATAAATGACAGCTATCGTCCAAAAATAGACTGAAGTAAGGCTGCCAAGAGGACTTGAAAGCGGGGCAGAATTGCAGGAAACCGATTTCAGGAGGTAGACTGGAATTGCATTGCAAGCATAGGAAAAGAGGCACAACGTCCACAATGATGCACTTGGCCAAAAAGGGCGTATGCGTTTTTTCCTGAATATATTCAGGAAAAAACGCATACGCCCTTTTTGGCCAACCAAGCAAGCTTGCAAAGGAAATCTGCACTACAATGAAGTCTCACTTCCCCCCGGTCAAAAGGGCCATCTGAAAAAAGTGTAAAATCCAGAAAGGCAGGACAGGCCATGGAGAACTGGGAGCCTTGTTATGCTGAAGGGCGGGATGTAAATTGCCAACAACCACTCCGGAGAAGTGTATGGTGTTTCCTGAAACATCTAAAAAACAAAGCAACAGAGCCTAGGGCACTTCCACTTATGGTCCTATAGCTTAGGGAATTTAAAATCAAAAAGACACAGCCACCCAAAAGTTTGGAACGGCTCTGTTTACAAGAACCTCGTTTACAGTACAAGTTCAACATCGCAGAAAGTGAAAAATGGATAAAGAAGTTGTGGTATTTACTTACAAAGCAATATCACTCAGCAATGAAATCTGTGTCATCAGGCCCTTAGCAGCACAATGAGTGGATTCAGGTATGATGATTCTAACTGAAATAAGTCACACAGAAAAAGAAACATCATAAGATATCAGTAATACACGGAATGGAAACTTGGCTACACAGGAACTGAATTACAGAACAGAACAGGGTCTCAAATTTAGAAAACCAACTTATGCTTGCTTTAGGGGAAAGGTGAGTTGGGGTGCTGCATAAAACCAGAGATTGAAATGAGCACAAAGTTCCTTAAGCCAAATATGGAATAGACAAGAGCTATTCCTTGCTCAACGAAATGGACTCAACACCGCATATTAAACGCCTAAGAATGTACCTGACTAGTAAGTATCTTAAAACCTATAGATTGCTATGTCTCCGAAAGAGAATCAAGCATGTGTACAGGGGCATAAACGCAGCAGTGATAGGATTGGAGAGGTTCAGTGAGCAAATGAAGACCCTTTGAAGTCATATGGCATGGTACTCATTCCACGGGTTTCAACTACGCAGATTTTAGGTATTCGTCCTTCAGCTAAAACATGCATGTGGAACCCAGAGTATGATCAACCATGAGATCGGGAGACGTGTTCAAATATGTCTCAGTTTTCCTCCCCTGGTACTCGGGTGCAACATTCCAGACGCTTTACTAACACTCTCCCCACTTGGAGAGTCAGTCCCTTTAACCTGCTGTTTGGCCCAGTTTGCAATTTCTGCGGAAGATGAACAGGAATAGCGAGAACCAATGAGAGACTAGCTGGAGGTGTCTGGACGGGCAAATTTAACTCTCATTTCCCACCAGGAAGAGGAAATAACCAAAGGCTCAGCGTGCCGTACCGGAACCAGATTAGGGCCTGAAGCCATCCTGCGGTGTTGCGGCCAGCTCAAAAGAAAGCGAGTTGAAGAAAGGAGCTCAGGGGCACTGTAATTCACAAACCTGCAGAGTTATAAATGACAGCTATCGTCCAAAAATAGACTAAAGTAAGGCTGCCAAGAGGACTTGAAAGCGGGGCAGAATTGCAGGAATCCGATTTCAGGAGGTAGACTGGAATTGCATTGAAAGCATAGGAAAAGAGGCAGAACGTCCACAATGATGCACTTGGCCAAAAAGGGCGTATGCGTTTTTTCCTGAATATATTCAGGAAAAAACGCATACGCCCTTTTTGGCCAACCAAGCAAGCTTGCAAAGGAAATCTGCACTACAATGAAGTCTCACTTCCCCCCGGTCAAAAGGGCCATCTGAAAAAAGTGTAAAATCCAGAAAGGCAGGACAGGACATGGAGAACTGGGAGCCTTGTTATGCTGATGGGCGGGATGTAAATTGCCAACAGCCACTCCGGAGAAGTGTATGGTGTTTCCTGAAACATCTAAAAAACAAAGCAACAGAGCCTAGGGCACTTCCACTTATGGTCCTATAGCTTAGGGAAATTAAAATCAAAAAGACACAGCCACCCCAAAGTTTGGGACGCCTCCGTTTACAAGAACCTCGTTTACCGTACAAGTTCAATATCACAGAAAGTGAAAAATGGATAAAGAACTTGTGGTACTTACGTACAATGCAGTATCACTCAGCAATGAAATCTATGTCATCAGGCCCGTAGCAGCATAATGAGTGGATTCAGGTATGATGATTCTAACTGAAATAAGTCACACAGAAAAAGAAACATCATAAGATATCACTAATACACGGAATGTAAACTCGGCTACATAGGAACTGTATTCCAAAACAGAACAGGGTCTCAAATTTAGAAAACCAACTTATGCTTGCTTAAGGGGAAAGGTGAGTTGGGGTGCTGCATAAAACCAGAGATTGAAATGAGCACAGATAAAGTTCCTTAAGCCAAATATGGAATAGACAAGAGCTACTCCTTGCTCAATGAAATGGACTCAAAACCCCATATTAAACGCCTAAGAATGTACCTGACTAGTAAGTATCTTAAAACCTATGGATTGCTATGTCTCCGAAAGAGAATCAAGCATGTGTACAGGGGCATAAACGCAGCAGTGATAGGATTGGAGAGGTTCGGTGAGCAAATGAAGACCCTTTGAAGTCATATTGCATGGTACCCATTCCACGGGTTTCAACTACCCAGGTTTAAGGTATTCTTCCTTCAGCTAAAACATGCATGTGGAACCCAAGTATGATCAACCATGTGAACGGGAGACGTGTTCAAATATGTCTCAGTTTTCCTCCCCTGGTACTCGGGTGCAACATTCCAGATGCTTTACTAACACTCTCCCCACTTGGAGAGTCAGTCCCTTTAACCTCCTATTTGGCCCAGTTTGCAATTTCTGTGGAAGATGAACAAGAATAGCTAGAACCAATGAGAGACTAGCTGGAGGTGTCTGGATGGGCAAATTTAACTCTCATTTCCCACCAGGAAGAGGAATTAACCAAAGGCTCAGCGTGCCGTGCCAGAACCAGATTAGGGCCTGAAGACATCCTGCGGTGTTGCGGCCAGGTCACAAGAAAGCGAGTTAAAGAAAGGAGCTCAGGAGCACTGTAATTCACAAACCTGCAGAGTTATAAATGACAGCTATCGTCCAAAAATAGACTGAAGTAAGGCTGCCAAGAGGACTTGAAAGCGGGGCAGAATTGCAGGAAACCGATTTCAGGAGGTAGACTGGAATTGCATTGAAAGCATAGGAAAAGAGGCAGAACGTCCACAATGATGCACTTGGCCAAAAAGGGCGTATGCGTTTTTTCCTGAATATATTCAGGAAAAAACGCATACGCCCTTTTTGGCCAACCAAGCAAGCTTGCAAAGGAAATCTGCACTACAATGAAGTCTCACTTCCCCCCGGTCAAAAGGGCCATCTGAAAAAAGTGTAAAATCCAGAAAGGCAGGACAGGCCATGGAGAACTGGGAGCCTTGTTATGCTGATGGGCGGGATGTAAATTGCCAACAACCACTCGGGAGAAGTGTATGGTGTTTCTTGAAACATCTAAAATACAAAGCAACAGAGCCTAGGGCACTTCCACTTATGGTCCTATAGCTTAGGGAATTTAAAATCAAAAAGACACAGCCACCCCAAAGTTTGGAACGGCTCTGTTTACAAGAACCTCGTTTACAGTACAAGTTCAACATCGCAGAAATTGAAAAATGGATAAAGAAGTTGTGGTATTTACTTACAAAGCAATATCACTCAGCAATGAAATCTGTGTCATCAGGCCCTTAGCAGCACAATGAGTGGATTCAGGTATGATGATTCTAACTGAAATAAGTCACACAGAAAAAGAAACATCATAAGATATCAGTAATACACGGAATGTAAACTTGGCTACACAGGAACTGAATTACAGAACAGAACAGGGTCTCAAATTTAGAAAACCAACTTATGCTTGCTTAAGGGGAAAGGTGAGTTGGGGTGCTGCATAAAACCAGAGATTGAAATGAGCACAGATAAAGTTCCTTAAGCCAAATATGGAATAGACAAGAGCTACTCCTTGCTCAACGAAATGGACTCAACACCGCATATTAAACGCCTAAGAATGTACCTGACTAGTAAGTATCTTAAAACCTATGGATTGCTATGTCTCCGAAAGAGAATCAAGCATGTGTACAGGGGCATAAACGCAGCAGTGATAGGATTGGAGAGGTTCGGTGAGCAAATGAAGACCCTTTGAAGTCATATTGCATGGTACCCATTCCACGGGTTTCAACTACCCAGGTTTAAGGTATTCTTCCTTCAGCTAAAAGATGCATGTGGAACCCAAGTATGATCAACCATGTGAACGGGAGACGTGTTCAAATATGTCTCAGTTGTCGTACCCTGGTACTCGGGTGCAACATTCCAGACGCTTTACTAACACTCTCCCCACTTGGAGAGTCAGTCCCTTTAACCTCCTGTTGGGCCCAGTTTGCAATTTCTGTGGAAGATGAACAGGAATAGCGAGAACCAATGAGAGACTAGCTGGAGGTGTCTGGATGGGCAAATTTAACTCTCATTTCCCACCAGGAAGAGGAATTAACCAAAGGCTCAGCGTGCCGTGCCAGAACCAGATTAGGGCCTGAAGACATCCTGCGGTGTTGCGGCCAGGTCACAAGAAAGCGAGTTGAAGAAAGGAGCTCAGGGGCACTGTAATTCACAAACCTGCAGAGTTATAAATGACAGCTATCGTCCAAAAATAGACTGAAGTAAGGCTGCCAAGAGGACTTGAAAGCGGGGCAGAATTGCAGGAAACCGATTTCAGGAGGTAGACTGGAATTGCATTGCAAGCATAGGAAAAGAGGCACAACGTCCACAATGATGCACTTGGCCAAAAAGGGCGTATGCGTTTTTTCCTGAATATATTCAGGAAAAAACGCATACGCCCTTTTTGGCCAACCAAGCAAGCTTGCAAAGGAAATCTGCACTACAATGAAGTCTCACTTCCCCCCGGTCAAAAGGGCCATCTGAAAAAAGTGTAAAATCCAGAAAGGCAGGACAGGCCATGGAGAACTGGGAGCCTTGTTATGCTGAAGGGCGGGATGTAAATTGCCAACAACCACTCCGGAGAAGTGTATGGTGTTTCCTGAAACATCTAAAAAACAAAGCAACAGAGCCTAGGGCACTTCCACTTATGGTCCTATAGCTTAGGGAATTTAAAATCAAAAAGACACAGCCACCCAAAAGTTTGGAACGGCTCTGTTTACAAGAACCTCGTTTACAGTACAAGTTCAACATCGCAGAAAGTGAAAAATGGATAAAGAAGTTGTGGTATTTACTTACAAAGCAATATCACTCAGCAATGAAATCTGTGTCATCAGGCCCTTAGCAGCACAATGAGTGGATTCAGGTATGATGATTCTAACTGAAATAAGTCACACAGAAAAAGAAACATCATAAGATATCAGTAATACACGGAATGGAAACTTGGCTACACAGGAACTGAATTACAGAACAGAACAGGGTCTCAAATTTAGAAAACCAACTTATGCTTGCTTTAGGGGAAAGGTGAGTTGGGGTGCTGCATAAAACCAGAGATTGAAATGAGCACAAAGTTCCTTAAGCCAAATATGGAATAGACAAGAGCTATTCCTTGCTCAACGAAATGGACTCAACACCGCATATTAAACGCCTAAGAATGTACCTGACTAGTAAGTATCTTAAAACCTATAGATTGCTATGTCTCCGAAAGAGAATCAAGCATGTGTACAGGGGCATAAACGCAGCAGTGATAGGATTGGAGAGGTTCAGTGAGCAAATGAAGACCCTTTGAAGTCATATGGCATGGTACTCATTCCACGGGTTTCAACTACGCAGATTTTAGGTATTCGTCCTTCAGCTAAAACATGCATGTGGAACCCAGAGTATGATCAACCATGAGATCGGGAGACGTGTTCAAATATGTCTCAGTTTTCCTCCCCTGGTACTCGGGTGCAACATTCCAGACGCTTTACTAACACTCTCCCCACTTGGAGAGTCAGTCCCTTTAACCTGCTGTTTGGCCCAGTTTGCAATTTCTGCGGAAGATGAACAGGAATAGCGAGAACCAATGAGAGACTAGCTGGAGGTGTCTGGACGGGCAAATTTAACTCTCATTTCCCACCAGGAAGAGGAAATAACCAAAGGCTCAGCGTGCCGTACCGGAACCAGATTAGGGCCTGAAGCCATCCTGCGGTGTTGCGGCCAGCTCAAAAGAAAGCGAGTTGAAGAAAGGAGCTCAGGGGCACTGTAATTCACAAACCTGCAGAGTTATAAATGACAGCTATCGTCCAAAAATAGACTAAAGTAAGGCTGCCAAGAGGACTTGAAAGCGGGGCAGAATTGCAGGAATCCGATTTCAGGAGGTAGACTGGAATTGCATTGAAAGCATAGGAAAAGAGGCAGAACGTCCACAATGATGCACTTGGCCAAAAAGGGCGTATGCGTTTTTTCCTGAATATATTCAGGAAAAAACGCATACGCCCTTTTTGGCCAACCAAGCAAGCTTGCAAAGGAAATCTGCACTACAATGAAGTCTCACTTCCCCCCGGTCAAAAGGGCCATCTGAAAAAAGTGTAAAATCCAGAAAGGCAGGACAGGACATGGAGAACTGGGAGCCTTGTTATGCTGATGGGCGGGATGTAAATTGCCAACAGCCACTCCGGAGAAGTGTATGGTGTTTCCTGAAACATCTAAAAAACAAAGCAACAGAGCCTAGGGCACTTCCACTTATGGTCCTATAGCTTAGGGAAATTAAAATCAAAAAGACACAGCCACCCCAAAGTTTGGGACGCCTCCGTTTACAAGAACCTCGTTTACCGTACAAGTTCAATATCACAGAAAGTGAAAAATGGATAAAGAACTTGTGGTACTTACGTACAATGCAGTATCACTCAGCAATGAAATCTATGTCATCAGGCCCGTAGCAGCATAATGAGTGGATTCAGGTATGATGATTCTAACTGAAATAAGTCACACAGAAAAAGAAACATCATAAGATATCACTAATACACGGAATGTAAACTCGGCTACATAGGAACTGTATTCCAAAACAGAACAGGGTCTCAAATTTAGAAAACCAACTTATGCTTGCTTAAGGGGAAAGGTGAGTTGGGGTGCTGCATAAAACCAGAGATTGAAATGAGCACAGATAAAGTTCCTTAAGCCAAATATGGAATAGACAAGAGCTACTCCTTGCTCAATGAAATGGACTCAAAACCCCATATTAAACGCCTAAGAATGTACCTGACTAGTAAGTATCTTAAAACCTATGGATTGCTATGTCTCCGAAAGAGAATCAAGCATGTGTACAGGGGCATAAACGCAGCAGTGATAGGATTGGAGAGGTTCGGTGAGCAAATGAAGACCCTTTGAAGTCATATTGCATGGTACCCATTCCACGGGTTTCAACTACCCAGGTTTAAGGTATTCTTCCTTCAGCTAAAACATGCATGTGGAACCCAAGTATGATCAACCATGTGAACGGGAGACGTGTTCAAATATGTCTCAGTTTTCCTCCCCTGGTACTCGGGTGCAACATTCCAGACGCTTTACTAACACTCTCCCCACTTGAAAAGTCAGCGCCTTTAACCTCCTGTTTGGCCCAGTTTGCAATTTCTGTGGAAGATGAACAGGAATAGCGAGAACCAATGAGAGGCTAGCTGGAGGTGTTTGGACGGGCAAATTTAACTCTCATTTCCCACCAGGAAGAGGAAATAACCAAAGGCTCAGCGTGCCGTGCCGGAACCAGATTAGAGCCTGAAGCCATCCTGCGGTATTGCGGCCAGCTCAAAAGAAAGCGAGTTGAAGAAAGGAGCTCAGGGGCACTGTAATTCACAAACCTGCAGAGTTATAAATGACAGCTATCGTCCAAAAATAGACTGAAGTAAGGCTGCCAAGAGGACTTGAAAGCGGGGCAGAATTGCAGGAAACCGATTTCAGGAGGTAGACTGGAATTGCATTGAAAGCATAGGAAAAGAGGCAGAACGTCCACAATGATGCACTTGGCCAAAAAGGGCGTATGCGTTTTTTCCTGAATATATTCAGGAAAAAACGCATACGCCCTTTTTGGCCAACCAAGCAAGCTTGCAAAGGAAATCTGCACTACAATGAAGTCTCACTTCCCCCCGGTCAAAAGGGCCATCTGAAAAAAGTGTAAAATCCAGAAAGGCAGGACAGGCCATGGAGAACTGGGAGCCTTGTTATGCTGATGGGCGGGATGTAAATTGCCAACAACCACTCGGGAGAAGTGTATGGTGTTTCCTGAAACATCTAAAAAACAAAGCAACAGAGCCTAGGGCACTTCCACTTATGGTCCTATAGCTTAGGGAATTTAAAATCAAAAAGACACAGCCACCCCAAAGTTTCGAACGGCTCTGTTTACAAGAACCTCGTTTACAGTACAAGTTCAACATCGCAGAAAGTGAAAAATGGATAAAAAAGTTGTGGTATTTACTTACAAAGCAATATCACTCAGCAATGAAATCTGTGTCATCAGGACCTTAGCAGCACAATGAGTGGATTCAGGTATGATGATTCTAACTGAAATAAGTCACACAGAAAAAGAAACATCATAAGATATCAGTAATACACGGAATGGAAACTTGGCTACACAGGAACTGAATTACAGAACAGAACAGGGTCTCAAATTTAGAAAACCAACTTATGCTTGCTTAAGGGTAAAGGTGAGTTGGGGTGCTGCATAAAACCAGAGATTGAAATGAGCACAGATAAAGTTCCTTAAGCCAAATATGGAATAGACAAGAGCTACTCCTTGCTCAACGAAATGGACTCAACACCGCATATTAAACGCCTAAGAATGGACCTGACTAGTAAGTATCTTAAAACCTATGGATTGCTATGTCTCCGAAAGAGAATCAAGCATGTGTACAGGGGCATAAACGCAGCAGTGACAGGATTGGAGAGGTTCGGTGAGCAAATGAAGACCCTTTGAAGTCATATTGCATGGTACCCATTCCACGGGTTTCAACTACCCAGGTTTAAGGTATTCTTCCTTCAGCTAAAACATGCATGTGGAACCCAAGTATGATCAACCATGTGAACGGGAGACGTGTTCAAATATGTCTCAGTTTTCCTCCCCTGGTACTCGGGTGCAACATTCCAGACGCTTTACTAACACTCTCCCGACTTGGAGAGTCAGTCCCTTTAACCTCCTGTTTGGCCCACTTTGCAATTTCTGCGGAAGATGAACAGGAATAGCGAGAACCAATGAGAGACTAGCTGGAGGTGTCTGGACGGGCAAATTTAACTCTCATTTCCCACCAGGAAGAGGAAATAACCAAAGGCTCAGCGTGCCGTGCCGGAACCAGATTAGGGCCTGAAGCCATCCTGCGGTGTTGCGGCCAGGTCACAAGAAAGCGAGTTGAAGAAAGGAGCTCAGGGGCACTGTAATTCACAAACCTGCAGAGTTATAAATGACAGCTATCGTCCAAAAATAGACTGAAGTAAGGCTGCCAAGAGGACTTGAAAGCGGGGCAGAATTGCAGGAAACCGATTTCAGGAGGTAGACTGGAATTGCATTGAAAGCATAGGAAAAGAGGCAGAACGTCCACAATGATGCACTTGGCCAAAAAGGGCGTATGCGTTTTTTCCTGAATACATTCAGGAAAAAACGCATACGCCCTTTTTGGCCAACCAAGCAAGCTTGCAAAGGAAATCTGCACTACAATGAAGTCTCACTTCCCCCCGGTCAAAAGGGCCATCTGAAAAAAGTGTAAAATCCAGAAAGGCAGGACAGGCCATGGAGAACTGGGAGCCTTGTTATGCTGATGGGCGGGATGTAAATTGCCAACAGACACTTGGGAGAAGTGTATGGTGTTTTCTGAAACATCTAAAAAACAAAGCAACAGAGGCTAGGGCACTGCCACTTATGGTCCTATAGCTTAGGGAAATTAAAATCAAAAAGACACAGCCACCCCAAAGTTTGGGACGCCTCTGTTTACAAGAACCTCGTTTACAGTACAAGTTCAACATCGCAGAAAGTGAAAAATGGATAAAGAAGTTGTGGTATTTACTTACAAAGCAATATCACTCAGCAATGAAATCTGTGTCATCAGGCCCTTAGCAGCACAATGAGTGGATTCAGGTATGATGATTCTAACTGAAATAAGTCACACAGAAAAAGAAACATCATAAGATATCAGTAATACACGGAATGGAAACTTGGCTACACAGGAACTGAATTACAGAACAGAACAGGGTCTCAAATTTAGAAAACCAACTTATGCTTGCTTTAGGGGAAAGGTGAGTTGGGGTGCTGCATAAAACCAGAGATTGAAATGAGCACAAAGTTCCTTAAGCCAAATATGGAATAGACAAGAGCTATTCCTTGCTCAACGAAATGGACTCAACACCGCATATTAAACGCCTAAGAATGTACCTGACTAGTAAGTATCTTAAAACCTATAGATTTCTATGTCTCCGAAAGAGAATCAAGCATGTGTACAGGGGCATAAACGCAGCAGTGATAGGATTGGAGAGGTTCAGTGAGCAAATGAAGACCCTTTGAAGTCATATGGCATGGTACTCATTCCACGGGTTTCAACTACGCAGATTTTAGGTGTTCGTCCTTCAGCTAAAACATGCATGTGGAACCCAGAGTATGATCAACCATGAGAACGGGAGACGTGTTCAAATATGTCTCAGTTTTCCTCCCCTGGTACTCGGGTGCAACATTCCAGACGCTTTACTAACACTCTCCCCACTTGAAAAGTCAGCGCCTTTAACCTCCTGTTTGGCCCAGTTTGCAATTTCTGTGGAAGATGAACAGGAATAGCGAGAACCAATGAGAGGCTAGCTGGAGGTGTTTGGACGGGCAAATTTAACTCTCATTTCCCACCAGGAAGAGGAAATAACCAAAGGCTCAGCGTGCCGTGCCGGAACCAGATTAGAGCCTGAAGCCATCCTGCGGTATTGCGGCCAGCTCAAAAGAAAGCGAGTTGAAGAAAGGAGCTCAGGGGCACTGTAATTCACAAACCTGCAGAGTTATAAATGACAGCTATCGTCCAAAAATAGACTGAAGTAAGGCTGCCAAGAGGACTTGAAAGCGGGGCAGAATTGCAGGAAACCGATTTCAGGAGGTAGACTGGAATTGCATTGAAAGCATAGGAAAAGAGGCAGAACGTCCACAATGATGCACTTGGCCAAAAAGGGCGTATGCGTTTTTTCCTGAATATATTCAGGAAAAAACGCATACGCCCTTTTTGGCCAACCAAGCAAGCTTGCAAAGGAAATCTGCACTACAATGAAGTCTCACTTCCCCCCGGTCAAAAGGGCCATCTGAAAAAAGTGTAAAATCCAGAAAGGCAGGACAGGCCATGGAGAACTGGGAGCCTTGTTATGCTGATGGGCGGGATGTAAATTGCCAACAACCACTCGGGAGAAGTGTATGGTGTTTCCTGAAACATCTAAAAAACAAAGCAACAGAGCCTAGGGCACTTCCACTTATGGTCCTATAGCTTAGGGAATTTAAAATCAAAAAGACACAGCCACCCCAAAGTTTCGAACGGCTCTGTTTACAAGAACCTCGTTTACAGTACAAGTTCAACATCGCAGAAAGTGAAAAATGGATAAAAAAGTTGTGGTATTTACTTACAAAGCAATATCACTCAGCAATGAAATCTGTGTCATCAGGACCTTAGCAGCACAATGAGTGGATTCAGGTATGATGATTCTAACTGAAATAAGTCACACAGAAAAAGAAACATCATAAGATATCAGTAATACACGGAATGTAAACTTGGCTACACAGGAACTGAATTACAGAACAGAACAGGGTCTCAAATTTAGAAAACCAACTTATTCTTGCTTAAGGGTAAAGGTGAGTTGGGGTGCTGCATAAAACCAGAGATTGAAATGAGCACAGATAAAGTTCCTTAAGCCAAATATGGAATAGACAAGAGCTACTCCTTGCTCAACGAAATGGACTCAACACCGCATATTAAACGCCTAAGAATGTACCTGACTAGTAAGTATCTTAAAACCTATGGATTGCTATGTCTCCGAAAGAGAATCAAGCATGTGTACAGGGGCATAAACGCAGCAGTGACAGGATTGGAGAGGTTCGGTGAGCAAATGAAGACCCTTTGAAGTCATATTGCATGGTACCCATTCCACGGGTTTCAACTACCCAGGTTTAAGGTATTCTTCCTTCAGCTAAAACATGCATGTGGAACCCAAGTATGATCAACCATGTGAACGGGAGACGTGTTCAAATATGTCTCAGTTTTCCTCCCCTGGTACGCGGGTGCAACATTCCAGACGCTTTACTAACACGCTCCCCACTTGGAAAGTCAGCGCCTTTAACCTCCTGTTTGGCCCACTTTGCAATTTCTGCGGAAGATGAACAGGAATAGCGAGAACCAATGAGAGACTAGCTGGAGGTGTCTGGACGGGCAAATTTAACTCTCATTTCCCACCAGGAAGAGGAAATAACCAAAGGCTCAGCGTGCCGTGCCGGAACCAGATTAGGGCCTGAAGCCATCCTGCGGTGTTGCGGCCAGGTCACAAGAAAGCGAGTTGAAGAAAGGAGCTCAGGGGCACTGTAATTCACAAACCTGCAGAGTTATAAATGACAGCTATCGTCCAAAAATAGACTGAAGTAAGGCTGCCAAGAGGACTTGAAAGCGGGGCAGAATTGCAGGAAACCGATTTCAGGAGGTAGACTGGAATTGCATTGAAAGCATAGGAAAAGAGGCAGAACGTCCACAATGATGCACTTGGCCAAAAAGGGCGTATGCGTTTTTTCCTGAATACATTCAGGAAAAAACGCATACGCCCTTTTTGGCCAACCAAGCAAGCTTGCAAAGGAAATCTGCACTACAATGAAGTCTCACTTCCCCCCGGTCAAAAGGGCCATCTGAAAAAAGTGTAAAATCCAGAAAGGCAGGACAGGCCATGGAGAACTGGGAGCCTTGTTATGCTGATGGGCGGGATGTAAATTGCCAACAGACACTTGGGAGAAGTGTATGGTGTTTTCTGAAACATCTAAAAAACAAAGCAACAGAGGCTAGGGCACTGCCACTTATGGTCCTATAGCTTAGGGAAATTAAAATCAAAAAGACACAGCCACCCCAAAGTTTGGGACGCCTCTGTTTACAAGAACCTCGTTTACAGTACAAGTTCAACATCGCAGAAAGTGAAAAATGGATAAAGAAGTTGTGGTATTTACTTACAAAGCAATATCACTCAGCAATGAAATCTGTGTCATCAGGCCCTTAGCAGCACAATGAGTGGATTCAGGTATGATGATTCTAACTGAAATAAGTCACACAGAAAAAGAAACATCATAAGATATCAGTAATACACGGAATGGAAACTTGGCTACACAGGAACTGAATTACAGAACAGAACAGGGTCTCAAATTTAGAAAACCAACTTATGCTTGCTTTAGGGGAAAGGTGAGTTGGGGTGCTGCATAAAACCAGAGATTGAAATGAGCACAAAGTTCCTTAAGCCAAATATGGAATAGACAAGAGCTATTCCTTGCTCAACGAAATGGACTCAACACCGCATATTAAACGCCTAAGAATGTACCTGACTAGTAAGTATCTTAAAACCTATAGATTTCTATGTCTCCGAAAGAGAATCAAGCATGTGTACAGGGGCATAAACGCAGCAGTGATAGGATTGGAGAGGTTCAGTGAGCAAATGAAGACCCTTTGAAGTCATATGGCATGGTACTCATTCCACGGGTTTCAACTACGCAGATTTTAGGTGTTCGTCCTTCAGCTAAAACATGCATGTGGAACCCAGAGTATGATCAACCATGAGAACGGGAGACGTGTTCAAATATGTCTCAGTTTTCCTCCCCTGGTACTCGGGTGCAACATTCCAGACGCTTTACTAACACTCTCCCCACTTGGAGAGTCAGTCCCTTTAACCTCCTGTTTGGCCCAGTTTGCAATTTCTGCGGAAGATGAACAGGAATAGCGAGAACCAATGAGAGACTAGCTGGAGGTGTCTGGACGGGCAAATTTAACTCTCATTTCCCACCAGGAAGAGGAAATAACCAAAGGCTCAGCGTGCCGTACCGGAACCAGATTAGGGCCTGAAGCCATCCTGCGGTGTTGCGGCCAGCTCAAAAGAAAGCGAGTTGAAGAAAGGAGCTCAGGGGCACTGTAATTCACAAACCTGCAGAGTTATAAATGACAGCTATCGTCCAAAAATATACTGAAGTAAGGCTGCCAGGAGGACTTGAAAGCGGGGCAGAATTGCAGGAATCCGATTTCAGGAGGTAGACTGGAATTGCATTGAAAGCATAGGAAAAGAGGCAGAACGTCCACAATGATGCACTTGGCCAAAAAGGGCGTATGCGTTTTTTCCTGAATATATTCAGGAAAAAACGCATACGCCCTTTTTGGCCAACCAAGCAAGCTTGCAAAGGAAATCTGCACTACAATGAAGTCTCACTTCCCCCGGGTCAAAAGGGCCATCTGAAAAAAGTGTAAAATCCAGAAAGGCAGGACACGACATGGAGAACTGGGAGCCTTGTTATGCTGATGGGCAGGATGTAAATTGCCAACAGCCACTCCGGAGAAGTGTATGGTGTTTCCTGAAACATCTAAAAAACAAAGCAACAGAGCCTAGGGCACTTCCACTTATGGTCCTATAGCTTAGGGAAATTAAAATCAAAAAGACACAGCCACCCCAAAGTTTGGGACGCCTCCGTTTACAAGAACCTCGTTTACCGTACAAGTTCAATATCACAGAAAGTGAAAAATGGATAAAGAACTTGTGGTACTTACGTACAATGCAGTATCACTCAGCAATGAAATCTATGTCATCAGGCCCGTAGCAGCATAATGAGTGGATTCAGGTATGATGATTCTAACTGAAATAAGTCACACAGAAAAAGAAACATCATAAGATATCACTAATACACGGAATGTAAACTTGGCTACATAGGAACTGTATTCCAAAACAGAACAGGGTCTCAAATTTAGAAAACCAACTTATGCTTGCTTAAGGGGAAAGGTGAGTTGGGGTGCTGCATAAAACCAGAGATTGAAATGAGCACAGATAAAGTTCCTTAAGCCAAATATGGAATAGACAAGAGCTACTCCTTGCTCAACGAAATGGACTCAAAACCCCATATTAAACGCCTAAGAATGTACCTGACTAGTAAGTATCTTAAAACCTATGGATTGCTATGTCTCCGAAAGAGAATCAAGCATGTGTACAGGGGCATAAACGCAGCAGTGATAGGATTGGAGAGGTTCGGTGAGCAAATGAAGACCCTTTGAAGTCATATTGCATGGTACCCATTCCACGGGTTTCAACTACCCAGGTTTAAGGTATTCTTCCTTCAGCTAAACCATGCATGTGGAACCTAGAGTATGATCAACCATGTGATCGGGAGACGTGTTCAAATATGTCTCAGTTTTCGTACCCTGGTACTCGGGTGCAACATTCCAGACGCTTTACTAACACTCTCCCCACTTGGAGAGTCAGTCCCTTTAACCTGCTGTTTGGCCCAGTTTGCAATTTCTGCGGAAGATGAACAGGAATAGCGAGAACCAATGAGAGGCTAGCTGGAGGTGTCTGGACGGGCAAATTTAACTCTCATTTCCCACCAGGAAGAGGAATTAACCAAAGGCTCAGCGTGCCGTGCCAGAAGCAGATTAGGGCCTGAAGCCATCCTGCGGTGTTGCGGCCAGGTCACAAGAAAGCGAGTTAAAGAAAGGAGCTCAGGAGCACTGTAATTCACAAACCTGCAGAGTTATAAATGACAGCTATCGTCCAAAAATAGACTGAAGTAAGGCTGCCAAGAGGACTTGAAAGCGGGGCAGAATTGCAGGAAACCGATTTCAGGAGGTAGACTGGAATTGCATTGAAAGCATAGGAAAAGAGGCAGAAGGTCCACAATGATGCACTTGGCCAAAAAGGGCGTATGCGTTTTTTCCTGAATATATTCAGGAAAAAACGCATACGCCCTTTTTGGCCAACCAAGCAAGCTTGCAAAGGAAATCTGCACTACAATGAAGTCTCACTTCCCCCCGGTCAAAAGGGCCATCTGAAAAAAGTGTAAAATCCAGAAAGGCAGGACAGGCCATGGAGAACTGGGAGCCTTGTTATGCTGATGGGCGGGATGTAAATTGCCAACAACCACTCAGGAGAAGTGTATGGTGTTTCCTGAAACATCTAAAAAACAAAGCAACAGAGCCTAGGGCACTTCCACTTATGGTCCTATAGCTTAGGGAATTTAAAATCAAAAAGACACAGCCACCCCAAAGTTTCGAACGGCTCTGTTTACAAGAACCTCGTTTACAGTACAAGTTCAACATCGCAGAAAGTGAAAAATGGATAAAAAAGTTGTGGTATTTACTTACAAAGCAATATCACTCAGCAATGAAATCTGTGTCATCAGGACCTTAGCAGCACAATGAGTGGATTCAGGTATGATGATTCTAACTGAAATAAGTCACACAGAAAAAGAAACATCATAAGATATCAGTAATACACGGAATGGAAACTTGGCTACACAGGAACTGAATTACAGAACAGAACAGGGTCTCAAATTTAGAAAACCAACTTATGCTTGCTTAAGGGTAAAGGTGAGTTGGGGTGCTGCATAAAACCAGAGATTGAAATGAGCACAGATAAAGTTCCTTAAGCCAAATATGGAATAGACAAGAGCTACTCCTTGCTCAACGAAATGGACTCAACACCGCATATTAAACGCCTAAGAATGTACCTGACTAGTAAGTATCTTAAAACCTATGGATTGCTATGTCTCCGAAAGAGAATCAAGCATGTGTACAGGGGCATAAACGCAGCAGTGATAGGATTGGAGAGGTTCGGTGAGCAAATGAAGACCCTTTGAAGTCATATTGCATGGTACCCATTCCACGGGTTTCAAATACACAGGTTTAAGGTAGTCTTCCTTCAGCTAAAACATGCATGTGGAACCCAAGTATGATCAACCATGTGAACGGGAGACGTGTTCAAATATGTCTCAGTTTTTCTCCCCTGGTACTCTGGTGCAACATTCCAGGCGCTTTACTAACACTCTCCCAACTTGGAAAGTCATCGCCTTTAACCTCCTGTTTGGCCCAGTTTGCAATTTCTGCGGAAGATGAACAGGAATAGCGAGAACCAATGAGAGCCTAGCTGGAGGTGTCTGGACGGGCAAATTTAACTCTCATTTCCCACCAGGAAGAGGAAATAACCAAAGGCTCAGCTTGCCGTGCCGGAACCAGATTAGGGCCTGAAGACATCCTGCGGTGTTGCGGCCAGGTCACAAGAAAGCGAGTTGAAGAAAGGAGCTCAGGGGCACTGTAATTCACAAACCTGCAGAGTTATAAATGACAGCTATCGTCCAAAAATAGACTGAAGTAAGGCTGCCAAGAGGACTTGAAAGCGGGGCAGAATTGCAGGAAACCGATTTCAGGAGGTAGACTGGAATTGCATTGAAAGCATAGGAAAAGAGGCAGAACGTCCACAATGATGCACTTGGTCAAAAAGGGCGTATGCGTTTTTTCCTGAATATATTCAGGAAAAAACGCATACGCCCTTTTTGGCCAACCAAGCAAGCTTGCAAAGGAAATCTGCACTACAATGAAGTCTCACTTCCCCCCGGTCAAAAGGGCCATCTGAAAAAAGTGTAAAATCCAGAAAGGAGGGACAGGCCATGGAGAACTGGGAGCCTTGTTATGCTGATGGGCGGGATGTAAATTGCCAACAACCACTGGGGAGAAGTGTATGGTGTTTCCTGAAACATCTAAAAAACAAAGCAACAGAGCCTAGGGCACTTCCACTTATGGTCCTATAGCTTAGGGAAATTAAAATCAAAAAGACACAGCCACCCCAAAGTTCGGAACGGCTCTGTTTACAAGAACCTCGTTTAAAGTACAAGTTCAACATCACAGAAAGTGAAAAATGGATAAAGAAGTTGTGGTATTCACTTACAAAGCAATATCACTCAGCAATGAAATCTATGTCATCAGGCCCTTAGCAGCACAATGAGTGGATTCAGGTATGATGATTCTAACTGAAATAAGTCACACAGAAAAAGAAACATCATAAGATATCAGTAATACACGGAATGGAAACTTGGCTACACAGGAACTGAATTACAGAACAGAACAGGGTCTCAAATTTAGAAAACCAACTTATGCTTGCTTAAGGGGAAAGGTGAGTTGGGGTGCTGCATAAAACCAGAGATTGAAATGAGCACAGATAAAGTTCCTTAAGCCAAATATGGAATAGACAAGAGCTACTCCTTGCTCAATGAAATGGACTCAACACCGCATATTAAACGCCTAAGAATGTACCTGACTAGTAAGTATCTTAAAACCTATGGATTGCTATGTCTCCGAAAGAGAATCAAGCATGTGTACAGGGGCATAAACGAAGCAGTGATAGGATTGGAGAGGTTCGGTGAGCAAATGAAGACCCTTTGAAGTCATATTGCATGGTACCCATTCCACGGGTTTCAACTACCCAGGTTTTAGGTATTCGTCCTTCAGCTAAAATATGCATGTGGAACCCAGAGTATGATCAATAATGAGATCGGGAGACGTGTTCAAATATGTCTCAGTTTTCCTCCCCTGGTACTCGGGTGCAACATTCCAGACGCTTTACTAACACTCTCCCCACTTGGAGAGTCAGTCCCTTTAACCTCCTGTTTGGCCCAGTTTGCAATTTCTGCGGAAGATGAACAGGAATAGCGAGAACCAATGAGAGACTAGCTGGAGGTGTCTGGACGGGCAAATTTAACTCTCATTTCCCACCAGGAAGAGGAATTAACCAAAGGCTCAGCGTGCCGTACCGGAACCAGATTAGGGCCTGAAGCCATCCTGCGGTGTTGCGGCCAGCTCAAAAGAAAGCGAGTTGAAGAAAGGAGCTCAGGGGCACTGTAATTCACAAACCTGCAGAGTTATAAATGACAGCTATCGTCCAAAAATAGACTGAAGTAAGGCTGCCAAGAGGACTTGAAAGCGGGGCAGAATTGCAGGAAACCGATTTCAGGAGGTAGACTGGAATTGCATTGAAAGCATAGGAAAAGAGGCAGAACGTCCACAATGATGCACTTGGCCAAAAAGTGCGTATGCGTTTTTTCCTGAATATATTCAGGAAAAAACGCATACGCCCTTTTTGGCCAACCAAGCAAGCTTGCAAAGGAAATCTGCACTACAATGAAGTCTCACTTCCCCCCGGTCAAAAGGGCCATCTGAAAACAGTGTAAAATCCAGAAAGGCAGGACAGGCCATGGAGAACTGGGAGCCTTGTTATGCTGATGGGCGGGATGTAAATTGCCAACAGACACTTGGGAGAAGTGTATGGTGTTTCCTGAAACATCTAAAAAACAAAGCAACAGAGGCTAGAGCACTGCCACTTATGGTCCTATAGCTTAGGGAAATTAAAATCAAAAAGACACAGCCACCCCAAAGTTTGGGACGCCTCTGTTTACAAGAACCTCGTTTACAGTACAAGTTCAACATCGCAGAAAGTGAAAAATGGATAAAGAAGTTGTGGTATTTACTTACAAAGCAATATCACTCAGCAATGAAATCTGTGTCATCAGGCCCTTAGCAGCACAATGAGTGGATTCAGGTATGATGATTCTAACTGAAATAAGTCACACAGAAAAAGAAACATCATAAGATATCAGTAATACACGGAATGTAAACTTGGCTACACAGGAACTGAATTACAGAACAGAACAGGGTCTCAAATTTAGAAAACCAACTTATGCTTGCTTTAGGGGAAAGGTGAGTTGGGGTGCTGCATAAAACCAGAGATTGAAATGAGCACAAAGTTCCTTAAGCCAAATATGGAATAGACAAGAGCTATTCCTTGCTCAACGAAATGGACTCAACACCGCATATTAAACGCCTAAGAATGTACCTGACTAGTAAGTATCTTAAAACCTATAGATTGCTATGTCTCCGAAAGAGAATCAAGCATGTGTACAGGGGCATAAACGCAGCAGTGATAGGATTGGAGAGGTTCAGTGAGCAAATGAAGACCCTTTGAAGTCATATGGCATGGTACTCATTCCACGGGTTTCAACTACGCAGATTTTAGGTATTCGTAATTCAGCTAAAACATGCATGTGGAACCCAGAGTATGATCAACCATGAGATCGGGAGACGTGTTCAAATATGTCTCAGTTTTCCTCCCCTGGTACTCGGGTGCAACATTCCAGACGCTTTACTAACACTCTCCCCACTTGGAGAGTCAGTCCCTTTAACCTCCTGTTTGGCCCAGTTTGCAATTTCTGCGGAAGATGAACAGGAATAGCGAGAACCAATGAGAGGCTAGCTGGAGGTGTCTGGACGGGCAAATTTAACTCTCATTTCCCACCAGGAAGAGGAAATAACCAAAGGCTCAGCGTGCCGTGCCGGAACCAGATTAGGGCCTGAAGCCATCCTGCGGTGTTGCGGCCAGCTCAAAAGAAAGCGAGTTGAAGAAAGGAGCTCAGGGGCACTGTAATTCACAAACCTGCAGAGTTATAAATGACAGCTATCGTCCAAAAATAGACTAAAGTAAGGCTGCCAAGAGGACTTGAAAGCGGGACAGAATTGCAGGAAACCGATTTCAGGAGGTAGACTGGAATTGCATTGAAAGCATAGGAAAAGAGGCAGAACGTCCACAATGATGCACTTGGCCAAAAAGGGTGTATGCGTTTTTTCCTGAATATATTCAGGATAAAACGCATACGCCCTTTTTGGCCAACCAAGCAAGCTTGCAAAGGAAATCTGCACTACAATGAAGTCTCACTTCCCCCCGGTCAAAAGGGCCATCTGAAAACAGTGTAAAATCCAGAAAGGCAGGACAGGCCATGGAGAACTGGGAGCCTTGTTATGCTGATGGGCGGGATGTAAATTGCCAACAGACACTTGGGAGAAGTGTATGGTGTTTCCTGAAACATCTAAAAAACAAAGCAACAGAGGCTAGGGCACTGCCACTTATGGTCCTATAGCTTAGGGAAATTAAAATCAAAAAGACACAGCCACCCCAAAGTTTGGGACGCCTCTGTTTACAAGAACCTCGTTTACAGTACAAGTTCAACATCGCAGAAAGTGAAAAATGGATAAAGAAGTTGTGGTATTTACTTACAAAGCAATATCACTCAGCAATGAAATCTGTGTCATCAGGCCCTTAGCAGCACAATGAGTGGATTCAGGTATGATGATTCTAACTGAAATAAGTCACACAGAAAAAGAAACATCATAAGATATCACTAATACACGGAATGTAAACTTGGCGACACAGGAACTGCATTCCAAAACAGAACAGGGTCTCAAATTTAGAAAACCAACTTATGCTTGCTTAAGGGGAAAGGTGAGTTGGGGTGCTGCATAAAACCAGAGATTGAAATGAGCACAGATAAAGTTCCTTAAGCCAAATATGGAATAGACAAGAGCTACTCCTTGCTCAACGAAATGGACTCAAAACCCCATATTAAACGCCTAAGAATGTACCTGACTAGTAAGTATCTTAAAACCTATGGATTGCTATGTCTCCGAAAGAGAATCAAGCATGTATACAGGGGCATAAACGCAGCAGTGATAGGATTGGAGAGGTTCGGTGAGCAAATGAAGACCCTTTGAAGTCATATTGCATGGCACCCATTCCACGGGTTTCAACTACCCAGGTTTAAGGTATTCTTCCTTCAGCTAAAACATGCATGTGGAACCTAGAGTATGATCAACCATGTCATCGGGAGACGTGTTCAAATATGTCTCAGTTTTCGTACCCTTGTACTCGGGTGCAACATTCCAGACGCTTTACTAACACTCTCCCCACTTGGAGAGTCAGTCCCTTTAACCTCCTGTTTGGCCCAGTTTGCAATTTCTGCGGAAGATGAACAGGAATAGCGAGAACCAATGAGAGGCTAGCTGGAGGTGTCTGGACGGGCAAATTTAACTCTCATTTCCCACCAGGAAGAGGAATTAACCAAAGGCTCAGCGTGCCGTGCCAGAACCAGATTAGGGCCTGAAGACATCCTGCGGTGTTGCGGCCAGGTCACAAGAAAGCGAGTTAAAGAAAGGAGCTCAGGAGCACTGTAATTCACAAACCTGCAGAGTTATAAATGACAGCTATCGTCCAAAAATAGACTGAAGTAAGGCTGCCAAGAGGAATTGAAAGCGGGGCAGAATTGCAGGAAACCGATTTCAGGAGGTAGACTGGAATTGCATTGAAAGCATAGGAAAAGAGGCAGAACGTCCACAATGATGCACTTGGCCAAAAAGGGCGTATGCGTTTTTTCCTGAATATATTCAGGAAAAAACGCATACGCCCTTTTTGGCCAACCAAGCAAGCTTGCAAAGGAAATCTGCACTACAATGAAGTCTCACTTCCCCCCGGTCAAAAGGGCCATCTGAAAAAAGTGTAAAATCCAGAAAGGCAGGACAGGCCATGGAGAACTGGGAGCCTTGTTATGCTGATGGGCGGGATGTAAATTGCCAACAACCACTCGGGAGAAGTGTATGGTGTTTCTTGAAACATCTAAAATACAAAGCAACAGAGCCTAGGGCACTTCCACTTATGGTCCTATAGCTTAGGGAATTTAAAATCAAAAAGACACAGCCACCCCAAAGTTTGGAACGGCTCTGTTTACAAGAACCTCGTTTACAGTACAAGTTCAACATCGCAGAAATTGAAAAATGGATAAAGAAGTTGTGGTATTTACTTACAAAGCAATATCACTCAGCAATGAAATCTGTGTCATCAGGCCCTTAGCAGCACAATGAGTGGATTCAGGTATGATGATTCTAACTGAAATAAGTCACACAGAAAAAGAAACATCATAAGATATCACTAATACACGGAATGTAAACTTGGCTACACAGGAACTGAATTACAGAACAGAACAGGGTCTCAAATTTAGAAAACCAACTTATGCTTGCTTAAGGGGAAAGGTGAGTTGGGGTGCTGCATAAAACCAGAGATTGAAATGAGCACAGATAAAGTTCCTTAAGCCAAATATGGAATAGACAAGAGCTACTCCTTGCTCAACGAAATGGACTCAACACCGCATATTAAACGCCTAAGAATGTACCTGACTAGTAAGTATCTTAAAACCTATGGATTGCTATGTCTCCGAAAGAGAATCAAGCATGTGTACAGGGGCATAAACGCAGCAGTGATAGGATTGGAGAGGTTCGGTGAGCAAATGAAGACCCTTTGAAGTCATATTGCATGGTACCCATTCCACGGGTTTCAAATACCCAGGTTTAAGGTATTCTTCCTTCAGCTAAAAGATGCATGTGGAACCCAAGTATGATCAACCATGTGAACGGGAGACGTGTTCAAATATGTCTCAGTTTTCCTCCCCTGGTACTCGGGTGCAACATTCCAGACGCTTTACTAACAGTCTCCCCACTTGGAGAGTCAGCGTCTTTAACCTCCTGTTTGGCCCAGTTTGCAATTTCTTGGAAGATGAACAGGAATAGCGAGAACCAATGAGAGACTAGCTGGAGGTGTCTGGACTGGCAAATTTAACTCTCATTTCCCACCAGGAAGAGGAAATAACCAAAGGCTCAGCGTGCCGTACCGGAACCAGATTAGGGCCTGAAGCCATCCTGCGGTGTTGCGGCCAGGTCACAAGAAAGTGAGTTGAAGAAAGGAGCTCAGGGGCACTGTAATTCACAAACCTGCAGAGTTATAAATGACAGCTATCGTCCAAAAATAGACTGAAGTAAGGCTGCCAAGAGGACTTGAAAGCGGGGCAGAATTGCAGGAAACCGATTTCAGGAGGTAGACTGGAATTGCATTGAAAGCATAGGAAAAGAGGCAGAACGTCCACAATGATGCACTTGGCCAAAAAGGGCGTATGCGTTTTTTCCTGAATATATTCAGGAAAAAACGCATACGCCCTTTTTGGCCAACCAAGCAAGCTTGCAAAGGAAATCTGCACTACAATGAAGTCTCACTTCCTCCCGGTCAAAAGGGCCATCTGAAAAAAGTGTAAAATCCAGAAAGGCAGGACAGGCCATGGAGAACTGGGAGCCTTGTTATGCTGATGGGCGGGATGTAAATTGCCAACAACCACTCGGGAGAAGTGTATGGTGTTTCTTGAAACATCTAAAATACAAAGCAACAGAGCCTAGGGCACTTCCACTTATGGTCCTATAGCTTAGGGAATTTAAAATCAAAAAGACACAGCCACCCCAAAGTTTGGAACGGCTCTGTTTACAAGAACCTCGTTTACAGTACAAGTTCAACATCGCAGAAATTGAAAAATGGATAAAGAAGTTGTGGTATTTACTTACAAAGCAATATCACTCAGCAATGAAATCTGTGTCATCAGGACCTTAGTAGCACAATGAGTGGATTCAGGTATGATGATTCTAACTGAAATAAGTCACACAGAAAAAGAAACATCATAAGATATCAGTAATACACGGAATGTAAACTTGGCTACACAGGAACTGAATTACAGAACAGAACAGGGTCTCAAATTTAGAAAACCAACTTATGCTTGCTTAAGGGGAAAGGTGAGTTGGGGTGCTGCATAAAACCAGAGATTGAAATGAGCACAGATAAAGTTCCTTAAGCCAAATATGGAATAGACAAGAGCTATTCCTTGCTCAACGAAATGGACTCAACACCGCATATTAAACGCCTAAGAATGTACCTGACTAGTAAGTATCTTAAAACCTATGGATTGCTATGTCTCCGAAAGAGAATCAAGCATGTGTACAGGGGCATAAACGCAGCAGTGATAGGATTGGAGAGGTTCGGTGAGCAAATGAAGACCCTTTGAAGTCATATTGCATGGTACCCATTCCACGGGTTTCAAATACCCAGGTTTAAGGTATTCTTCCTTCAGCTAAAAGATGCATGTGGAACCCAAGTATGATCAACCATGTGAACGGGGACGTGTTCAAATATGTCTCAGGTTTCCTCCCCTGGTACTCGGGTGCAACATTCCAGACGCTTTACTAACACTCTCCCCACTTGGAGAGTCAGCGTCTTTAACCTCCTGTTTGGCCCAGTTTGCAATTTCTTGGAAGATGAACAGGAATAGCGAGAACCAATGAGAGACTAGCTGGAGGTGTCTGGACTGGCAAATTTAACTCTCATTTCCCACCAGGAAGAGGAAATAACCAAAGGCTCAGCGTGCCGTACCGGAACCAGATAGGGCCTGAAGCCATCCTGCGGTGTTGCGGCCAGGTCACAAGAAAGCGAGTTGAAGAAAGGAGCTCAGGGGCACTGTAATTCACAAACCTGCAGAGTTATAAATGACAGCTATCGTCCAAAAATAGACTGAAGTAAGGCTGCCAAGAGGACTTGAAAGCGGGGCAGAATTGCAGGAAACCGATTTCAGGAGGTAGACTGGAATTGCATTGAAAGCATAGGAAAAGAGGCAGAACGTCCACAATGATGCACTTGGCCAAAAAGGGCGTATGCGTTTTTTCCTGAATATATTCAGGAAAAAACGCATACGCCCTTTTTGGCCAACCAAGCAAGCTTGCAAAGGAAATCTGCACTACAATGAAGTCTCACTTCCCCCCGGTCAAAAGGGCCATCTGAAAAAAGTGTAAAATCCAGAAAGGCACGACAGGCCATGGAGAACTGGGAGCCTTGTTATGCTGATGGGCGGGATGTAAATTGCCAACAGACACTCAGGAGAAGTGTATGGTGTTTCCTGAAACATCTAAAAAACAAAGCAACAGAGCCTAGGGCACTTCCACTTATGGTCCTATAGCTTAGGGAAATTAAAATCAAAAAGACACAGCCACCCCAAAGTTTGGGACGCCTCCGTTTACAAGAACCTCGTTTACCGTACAAGTTCAATATCACAGAAAGTGAAAAATGGATAAAGAACTTGTGGTACTTACGTACAATGCAGTATCACTCAGCAATGAAATCTATGTCATCAGGCCCGTAGCAGCATAATGAGTGGATTCAGGTACGATGATTCTAACTGAAATAAGTCACACAGAAAAAGAAACATCATAAGATATCAGTAATACACGGAATGTAAACTTGGCTACACAGGAACTGCATTCCAAAACAGAACAGGGTCTCAAATTTAGAAAACCAACTTATGCTTGCTTAAGGGGAAAGGTGAGTTGGGGTGCTGCATAAAACCAGAGATTGAAATGAGCACAGATAAAGTTCCTTAAGCCAAATATGGAATAGACAAGAGCTACTCCTTGCTCAACGAAATGGACTCAACACCCCATATTAAACGCCTAAGAATGTACCTGACTAGTAAGTATCTTAAAACCTATGGATTGCTATGTCTCTGAAAGAGAATCAAGCATGTGTACAGGGACATAAACGCAGCAGTGATAGGATTGGAGAGGTTCGGTGAGCAAATGAAGACCGTTTGAAGTCATATTGCATGGTATCCATTCCACGGGTTTCAACTACCCAGGTTTAAGGTATTCTTCCTTCAGCTAAAACATGCATGTGGAACCTAGAGTATGATCAACCATGTGATCGGGAGACGTGTTCAAATATGTCTCAGTTTTCGTACCCTGGTACTCGGGTGCAACATTCCAGACGCTTACTAACACTCTCCCCACTTGGAGAGTCAGTCCCTTTAACCTCCTGTTTGGCCCAGTTTGCAATTTCTGCGGAAGATGAACAGGAATAGCGAGAATCAATGAGAGACTAGCTGGAGGTTTTAGGATGGGCAAATTTAACTCTCATTTCCCACCAGGAAGAGGAATTAACCAAAGGCTCAGCGTGCCGTGCCAGAACCAGATTAGGGCCTGAAGACATCCTGCGGTGTTGCGGCCAGGTCACAAGAAAGCGAGTTGAAGAAAGGAGCTCAGGGGCACTGTAATTCACAAACCTGCAGAGTTATAAATGACAGCTATCGTCCAAAAATAGACTGAAGTAAGGCTGCCAAGAAGACTTGAAAGCGGGGCAGAATTGCAGGAAACCGATTTCAGGAGGTAGACTGGAATTGCATTGAAAGCATAGGAAAAGAGGCAGAACGTCCACAATGATGCACTTGGCCAAAAAGGGCGTATGCGTTTTTTCCTGAATATATTCAGGAAAAAACGCATACGCCCTTTTTGGCCAACCAAGCAAGCTTGCAAAGGAAATCTGCACTACAATGAAGTCTCACTTCCCCCCGGTCAAAAGGGCCATCTGAAAAAAGTGTAAAATCCAGAAAGGCAGGACAGGCCATGGAGAACTGGGAGCCTTGTTATGCTGATGGGCGGGATGTAAATTGCCAACAACCACTCGGGAGAAGTGTATGGTGTTTCCTGAAACATCTAAAAAACAAAGCAACAGAACCTAGGGCACTTCCACTTATGGTCCTATAGCTTAGGGAAATTAAAATCAAAAAGACACAGCCACCCCAAAGTTTGGAACGGCTCTGTTTACAAGAACCTCGTTTACAGTACAAGTTCAACATCGCAGAAAGTGAAAAATGGATAAAGAAGTTGTGGTATTTACTTACAAAGCAATATCACTCAGCAATGAAATCTGTGTCATCAGGCCCTTAGCAGCACAATGAGTGGATTCAGGTACGATGATTCTAACTGAAATAAGTCACACAGAAAAAGAAACATCATAAGATATCAGTAATACACGGAATGGAAACTTGGCTACACAGGAACTGAATTACAGAACAGAACAGGGCCTCAAATTTAGAAAACCAACTTATGCTTGCTTAAGGCAAAAGGTGAGTTGGGGTGCTGCATAAAACCAGAGATTGAAATGAGCACAGATAAAGTTCCTTAAGCCAAATATGGAATAGACAAGAGCTACTCCTTGCTCAACGAAATGGACTCAACACCGCATATTAAACGCCTAAGAATGTACCTGACTAGTAAGTATCTTAAAACCTATGGATTGCTATGTCTCCGAAAGAGAATCAAGCATGTGTACAGGGACATAAACGCAGCAGTGATAGGATTGGAGAGGTTCGGTGAGCAAATGAAGACCCTTTGAAGTCATATTGCATGGCACCCATTCCACGGATTTCAACTACCCAGGTTTAAGGTATTCTTCCTTCAGCTAAAACATGCATGTGGAACCTAGAGTATGATCAACCATGTGATCGGGAGACGTGTTCAAATATGTCTCAGTTTTCCTCCCCTGGTACTCGGGTGCAACATTCCAGACGCTTTACTAACACTCTCCCCACTTGGAGAGTCAGTCCCTTTAACCTCCTGTTTGGCCCAGTTTGCAATTTCTGCGGAAGATGAACAGGAATAGCGAGAACCAATGAGAGACTAGCTGGAGGTGTCTGGACGGGCAAATTTAACTCTCATTTCCCACCAGGAAGAGGAATTAACCAAAGGCTCAGCGTGCCGTGCCGGAACCAGATTAGGGCCTGAAGCCATCCTGCGGTGTTGCGGCCAGGTCACAAGAAAGCGAGTTTAAGAAAGGAGCTCAGGGGCACTGTAATTCACAAACCTGCAGAGTTATAAATGACAGCTATCGTCCAAAAATAGACTGAAGTAAGGCTGCCAAGAGGACTTGAAAGCGGGGCAGCATTGCAGGAAACCGATTTCAGGAGGTAGACTGGAATTGCATTGAAAGCATAGGAAAAGAGGCAGAACGTCCACAATGATGCACTTGGCCAAAAAGGGCGTATGCGTTTTTTCCTGAATATATTCAGGAAAAAACGCATACGCCCTTTTTGGCCAACCAAGCAAGCTTGCAAAGGAAATCTGCACTACAATGAAGTCTCACTTCCCCCCAGTCAAAAGGGCCATCTGTAAAAAGTGTAAAATCCAGAAAGGCAGGACAGGCCATGGAGAACTGGAAGCCTTGTTATGCTGATGGGCGGGATGTAAATTGCCAACAACCACTTGGGAGAAGTGTATGGTGTTTCCTGAAACATCTAAAAAACAAAGCAACAGAGCCTAGGGCACTTCCACTTATGGTCCTATAGCTTAGGGAAATTAAAATCAAAAAGACACAGCCACCTCAAAGTTTGGGACGCCTCCCTTTACAAGAACCTCGTTTACCGTACAAGTTCAACATCGCAGAAAGTGAAAAATGGATAAAGAAGTTGTGGTATTTACTTACAAAGCAATATCACTCAGCAATGAAATCTGTGTCATCAGGCCCTTAGCAGCACAATGAGTGGATTCAGGTATGATGATTCTAACTGAAATAAGTCACACAGAAAAAGAAACATCATAAGATATCAGTAATACACGGAATGGAAACTTGGCTACACAGGAACTGATTTACAGAACAGAACAGGGTCTCAAATTTAGAAAACCAACTTATGCTTGCTTAAGGGGAAAGGTGAGTTGGGGTGCTGCATAAAACCAGAGATTGAAATGAGCACAGATAAAGTTCCTTAAGCCAAATATGGAATAGACAAGAGCTACTCCTTGCTCAACGAAATGGACTCAACACCGCATATTAAACGCCTAAGAATGTACCTGTCTAGTAAGTATCTTAAAACCTATGGATTGCTATGTCTCCGAAAGAGAATCAAGCATGTGTACAGGGGCATAAACGCAGCAGTGATAGGATTGGAGAGGTTCGTGAGCAAATGAAGACCCTTTGAAGTCATATTGCATGGTACCCATTACACGGGTCTCAACTCTCCAGGTTTAAGGTATTCTTCCTTCAGCTAAAACATGCATGTGGAACCCAAGTATGATCAACCGTGTGAACGGTAGACGTGTTCAAATATGTCTCAGTTTTCCTCCCCTGGTACTCGGGTGCAACATTCCAGACGCTTTACTAACACTCTCCCCACTTGGAAAGTCAGCGCCTTTAACCTCCTGTTTGGCCCACTTTGCAATTTTTGTGGAAGATGAACAGGAATAGCGAGAACCAATGAGAGACTAGCTGGAGGTGTCTGGACGGGCAAATTTAACTCTCATTTCCCACCAGGAAGAGGAATTAACCAAAGGCTCAGCGTGCCGTGCCGGAACCAGATTAGGGCCTGAAGCCATCCTGCGGTGTTGCGGCCAGCTCACAAGAAAGCGAGTTGTAGAAAGGAGCTCAGGGGCACTGTAATTCACAAACCTGCAGAGTTATAAATGACAGCTATCGTCCAAAAATAGACTGAAGTAAGGCTGCCAAGAGGACTTGAAAGCGGGGCAGAATTGCAGGAAACCGATTTCAGGAGGTAGACTGAAATTGCATTGAAAGCATAGGAAAAGAGGCAGAACGTACACAAGGATGCACTTGGCCAAAAAGGGCGTATGCGTTTTTTCCTGAATATATTCAGGAAAAAACGCATACGCCCTTTTTGGCCAACCAAGCAAGCTTGCAAAGGAAATCTGCACTACAATGAAGTCTCACTTCCCCCCGGTCAAAAGGGCCATCTGAAAAAAGTGTAAAATCCAGAAAGGCAACAGGCCATTGAGAACTGGGAGCCTTGTTATGCTGATGGGCGGGATGTAAATTGCCAACAGACACTCGGGAGAAGTGTATGGTGTTTCCTGAAACATCTAAAATACAAAGCAACAGAACCTAGGGCACTTCCACTTATGGTCCTATAGCTTAGGGAAATTAAAATCAAAAAAAAACAGCCACCCAAAAGTTTGGAACGGCTCTGTTTACAAGAACCTCGTTTACAGTACAAGTTCAACATCGCAGAAAGTGAAAAATGGATAAAGAAGTTGTGGTATTTACTTACAAAGCAATATCACTCAGCAATGAAATCTGTGTCATCAGGCCCTTAGCAGCACAATGAGTGGATTCAGGTATGATGATTCTAACTGAAGTAAGTCACACAGAAAAAGAAACATCATAAGATATCAGTAATACACGGAATGTAAACTTGGCTACACAGGAACTGAATTACAGAACAGAACAGGGTCTCAAATTTAGAAAACCAACTTATGCTTGCTTAAGGGTAAAGGTGAGTTGGGGTGCTGCATAAAACCAGAGATTGAAATGAGCACAGATAAAGTTCCTTAAGTCAAATATGGAATAGACAAGAGCTACTCCTTGCTCAATGAAATGGACTCAACACCGCATATTAAACGCCTAAGAATGTACCTGACTAGTAAGTATCTTAAAACCTATGGATTGCTATGTCTCCGAAAGAGAATCAAGCATGTGTACAGGGGCATAAACGCAGCAGTGATAGGATTGGAGAGGTTCGGTGAGCAAATGAAGACCCTTTGAAGTCATATTGCATGGTACCCATTCCACGGGTCTTAACTCTCCAGGTTTAAGGTATTCTTCCTTCAGCTAAAACATGCATGTGGAACCCAAGTATGATCAACCATGTGATCGGGAGACGTGTTCAAATATGTCTCAGTTTTCCTCCCCTGGTACTCGGGTGCAACATTCCAGACGCTTTACTAACACTCTCCCCACTTGGAGAGTCAGTCCCTTTAACCTCCTGTTTGGCCCAGTTTGCAATTTCTGCGGAAGATGAACAGGAATAGCGAGAACCAATGAGAGACTAGCTGGAGGTGTCTGAACGGGCAAATTTAACTCTCATTTCCCACCAGGAAGAGGAATTAACCAAAGGCTCAGCATGCCAGGCCGGAACCAGATTAGGGCCTGAAGCCATCCTGCGGTGTTGCGGCCAGGTCACAAGAAAGCGAGTTGAAGAAAGGAGCTCAGGGGCACTGTAATTCACAAACCTGCAGAGTTATAAAAGTCAGCTATCGTCCAAAAATAGACTGAAGTAAGGCTGCCAAGAGGACTTGAAAGCGGGGCAGAATTGCAGGAAACCGATTTCAGGAGGTAGACTGGAATTGCATTGAAAGCATAGGAAAAGAGGCAGAACGTCCACAATGATGCACTTGGCCAAAAAGGGCGTATGCGTTTTTTCCTGAATATATTCAGGAAAAAACGCATACGCCCTTTTTGGCCAACCAAGCAAGCTTGCAAAGGAAATCTGCACTACAATGAAGTCTCACTTCCCCCCAGTCAAAAGGGCCATCTGAAAAAAGTGCAAAATCCAGAAAGGCAGGACAGGCCATGGAGAACTGGGAGCCTTGTTATGCTGATGGGCGGGATGTAAATTGCCAACAACCACTGGGGAGAAGTGTATGGTGTTTCCTGAAACATCTAAAAAACAAAGCAACAGAGCCTAGGGCACTGCCACTTATGGTCCTATAGCTTAGGGAAATTAAAATCAAAAAGACACAGCCACCCCAAAGTTTGGGACGCCTCTGTTTACAAGAACCTCGTTTACAGTACAAGTTCAACATCGCAGAAAGTGAAAAATGGATAAAGAAGTTGTGGTATTTACTTACAAAGCAATATCACTCAGCAATGAAATCTATGTCATCAGGCCCTTAGCAGCACAATGAGTGGATTCAGGTATGATGATTCTAACTGAAATAAGTCACACAGAAAAAGAAACATCATAAGATATCAGTAATACACGGAATGTAAACTTGGCTACACAGGAACTGAATTACAGAACAGAACAGGGTCTCAAATTTAGAAAAACAACTTATGCTTGCTTAAGGGTAAAGGTGAGTTGGGGTGCTGCATAAAACCAGAGATTGAAATGAGCACAGATAAAGTTCCTTAAGTCAAATATGGAATAGACAAGAGCTACTCCTTGCTCAACGAAATTGACTCAACACCGCATATTAAACGCCTAAGAATGTACCTGACTAGTAAGTATCGTAAAACCTATGGATTGCTATGTCTCCAAAAGAGAATCAAGCATGTGTACAGGGGCATAAACGTAGCAGTGATAGGATTGGAGAGGTTCGGTGAGCAAATGAAGACCCTTTGAAGTCATATTGCATGGTACCCATTACACGGGTCTCAACTCTCCAGGTTTAAGGTATTCTTCCTTCAGCTAAAACATGCATGTGGAACCCAAGTATGATCAACCATGTGAACGGGAGACGTGTTCAAATATGTCTCAGTTTTCCTCCCCTGGTACTCGGGTGCAACATTCCAGACGCTTTACTAACACTCTCCCCACTTGGAGAGTCAGCGCCTTTAACCTCCTGTTTGGCACAGTTTGCAATTCCTGCGGAAGATGAACAGGAATAGCGAGAACCAATGAGAGGCTAGCTGGAGGTGTCTGGACGGGCAAATTTAACTCTCATTTCCCACCAGGAAGAGGAAATAACCAAAGGCTCAGCGTGCCGTACCGGAACCAGATTAGGGCCTGAAGCCATCCTGCGGTGTTGCGGCCAGGTCACAAGAAAGGAAGTTGAAGAAAGGAGCTCAGGGGCACTGTAATTCACAAACCTGCAGAGTTATAAATGACAGCTATCGTCCAAAAATAGACTGAAGTAAGGCTGCCAAGAGGACTTGAAAGCGGGGCAGAATTGCAGGAAACCGATTTCAGGAGGTAGACTGGAATTGCATTGCAAGCATAGGAAAAGAGGCAGAACGTCCACAATGATGCACTTGTCCAAAAAGGGCGTATGCGTTTTTTCCTGAATATATTCAGGAAAAAACGCATACGCCCTTTTTGGCCAACCAAGCAAGCTTGCAAAGGAAATCTGCACTACAATGAAGTCTCACTTCCCCCCGGTCAAAAGGGCCATCTGAAAAAAGTGTAAAATCCAGAAAGGCAGGACAGGCCATGGAGAACTGGGAGCCTTGTTATGCTGATGGGCGGGATGTAAATTGCCAACAACCACTCGGGAGAAGTGTATGGTGTTTCCTGAACCATCTAAAAAACAAAGCAACAGAACCTAGGGCACTTCCACTTATGGTCCTATAGCTTAGGGAAATTAAAATCAAAAAGACACAGCCACCCCAAAGTTTGGAACGGCTCTGTTTACAAGAACCTCGTTTACAGTACAAGTTCAACATCGCAGAAAGTGAAAAATGGATAAAGAAGTTGTGGTATTTACTTACAAAGCAATATCACTCAGCAATGAAATCTGTGTCATCAGGCCCTTAGCAGCACAATGAGTGGATTCAGGTATGATGATTCTAACTGAAGTAAGTCACACAGAAAAAGAAACATCATAAGATATCAGTAATACACGGAATGTAAACTTGGCTACACAGGAACTGAATTACAGAACAGAACAGGGTCTCAAATTTAGAAAACCAACTTATGCTTGCTTAAGTGTAAAGGTGAGTTGGGGTGCTGCATAAAACCAGAGATTGAAATGAGCACAGATAAAGTTCCTTAAGTCAAATATGGAATAGACAAGAGCTGCTCCTTGCTCAACGAAATGGACTCAACACCGCATATTAAACGCCTAAGAATGTACCTGTCTAGTAAGTATCTTAAAACCTATGGATTGCTATGTCTCCGAAAGAGAATCAAGCATGTGTACAGGGGCATAAACGCAGCAGTGATAGGATTGGAGAGGTTCGGTGAGCAAATGAAGACCCTTTGAAGTCATATTGCATGGTACCCATTACACGGGTCTTAACTCTCCAGGTTTAAGGTATTCTTCCTTCAGCTAAAACATGCATGTGAAACCCAAGTATGATCAACCATGTGAACGGGAGACGTGTTCAAATATGTCTCAGTTTTCCTCCCCTGGTACTCGGGTGCAACATTCCAGACGCTTTACTAACACTCTCCCCACTTGGAGAGTCAGCGCCTTTAACCTCCTGTTTGGCCCAGTTTGCAATTTCTGCGGAAGATGAACAGGAATAGCGAGAACCAATGAGAGACTAGCTGGAGGTGTCTGGACGGGCAAATTTAACTCTCATTTCCCACCAGGAAGAGAAAATAACCAAAGGCTCAGCGTGCCGTGCCGGAACCAGATTAGGGCCTGAAGCCATCCTGCGGTGTTGCGGCCAGCTCACAAGAAACCAAGTTGAACAAAGGAGCTCAGGGGCACTGTAATGCACAAACCTGCAGAGTTATAAATGACAGCTATCGTCCAAAAATAGACTGAAGTAAGGCTGCCAAGAGGACTTGAAAGCGGGGCAGAATTGCAGGAAACCGATTTCAGGAGGTAGACTGGAATTGCATTGCAAGCATAGGAAAAGAGGCAGAACGTCCACAATGATGCACTTGGCCAAAAAGGGCGTATGCGTTTTTTCCTGAATATATTCAGGAAAAAACGCATACGCCCTTTTTGGCCAACCAAGCAAGCTTGCAAAGGAAATCTGCACTACAATGAAGTCTCACTTCCCCCCGGTCAAAAGGGCCATCTGAAAAAAGTGTAAAATCCAGAAAGGCAGGACAGGCCATGGAGAACTGGGAGCCTTGTTATGCTGATGGGCGGGATGTAAATTGCCAACAACCACTCGGGAGAAGTGTATGGTGTTTCCTGAAACATCTAAAAAACAAAGCAACAGAACCTAGGGCACTTCCACTTATGGTCCTATAGCTTAGGGAAATTAAAATCAAAAAGACACAGCCACCCCAAAGTTTGGAACGGCTCTGTTTACAAGAACCTCGTTTACAGTACAAGTTCAACATCACAGAAAGTGAAAAATGGATAAAGATGTTGTGGTATTTACTTACAAAGCAATATCACTCAGCAATGAAATCTGTGTCATCAGGCCCTTAGCAGCACAATGAGTGGATTCAGGTATGATGATTCTAACTGAAATAAGTCACACAGAAAAAGAAACATCATAAGATATCAGTAATACACGGAATGTAAACTTGGCTACACAGGAACTGAATTACAGAACAGAACAGGGCCTCAAATTTAGAAAACCAACTTATGCTTGCTTAAGGCGAAAGGTGAGTTGGGGTGCTGCATAAAACCACAGATTGAAATGAGCACAGATAAAGTTCCTTAAGCCAAATATGGAATAGACAAGAGCTACTCCTTGCTCAACGAAATGGACTCAACACTGCATATTAAACGCCTAAGAATGTACCTGACTAGTAAGTATCTTAAAACCTATGGATTGCTATGTCTCCGAAAGAGAATCAAGCATGTGTACAGGGGCATAAACGCAGCAGTGATAGGATTGGAGAGGTTCGGTGAGCAAATGAAGACCCTTTGAAGTCATATTGCATGGCACCCATTCCACGGATTTCAACTACCCAGGTTTAAGGTATTCTTCCTTCAGCTAAAACATGCATGTGGAACCTAGAGTATGATCAACCATGTGATCGGGAGACGTGTTCAAATATGTCTCAGTTTTCCTCCCCTGGTACTCGGGTGCAACATTCCAGACGCTTTACTAACACTCTCCCCACTTGGAGAGTCAGCGCCTTTAACCTCCTGTTTGGCCCAGTTTGCAATTTCTGCGGAAGATGAACAGGAATAGCGAGAACCAATGAGAGACTAGCTGGAGGTGTCTGGACGGGCAAATTTAACTCTCATTTCCCACCAGGAAGAGGAATTAACCAAAGGCTCAGCGTGCCGTGCCGGAACCAGATTAGGGCCTGAAGCCATCCTGTGGTGTTGCGGCCAGCTCACAAGAAAGCGAGTTGTAGAAAGGAGCTCAGGGGCACTGTAATTCACAAACCTGCAGAGTTATAAATGACAGCTATCGTCCAAAAATATACTGAAGTAAGGCTGCCAAGAGGACTTGAAAGCGGGGCAGCATTGCAGGAAACCGATTTCAGGAGGTAGACTGAAATTGCATTGAAAGCATAGGAAAAGAGGCAGAACGTACACAAGGATGCACTTGGCCAAAAAGGGCGTATGCGTTTTTTCCTGAATATATTCAGGAAAAAACGCATACGCCCTTTTTGGCCAACCAAGCAAGCTTGCAAAGGAAATCTGCACTACAATGAAGTCTCACTTCCCCCCGGTCAAAAGGGCCATCTGAAAAAAGTGTAAAATCCAGAAAGGCAACAGGCCATTGAGAACTGCGAGCCTTGTTATGCTGATGGGCGGGATGTAAATTGCCAACAGACACTTGGGAGAAGTGTATGGTGTTTCCTGAAACATCTAAAACACAAAGCAACAGAGCCTAGGGCACTTCCACTTATGGTCCTATAGCTTAGGGAAATTAAAATCAAAAAGACACAGCCACCCCAAAGCTTGGAACGGCTCTGTTTACAAGAACCTCGTTTACAGTACAAGTTCAACATCGCAGAAAGTGAAAAATGGATAAAGAAGTTGTGGTATTCACTTACAAAGCAATATCACTCAGCAATGAAATCTATGTCATCAGGCCCTTAGCAGCACAATGAGTGGATTCAGGTATGATGATTCTAACTGAAATAAGTCACACAGAAAAAGAAACATCATAAGATATCAGTAATACACGGAATGGAAACTTGGCTACACAGGAACTGAATTACAGAACAGAACAGGGTCTCAAATTTAGAAAACCAACTTATTCTTGCTTAAGGGTAAAGGTGAGTTGGGGTGCTGCATAAAACCAGAGATTGAAATGAGCACAGATAAAGTTCCTTAAGCCAAATATGGAATAGACAAGAGCTACTCCTTGCTCAACGAAATGGACTCAACACCCCATATTAAACGCCTAAGAATGTACCTGACTAGTAAGTATCTTAAAACCTATGGATTGCTATGTCTCCGAAAGAGAATCAAGCATGTGTACAGGGGCATAAACGCAGCAGTGATAGGATTGGAGAGGTTCGGTGAGCAAATGAAGACCCTTTGAAATCATATTGCATGGTACCCATTCCACGGGTTTCAACTACCCAGTTTTAAGGTATTCTTCCTTCAGCTAAAACATGCATGTGAAACCTAGAGTATGATCAACCATGTGATCGGGAGACGTGTTCAAATATGTCTCAGTTTTCCTCCCCTGGTACTCGGGTGCAACATTCCAGACGCTTTACTAACACTCTCCCCACTTGGAGAGTCAGTCCCTTTAACCTCCTGTTTGGCCCAGTTTGCAATTTCTGCGGAAGATGAACAGGAATAGCGAGAACCAATGAGAGACTAGCTGGAGGTGTCTGAACGGGCAAATTTAACTCTCATTTCCCACCAGGAAGAGGAATTAACCAAAGGCTCAGCATGCCAGGCCGGAACCAGATTAGGGCCTGAAGCCATCCTGCGGTGTTGCGGCCAGGTCACAAGAAAGCGAGTTGAAGAAAGGAGCTCAGGGGCACTGTAATTCACAAACCTGCAGAGTTATAAAAGACAGCTATCGTCCAAAAATAGACTGAAGTAAGGCTGCCAAGAGGACTTGAAAGCGGGGCAGAATTGCAGGAAACCGATTTCAGGAGGTAGACTGGAATTGCATTGAAAGCATAGGAAAAGAGGCAGAACGTCCACAATGATGCACTTGGCCAAAAAGGGCGTATGCGTTTTTTCCTGAATATATTCAGGAAAAAACGCATACGCCCTTTTTGGCCAACCAAGCAAGCTTGCAAAGGAAATCTGCACTACAATGAAGTCTCACTTCCCCCCGGTCAAAAGGGCCATCTGAAAAAAGTGCAAAATCCAGAAAGGCAGGACAGGCCATGGAGAACTGGGAGCCTTGTTATGCTGATGGGCGGGATGTAAATTGCCAACAACCACTCGGGAGAAGTGTATGGTGTTTCCTGAAACATCTAAAAAACAAAGCAACAGAGCCTAGGGCACTGCCACTTATGGTCCTATAGCTTAGGGAAATTAAAATCAAAAAGACACAGCCACCCCAAAGTTTGGGACGCCTCTGTTTACAAGAACCTCGTTTACAGTACAAGTTCAACATCGCAGAAAATGAAAAATGGAAAAAGAAGTTGTGGTATTTACTTACAAAGCAATATCACTCAGCAATGAAATCTGTGTCATCAGGCCCTTAGCAGCACAATGAGTGGATTCAGGTATGATGATTCTAACTGAAGTAAGTCACACAGAAAAAGAAACATCATAAGATATCAGTAATACACGGAATGTAAACTTGGCTACACAGGAACTGAATTACAGAACAGAACAGGGTCTCAAATTTAGAAAAACAACTTATGCTTGCTTAAGGGTAAAGGTGAGTTGGGGTGCTGCATAAAACCAGAGATTGAAATGAGCACAGATAAAGTTCCTTAAGTCAAATATGGAATAGACAAGAGCTGCTCCTTGCTCAACGAAATTGACTCAACACCGCATATTAAACGCCTAAGAATGTACCTGACTAGTAAGTATCGTAAAACCTATGGATTGCTATGTCTCCAAAAGAGAATCAAGCATGTGTACAGGGGCATAAACGTAGCAGTGATAGGATTGGAGAGGTTCGGTGAGCAAATGAAGACCCTTTGAAGTCATATTGCATGGTACCCATTACACGGGTCTCAACTCTCCAGGTTTAAGGTATTCTTCCTTCAGCTAAAACATGCATGTGGAACCCAAGTATGATCAACCATGTGAACGGGAGACGTGTTCAAATATGTCTCAGTTTTCCTCCCCTGGTACTCGGGTGCAACATTCCAGACGCTTTACTAACACTCTCCCCACTTGGAAAGTCAGCGCCTTTAACCTCCTGTTTGGCACAGTTTGCAATTCCTGCGGAAGATGAACAGGAATAGCGAGAACCAATGAGAGGCTAGCTGGAGGTGTCTGGACGGGCAAATTTAACTCTCATTTCCCACCAGGAAGAGGAAATAACCAAAGGCTCAGCGTGCCGTACCGGAACCAGATTAGGGCCTGAAGCCATCCTGCGGTGTTGCGGCCAGGTCACAAGAAAGCAAGTTGAAGAAAGGAGCTCAGGGGCACTGTAATTCACAAACCTGCAGAGTTATAAATGACAGCTATCGTCCAAAAATAGACTGAAGTAAGGCTGCCAAGAGGACTTGAAAGCGGGGCAGAATTGCAGGAAACCGATTTCAGGAGGTAGACTGGAATTGCATTGCAAGCATAGGAAAAGAGGCAGAACGTCCACAATGATGCACTTGGCCAAAAAGGGCGTATGCGTTTTTTCCTGAATATATTCAGGAAAAAACGCATATGCCCTTTTTGGCCAACGAAGCAAGCTTGCAAAGGAAATCTGCACTACAATGAAGTCTCACTTCCCCCCGGTCAAAAGGGCCATCTGAAAAAAGTGTAAAATCCAGAAAGGCAGGACAGGCCATGGAGAACTGGGAGCCTTGTTATGCTGATGGGCGGGATGTAAATTGCCAACAACCACTCGGGAGAAGTGTATGGTGTTTCCTGAACCATCTAAAAAACAAAGCAACAGAACCTAGGGCACTTCCACTTATGGTCCTATAGCTTAGGGAAATTAAAATCAAAAAGACACAGCCACCCCAAAGTTTGGAACGGCTCTGTTTACAAGAACCTCGTTTACAGTACAAGTTCAACATCGCAGAAAGTGAAAAATGGATAAAGAAGTTGTGGTATTTACTTACAAAGCAATATCACTCAGCAATGAAATCTGTGTCATCAGGCCCTTAGCAGCACAATGAGTGGATTCAGGTATGATGATTCTAACTGAAGTAAGTCACACAGAAAAAGAAACATCATAAGATATCAGTAATACACGGAATGTAAACTTGGCTACACAGGAACTGAATTACAGAACAGAACAGGGTCTCAAATTTAGAAAACCAACTTATGCTTGCTTAAGTGTAAAGGTGAGTTGGGGTGCTGCATAAAACCAGAGATTGAAATGAGCACAGATAAAGTTCCTTAAGTCAAATATGGAATAGACAAGAGCTACTCCTTGCTCAACGAAATGGACTCAACACCGCATATTAAACGCCTAAGAATGTACCTGTCTAGTAAGTATCTTAAAACCTATGGATTGCTATGTCTCCGAAAGAGAATCAAGCATGTGTACAGGGGCATAAACGCAGCAGTGATAGGATTGGAGAGGTTCGGTGAGCAAATGAAGACCCTTTGAAGTCATATTGCATGGTACCCATTACACGGGTCTTAACTCTCCAGGTTTAAGGTATTCTTCCTTCAGCTAAAACATGCATGTGGAACCCAAGTATGATCAACCATCTGAACGGGAGACGTGTTCAAATATGTCTCAGTTTTCCTCCCCTGGTACTCGGGTGCAACATTCCAGACGCTTTACTAACACTCTCCCCACTTGGAGAGTCAGTCCCTTTAACCTCCTGTTTGGCCCAGTTTGCAATTTCTGCGGAAGATGAACAGGAATAGCGAGAACCAATGAGAGACTAGCTGGAGGTGTCTGGACGGGCAAATTTAACTCTCATTTCCCACCAGGAAGAGAAAATAACCAAAGGCTCAGCGTGCCGTGCCGGAACCAGATTAGGGCCTGAAGCCATCCTGCGGTGTTGCGGCCAGCTCACAAGAAACCAAGTTGAACAAAGGAGCTCAGGGGCACTGTAATTCACAAACCTGCAGAGTTATAAATGACAGCTATCGTCCAAAAATAGACTGAAGTAAGGCTGCCAAGAGGACTTGAAAGCGGGGCAGAATTGCAGGAAACCGATTTCAGGAGGTAGACTGGAATTGCATTGCAAGCATAGGAAAAGAGGCAGAACGTCCACAATGATGCACTTGGCCAAAAAGGGCGTATGCGTTTTTTCCTGAATATATTCAGGAAAAAACGCATACGCCCTTTTTGGCCAACCAAGCAAGCTTGCAAAGGAAATCTGCACTACAATGAAGTCTCACTTCCCCCCGGTCAAAAGGGCCATCTGAAAAAAGTGTAAAATCCAGAAAGGCAGGACAGGCCATGGAGAACTGGGAGCCTTGTTATGCTGATGGGCGGGATGTAAATTGCCAACAACCACTCGGGAGAAGTGTATGGTGTTTCCTGAAACATCTAAAAAACAAAGCAACAGAACCTAGGGCACTTCCACTTATGGTCCTATAGCTTAGGGAAATTAAAATCAAAAAGACACAGCCACCCCAAAGTTTGGAACGGCTCTGTTTACAAGAACCTCGTTTACAGTACAAGTTCAACATCGCAGAAAGTGAAAAATGGATAAAGAAGTTGTGGTATTTACTTACAAAGCAATATCACTCAGCAATGAAATCTGTGTCATCAGGCCCTTAGCAGCACAATGAGTGGATTCAGGTATGATGATTCTAACTGAAGTAAGTCACACAGAAAAAGAAACATCATAAGATATCAGTAATACACGGAATGTAAACTTGGCTACACAGGAACTGAATTACAGAACAGAACAGGGTCTCAAATTTAGAACACCAACTTATGCTTGCTTAAGTGTAAAGGTGAGTTGGGGTGCTGCATAAAACCAGAGATTGAAATGAGCACAGATAAAGTTCCTTAAGTCAAATATGGAATAGACAAGAGCTACTCCTTGCTCAACGAAATGGACTCAACACCGCATATTAAACGCCTAAGAACGTACCTGACTAGTAAGTATCTTAAAACCTATGGATTGCTATGTCTCCGAAAGAGAATCAAGCATGTGTACAGGGGCATAAACGCAGCAGTGATAGGATTGGAGAGGTTCGGTGAGCAAATGAAGACCCTTTGAAGTCATATTGCATGGTACCCATTACACGGGTCTTAACTCTCCAGGTTTAAGGTATTCTTCCTTCAGCTAAAACATGCATGTGAAACCCAAGTATGATCAACCATCTGAATGGGAGACGTTTTCAAATATGTCTCAGTTTTCCTCCCCTGGTACTCGGGTGCAACATTCCAGACGCTTTACTAACACTCTCCCCACTTGGAGAGTCAGCGCCTTTAACCTCCTGTTTGGCCCAGTTTGCAATTTCTGCGGAAGATGAACAGGAATAGCGAGAACCAATGAGAGACTAGCTGGAGGTGTCTGGACGGGCAAATTTAACTCTCATTTCCCACCAGGAAGAGGAAATAACCAAAGGCTCAGCGTGCCGTGCCGGAACCAGATTAGGGCCTGAAGCCATCCTGCGGTGTTCCGGCCAGCTCACAAGAAAGCAAGTTGAACAAAGGAGCTCAGGGGCACTGTAATTCACACACCTGCAGAGTTATAAATGACAGCTATCGTCCAAAAATAGACTGAAGTAAGGCTGCCAAGAGGACTTGAAAGCGGGGCAGAATTGCAGGAAACCGATTTCAGGAGGTAGACTGGAATTGCATTGAAAGCATAGGAAAAGAGGCAGAACGTCCACAATGATGCACTTGGCCAAAAAGGGCGTATGCGTTTTTTCCTGAATATATTCAGGAAAAAACGCATACGCCCTTTTTGGCCAACCAAGCAAGCTTGCAAAGGAAATCTGCACTACAATGAAGTCTCACTTCCCCCCGGTCAAAAGGGCCATCTGAAAAAAGTGTAAAATCCAGAAAGGCAGGACAGGCCATGGAGAACTGGGAGCCTTGTTATGCTGATGGGCGGGATGTAAATTGCCAACAACCACTGGGGAGAAGTGTATGGTGTTTCCTGAAACATCTAAAAAACAAAGCAACAGAACCTAGGGCACTTCCACTTATGGTCCTATAGCTTAGGGAAATTAAAATCAAAAAGACACAGCCACCCCAAAGTTTGGAATGGCTCTGTTTACAAGAACCTCGTTTACAGTACAAGTTCAACATCGCAGAAAGTGAAAAATGGATAAAGAAGTTGTTGTATTTACTTACAAAGCAATATCACTCAGCAATGAAATCTGTGTCATCAGGCCCTTAGCAGCACAATGAGTGGATTCAGGTATGATGATTCTAACTGAAATAAGTCACACAGAAAAAGAAATATCATAAGATATCAGTAATACACGGAATGTAAACTTGGCTACACAGGAACTGAATTACAGAACAGAACAGGGTCTCAAATTTAGAAAACCAACTTATTCTTGCTTAAGGGTAAAGGTGAGTTGGGGTGCTGCATAAAACCAGAGATTGAAATGAGCACAGATAAAGTTCCTTAAGCCAAATATGGAATAGACAAGAGCTACTCCTTGCTCAACGAAATGGACTCAACACCCCATATTAAACGCCTAAGAATGTACCTGACTAGTAAGTATCTTAAAACCTATGGATTGCTATGTCTCCGAAAGAGAATCAAGCATGTGTACAGGGGCATAAACGCAGCAGTGATAGGATTGGAGAGGTTCGGTGAGCAAATGAAGACCCTTTGAAATCATACTGCATGGTACCCATTCCACGGGTTTCAACTACCCAGGTTTAAGGTATTCTTCCTTCAGCTAAAACATGCATGTGGAACCTAGAGTATGATCAACCATGTGATCGGGAGACGTGTTCAAATATGTCTCAGTTTTCCTCCCCTGGTACTCGGGTGCAACATTCCAGACGCTTTACTAACACTCTCCCCACTTGGAGAGTCAGTCCCTTTAACCTCCTGTTTGGCCCAGTTTGCAATTTCTGCGGAAGATGAACAGGAATAGCGAGAACCAATGAGAGACTAGCTGGAGGTGTCTGAACGGGCAAATTTAACTCTCATTTCCCACCAGGAAGAGGAATTAACCAAAGGCTCAGCATGCCGGGCCGGAACCAGATTAGGGCCTGAAGCCATCCTGCGGTGTTGCGGCCAGGTCACAAGAAAGCGAGTTGAAGAAAGGAGCTCAGGGGCACTGTAATTCACAAACCTGCAGAGTTATAAATGACAGCTATCGTCCAAACATAGACTGAAGTAAGGCTGCCAAGAGGACTTGAAAGCTGGGAAGAATTGCAGGAAACCGATTTCAGGAGGTAGACTGGAATTGCATTGAAAGCATAGGAAAAGAGGCAGAACGTCCACAATGATGCACTTGGCCAAAAAGGGCGTATGCGTTTTTTCCTGAATATATTCAGGAAAAAACGCATACGCCCTTTTTGGCCAACCAAGCAAGCTTGCAAAGGAAATCTGCACTACAATGAAGTCTCACTTCCCCCCGGTCAAAAGGGCCATCTGAAAAAAGTGTAAAATCCAGAAAGGCAACAGGCCATTGAGAACTGGGAGCCTTGTTATGCTGATGGGCGGGATGTAAATTGCCAACAGACACTTGGGAGAAGTGTATGGTGTTTCCTGAAACATCTAAAAAACAAAGCAACAGAGCCTAGGGCACTTCCACTTATGGTCCTATAGCTTAGGGAAATTAAAATCAAAAAGACACAGCCACCCCAAAGTTTGGAACGGCTCTGTTTACAAGAACCTCGTTTACAGTACAAGTTCAACATCGCAGAAAGTGAAAAATGGATAAAGAACTTGTGGTACTTATGTACAATGCAGTATCACTCAGCAATGAAATCTATGTCATCAGGCCCTTAGCAGCACAATGAGTGGATTCAGGTATGATGATTCTAACTGAAATAAGTCACACAGAAAAAGAAACATCATAAGATATCAGTAATACACGGAATGGAAACTTGGCTACACAGGAACTGAATTACAGAACAGAACAGGGTCTCAAATTTAGAAAACCAACTTATGCTTGCTTAAGGGTAAAGGTGAGTTGGGGTGCTGCATAAAACCAGAGATTGAAATGAGCACAGATAAAGTTCCTTAAGCCAAATATGGAATAGACAAGAGCTACTCCTTGCTCAACGAAATGGACTCAACACCGCATATTAAACGCCTAAGAATGTACCTGACTTGTAAGTATCTTTAAACCTATGGATTGCTATGTCTCCGAAAGAGAATCAAGCATGTGTACAGGGGCATAAACGCAGCAGTGATAGGATTGGAGAGGTTCGGTGAGAAAATGAAGACCCTTTGAAGTCATATTGCATGGTACCCATTCCACGGGTTTCAACTACCCAGGTTTAAGGTATTCTTCCTTCAGCTAAAACATGCATGTGGAACCTAGAGTATGATCAACCATGTGATCGGGAGACGTGTTCAAATATGTCTCAGTTTTCCTCCCCTGGTACTCGGGTGCAACATTCCAGACGCTTTACTAACACTCTCCCCACTTGGAGAGTCAGTCCCTTTAACCTCCTGTTTGGCCCAGTTTGCAATTTCTGCGGAAGATGAACAGGAATAGCGAGAACCAATGAGAGGCTAGCTGGAGGTGTCTGGACGGGCAAATTTAACTCTCATTTCCCACCAGGAAGAGGAATTAACCAAAGGCTCAGCATGCCGGGCCGGAACCAGATTAGGGCCTGAAGCCATCCTGCGGTGTTGCGGCCAGCTCACAAGAAAGCGAGTTGAAGAAAGGAGCTCAGGGGCACTGTAATTCACAAACCTGCAGAGTTATAAATGACAGCTATCGTCCAAACATAGACTGAAGTAAGGCTGCCAAGAGGACTTGAAAGCGGGGCAGAATTGCAGGAAACCGATTTCAGGAGGTAGACTGGAATTGCATTGAAAGCATAGGAAAAGAGGCAGAACGTCCACAATGATGCACTTGGCCAAAAAGGGCGTATGCGTTTTTTCCTGAATATATTCAGGAAAAAACGCATACGCCCTTTTTGGCCAACCAAGCAAGCTTGCAAAGGAAATCTGCACTACAATGAAGTCTCACTTCCCCCCGGTCAAAAGGGCCATCTGAAAAAAGTGTAAAATCCAGAAAGGCAACAGGCCATTGAGAACTGGGAGCCTTGTTATGCTGATGGGCGGGATGTAAATTGCCAACAGACACTTGGGAGAAGTGTATGGTGTTTCCTGAAACATCTAAAAAACAAAGCAACAGAGCCTAGGGCACTTCCACTTATGGTCCTATAGCTTAGGGAAATTAAAATCAAAAAGACACAGCCACCCCAAAGTTTGGAACAGCTATGTTTACAAGAACCTCGTTTACAGTACAAGTTCAACATCGCAGAAAGTGAAAAATGGATAAAGAACTTGTGGTACTTACGTACAATGCAGTATCACTCAGCAATGAAATCTATGTCATCAGGCCCTTAGCATCACAATGAGTGGATTCAGGTATGATGATTCTAACTGAAATAAGTCACACAGAAAAAGAAACATCATAAGATATCAGTAATACACGGAATGGAAACTTGGCTACACAGGAACTGAATTACAGAACAGAACAGGGTCTCAAATTTAGAAAAACAACTTATGCTTGCTTAAGGGTAAAGGTGAGTTGGGGTGCTGCATAAAACCAGAGATTGAAATGAGCACAGATAAAGTTCCTTAAGCCAAATATGGAATAGACAAGAGCTACTCCTTGCTCAACGAAATGGACTCAACACCACATATTAAACGCCTAAGAATGTACCTGACTTGTAAGTATCTTAAAACCTATGGATTGCTATGTCTCCGAAAGAGAATCAAGCATGTGTACAGGGGCATAAACGCAGCAGTGATAGGATTGGAGAGGTTCGGTGAGCAAATGAAGACCCTTTGAAGTCATATTGCATGGTACCCATTACACGGGTCTCAACTCTCCAGGTTTAAGGTATTCTTCCTTCAGCTAAAACATGCATGTGGAACCCAAGTATGATCAACCATGTGAACGGGAGACGTGTTCAAATATGTCTCAGTTTTCCTCCCCTGGTACTCGGGTGCAACATTCCAGACGCTTTACTAACACGCTCCCCACTTGGAGAGTCAGCGCCTTTAACCTCCTGTTTGGCCCAGTTTGCAATTTCTGCGGAAGATAAACAGGAATAGCGAGAACCAATGAGAGGCTAGCTGGAGGTGTCTGGACGGGCAAATTTAACTCTCATTTCCCACCAGGAAGAGGAATTAACCAAAGGCTCAGCGTGCCGTACCGGAACCAGATTAGGGCCTGAAGCCATCCTGCGGTGTTGCGGCCAGCTCAAAAGAAAGCGAGTTGAAGCAAGGAGCTCAGGGGCACTGTAATTCACAAACCTGCAGAGTTATAAATGACAGCTATCATCCAAAAATAGACTGAAGTAAGGCTGCCAAGAGGACTTGAAAGCGGGGCAGAATTGCAGGAAACCGATTTCAGGAGGTAGACTGGAATTGCATTGCAAGCATAGGAAAAGAGGCAGAACGTCCACAATGATGCACTTGGCCAAAAAGGGCGTATGCGTTTTTTCCTGAATATATTCAGGAAAAAACGCATACGCCCTTTTTGGCCAACCAAGCAAGCTTGCAAAGGAAATCTGCACTACAATGAAGTCTCACTTCCCCCCGGTCAAAGGGGCCATCTGAAAAAAGTGTAAAATCCAGAAAGGCAGGACAGGCCATGGAGAACTGGGAGCCTTGTTATGCTGATGGGCGGGATGTAAATTGCCAACAACCACTCGGGAGAAGTGTATGGTGTTTCCTGAAACATCTAAAAAACAAAGCAACAGAACCTAGGGCACTTCCACTTATGGTCCTATAGCTTAGGGAAATTAAAATCAAAAAGACACAGCCACCCCAAAGTTTGGAACGGCTCTGTTTACAAGAACCTCGTTTACAGTACAAGTTCAACATCGCAGAAAGTGAAAAATGGATAAAGAAGTTGTGGTATTTACTTACAAAGCAATATCACTCAGCAATGAAATCTGTGTCATCAGGCCCTTAGCAGCACAATGAGTGGATTCAGGTATGATGATTCTAACTGAAGTAAGTCACACAGAAAAAGAAACATCATAAGATATCAGTAATACATGGAATGTAAACTTGGCTACACAGGAACTGAATTACAGAACAGAACAGGGTCTCAAATTTAGAACACCAACTTATGCTTGCTTAAGGGTAAAGGTGAGTTGGGGTGCTGCATAAAACCAGAGATTGAAATGAGCACAGATAAAGTTCCTTAAGTCAAATATGGAATAGACAAGAGCTACTCCTTGCTCAACGAAATGGACTCAACATCGCATATTAAACGCCTAAGAATGTACCTGACTAGTAAGTATCGTAAAACCTATGGATTGCTATGTCTCCGAAAGAGAATCAAGCATGTGTACAGGGGCATAAACGCAGCAGTGATAGGATTGGAGAGGTTCGGTGAGCAAATGAAGACCCTTTGAAGTCATATTGCATGGTACCCATTACACGGGTCTTAACTCTCCAGGTTTAAGGTATTCTTCCTTCAGCTAAAACATGCATGTGAAACCCAAGTATGATCAACCATGTGAACGGGAGACGTGTTCAAATATGTCTCAGTTTTCCTCCCCTGGTACTCGGGTGCAACATTCCAGACGCTTTACTAACACTCTCCCCACTTGGAGAGTCAGCGCCTTTAACCTCCTGTTTGGCCCAGTTTGCAATTTCTGCGGAAGATGAACAGGAATAGCGAGAACCAATGAGAGGCTAGCTGGAGGTGTCTGGACGGGCAAATTTAACTCTCATTTCCCACCAGGAAGAGGAAATAACCAAAGGCTCAGCATGCCGTGCCGGAACCAGATTAGGGCCTGAAGACATCCTGCGGTGTTGCGGCCAGCTCACAAGAAAGCGAGTTGAAGAAAGGAGCTCAGGGGCACTGTAATTCACAAACCTGCAGAGTTATAAATGACAGCTATCGTCCAAAAATAGACTGAAGTAAGGCTGCCAAGAGGACTTGAAAGCGGGGCAGAATTGCAGGAAACCGATTTCAGGAGGTAGACTGGAATTGCATTGAAAGCATAGGAAAAGAGGCAGAACGTCCACAATGATGCACTTGGCCAAAAAGGGCGTATGCGTTTTTTCCTGAATATATTCAGGAAAAAACGCATACGCCCTTTTTGGCCAACCAAGCAAGCTTGCAAAGGAAATCTGCACTACAATGAAGTCTCACTTCCCCCCGGTCAAAAGGGCCGTCTGAAAAAAGTGTAAAATCCAGAAAGGCAGGACAGGCCATGGAGAACTGGGAGCCTTGTTATGCTGATGGGCGGGATGTAAATTGCCAACAACCACTTGGGAGAAGTGTATGGTGTTTCCTGAAACATCTAAAAAACAAAGCAACAGAACCTAGGGCACTTCCACTTATGGTCCTATAGCTTAGGGAAATTAAAATCAAAAAGACACAGCCACCCCAAAGTTTGGAACGGCTCTGTTTACAAGAACCTCGTTTACAGTACAAGTTCAACATCGCAGAAAGTGAAAAATGGATAAAGAAGTTGTGGTATTTACTTACAAAGCAATATCACTCAGCAATGAAATCTGTGTCATCAGGCCCTTAGCAGCACAATGAGTGGATTCAGGTATGATGATTCTAACTGAAGTAAGTCACACAGAAAAAGAAACATCATAAGATATCAGTAATACACGGAATGTAAACTTGGCTACACAGGAACTGAATTACAGAACAGAACAGGGTCTCAAATTTAGAAAAACAACTTATGCTTGCTTAAGGGTAAAGGTGAGTTGGGGTGCTGCATAAAACCAGAGATTGAAATGAGCACAGATAAAGTTCCTTAAGCCAAATATGGAATAGACAAGAGCTACTCCTTGCTCAACGAAATGGACTCAACACCGCATATTAAACGCCTAAGAATGTACCTGACTTGTAAGTATCTTAAAACCTATGGATTGCTATGTCTCCGAAAGAGAATCAAGCATGTGTACAGGGGCATAAACGCAGCAGTGATAGGATTGGAGAGGTTCGGTGAGCAAATGAAGACCCTTTGAAGTCATATTGCATGGTACCCATTACACGGGTCTCAACTCTCCAGGTTTAAGGTATTCTTCCTTCAGCTAAAACATGCATGTGGAACCGAAGTATGATCAACCATGTGAATGGGAGACGTGTTCAAATATGTCTCAGTTTTCCTCCCCTGGTACTCGGGTGCAACATTCCAGACGCTTTACTAACACGCTCCCCACTTGGAGAGTCAGCGCCTTTAACCTCCTGTTTGGCACAGTTTGCAATTTCTGCGGAAGATAAACAGGAATAGCGAGAACCAATGAGAGGCTAGCTGGAGGTGTCTGGACGGGCAAATTTAACTCTCATTTCCCACCAGGAAGAGGAAATAACCAAAGGCTCAGCGTGCCGTGCCGGAACCAGATTAGGGCCTGAAGCCATCCTGCGGTGTTGCGGCCAGGTCACAAGAAAGCAAGTTGAAGAAAGGAGCTCAGGGGCACTGTAATTCACACACCTGCAGAGTTATAAATGACAGCTATCGTCCAAAAATAGACTGAAGTAAGGCTGCCAAGAGGACTTGAAAGCGGGGCAGAATTGCAGGAAACCGATTTCAGGAGGTAGACTGGAATTGCATTGCAAGCATAGGAAAAGAAGCAGAACGTCCACAATGATGCACTTGACCAAAAAGGGCGTATGCGTTTTTTCCTGAATATATTCAGGAAAAAACGCATACGCCCTTTTTGGCCAACCAAGCAAGCTTGCAAAGGAAATCTGCACTACAATGAAGTCTCACTTCCCCCCGGTCAAAAGAGCCATCTGAAAAAAGTGTAAAATCCAGAAAGGCAGGACAGGCCATGGAGAACTGGGAGCCTTGTTATGCTGATGGGCGGGATGTAAATTGCCAACAACCACTCGGGAGAAGTGTATGGTGTTTCCTGAAACATCTAAAAAACAAAGCAACAGAACCTAGGGCACTTCCACTTATGGTCCTATAGCTTAGGGAAATTAAAATCAAAAAGACACAGCCACCCCAAAGTTTGGAACGGCTCTGTTTACAAGAACCTCGTTTACAGTACAAGTTCAACATCGCAGAAAGTGAAAAATGGATAAAGAAGTTGTGGTATTTACTTACAAAGCAATATCACTCAGCAATGAAATCTGTGTCATCAGGCCCTTAGCAGCACAATGAGTGGATTCAGGTATGATGATTCTAACTGAAATAAGTCACACAGAAAAAGAAACATCATAAGATATCAGTAATACACGGAATGGAAACTTGGCTACACAGGAACTGAATTACAGAACAGAACAGGGTCTCAAATTTAGAACACCAACTTATGCTTTCTTAAGGGTAAAGGTGAGTTGGGGTGCTGCATAAAACCAGAGATTGAAATGAGCACAGATAAAGTTCCTTAAGCCAAATATGGAATAGACAAGAGCTACTCCTTGCTCAACGAAATGGACTCAACACCCCATATTAAACGTCTAAGAATGTACCTGACTAGTAAGTATCTTAAAACCTATGGATTGCTATGTCTCCGAAAGAGAATCAAGCATGTGTACAGGGGCATAAACGCAGCAGTGATAGGATTGGAGAGGTTCGGTGAGCAAATGAAGACCCTTTGAAGTCATATTGCATGGTACCCATTACACGGGTCTCAACTCTCCAGGTTTAAGGTATTCTTCCTTCAGCTAAAACATGCATGTGGAACCCAAGTATGATCAACCATGTGAACGGGAGACGTGTTCAAATATGTCTCAGTTTTCCTCCCCTGGTACTCGGGTGCAACATTCCAGACGCTTTACTAACACTCTCCCCACTTGGAGAGTCAGCGCCTTTAACCTCCTGTTTGGCACAGTTTGCAATTTCTGCGGAAGATGAACAGGAATAGCGAGAACCAATGAGAGGCTAGCTGGAGGTGTCTGGACGGGCAAATTTAACTCTCATTTCCTACCAGGAAGAGGAATTAACCAAAGGCTCAGCGTGCCGTACCGGAACCATATTAGGGCCTGAAGCCATCCTGCGGTGTTGCGGCCAGCTCAAAAGAAAGCGAGTTGAAGAAAGGAGCTCAGGGGCACTGTAATTCACAAACCTGCAGAGTTATAAATGACAGCTATCATCCAAAAATAGACTGAAGTAAGGCTGCCAAGAGGACTTGAAAGCGGGGCAGAATTGCAGGAAACCGATTTCAGGAGGTAGACTGGAATTGCATTGCAAGCATAGGAAAAGAGGCAGAACGTCCACAATGATGCACTTGGCCAAAAAGGGCGTATGCGTTTTTTCCTGAATATATTCAGGAAAAAACGCATACGCCCTTTTTGGCCAACCAAGCAAGCTTGCAAAGGAAATCTGCACTACAATGAAGTCTCACTTCCCCCCGGTCAAAGGGGCCATCTGAAAAAAGTGTAAAATCCAGAAAGGCAGGACAGGCCATGGAGAACTGGGAGCCTTGTTATGCTGATGGGCGGGATGTAAATTGCCAACAACCACTCGGGAGAAGTGTATGGTGTTTCCTGAAACATCTAAAAAACAAAGCAACAGAACCTAGGGCACTTCCACTTATGGTCCTATAGCTTAGGGAAATTAAAATCAAAAAGACACAGCCACCCCAAAGTTTGGAACGGCTCTGTTTACAAGAACCTCGTTTACAGTACAAGTTCAACATCGCAGAAAGTGAAAAATGGATAAAGAAGTTGTGGTATTTACTTACAAAGCAATATCACTCAGCAATGAAATCTGTGTCATCAGGCCCTTAGCAGCACAATGAGTGGATTCAGGTATGATGATTCTAACTGAAGTAAGTCACACAGAAAAAGAAACATCATAAGATATCAGTAATACACGGAATGTAAACTTGGCTACACAGGAACTGAATTACAGAACAGAACAGGGTCTCAAATTTAGAACACCAACTTATGCTTGCTTAAGGGTAAAGGTGAGTTGGGGTGCTGCATAAAACCAGAGATTGAAATGAGCACAGATAAAGTTCCTTAAGTCAAATATGGAATAGACAAGAGCTACTCCTTGCTCAACGAAATGGACTCAACATCGCATATTAAACGCCTAAGAATGTACCTGACTAGTAAGTATCGTAAAACCTATGGATTGCTATGTCTCCGAAAGAGAATCAAGCATGTGTACAGGGGCATAAACGCAGCAGTGATAGGATTGGAGAGGTTCGGTGAGCAAATGAAGACCCTTTGAAGTCATATTGCATGGTACCCATTACACGGGTCTTAACTCTCCAGGTTTAAGGTATTCTTCCTTCAGCTAAAACATGCATGTGGAACCCAAGTATGATCAACCATGTGAACGGGAGACGTGTTCTAATATGTCTCAGTTTTCCTCCCCTGGTACTCGGGTGCAACATTCCAGACGCTTTACTAACACTCTCCCCACTTGGAGAGTCAGCGCCTTTAACCTCCTGTTTGGCCCAGTTTGCAATTTCTGCGGAAGATGAACAGGAATAGCGAGAACCAATGAGAGGCTAGCTGGAGGTGTCTGGACGGGCAAATTTAACTCTCATTTCCCACCAGGAAGAGGAAATAACCAAAGGCTCAGCATGCCGTGCCGGAACCAGATTAGGGCCTGAAGACATCCTGCGGTGTTGCGGCCAGCTCACAAGAAAGCGAGTTGAAGAAAGGAGCTCAGGGGCACTGTAATTCACAAACCTGCAGAGTTATAAATGACAGCTATCGTCCAAAAATAGACTGAAGTAAGGCTGCCAAGAGGACTTGAAAGTGGGGCAGAATTGCAGGAAACCGATTTCAGGAGGTAGACTGGAATTGCATTGAAAGCATAGGAAAAGAGGCAGAACGTCCACAATGATGCACTTGGCCAAAAAGGGCGTATGCGTTTTTTCCTGAATATATTCAGGAAAAAACGCATACGCCCTTTTTGGCCAACCAAGCAAGCTTGCAAAGGAAATCTGCACTACAATGAAGTCTCACTTCCCCCCGGTCAAAAGGGCCATCTGAAAAAAGTGTAAAATCCAGAAAGGCAACAGGCCATTGAGAACTGGGAGCCTTGTTATGCTGATGGGCGGGATGTAAATTGCCAACAGACACTTGGGAGAAGTGTATGGTGTTTCCTGAAACATCTAAAAAACAAAGCAACAGAGCCTAGGGCACTTCCACTTATGGTCCTATAGCTTAGGGAAATTAAAATCAAAAAGACACAGCCACCCCAAAGTTTGGAACAGCTCTGTTTACAAGAACCTCATTTACAGTACAAGTTCAACATCGCAGAAAGTGAAAAATGGATAAAGAACTTGTGGTACTTACGTACAATGCAGTATCACTCAGCAATGAAATCTATGTCATCAGGCCCTTAGCATCACAATGAGTGGATTCAGGTATGATGATTCTAACTGAAATAAGTCACACAGAAAAAGAAACATCATAAGATATCAGTAATACACGGAATGGAAACTTGGCTACACAGGAACTGAATTACAGAACAGAACAGGGTCTCAAATTTAGAAAAACAACTTATGCTTGCTTAAGGGTAAAGGTGAGTTGGGGTGCTGCATAAAACCAGAGATTGAAATGAGCACAGATAAAGTTCCTTAAGCCAAATATGGAATAGACAAGAGCTACTCCTTGCTCAACGAAATGGACTCAACACCGCATATTAAACGCCTAAGAATGTACCTGACTTGTAAGTATCTTAAAACCTATGGATTGCTATGTCTCCGAAAGAGAATCAAGCATGTGTACAGGGGCATAAACGCAGCAGTGATAGGATTGGAGAGGTTCGGTGAGCAAATGAAGACCCTTTGAAGTCATATTGCATGGTACCCATTACACGGGTCTCAACTCTCCAGGTTTAAGGTATTCTTCCTTCAGCTAAAACATGCATGTGGAACCCAAGTATGATCAACCATGTGAACGGGAGACGTGTTCAAATATATCTCAGTTTTCCTCCCCTGGTACTCGGGTGCAACATTCCAGACGCTTTACTAACACGCTCCCCACTTGGAGAGTCAGCGCCTTTAACCTCCTGTTTGGCACAGTTTGCAATTTCTGCGGAAGATAAACAGGAATAGCGAGAACCAATGAGAGGCTAGCTGGAGGTGTCTGGACGGGCAAATTTAACTCTCATTTCCCACCAGGAAGAGGAAATAACCAAAGGCTCAGCGTGCCGTGCCGGAACCAGATTAGGGCCTGAAGCCATCCTGCGGTGTTGCGGCCAGGTCACAAGAAAGCGAGTTGAAGAAAGGAGCTCAGGGGCACTGTAATTCACAAACCTGCAGAGTTATAAATGACAGCTATCGTCCAAAAATAGACTGAAGTAAGGCTGCCAAGAGGACTTGAAAGCGGGGCAGAATTGCAGGAAACCGATTTCAGGAGGTAGACTGGAATTGCATTGCAAGCATAGGAAAAGAGGCAGAACGTCCACAATGATGCACTTGGCCAAAAAGGGCGTATGCGTTTTTTCCTGAATATATTCAGGAAAAAACGCATACGCCCTTTTTGGCCAACCAAGCAAGCTTGCAAAGGAAATCTGCACTACAATGAAGTCTCACTTCCCCCCGGTCAAAAGAGCCATCTGAAAAAAGTGTAAAATCCAGAAAGGCAGGACAGGCCATGGAGAACTGGGAGCCTTGTTATGCTGATGGGCGGGATGTAAATTGCCAACAACCACTCGGGAGAAGTGTATGGTGTTTCCTGAAACATCTAAAAAACAAAGCAACAGAACCTAGGGCACTTCCACTTATGGTCCTATAGCTTAGGGAAATTAAAATCAAAAAGACACAGCCACCCCAAAGTTTGGAACGGCTCTGTTTACAAGAACCTCGTTTACAGTACAAGTTCAACATCGCAGAAAGTGAAAAATGGATAAAGAAGTTGTGGTATTTACTTACAAAGCAATATCACTCAGCAATGAAATCTGTGTCATCAGGCCCTTAGCAGCACAATGAGTGGATTCAGGTATGATGATTCTAACTGAAATAAGTCACACAGAAAAAGAAACATCATAAGATATCAGTAATACACGGAATGGAAACTTGGCTACACAGGAACTGAATTACAGAACAGAACAGGGTCTCAAATTTAGAACACCAACTTATGCTTGCTTAAGGGTAAAGGTGAGTTGGGGTGCTGCATAAAACCAGAGATTGAAATGAGCACAGATAAAGTTCCTTAAGCCAAATATGGAATAGACAAGAGCTACTCCTTGCTCAACGAAATGGACTCAACACCCCATATTAAACGTCTAAGAATGTACCTGACTAGTAAGTATCTTAAAACCTATGGATTGCTATGTCTCCGAAAGAGAATCAAGCATGTGTACAGGGGCATAAACGCAGCAGTGATAGGATTGGAGAGGTTCGGTGAGCAAATGAAGACCCTTTGAAGTCATATTGCATGGTACCCATTACACGGGTCTCAACTCTCCAGGTTTAAGGTATTCTTCCTTCAGCTAAAACATGCATGTGGAACCCAAGTATGATCAACCATGTGAACGGGAGACGTGTTCAAATATGTCTCAGTTTTCCTCCCCTGGTACTCGGGTGCAACATTCCAGACGCTTTACTAACACTCTCCCCACTTGGAGAGTCAGCGCCTTTAACCTCCTGTTTGGCACAGTTTGCAATTTCTGCGGAAGATGAACAGGAATAGCGAGAACCAATGAGAGGCTAGCTGGAGGTGTCTGGACGGGCAAATTTAACTCTCATTTCCCACCAGGAAGAGGAATTAACCAAAGGCTCAGCGTGCCGTACCGGAACCAGATTAGGGCCTGAAGCCATCCTGCGGTGTTGCGGCCAGCTCAAAAGAAAGCGAGTTGAAGAAAGGAGCTCAGGGGCACTGTAATTCACAAACCTGCAGAGTTATAAATGACAGCTATCATCCAAAAATAGACTGAAGTAAGGCTGCCAAGAGGACTTGAAAGCGGGGCAGAATTGCAGGAAACCGATTTCAGGAGGTAGACTGGAATTGCATTGCAAGCATAGGAAAAGAGGCAGAACGTCCACAATGATGCACTTGGCCAAAAAGGGCGTATGCGTTTTTTCCTGAATATATTCAGGAAAAAACGCATACGCCCTTTTTGGCCAACCAAGCAAGCTTGCAAAGGAAATCTGCACTACAATGAAGTCTCACTACCCCCCGGTCAGAAGGGCCATCTGAAAAAAGTGTAAAATCCAGAAAGGCAACAGGCCATTGAGAACTGGGAGCCTTGTTATGCTGATGGGCGGGATGTAAATTGCCAACAGACACTTGGGAGAAGTGTATGGTGTTTCCTGAAACATCTAAAAAACAAAGCAACAGAGCCTAGGGCACTTCCACTTATGGTCCTATAGCTTAGGGAATTTAAAATCAAAAAGACACAGCCACCCCAAAGTTTGAAACTGCTCTGTTTACAAGAACCTCGTTTACAGTACAAGTTCAACATCGCAGAAAGTGAAAAATGGATAAAGAAGTTGTGGTATTTACTTACAAAGCAATATCACTCAGCAATGAAATCTGTGTCATCAGGCCCTTAGCAGCACAATGAGTGGATTCAGGTATGATGATTCTAACTGAAATAAGTCACACAGAAAAAGAAACATCATAAGATATCAGTAATACACGGAATGGAAACTTGGCTACACAGGAACTGAATTACAGAACAGAACAGGGTCTCAAATTTAGAAAAACAACTTATGCTTGCTTAAGGGTAAAGGTGAGTTGGGGTGCTGCATAAAACCAGAGATTGAAATGAGCACAGATAAAGTTCCTTAAGCCAAATATGGAATAGACAAGAGCTACTCCTTGCTCAACGAAATGGACTCAACACCGCATATTAAACGCCTAAGAATGTACCTGACTTGTAAGTATCTTAAAACCTATGGATTGCTATGTCTCCGAAAGAGAATCAAGCATGTGTACAGGGGCATAAACGCAGCAGTGATAGGATTGGAGAGGTTGGGTGGCAAATGAAGACCCTTTGAAGTCATATTGCATGGTACCCATTCCACGGGTTTCAACTACCCAGGTTTAAGGTATTCTTCCTTCAGCTAAAACATGCATGTGGAACCTAGAGTATGATCAACCATGTGATCAGGAGACGTGTTCAAATATGTCTCAGTTTTCCTCCCCTGGTACTCGGGTGCAACATTCCAGACGCTTTACTAACACTCTCCCCACTTGGAGAGTCAGTCCCTTTAACCTCCTGTTTGGCCCAGTTTGCAATTTCTGCGAAAGATGAACAGGAATAGCGAGAACCAATGAGAGGCTAGTTGGAGGTGTCTGGACGGGCAAATTTAACTCTCATTTCCCACCAGGAAGAGGAATTAACCAAAGGATCAGCATGCCGGGCCGGAACCAGATTAGGGCCTGAAGCCATCCTGCGGTGTTGCGGCCAGGTCACAAGAAAGCGAGTTGAAGAAAGGAGCTCAAGGGCACTGTAATTCACAAACCTGCAGAGTTATAAATGACAGCTATCGTCCAAAAATAGACTGAAGTAAGGCTGCCAAGAGGACTTGAAAGCGGGGCAGAATTGCAGGAAACCGATATCAGGAGGTAGACTGGAATTGCATTGAAAGCATAGGAAAAGAGGCAGAACGTCCACAATGATGCACTTGGCCAAAAAGGGCGTATGCGTTTTTTCCTGAATATATTCAGGAAAAAACGCATACGCCCTTTTTGGCCAACCAAGCAAGCTTGCAAAGGAAATCTGCACTACAATGAAGTCTCACTACCCCCCGGTCAGAAGGGCCATCTGAAAAAAGTGTAAAATCCAGAAAGGCAACAGGCCATTGAGAACTGGGAGCCTTGTTATGCTGATGGGCGGGATGTAAATTGCCAACAGACACTTGGGAGAAGTGTATGGTGTTTCCTGAAACATCTAAAAAACAAAGCAACAGAACCTAGGGCACTTCCACTTATGGTCCTATAGCTTAGGGAATTTAAAATCAAAAAGACACAGCCACCCCAAAGTTTGGAACGGCTCTGTTTACAAGAACCTCGTTTACAGTACAAGTTCAACATCGCAGAAAGTGAAAAATGGATAAAGAAGTTGTGGTATTTACTTACAAAGCAATATCACTCAGCAATGAAATCTGTGTCATCAGGCCCTTAGCAGCACAATGAGTGGATTCAGGTATGATGATTCTAACTGAAATAAGTCACACAGAAAAAGAAACATCATAAGATATCAGTAATACACGGAATGGAAACTTGGCTACACAGGAACTGAATTACAGAACAGAACAGGGTCTCAAATTTAGAAAAACAACTTATGCTTGCTTAAGGGTAAAGGTGAGTTGGGGTGCTGCATAAAACCAGAGATTGAAATGAGCACAGATAAAGTTCCTTAAGCCAAATATGGAATAGACAAGAGCTACTCCTTGCTCAACGAAATGGACTCAACACCGCATATTAAACACCTAAGAATGTACCTGACTTGTAAGTATCTTAAAACCTATGGATTGCTATGTCTCCGAAAGAGAATCAAGCATGTGTACAGGGGCATAAACGCAGCAGTGATAGGATTGGAGAGGTTTGGTGAGCAAATGAAGACCCTTTGAAGTCATATTGCATGGTACCCATTCCACGGGTTTCAACTACCCAGGTTTAAGGTATTCTTCCTTCAGCTAAAACATGCATGTGGAACCTAGAGTATGATCAACCATGTGATCGGGAGACGTGTTCAAATATGTCTCAGTTTTCCTCCCCTGGTACTCGGGTGCAACATTCCAGACGCTTTACTAACACTCTCCCGACTTGGAGAGTCAGTCCCTTGAACCTCCTGTTTGGCCCAGTTTGCAATTTCTGCGGAAGATGAACAGGAATAGCGAGAACCAATGAGAGGCTAGCTGGAGGTGTCTGGACGGGCAAATTTAACTCTCATTTCCCACCAGGAAGAGGAATTAACCAAAGGCTCAGCATGCCGGGTCGGAACCAGATTAGGGCCTGAAGCCATCCTGCGAAGTTGCGGCCAGGTCACAAGAAAGCGAGTTGAAGAAAGGAGCTCAGGGGCACTGTAATTCACAAACCTGCAGAGTTATAAATGACAGCTATCGTCCAAAAATAGACTGAAGTAAGGCTGCCAAGAGGACTTGAAAGCGTGGCAGAATTGCAGGAAACCGATTTCAGGAGGTAGACTGGAATTGCATTGAAAGCATAGGAAAAGAGGCAGAACGTCCACAATGATGCACTTGGCCAAAAAGGGCGTATGCGTTTTTTCCTGAATATATTCAGGAAAAAACGCATACGCCCTTTTTGGCCAACCAAGCAAGCTTGCAAAGGAAATCTGCACTACAATGAAGTCTCACTTCCCCCCGGTCAAAAGGGCCATCTGAAAAAAGTGTAAAATCCAGAAAGGCAGGACAGGCCATGGAGAACTGGGAGCCTTGTTATGCTGATGGGCGGGATGTAAATTGCCAACAACCACTCGGGAGAAGTGTATGGTGTTTCCTGAAACATCTAAAAAACAAAGCAACAGAACCTAGGGCACTTCCACTTATGGTCCTATAGCTTAGGGAAATTAAAATCAAAAAGACACAGCCACCCCAAAGTTTGGAACGGCTCTGTTTACAAGAACCTCGTTTACAGTACAAGTTCAACATCGCAGAAAGTGAAAAATGGATAAAGAAGTTGTGGTATTTACTTACAAAGCAATATCACTCAGCAATGAAATCTGTGTCATCAGGCCCTTAGCAGCACAATGAGTGGATTCAGGTATGATGATTCTAACTGAAATAAGTCACACAGAAAAAGAAACATCATAAGATATCAGTAATACACGGAATGGAAACTTGGCTACACAGGAACTGAATTACAGAACAGAACAGGGTCTCAAATTTAGAAAACCAACTTATTCTTGCTTAAGGGTAAAGGTGAGTTGGGGTGCTGCATAAAACCAGAGATTGAAATGAGCACAGATAAAGTTCCTTAAGCCAAATATGGAATAGACAAGAGCTACTCCTTGCTCAATGAAATGGACTCAACACCCCATATTAAACGCCTAAGAATGTACCTGACTAGTAAGTATCTTAAAACCTATGGATTGCTATGTCTCCGAAAGAGAATCAAGCATGTGTACAGGGGCATAAACGCAGCAGTGATAGGATTGGAGAGGTTCGGTGAGCAAATGAAGACCCTTTGAAATCATATTGCATGGCACCCATTCCACGGGTTTCAACTACCCAGGTTTAAGGTATTCTTCCTTCAGCTAAAACATGCATGTGGAACCTAGAGTATGATCAACCATGTGATCGGGAGACGTGTTCAAATATGTCTCAGTTTTCCTCCCCTGGTACTCGGGTGCAACATTCCAGACGCTTTACTAACACTCTCCCCACTTGGAGAGTCAGTCCCTTTAACCTCCTGTTTGGCCCAGTTTGCAATTTCTGCGGAAGATGAACAGGAATAGCGAGAACCAATGAGAGACTAGCTGGAGGTGTCTGAACGGGCAAATTTAACTCTCATTTCCCACCAGGAAAAGGAATTAACCAAAGGCTCAGCATGCCGGGCCGGAACCAGATTAGGGCCTGAAGCCATCCTGCGGTGTTGCGGCCAGGTCACAAGAAAGCGAGTTGAAGAAAGGAGCTCAGGGGCACTGTAATTCACAAACCTGCAGAGTTATAAATGACAGCTATCGTCCAAAAATAGACTGAAGTAAGGCTGCCAAGAGGACTTGAAAGCGGGGCAGAATTGCAGGAAACCGATTTCAGGAGGTAGACTGGAATTGCATTGAAAGCATAGGAAAAGAGGCAGAACGTCCACAATGATGCACTTGGCCAAAAAGGGCGTATGCGTTTTTTCCTGAATATATTCAGGAAAAAACGCATACGCCCTTTTTGGCCAACCAAGCAAGCTTGCAAAGGAAATCTGCACTACAATGAAGTCTCACTTCCCCCCGGTCAAAAGGGCCATCTGAAAAAAGTGTAAAATCCAGAAAGGCAACAGGCCATTGAGAACTGGGAGCCTTGTTATGCTGATGGGCGGGATGTAAATTGCCAACAGACACTTGGGAGAAGTGTATGGTGTTTCCTGAAACATCTAAAAAACAAAGCAACAGAGCCTAGGGCACTGCCACTTATGGTCCTATAGCTTAGGGAAATTAAAATCAAAAAGACACAGCCACCCCAAAGTTTGGGCCGCCTCTGTTTACAAGAACCTCATTTACAGTACAAGTTCAACATCGCAGAAAGTGAAAAATGGATAAAGAAGTTGTGGTATTTACTTACAAAGCAATATCACTCAGCAATGAAATCTATGTCATCAGGCCCTTAGCATCACAATGAGTGGATTCAGGTATGATGATTCTAACTGAAATAAGTCACACAGAAAAAGAAACATCATAAGATATCAGTAATACACGGAATGTAAACTTGGCTACACAGGAACTGAATTACAGAACAGAACAGGGTCTCAAATTTAGAAAACCAACTTATGCTTGCTTAAGGGTAAAGGTGAGTTGGGGTGCTGCATAAAACCAGAGATTGAAATGAGCACAGATAAAGTTCCTTAAGTCAAATATGGAATAGACAAGAGCTACTCCTTGCTCAACGAAATGGACTCAACACCGCATATTAAACACCTAAGAATGTACCTGACTAGTAAGTATCGTAAAACCTATGGATTGCTATGTCTCCAAAAGAGAATCAAGCATGTGTACAGGGGCATAAACGCAGCAGTGATAGGTTTGGAGAGGTCGGTGAGCAAATGAAGACCCTTTGAAATCATATTGCATGGTACCCATTCCACGGGTTTCAACTACCCAGGTTTAAGGTATTCTTCCTTCAGCTAAAACATGCATGTGGAACCTAGAGTATGATCAACCATGTGATCGGGAGACGTGTTCAAATATGTCTCAGTTTTCCTCCCCTGGTACTCGGGTGCAACATTCCAGACGCTTTACTAACACTCTCCCCACTTGGAGAGTCAGTCCCTTTAACCTCCTGTTTGGCCCAGTTTGCAATTTCTGCGGAAGATGAACAGGAATAGCGAGAATCAATGAGAGACTAGCTGGAGGTGTCTGGACGGGCAAATTTAACTCTCATTTCCCACCAGGAAGAGGAAATAACCAAAGGCTCAGCATGCCGGGCCGGAACCAGATTAGGGCCTGAAGCCATCCTGCGGTGTTGCGGCCAGGTCACAACAAAGCGAGTTGAAGAAAGGAGCTCAGGGGCACTGTAATTCACAAACCTGCAGAGTTATAAATGACAGCTATCGTCCAAAAATAGAATGAAGTAAGGCTGCCAAGAGGACTTGAAAGCGGGGCAGAATTGCAGGAAACCGATTTCAGGAGGTAGAATGGAATTGCATTGAAAGCATAGGAAAAGAGGCAGAACGTCCAGAATGATGCACTTGGCCAAAAAGGGCGTATGCGTTTTTTCCTGAATATATTCAGGAAAAAACGCATACGCCCTTTTTGGCCAACCAAGCAAGCTTGCAAAGGAAATCTGCACTACAATGAAGTCTCACTTCCCCCCGGTCAAAAGGGCCATCTGAAAAAAGTGTAAAATCCAGAAAGGCAACAGGCCATTGAGAACTGGGAGCCTTGTTATGCTGATGGGCGGGATGTAAATTGCCAACAGACACTTGGGAGAAGTGTATGGTGTTTCCTGAAACATCTAAAAAACAAAGCAACAGAGCCTAGGGCACTTCCACTTATGGTCCTATAGCTTAGGGAAATTAAAATCAAAAAGACACAGCCACCCCAAAGTTTGGAACGGCTCTGTTTACAAGAACCTCGTTTACAGTACAAGTTCAACATCGCAGAAAGTGAAAAATGGATAAAGAAGTTGTGGTATTCACTTACAAAGCAATATCACTCAGCAATGAAATCTATGTCATCAGGCCCTTAGCAGCACAATGAGTGGATTCAGGTATGATGATTCTAACTGAAATAAGTCACACAGAAAAAGAAACATCATAAGATATCAGTAATACACGGAATGGAAACTTGGCTACACAGGAACTGAATTACAGAACAGAACAGGGTCTCAAATTTAGAAAACCAACTTATGCTTGCTTAAGGGTAAAGGTGAGTTGGGGTGCTGCATAAAACCAGAGATTGAAATGAGCACAGATAAAGTTCCTTAAGCCAAATATGGAATAGACAAGAGCTACTCCTTGCTCAACGAAATGGACTCAACACCGCATATTAAACGCCTAAGAATGTACCTGACTTGTAAGTATCTTAAAACCTATGGATTGCTATGTCTCCGAAAGAGAATCAAGCATGTGTACAGGGGCATAAACGCAGCAGTGATAGGATTGGAGAGGTTCGGTGAGCAAATGAAGACCCTTTGAAGTCATATTGCATGGTACCCATTCCACGGGTTTCAACTACCCAGTTTTAAGGTATTCTTCCTTCAGCTAAAACATGCATGTGGAACCTAGAGTATGATCAACCATGTGATCGGGAGACGTGTTCAAATATGTCTCAGTTTTCCTCCCCTGGTACTCGGGTGCAACATTCCAGACGCTTTACTAACACTCTCCCCACTTGGAGAGTCAGTCCCTTTAACCTCCTGTTTGGCCCAGTTTGCAATTTCTGCGGAAGATGAACAGGAATAGCGAGAACCAATGAGAGACTAGCTGGAGGTGTCTGAACGGGCAAATTTAACTCTCATTTCCCACCAGGAAAAGGAATTAACCAAAGGCTCAGCATGCCGGTCCGGAACCAGATTAGGGCCTGAAGCCATCCTGCGGTGTTGCGGCCAGGTCACAAGAAAGCGAGTTGAAGAAAGGAGCTCAGGGGCACTGTAATTCACAAACCTGCAGAGTTATAAATGACAGCTATCGTCCAAAAATAGACTGAAGTAAGGCTGCCAAGAGGACTTGAAAGCGGGGCAGAATTGCAGGAAACCGATTTCAGGAGGTAGACTGGAATTGCATTGCAAGCATAGGAAAAGAGGCAGAACGTCCACAATGATGCACTTGGCCAAAAAGGGCGTATGCGTTTTTTCCTGAATATATTCAGGAAAAAACGCATACGCCCTTTTTGGCCAACCAAGCAAGCTTGCAAAGGAAATCTGCACTACAATGAAGTCTCACTTCCCCCCGGTCAAAAGGGCCATCTGAAAAAAGTGTAAAATCCAGAAAGGCAACAGGCCATTGAGAACTGGGAGCCTTGTTATGCTGATGGGCGGGATGTAAATTGCCAACAGACACTTGGGAGAAGTGTATGGTGTTTCCTGAAACATCTAAAAAACAAAGCAACAGAGCCTAGGGCACTTCCACTTATGGTCCTATAGCTTAGGGAATTTAAAATCAAAAAGACACAGCCACCCCAAAGTTTGGAACGGCTCTGTTTACAAGAACCTCGTTTACAGTACAAGTTCAACATCGCAGAAAGTGAAAAATGGATAAAGAAGTTGTGGTATTTACTTACAAAGCAATATCACTCAGCAATGAAATCTATGTCATCAGGCCCTTAGCATCACAATGAGTGGATTCAGGTATGATGATTCTAACTGAAATAAGTCACACAGAAAAAGAAACATCATAAGATATCAGTAATACACGGAATGTAAACTTGGCTACACAGGAACTGAATTACAGAACAGAACAGGGTCTCAAATTTAAAAAACAACTTATGCTTGCTTAAGGGTAAAGGTGAGTTGGGGTGCTGCATAAAACCAGAGATTGAAATGAGCACAGATAAAGTTCCTTAAGTCAAATATGGAATAGACAAGAGCTACTCCTTGCTCAACAAAATGGACTCAACACCGCATATTAAACGCCTAAGAATGTACCTGACTAGTAAGTATCGTAAAACCTATGGATTGCTATGTCTCCAAAAGAGAATCAAGCATGTGTACAGGGGCATAAACGCAGCAGTGATAGGATTGGAGAGGTTCGGTGAGCAAATGAAGACCCTTTGAAGTCATATTGCATGGTACCCATTACACGAGTCTCAACTCTCCAGGTTTAAGGTATTCTTCCTTCAGCTAAAACATGCATGTGGAACCTAGAGTATGATCAACCATGTGAACGGGAGACGTGTTCAAATATGTCTCAGTTTTCCTCCCCTGGTACTCGGGTGCAACATTCCAGACGCTTTACTAACACTCTCCACACTTGGAGAGTCAGTGCCTTTAACCTCCTGTTTGGCCCAGTTTGCAATTTCTGCGGAAGATGAACAGGAATAGCGAGAACCAATGAGAGGCTAGCTGGAGGTGTCTGGACGGGCAAATTTAACTCTCATTTCCCACCAGGAAGAGGAATTAACCAAAGGCTCAGCATGCCGGGCCGGAACCAGATTAGGGCCTGAAGCCATCCTGCGGTGTTGCGGCCAGGTCACAAGAAAGCGAGTTGAAGAAAGGAGCTCAAGGGCACTGTAATTCACAAACCTGCAGAGTTATAAATGACAGCTATCGTCCAAAAATAGACTGAAGTAAGGCTGCCAAGAGGACTTGAAAGCGGGGCAGAATTGCAGGAAACCGATTTCAGGAGGTAGACTGGAATTGCATTGAAAGCATAGGAAAAGAGGCAGAACGTCCACAATGATGCACTTGGCCAAAAAGGGCGTATGCGTTTTTTCCTGAATATATTCAGGAAAAAACGCATACGCCCTTTTTGGCCAACCAAGCAAGCTTGCAAAGGAAATCTGCACTACAATGAAGTCTCACTTCCCCCCGGTCAAAAGGGCCATCTGAAAAAAGTGTAAAATCCAGAAAGGCAACAGGCCATTGAGAACTGGGAGCCTTGTTATGCTGATGGGCGGGATGTAAATTGCCAACAGACACTTGGGAGAAGTGTATGGTGTTTCCTGAAACATCTAAAAAACAAAGCAACAGAGCCTAGGGCACTTCCACTTATGGTCCTATAGCTTAGGGAATTTAAAATCAAAAAGACACAGCCACCCCAAAGTTTGGAACGGCTCTGTTTACAAGAACCTCGTTTACAGTACAAGTTCAACATCGCAGAAAGTGAAAAATGGATAAAGAAGTTGTGGTATTTACTTACAAAGCAATATCACTCAGCAATGAAATCTGTGACATCAGGCTCTTAGCAGCACAATGAGTGGATTCAGGTATGATGATTCTAACTGAAATAATTCACACAGAAAAAGAAACATCATAAGATATCAGTAATACACGGAATGGAAACTTGGCTACCTAGGAACTGAATTACAGAACAGAACAGGGTCTCAAATTTAGAAAACCAACTTATGCTTGCTTAAGGGTAAAGGTGAGTTGGGGTGCTGCATAAAACCAGAGATTGAAATGAGCACAGATAAAGTTCCTTAAGCCAAATATGGAATAGACAAGAGCTACTCCTTGCTCAACGAAATGGACTCAACACCCCATATTAAACGCCTAAGAATGTACCTGACTAGTAAGTATCTTAAAACCTATGGATTGCTATGTCTCCGAAAGAGAATCAAGCATGTGTACAGGGGCATAAACGCAGCAGTGATAGGATTGGAGAGGTTCGGTGAGCAAATGAAGACCCTTTGAAATCATATTGCATGGCACCCATTCCACGGGTTTCAACTACCCAGGTTTAAGGTATTCTTCCTTCAGCTAAAACATGCATGTGGAACCTAGAGTATGATCAACCATGTGATCAGGAGACGTGTTCAAATATGTCTCAGTTTTCCTCCCCTGGTACTCGGGTGCAACATTCCAGACGCTTAACTAACACTCTCCCCACTTGGAGAGTCAGTCCCTTTAACCTCCTGTTTGGCCCAGTTTGCAATTTCTGCGGAAGATGAACAGGAATAGCGAGAACCAATGAGAGGCTAGCTGGAGGTGTCTGGACGGGCAAATTTAACTCTCATTTCCCACCAGGAAGAGGAATTAACCAAAGGCTCAGCATGCCGGGCCGGAACCAGATTAGGGCCTGAAGCCATCCTGCGGTGTTGCGGCCAGGTCACAACAAAGCGAGTTGAAGAAAGGAGCTCAGGGGCACTGTAATTCACAAACCTGCAGAGTTATAAATGACAGCTATCGTCCAAAAATAGACTGAAGTAAGGCTGCCAAGAGGACTTGAAAGCGGGGCAGAATTGCAGGAAACCGATTTCAGGAGGTAGACTGGAATTGCATTGAAAGCATAGGAAAAGAGGCAGAACGTCCACAATGATGCACTTGGCCAAAAAGGGCGTATGCGTTTTTTCCTGAATATATTCAGGAAAAAACGCATACGCCCTTTTTGGCCAACCAAGCAAGCTTGCAAAGGAAATCTGCACTACAATGAAGTCTCACTTCCCCCCGGTCAAAAGGGCCATCTGAAAAAAGTGTAAAATCCAGAAAGGCAACAGGCCATTGAGAACTGGGAGCCTTGTTATGCTGATGGGCGGGATGTAAATTGCCAACAGACACTTGGGAGAAGTGTATGGTGTTTCCTGAAACATCTAAAAAACAAAGCAACAGAGCCTAGGGCACTTCCACTTATGGTCCTATAGCTTAGGGAAATTAAAATCAAAAAGACACAGCCACCCCAAAGTTTGAAACTGCTCTGTTTACAAGAACCTCGTTTACAGTACAAGTTCAACATCGCAGAAAGTGAAAAATGGATAAAGAAGTTGTGGTATTCACTTACAAAGCAATATCACTCAGCAATGAAATCTATGTCATCAGGCCCTTAGCAGCACAATGAGTGGATTCAGGTATGATGATTCTAACTGAAATAAGTCACACAGAAAAAGAAACATCATAAGATATCAGTAATACACGGAATGGAAACTTGGCTACACAGGAACTGAATTACAGAACAGAACAGGGTCTCAAATTTAGAAAAACAACTTATGCTTGCTTAAGGGTAAAGGTGAGTTGGGGTGCTGCATAAAACCAGAGATTGAAATGAGCACAGATAAAGTTCCTTAAGCCAAATATGGAATAGACAAGAGCTACTCCTTGCTCAACGAAATGGACTCAACACCGCATATTAAACGCCTAAGAATGTACCTGACTTGTAAGTATCTTAAAACCTATGGATTGCTATGTCTCCGAAAGAGAATCAAGCATGTGTACAGGGCCATAAACGCAGCAGTGATAGGATTGGAGAGGTTCGGTGAGCAAATGAAGACCCTTTGAAGTCATATTGCATGGTACCCATTCCACGGGTTTCAACTACCCAGTTTTAAGGTATTCTTCCTTCAGCTAAAACATGCATGTGGAACCTAGAGTATGATCAACCATGTGATCGGGAGACGTGTTCAAATATGTCTCAGATTTCCTCCCCTGGTACTCGGGTGCAACATTCCAGACGCTTTACTAACACTCTCCCCACTTGGAGAGTCAGTCCCTTTAACCTCCTGTTTGGCCCAGTTTGCAATTTCTGCGGAAGATGAACAGGAATAGCGAGAACCAATGAGAGACTAGCTGGAGGTGTCTGAACGGGCAAATTTAACTCTCATTTCCCACCAGGAAAAGGAATTAACCAAAGGCTCAGCATGCCGGTCCGGAACCAGATTAGGGCCTGAAGCCATCCTGCGGTGTTGCGGCCAGGTCACAAGAAAGCGAGTTGAAGAAAGGAGCTCAGGGGCACTGTAATTCACAAACCTGCAGAGTTATAAATGACAGCTATCATCCAAAAATAGACTGAAGTAAGGCTGCCAAGAGGACTTGAAAGCGGGGCAGAATTGCAGGAAACCGATTTCAGGAGGTAGACTGGAATTGCATTGAAAGCATAGGAAAAGAGGCAGAACGTCCACAATGATGCACTTGGCCAAAAAGGGCGTATGCGTTTTTTCCTGAATATATTCAGGAAAAAACGCATACGCCCTTTTTGGCCAACCAAGCAAGCTTGCAAAGGAAATCTGCACTACAATGAAGTCTCACTTCCCCCCAGTCAAAAGGGCCATCTGAAAAAAGTGTAAAATCCAGAAAGGCAGGACAGGCCATGGAGAACTGGGAGCCTTGTTATGCTGATGGGCGGGATGTAAATTGCCAACAGACACTCGGGAGAAGTGTATGGTGTTTCCTGAAACACCTAAAAAACAAAGCAACAGAGCCTAGGGCACTTCCACTTATGGTCCTATAGCTTAGGGAAATTAAAATCAAAAAGACACAGCCACCCCAAAGTTTGGAACGGCTCTGTTTACAAGAACCTCGTTTACAGTACAAGTTCAACATCGCAGAAAGTGAAAAATGGATAAAGAAGTTGTGGTATTTACTTACAAAGCAATATCACTCAGCAATGAAATCTGTCTCATCAGGCCCTTAGCAGCACAATGAGTGGATTCAGGTATGATGATTCTAACTGAAATAAGTCACACAGAAAAAGAAACATCATAAGATATCAGTAATACACGGAATGGAAACTTGGCTACACAGGAACTGAATTACAGAACAGAACAGGGTCTCAAATTTAGAAAACCAACTTATTCTTGCTTAAGGGTAAAGGTCAGTTGGGGTGCTGCATAAAACCAGAGATTGAAATGAGCACAGATAAAGTTCCTTAAGCCAAATATGGAATACACAAGAGCTACTCCTTGCTCAACGAAATGGACTCAACACCCCATATTAAACGCCTAAGAATGTACCTGACTAGTAAGTATCTTAAAACCTATGGATTGCTATGTCTCCGAAAGAGAATCAAGCATGTGTACAGGGGCATAAACGCAGCAGTGATAGGATTGGAGAGGTTCGGTGAGCAAATGAAGACCCTTTGAAGTCATATTGCATGGTACCCATTCCACGGGTTCCAACTACCCAGGTTTAAGGTATTCTTCCTTCAGCTAAAACATGCATGTGGAACCTAGAGTATGATCAACCATGTGATCGGGAGACGTGTTCAAATATGTCTCAGTTTTCCTCCCCTGGTACTCGGGTGCAACATTCCAGACGCTTTACTAACACTCTCCCCACTTGGAGAGTCAGTCCCTTTAACCTCCTGTTTGGCCCAGTTTGCAATTTCTGCGGAAGATGAACAGGAATAGCGAGAACCAATGAGAGGCTAGCTGGAGGTGTCTGGACGGGCAAATTTAACTCTCATTTCCCACCAGGAAGAGGAATTAACCAAAGGCTCAGCGTGCCGTACCGGAACCAGATTAGGGCCTGAAGCCATCTTGCGGTGTTGCGGCCAGGTCACAACAAAGCGAGTTGAAGAAAGGAGCTAAGGGGCACTGTAATTCACAAACCTGCAGAGTTATAAATGACAGCTATCGTCCAAAAATAGACTAAAGTAAGGCTGCCAAGAGGACTTGAAAGCGGGGCAGAATTGCAGGAAACCGATTTCAGGAGGTAGACTGGAATTACATTGAAAGCATAGGAAAAGAGGCAGAACGTCCACAATGATGCACTTGGCCAAAAAGGGCGTATGCGTTTTTTCCGGAATATATTCAGGAAAAAACGCATACGCCCTTTTTGGCCAACCAAGCAAGCTTGCAAAGGAAATCTGCACTACAATGAAGTCTCACTTCCCCCCGGTCAAAAGGGCCATCTGAAAAAAGTGTAAAATCCAGAAAGGCAGGACAGGCCATGGAGAACTGGGAGCCTTGTTATGCTGATGGGCGGGATGTAAATTGCCAACAGACACTCGGGAGAAGTGTATGGTGTTTCCTGAAACATCTAAAAAACAAAGCAACAGAGCCTAGGGCACTGCCACTTATGGTCCTATAGCTTAGGGAAATTAAAATCAAAAAGACACAGCCACCCCAAAGTTTGGGACACCTCCGTTTACAAGAACCTCGTTTACCGTACAAGTTCAATATCACAGAAAGTGAAAAATGGATAAAGAACTTGTGGTACTTACGTACAATGCAGTATCACTCAGCAATGAAATCTATGTCATCAGGCCCGTAGCAGCATAATGAGTGGATTCAGGTACGATGATTCTAACTGAAATAAGTCACACAGAAAAAGAAACATCATAAGATATCAGTAATACACGGAATGTAAACTTGGCTACACAGGAACTGCATTCCAAAACAGAACAGGGTCTCAAATTTAGAAAACCAACTTATGCTTGCTTAAGGGGAAAGGTGAGTTGGGGTGCTGCATAAAACCAGAGATTGAAATGAGCACAGATAAAGTTCCTTAAGTCAAATATGGAATAGACAAGAACTACTCCTTGCTCAACGAAATGGACTCAACACCCCATATTAAACGCCTAAGAATGTACCTGACTAGTAAGTATCTTAAAACCTATGGATTGCTATGTCTCCAGAAGAGAATCAAGCATGTGTACAGGGGCATAAACGCAGCAGTGATAGGATTGGAGAGGTTCGGTGAGCAAATGAAGACCCTTTGAAGTCATATTTCATGGTACCCATTCCACGGGTCTCAACTCTGCAGGTTGAAGGTATTCTTCCTTCAGCTAAAACATGCATGTGGAACCCAGAGTATGATCAACCATGTGAACGGGAGACGTGTTCAAATATGTCTCAGTTTTCCTCCCCTGGTACTCGGGTGCAACATTCCAGACGCTTTACTAACACTCTCCCGACTTGGAGAGTCAGTCCCTTTAACCTCCTGTTTGGCCCAGTTTGCAATTTCTGCGGAAGATGAACAGGAATAGCGAGAACCAATGAGAGACTAGCTGGAGGTGTCTGAACGGGCAAATTTAACTCTCATTTCCCACCAGGAAGAGGAATTAACCAAAGGCTCAGCATGCCGGGCCGGAACCAGATTAGGGCCTGAAGCCATCCTGCGGTGTTGCGGCCAGGTCACAAGAAAGCGAGTTGAAGAAAGGAGCTCAGGGGCACTGTAATTCACAAACCTGCAGAGTTATAAATGACAGCTATCGTCCAAAAATAGACTGAAGTAAGGCTGCCAAGAGGACTTGATAGCGGGGCAGAATTGCAGGAAACCGATTTCAGGAGGTAGACTGGAATTGCATTGAAAGCATAGGAAAAGAGGCAGAACGTCCACAATGATGCACTTGGCCAAAAAGGGCGTATGCGTTTTTTCCTGAATATATTCAGGAAAAAACGCATACGCCCTTTTTGGCCAACCAAGCAAGCTTGCAAAGGAAATCTGCACTACAATGAAGTCTCACTTCCCCCCGGTCAAAAGGGCCATCTGAAAAAAGTGTAAAATCCAGAAAGGCAACAGGCCATTGAGAACTGGGAGCCTTGTTATGCTGATGGGCGGGATGTAAATTGCCAACAGACACTTGGGAGAAGTGTATGGTGTTTCCTGAAACATCTAAAAAACAAAGCAACAGAGCCTAGGGCACTTCCACTTATGGTCCTATAGCTTAGGGAAATTAAAATCAAAAAGACACAGCCACCCCAAAGTTTGGAACGGCTCTGTTTACAAGAACCTCATTTACAGTACAAGTTCAACATCGCAGAAAGTGAAAAATGGATAAAGAACTTGTGGTACTTACGTACAATGCAGTATCACTCAGCAATGAAATCTAAGTCATCAGGCCCGTAGCAGCATAATGAGTAGATTCAGATACGATGATTCTAACTGAAATAAGTCACACAGAAAAAGAAACATCATAAGATATCAGTAATACACGGAATGGAAACTTGGCTACACAGGAACTGAATTACAGAACAGAACAGGGTCTCAAATTTAGAAAACCAACTTATTCTTGCTTAAGGGTAAAGGTGAGTTGGGGTGCTGCATAAAACCAGAGATTGAAATGAGCACAGATAAAGTTCTTTAAGCCAAATGTGGAATAGACAAGAGCTACTCCTTGCTCAACGAAATGGACTCAACACCCCATATTAAACGCCTAAGAATGTACCTGACTAGTAAGTATCTTAAAACCTATGGATTGCTATGTCTCCGAAAGAGAATCAAGCATGTGTACAGGGGCATAAACGCAGCAGTGATAGGATTGGAGAGGTTCGGTGAGCAAATGAAGACCCTTTGAAGTCATATTGCATGGTACCCATTCCACGGGTTCCAACTACCCAGGTTTAAGGTATTCTTCCTTCAGCTAAAACATACATGTGGAACCTAGAGTATGATCAACCATGTGATCGGGAGACGTGTTCAAATATGTCTCAGTTTTCCTCCCCTGGTACTCGGGTGCAACATTCCAGACGCTTTACTAACACTCTCCCCACTTGGAGAGTCAGTCCCTTTAACCTCCTGTTTGGCCCAGTTTGCAATTTCTGCGGAAGATGAACAGGAATAGCGAGAACCAATGAGAGGCTAGCTGGAGGTGTCTGGACGGGCAAATTTAACTCTCATTTCCCACCAGGAAGAGGAATTAACCAAAGGCTCAGCGTGCCGTACCGGAACCAGATTAGGGCCTGAAGCCATCCTGCGGTGTTGCGGCCAGCTCACAAGAAAGCGAGTTGAAGAAAGGAGCTCAGGGGCACTGTAATTCACAAACCTGCAGAGTTATAAATGACAGCTATCGTCCAAAAATAGACTGAAGTAAGGCTGCCAAGAGGACTTGAAAGCGGGGCAGAATTGCAGGAAACCGATTTCAGGAGGTAGACTGGAATTGCATTGAAAGCATAGGAAAAGAGGCAGAACGTCCACAATGATGCACTTGGCCAAAAAGGGCGTATGCGTTTTTTCCTGAATATATTCAGGAAAAAACGCATACGCCCTTTTTGGCCAACCAAGCAAGCTTGCAAAGGAAATCTGCACTACAATGAAGTCTCACTTCCCCCCGGTCAAAAGGGCCATCTGAAAAAAGTGTAAAATCCAGAAAAGCAGGACAGGCCATGGAGAACTGGGAGCCTTGTTATGCTGATGGGCGGGATGTAAATTGCCAACAGACACTCGGGAGAAGTGTATGGTGTTTCCTGAAACATCTATAAAACAAAGCAACAGAGCCTAGGGCACTGCCACTTATGGTCCTATAGCTTAGGGAAATTAAAATCAAAAAGACACAGCCACCCCAAAGTTTGGGACGCCTCTGTTTACAAGAACCTCGTTTACAGTACAAGTTCAACATCGCAGAAAGTGAAAAATGGATAAAGAAGTTGTGGTATTTACTTACAAAGCAATATCACTCAGCAATGAAATCTATGTCATCAGGCCCTTAGCATCACAATGAGTGGATTCAGGTATGATGATTCTAACTGAAATAAGTCACACAGAAAAAGAAACATCATAAGATATCAGTAATACACGGAATGTAAACTTGGCTACACAGGAACTGAATTACAGAACAGAACAGGGTCTCAAATTTAGAAAACCAACTTATGCTTGCTTAAGGGGAAAGGTGAGTTGGGGTGCTGCATAAAACCAGAGATTGAAATGAGCACAGATAAAGTTCCTTAAGTCAAATATGGAATAGACAAGAGCTACTCCTTGCTCAACGAAATGGAATCAACACCGCATATTAAACGCCTAAGAATGTACCTGACTAGTAAGTATCTTAAAACCTATGGATTGCTATGTCTCCGAAAGAGAATCAAGCATGTGTACAGGGGCATAAACGCAGCAGTGATAGGATTGGAGAGGTTCGGTGAGCAAATGAAGACCCTTTGAAGTCATATTGCATGGTACCCATTACACAGGTCTCAACTCTCCAGGTTTAAGGTATTCTTCCTTCAGCTAAAACATGCATGTGGAACCCAAGTATGATCAACCATGTGAACGGGAGATGTGTTCAAATATGTCTCAGTTTTCCTCCCCTGGTACTCGGGTGCAACATTCCAGACGCTTTACTAACACTCTCCCCACTTGGAGAGTCAGCGCCTTTAACCTCCTGTTTGGCCCAGTTTGCAATTTCTGCGGAAGATGAACAGGAATAGCGAGAACCAATGAGAGGCTAGCTGGAGGTGTCTGGACGGGCAAATTTAACTCTCATTTCCCACCAGGAAGAGGAAATAACCAAAGGCTCAGCGTGCCGTACCGGAACCAGATTAGGGCCTGAAGCCATCCTGCGGTGTTGCGGCCAGGTCACAAGAAAGGAAGTTGAAGAAAGGAGCTCAGGGGCACTGTAATTCACAAACCTGCAGAGTTATAAATGACAGCTATCGTCCAAAAATAGACTGAAGTAAGGCTGCCAAGAGGACTTGAAAGCGGGGCAGAATTGCAGGAAACCGATTTCAGGAGGTAGACTGGAATTGCATTGAAAGCATAGGAAAAGAGGCAGAACGTCCACAATGATGCACTTGGCCAAAAAGGGCGTATGCGTTTTTTCCTGAATATATTCAGGAAAAAACGCATACGCCCTTTTTGGCCAACCAAGCAAGCTTGCAAAGGAAATCTGCACTACAATGAAGTCTCACTTCCCCCCGGTCAAAAGGGCCATCTGAAAAAAGTGTAAAATCCAGAAAGGCAACAGGCCATTGAGAACTGGGAGCCTCGTTATGCTGATGGGCGGGATGTAAATTGCCAACAGACACTTGGGAGAAGTGTATGGTGTTTCCTGAAACATCTAAAAAACAAAGCAACAGAGCCTAGGGCACTTCCACTTATGGTCCTATAGCTTAGGGAAATTAAAATCAAAAACACACAGCCACCCCAAAGTTTGGAACGGCTCTGTTTACAAGAACCTCGTTTACAGTACAAGTTCAACATCGCAGAAAGTGAAAAATGGATAAAGAAGTTGTGGTATTCACTTACAAAGCAATATCACTCAGCAATGAAATCTATGTCATCAGGCCCTTAGCAGCACAATGAGTGGATTCAGGTATGATGATTCTAACTGAAATAAGTCACACAGAAAAAGAAACATCATAAGATATCAGTAATACACGGAATGGAACCTTGGCTACACAGGAACTGAATTACAGAACAGAACAGGGTCTCAAATTTAGAAAAACAACTTATGCTTGCTTAAGGGTAAAGGTGAGTTGGGTTGCTGCATAAAACCAGAGATTGAAATGAGCACAGATAAAGTTCCTTAAGCCAAATATGGAATAGACAAGAGCTACTCCTTGCTCAACGAAATGGACTCAACACCGCATATTAAACGCCTAAGAATGTACCTGACTTGTAAGTATCTTAAAACCTATGGATTGCTATGTCTCCGAAAGAGAATCAAGCATGTGTACAGGGGCATAAACGCAGCAGTGATAGGATTGGAGAGGTTCGGTGAGCAAATGAAGACCCTTTGAAGTCATATTGCATGGTACCCATTCCACGGGTTTCAACTACCCAGGTTTAAGGTATTCTTCCTTCAGCTAAAACATGCATGTGGAACCTAGAGTATGATCAACCATGTGATCGGGAGACGTGTTCAAATATGTCTCAGTTTTCCTCCCCTGGTACTCGGGTGCAACATTCCAGACGCTTTACTAACACTCTCCCCACTTGGAGAGTCAGTCCCTTTAACCTCCTGTTTGGCCCAGTTTGCAATTTCTGCGGAAGATGAACAGGAATAGCGAGAACCAATGAGAGGCTAGCTGGAGGTGTCTGGACGGGCAAATTTAACTCTCATTTCCCACCAGGAAGAGGAATTAACCAAAGGCTCAGCATGCCGGGCCGGAACCAGATTAGGGCCTGAAGCCATCCTGCGGTGTTGCGGCCAGGTCACAAGAAAGCGAGTTGAAGAAAGGAGCTCAGGGGCACTGTAATTCACAAACCTGCAGAGTTATAAATGACAGCTATCGTCCAAAAATAGACTGAAGTAAGGCTGCCAAGAGGACTTGAAAGCGGGGCAGAATTGCAGGAAACCGATTTCAGGAGGTAGACTGGAATTGCATTGAAAGCATAGGAAAAGAGGCAGAACGTCCACAATGATGCACTTGGCCAAAAAGGGCGTATGCGTTTTTTCCTGAATATATTCAGGAAAAAACGCATACGCCCTTTTTGGCCAACCAAGCAAGCTTGCAAAGGAAATCTGCACTACAATGAAGTCTCACTTCCCCCCGGTCAAAAGGGCCATCTGAAAAAAGTGTAAAATCCAGAAAGGCAACAGGCCATTGAGAACTGGGAGCCTTGTTATGCTGATGGGCGGGATGTAAATTGCCAACAGACACTTGGGAGAAGTGTATGGTGTTTCCTGAAACATCTAAAAAACAAAGCAACAGAGCCTAGGGCACTTCCACTTATGGTCCTATAGCTTAGGGAAATTAAAATCAAAAAGACACAGCCACCCCAAAGTTTGGAACGGCTCAGTTTACAAGAACCTCGTTTACAGTACAAGTTCAACATCGCAGAAAGGGAAAAATGGATAAAGAAGTTGTGGTATTCACTTACAAAGCAATATCACTCAGCAATGAAATCTATGTCATCAGGCCCTTAGCAGCACAATGAGTGGATTCAGGTATGATGATTCTAACTGAAATAAGTCACACAGAAAAAGAAACATCATAAGATATCAGTAATACACGGAATGGAATCTTGGCTACACAGGAACTGAATTACAGAACAGAACAGGGTCTCAAATTTAGAAAAACAACTTATGCTTGCTTAAGGGTAAAGGTGAGTTGGGTTGCTGCATAAAACCAGAGATTGAAATGAGCACAGATAAAGTTCCTTAAGCCAAATATAGAATAGACAAGAGCTACTCCTTGCTCAACGAAATGGACTCAACACCGCATATTAAACGCCTAAGAATGTACCTGACTTGTAAGTATCTTAAAACCTATGGATTGCTATGTCTCCGAAAGAGAATCAAGCATGTGTACAGGGGCATAAACGCAGCAGTGATAGGATTGGAGAGGTTCGGTGAGCAAATGAAGACCCTTTGAAGTCATATTGCATGGTACCCATTCCACGGGTCTCAACTCTGCAGGTTGAAGGTATTCTTCCTTCAGCTAAAACATGCATGTGGAACCTAGAGTATGATCAACCATGTGAACGGGAGACGTGTTCAAATATGTCTCAGTTTTCCTCCCCTGGTACTCGGGTGCAACATTCCAGACGCTTTACTAACACTCTCCCCACTTGGAGAGTCAGTCCCTTTAACCTCCTGTTTGGCCCAGTTTGCAATTTCTGCGGAAGATGAACAGGAATAGCGAGAACCAATGAGAGGCTAGCTGGAGGTGTCTGGACGGGCAAATTTAACTCTCATTTCCCACCAGGAAGAGGAATTAACCAAAGGCTCAGCATGCCGGGCCGGAACCAGATTAGGGCCTGAAGCCATCCTGCGGTGTTGCGGCCAGGTCACAAGAAAGCGAGTTGAAGAAAGGAGCTCAGGGGCACTGTAATTCACAAACCTGCAGAGTTATAAATGACAGCTATCGTCCAAAAATAGACTGAAGTAAGGCTGCCAAGAGGACTTGAAAGCGGGGCAGAATTGCAGGAAACCGATTTCAGGAGGTAGACTGGAATTGCATTGAAAGCATAGGAAAAGAGGCAGAACGTCCACAATGATGCACTTGGCCAAAAAGGGCGTATGCGTTTTTTCCTGAATATATTCAGGAAAAAACGCATACGCCCTTTTTGGCCAACCAAGCAAGCTTGCAAAGGAAATCTGCACTACAATGAAGTCTCACTTCCCCCCAGTCAAAAGGGCCATCTGAAAAAAGTGTAAAATCCAGAAAGGCAGGACAGGCCATGGAGAACTGGGAGCCTTGTTATGCTGATGGGCGGGATGTAAATTGCCAACAGACACTCGGGAGAAGTGTATGGTGTTTCCTGAAACACCTAAAAAACAAAGCAACAGAGCCTAGGGCACTTCCACTTATGGTCCTATAGCTTAGGGAAATTAAAATCAAAAAGACACAGCCACCCCAAAGTTTGGAACGGCTCTGTTTACAAGAACCTCGTTTACAGTACAAGTTCAACATCGCAGAAAGTGAAAAATGGATAAAGAAGTTGTGGTATTTACTTACAAAGCAATATCACTCAGCAATGAAATCTGTCTCATCAGGCCCTTAGCAGCACAATGAGTGGATTCAGGTATGATGATTCTAACTGAAATAAGTCACACAGAAAAAGAAACATCATAAGATATCAGTAATACACGGAATGGAAACTTGGCTACACAGGAACTGAATTACAGAACAGAACAGGGTCTCAAATTTAGAAAACCAACTTATTCTTGCTTAAGGGTAAAGGTCAGTTGGGGTGCTGCATAAAACCAGAGATTGAAATGAGCACAGATAAAGTTCCTTAAGCCAAATATGGAATAGACAAGAGCTACTCCTTGCTCAACGAAATGGACTCAACACCCCATATTAAACGCCTAAGAATGTACCTGACTAGTAAGTATCTTAAAACCTATGGATTGCTATGTCTCCGAAAGAGAATCAAGCATGTGTACAGGGGCATAAACGCAGCAGTGATAGGATTGGAGAGGTTCGGTGAGCAAATGAAGACCCTTTGAAGTCATATTGCATGGTACCCATTCCACGGGTTCCAACTACCCAGGTTTAAGGTATTCTTCCTTCAGCTAAAACATGCATGTGGAACCTAGAGTATGATCAACCATGTGATCGGGAGACGTGTTCAAATATGTCTCAGTTTTCCTCCCCTGGTACTCGGGTGCAACATTCCAGACGCTTTACTAACACTCTCCCCACTTGGAGAGTCAGTCCCTTTAACCTCCTGTTTGGCCCAGTTTGCAATTTCTGCGGAAGATGAACAGGAATAGCGAGAACCAATGAGAGGCTAGCTGGAGGTGTCTGGACGGGCAAATTTAACTCTCATTTCCCACCAGGAAGAGGAATTAACCAAAGGCTCAGCATGCCGGGCCGGAACCAGATTAGGGCCTGAAGCCATCTTGCGGTGTTGCGGCCAGGTCACAACAAAGCGAGTTGAAGAAAGGAGCTAAGGGGCACTGTAATTCACAAACCTGCAGAGTTATAAATGACAGCTATCGTCCAAAAATAGACTAAAGTAAGGCTGCCAAGAGGACTTGAAAGCGGGGCAGAATTGCAGGAAACCGATTTCAGGAGGTAGACTGGAATTACATTGAAAGCATAGGAAAAGAGGCAGAACGTCCACAATGATGCACTTGGCCAAAAAGGGCGTATGCGTTTTTTCCGGAATATATTCAGGAAAAAACGCATACGCCCTTTTTGGCCAACCAAGCAAGCTTGCAAAGGAAATCTGCACTACAATGAAGTCTCACTTCCCCCCGGTCAAAAGGGCCATCTGAAAAAAGTGTAAAATCCAGAAAGGCAGGACAGGCCATGGAGAACTGGGAGCCTTGTTATGCTGATGGGCGGGATGTAAATTGCCAACAGACACTCGGGAGAAGTGTATGGTGTTTCCTGAAACATCTAAAAAACAAAGCAACAGAGCCTAGGGCACTGCCACTTATGGTCCTATAGCTTAGGGAAATTAAAATCAAAAAGACACAGCCACCCCAAAGTTTGGGACACCTCCGTTTACAAGAACCTCGTTTACCGTACAAGTTCAATATCACAGAAAGTGAAAAATGGATAAAGAACTTGTGGTACTTACGTACAATGCAGTATCACTCAGCAATGAAATCTATGTCATCAGGCCCGTAGCAGCATAATGAGTGGATTCAGGTACGATGATTCTAACTGAAATAAGTCACACAGAAAAAGAAACATCATAAGATATCAGTAATACACGGAATGTAAACTTGGCTACACAGGAACTGCATTCCAAAACAGAACAGGGTCTCAAATTTAGAAAACCAACTTATGCTTGCTTAAGGGGAAAGGTGAGTTGGGGTGCTGCATAAAACCAGAGATTGAAATGAGCACAGATAAAGTTCCTTAAGTCAAATATGGAATAGACAAGAACTACTCCTTGCTCAACGAAATGGACTCAACACCCCATATTAAACGCCTAAGAATGTACCTGACTAGTAAGTATCTTAAAACCTATGGATTGCTATGTCTCCAGAAGAGAATCAAGCATGTGTACAGGGGCATAAACGCAGCAGTGATAGGATTGGAGAGGTTCGGTGAGCAAATGAAGACCCTTTGAAGTCATATTTCATGGTACCCATTCCACGGGTCTCAACTCTGCAGGTTGAAGGTATTCTTCCTTCAGCTAAAACATGCATGTGGAACCCAGAGTATGATCAACCATGTGAACGGGAGACGTGTTCAAATATGTCTCAGTTTTCCTCCCCTGGTACTCGGGTGCAACATTCCAGACGCTTTACTAACACTCTCCCGACTTGGAGAGTCAGTCCCTTTAACCTCCTGTTTGGCCCAGTTTGCAATTTCTGCGGAAGATGAACAGGAATAGCGAGAACCAATGAGAGACTAGCTGGAGGTGTCTGAACGGGCAAATTTAACTCTCATTTCCCACCAGGAAGAGGAATTAACCAAAGGCTCAGCATGCCGGGCCGGAACCAGATTAGGGCCTGAAGCCATCCTGCGGTGTTGCGGCCAGGTCACAAGAAAGCGAGTTGAAGAAAGGAGCTCAGGGGCACTGTAATTCACAAACCTGCAGAGTTATAAATGACAGCTATCGTCCAAAAATAGACTGAAGTAAGGCTGCCAAGAGGACTTGATAGCGGGGCAGAATTGCAGGAAACCGATTTCAGGAGGTAGACTGGAATTGCATTGAAAGCATAGGAAAAGAGGCAGAACGTCCACAATGATGCACTTGGCCAAAAAGGGCGTATGCGTTTTTTCCTGAATATATTCAGGAAAAAACGCATACGCCCTTTTTGGCCAACCAAGCAAGCTTGCAAAGGAAATCTGCACTACAATGAAGTCTCACTTCCCCCCGGTCAAAAGGGCCATCTGAAAAAAGTGTAAAATCCAGAAAGGCAACAGGCCATTGAGAACTGGGAGCCTTGTTATGCTGATGGGCGGGATGTAAATTGCCAACAGACACTTGGGAGAAGTGTATGGTGTTTCCTGAAACATCTAAAAAACAAAGCAACAGAGCCTAGGGCACTTCCACTTATGGTCCTATAGCTTAGGGAAATTAAAATCAAAAAGACACAGCCACCCCAAAGTTTGGAACGGCTCTGTTTACAAGAACCTCATTTACAGTACAAGTTCAACATCGCAGAAAGTGAAAAATGGATAAAGAACTTGTGGTACTTACGTACAATGCAGTATCACTCAGCAATGAAATCTAAGTCATCAGGCCCGTAGCAGCATAATGAGTAGATTCAGATACGATGATTCTAACTGAAATAAGTCACACAGAAAAAGAAACATCATAAGATATCAGTAATACACGGAATGGAAACTTGGCTACACAGGAACTGAATTACAGAACAGAACAGGGTCTCAAATTTAGAAAACCAACTTATTCTTGCTTAAGGGTAAAGGTGAGTTGGGGTGCTGCATAAAACCAGAGATTGAAATGAGCACAGATAAAGTTCTTTAAGCCAAATGTGGAATAGACAAGAGCTACTCCTTGCTCAACGAAATGGACTCAACACCCCATATTAAACGCCTAAGAATGTACCTGACTAGTAAGTATCTTAAAACCTATGGATTGCTATGTCTCCGAAAGAGAATCAAGCATGTGTACAGGGGCATAAACGCAGCAGTGATAGGATTGGAGAGGTTCGGTGAGCAAATGAAGACCCTTTGAAGTCATATTGCATGGTACCCATTCCACGGGTTCCAACTACCCAGGTTTAAGGTATTCTTCCTTCAGCTAAAACATACATGTGGAACCTAGAGTATGATCAACCATGTGATCGGGAGACGTGTTCAAATATGTCTCAGTTTTCCTCCCCTGGTACTCGGGTGCAACATTCCAGACGCTTTACTAACACTCTCCCCACTTGGAGAGTCAGTCCCTTTAACCTCCTGTTTGGCCCAGTTTGCAATTTCTGCGGAAGATGAACAGGAATAGCGAGAACCAATGAGAGGCTAGCTGGAGGTGTCTGGACGGGCAAATTTAACTCTCATTTCCCACCAGGAAGAGGAATTAACCAAAGGCTCAGCGTGCCGTACCGGAACCAGATTAGGGCCTGAAGCCATCCTGCGGTGTTGCGGCCAGCTCACAAGAAAGCGAGTTGAAGAAAGGAGCTCAGGGGCACTGTAATTCACAAACCTGCAGAGTTATAAATGACAGCTATCGTCCAAAAATAGACTGAAGTAAGGCTGCCAAGAGGACTTGAAAGCGGGGCAGAATTGCAGGAAACCGATTTCAGGAGGTAGACTGGAATTGCATTGAAAGCATAGGAAAAGAGGCAGAACGTCCACAATGATGCACTTGGCCAAAAAGGGCGTATGCGTTTTTTCCTGAATATATTCAGGAAAAAACGCATACGCCCTTTTTGGCCAACCAAGCAAGCTTGCAAAGGAAATCTGCACTACAATGAAGTCTCACTTCCCCCCGGTCAAAAGGGCCATCTGAAAAAAGTGTAAAATCCAGAAAAGCAGGACAGGCCATGGAGAACTGGGAGCCTTGTTATGCTGATGGGCGGGATGTAAATTGCCAACAGACACTCGGGAGAAGTGTATGGTGTTTCCTGAAACATCTATAAAACAAAGCAACAGAGCCTAGGGCACTGCCACTTATGGTCCTATAGCTTAGGGAAATTAAAATCAAAAAGACACAGCCACCCCAAAGTTTGGGACGCCTCTGTTTACAAGAACCTCGTTTACAGTACAAGTTCAACATCGCAGAAAGTGAAAAATGGATAAAGAAGTTGTGGTATTTACTTACAAAGCAATATCACTCAGCAATGAAATCTATGTCATCAGGCCCTTAGCATCACAATGAGTGGATTCAGGTATGATGATTCTAACTGAAATAAGTCACACAGAAAAAGAAACATCATAAGATATCAGTAATACACGGAATGTAAACTTGGCTACACAGGAACTGAATTACAGAACAGAACAGGGTCTCAAATTTAGAAAACCAACTTATGCTTGCTTAAGGGGAAAGGTGAGTTGGGGTGCTGCATAAAACCAGAGATTGAAATGAGCACAGATAAAGTTCCTTAAGTCAAATATGGAATAGACAAGAGCTACTCCTTGCTCAACGAAATGGAATCAACACCGCATATTAAACGCCTAAGAATGTACCTGACTAGTAAGTATCTTAAAACCTATGGATTGCTATGTCTCCGAAAGAGAATCAAGCATGTGTACAGGGGCATAAACGCAGCAGTGATAGGATTGGAGAGGTTCGGTGAGCAAATGAAGACCCTTTGAAGTCATATTGCATGGTACCCATTACACAGGTCTCAACTCTCCAGGTTTAAGGTATTCTTCCTTCAGCTAAAACATGCATGTGGAACCCAAGTATGATCAACCATGTGAACGGGAGATGTGTTCAAATATGTCTCAGTTTTCCTCCCCTGGTACTCGGGTGCAACATTCCAGACGCTTTACTAACACTCTCCCCACTTGGAGAGTCAGCGCCTTTAACCTCCTGTTTGGCCCAGTTTGCAATTTCTGCGGAAGATGAACAGGAATAGCGAGAACCAATGAGAGGCTAGCTGGAGGTGTCTGGACGGGCAAATTTAACTCTCATTTCCCACCAGGAAGAGGAAATAACCAAAGGCTCAGCGTGCCGTACCGGAACCAGATTAGGGCCTGAAGCCATCCTGCGGTGTTGCGGCCAGGTCACAAGAAAGGAAGTTGAAGAAAGGAGCTCAGGGGCACTGTAATTCACAAACCTGCAGAGTTATAAATGACAGCTATCGTCCAAAAATAGACTGAAGTAAGGCTGCCAAGAGGACTTGAAAGCGGGGCAGAATTGCAGGAAACCGATTTCAGGAGGTAGACTGGAATTGCATTGAAAGCATAGGAAAAGAGGCAGAACGTCCACAATGATGCACTTGGCCAAAAAGGGCGTATGCGTTTTTTCCTGAATATATTCAGGAAAAAACGCATACGCCCTTTTTGGCCAACCAAGCAAGCTTGCAAAGGAAATCTGCACTACAATGAAGTCTCACTTCCCCCCGGTCAAAAGGGCCATCTGAAAAAAGTGTAAAATCCAGAAAGGCAACAGGCCATTGAGAACTGGGAGCCTCGTTATGCTGATGGGCGGGATGTAAATTGCCAACAGACACTTGGGAGAAGTGTATGGTGTTTCCTGAAACATCTAAAAAACAAAGCAACAGAGCCTAGGGCACTTCCACTTATGGTCCTATAGCTTAGGGAAATTAAAATCAAAAAGACACAGCCACCCCAAAGTTTGGAACGGCTCTGTTTACAAGAACCTCGTTTACAGTACAAGTTCAACATCGCAGAAAGTGAAAAATGGATAAAGAAGTTGTGGTATTCACTTACAAAGCAATATCACTCAGCAATGAAATCTATGTCATCAGGCCCTTAGCAGCACAATGAGTGGATTCAGGTATGATGATTCTAACTGAAATAAGTCACACAGAAAAAGAAACATCATAAGATATCAGTAATACACGGAATGGAACCTTGGCTACACAGGAACTGAATTACAGAACAGAACAGGGTCTCAAATTTAGAAAACCAACTTATGCTTGCTTAAGGGTAAAGGTGAGTTGGGGTGCTGCATAAAACCAGAGATTGAAATGAGCACAGATAAAGTTCCTTAAGCCAAATATGGAATAGACAAGAGCTACTCCTTGCTCAACGAAATGGACTCAACACCGCATATTAAACGCCTAAGAATGTACCTGACTTGTAAGTATCTTAAAACCTATGGATTGCTATGTCTCCGAAAGAGAATCAAGCATGTGTACAGGGGCATAAACGCAGCAGTGATAGGATTGGAGAGGTTCGGTGAGCAAATGAAGACCCTTTGAAGTCATATTGCATGGTACCCATTCCACGGGTTTCAACTACCCAGGTTTAAGGTATTCTTCCTTCAGCTAAAACATGCATGTGGAACCTAGAGTATGATCAACCATGTGATCGGGAGACGTGTTCAAATATGTCTCAGTTTTCCTCCCCTGGTACTCGGGTGCAACATTCCAGACGCTTTACTAACACTCTCCCCACTTGGAGAGTCAGTCCCTTTAACCTCCTGTTTGGCCCAGTTTGCAATTTCTGCGGAAGATGAACAGGAATAGCGAGAACCAATGAGAGGCTAGCTGGAGGTGTCTGGACGGGCAAATTTAACTCTCATTTCCCACCAGGAAGAGGAATTAACCAAAGGCTCAGCATGCCGGGCCGGAACCAGATTAGGGCCTGAAGCCATCCTGCGGTGTTGCGGCCAGGTCACAAGAAAGCGAGTTGAAGAAAGGAGCTCAGGGGCACTGTAATTCACAAACCTGCAGAGTTATAAATGACAGCTATCGTCCAAAAATAGACTGAAGTAAGGCTGCCAAGAGGACTTGAAAGCGGGGCAGAATTGCAGGAAACCGATTTCAGGAGGTAGACTGGAATTGCATTGAAAGCATAGGAAAAGAGGCAGAACGTCCACAATGATGCACTTGGCCAAAAAGGGCGTATGCGTTTTTTCCTGAATATATTCAGGAAAAAACGCATACGCCCTTTTTGGCCAACCAAGCAAGCTTGCAAAGGAAATCTGCACTACAATGAAGTCTCACTTCCCCCCGGTCAAAAGGGCCATCTGAAAAAAGTGTAAAATCCAGAAAGGCAACAGGCCATTGAGAACTGGGAGCCTTGTTATGCTGATGGGCGGGATGTAAATTGCCAACAGACACTTGGGAGAAGTGTATGGTGTTTCCTGAAACATCTAAAAAACAAAGCAACAGAGCCTAGGGCACTTCCACTTATGGTCCTATAGCTTAGGGAAATTAAAATCAAAAAGACACAGCCACCCCAAAGTTTGGAACGGCTCTGTTTACAAGAACCTCGTTTACAGTACAAGTTCAACATCGCAGAAAGGGAAAAATGGATAAAGAAGTTGTGGTATTCACTTACAAAGCAATATCACTCAGCAATGAAATCTATGTCATCAGGCCCTTAGCAGCACAATGAGTGGATTCAGGTATGATGATTCTAACTGAAATAAGTCACACAGAAAAAGAAACATCATAAGATATCAGTAATACACGGAATGGAACCTTGGCTACACAGGAACTGAATTACAGAACAGAACAGGGTCTCAAATTTAGAAAAACAACTTATGCTTGCTTAAGGGTAAAGGTGAGTTGGGTTGCTGCATAAAACCAGAGATTGAAATGAGCACAGATAAAGTTCCTTAAGCCAAATATGGAATAGACAAGAGCTACTCCTTGCTCAACGAAATGGACTCAACACCGCATATTAAACGCCTAAGAATGTACCTGACTTGTAAGTATCTTAAAACCTATGGATTGCTATGTCTCCGAAAGAGAATCAAGCATGTGTACAGGGGCATAAACGCAGCAGTGATAGGATTGGAGAGGTTCGGTGAGCAAATGAAGACCCTTTGAAGTCATATTGCATGGTACCCATTCCACGGGTTTCAACTACCCAGGTTTAAGGTATTCTTCCTTCAGCTAAAACATGCATGTGGAACCTAGAGTATGATCAACCATGTGATCGGGAGACGTGTTCAAATATGTCTCAGTTTTCCTCCCCTGGTACTCGGGTGCAACATTCCAGACGCTTTACTAACACTCTCCCCACTTGGAGAGTCAGTCCCTTTAACCTCCTGTTTGGCCCAGTTTGCAATTTCTGCGGAAGATGAACAGGAATAGCGAGAACCAATGAGAGGCTAGCTGGAGGTGTCTGGACGGGCAAATTTAACTCTCATTTCCCACCAGGAAGAGGAATTAACCAAAGGCTCAGCATGCCGGGCCGGAACCAGATTAGGGCCTGAAGCCATCCTGCGGTGTTGCGGCCAGGTCACAAGAAAGCGAGTTGAAGAAAGGAGCTCAGGGGCACTGTAATTCACAAACCTGCAGAGTTATAAATGACAGCTATCGTCCAAAAATAGACTGAAGTAAGGCTGCCAAGAGGACTTGAAAGCGGGGCAGAATTGCAGGAAACCGATTTCAGGAGGTAGACTGGAATTGCATTGAAAGCATAGGAAAAGAGGCAGAACGTCCACAATGATGCACTTGGCCAAAAAGGGCGTATGCGTTTTTTCCTGAATATCAGGAAAAAACGCATACGCCCTTTTTGGCCAACCAAGCAAGCTTGCAAAGGAAATCTGCACTACAATGAAGTCTCACTTCCCCCCGGTCAAAAGGGCCATCTGAAAAAAGTGTAAAATCCAGAAAGGCAACAGGCCATTGAGAACTGGGAGCCTTGTTATGCTGATGGGCGGGATGTAAATTGCCAACAGACACTTGGGAGAAGTGTATGGTGTTTCCTGAAACATCTAAAAAACAAAGCAACAGAGCCTAGGGCACTTCCACTTATGGTCCTATAGCTTAGGGAAATTAAAATCAAAAAGACACAGCCACCCCAAAGTTTGGAACGGCTCTGTTTACAAGAACCTCGTTTACAGTACAAGTTCAACATCGCAGAAAGGGAAAAATGGATAAAGAAGTTGTGGTATTCACTTACAAAGCAATATCACTCAGCAATGAAATCTATGTCATCAGGCCCTTAGCAGCACAATGAGTGGATTCAGGTATGATGATTCTAACTGAAATAAGTCACACAGAAAAAGAAACATCATAAGATATCAGTAATACACGGAATGGAACCTTGGCTACACAGGAACTGAATTACAGAACAGAACAGGGTCTCAAATTTAGAAAAACAACTTATGCTTGCTTAAGGGTAAAGGTGAGTTGGGTTGCTGCATAAAACCAGAGATTGAAATGAGCACAGATAAAGTTCCTTAAGCCAAATATGGAATAGACAAGAGCTACTCCTTGCTCAACGAAATGGACTCAACACCGCATATTAAACGCCTAAGAATGTACCTGACTTGTAAGTATCTTAAAACCTATGGATTGCTATGTCTCCAAAAGAGAATCAAGCATGTGTACAGGGGCATAAACGCAGCAGTGATAGGATTGGAGAGGTTCGGTGAGCAAATGAAGACCCTTTGAAGTCATATTGCATGGTACCCATTCCACGGGTTTCAACTACCCAGGTTTAAGGTATTCTTCCTTCAGCTAAAACATGCATGTGGAACCTAGAGTATGCTCAACCATGTGATCGGGAGACGTGTTCAAATATGTCTCAGTTTTCCTCCCCTGGTACTCGGGTGCAACATTCCAGACGCTTTACTAACACTCTCCCCACTTGGAGAGTCAGTCCCTTTAACCTCCTGTTTGGCCCAGTTTGCAATTTCTGCGGAAGATGAACAGGAATAGCGAGAACCAATGAGAGGCTAGCTGGAGGTGTCTGGACGGGCAAATTTAACTCTCATTTCCCACCAGGAAGAGGAATTAACCAAAGGCTCAGCATGCCGGGCCGGAACCAGATTAGGGCCTGAAGCCATCCTGCGGTGTTGCGGCCAGGTCACAAGAAAGCGAGTTGAAGAAAGGAGCTCAGGGGCACTGTAATTCACAAACCTGCAGAGTTATAAATGACAGCTATCGTCCAAAAATAGACTGAAGTAAGGCTGCCAAGAGGACTTGAAAGCGGGGCAGAATTGCAGGAAACCGATTTCAGGAGGTAGACTGGAATTGCATTGAAAGCATAGGAAAAGAGGCAGAACGTCCACAATGATGCACTTGGCCAAAAAGGGCGTATGCGTTTTTTCCTGAATATATTCAGGAAAAAACGCATACGCCCTTTTTGGCCAACCAGGCAAGCTTGCAAAGGAAATCTGCACTACAATGAAGTCTCACTTCCCCCCGGTCAAAAGGGCCATCTGAAAAAAGTGTAAAATCCAGAAAGGCAACAGGCCATTGAGAACTGGGAGCCTTGTTATGCTGATGGGCGGGATGTAAATTGCCAACAGACACTTGGGAGAAGTGTATGGTGTTTCCTGAAACATCTAAAAAACAAAGCAACAGAGCCTAGGGCACTTCCACTTATGGTCCTATAGCTTAGGGAAATTAAAATCAAAAAGACACAGCCACCCCAAAGATTGGAACGGCTCTGTTTACAAGAACCTCGTTTACTACAAGTTCAACATCGCAGAAAGGGAAAAATGGATAAAGAAGTTGTGGTATTCACTTACAAAGCAATATCACTCAGCAATGAAATCTATGTCATCAGGCCCTTAGCAGCACAATGAGTGGATTCAGGTATGATGATTCTAACTGAAATAAGTCACACAGAAAAAGAAACATCATAAGATATCAGTAATACACGGAATGGAACCTTGGCTACACAGGAACTGAATTACAGAACAGAACAGGGTCTCAAATTTAGAAAAACAACTTATGCTTGCTTAAGGGTAAAGGTGAGTTGGGTTGCTGCATAAAACCAGAGATTGAAATGAGCACAGATAAAGTTCCTTAAGCCAAATATGGAATAGACAAGAGCTACTCCTTGCTCAACGAAATGGACTCAACACCGCATATTAAACGCCTAAGAATGTACCTGACTTGTAAGTATCTTAAAACCTATGGATTGCTATGTCTCCGAAAGAGAATCAAGCATGTGTACAGGGGCATAAACGCAGCAGTGATAGGATTGGAGAGGTTCGGTGAGCAAATGAAGACCCTTTGAAGTCATATTGCATGGTACCCATTCCACGGGTTTCAACTACCCAGGTTTAAGGTATTCTTCCTTCAGCTAAAACATGCATGTGGAACCTAGAGTATGATCAACCATGTGATCGGGAGACGTGTTCAAATATGTCTCAGTTTTCCTCCCCTGGTACTCGGGTGCAACATTCCAGACGCTTTACTAACACTCTCCCCACTTGGAGAGTCAGTCCCTTTAACCTCCTGTTTGGCCCAGTTTGCAATTTCTGCGGAAGATGAACAGGAATAGCGAGAACCAATGAGAGGCTAGCTGGAGGTGTCTGGACGGGCAAATTTAACTCTCATTTCCCACCAGGAAGAGGAATTAACCAAAGGCTCAGCATGCCGGGCCGGAACCAGATTAGGGCCTGAAGCCATCCTGCGGTGTTGCGGCCAGGTCACAAGAAAGCGAGTTGAAGAAAGGAGCTCAGGGGCACTGTAATTCACAAACCTGCAGAGTTATAAATGACAGCTATCGTCCAAAAATAGACTGAAGTAAGGCTGCCAAGAGGACTTGAAAGCGGGGCAGAATTGCAGGAAACCGATTTCAGGAGGTAGACTGGAATTGCATTGAAAGCATAGGAAAAGAGGCAGAACGTCCACAATGATGCACTTGGCCAAAAAGGGCGTATGCGTTTTTTCCTGAATATATTCAGGAAAAAACGCATACGCCCTTTTTGGCCAACCAAGCAAGCTTGCAAAGGAAATCTGCACTACAATGAAGTCTCACTTCCCCCCGGTCAAAAGGGCCATCTGAAAAAAGTGTAAAATCCAGAAAGGCAACAGGCCATTGAGAACTGGGAGCCTTGTTATGCTGATGGGCGGGATGTAAATTGCCAACAGACACTTGGGAGAAGTGTATGGTGTTTCCTGAAACATCTAAAAAACAAAGCAACAGAGCCTAGGGCACTTCCACTTATGGTCCTATAGCTTAGGGAAATTAAAATCAAAAAGACACAGCCACCCCAAAGTTTGGAACGGCTCTGTTTACAAGAACCTCGTTTACAGTACAAGTTCAACATCGCAGAAAGGGAAAAATGGATAAAGAAGTTGTGGTATTCACTTACAAAGCAATATCACTCAGCAATGAAATCTATGTCATCAGGCCCTTAGCAGCACAATGAGTGGATTCAGGTATGATGATTCTAACTGAAATAAGTCACACAGAAAAAGAAACATCATAAGATATCAGTAATACACGGAATGGAAACTTGGCTACACAGGAACTGAATTACAGAACAGAACAGGGTCTCAAATTTAGAAAACCAACTTATGCTTGCTTAAGGGTAAAGGTGAGTTGGGTTGCTGCATAAAACCAGAGATTGAAATGAGCACAGATAAAGTTCCTTAAGCCAAATATGGAATAGACAAGAGCTACTCCTTGCTCAACGAAATGGACTCAACACCGCATATTAAACGCCTAAGAATGTACCTGACTTGTAAGTATCTTAAAACCTATGGATTGCTATGTCTCCGAAAGAGAATCAAGCATGTGTACAGGGGCATAAACGCAGCAGTGATAGGATTGGAGAGGTTCGGTGAGCAAATGAAGACCCTTTGAAGTCATATTGCATGGTACCCATTCCACGGGTTTCAACTACCCAGGTTTAAGGTATTCTTCCTTCAGCTAAAACATGCATGTGGAACCTAGAGTATGATCAACCATGTGATCGGGAGACGTGTTCAAATATGTCTCAGTTTTCCTCCCCTGGTACTCGGGTGCAACATTCCAGACGCTTTACTAACACTCTCCCCACTTGGAGAGTCAGTCCCTTTAACCTCCTGTTTGGCCCAGTTTGCAATTTCTGCGGAAGATGAACAGGAATAGCGAGAACCAATGAGAGGCTAGCTGGAGGTGTCTGGACGGGCAAATTTAACTCTCATTTCCCACCAGGAAGAGGAATTAACCAAAGGCTCAGCATGCCGGGCCGGAACCAGATTAGGGCCTGAAGCCATCCTGCGGTGTTGCGGCCAGGTCACAAGAAAGCGAGTTGAAGAAAGGAGCTCAGGGGCACTGTAATTCACAAACCTGCAGAGTTATAAATGACAGCTATCGTCCAAAAATAGACTGAAGTAAGGCTGCCAAGAGGACTTGAAAGCGGGGCAGAATTGCAGGAAACCGATTTCAGGAGGTAGACTGGAATTGCATTGAAAGCATAGGAAAAGAGGCAGAACGTCCACAATGATGCACTTGGCCAAAAAGGGCGTATGCGTTTTTTCCTGAATATATTCAGGAAAAAACGCATACGCCCTTTTTGGCCAACCAAGCAAGCTTGCAAAGGAAATCTGCACTACAATGAAGTCTCACTTCCCCCCGGTCAAAAGGGCCATCTGAAAAAAGTGTAAAATCCAGAAAGGCAGGACAGGCCATGGAGAACTGGGAGCCTTGTTATGCTGATGGGCGGGATGTAAATTGCCAACAGACACTTGGGAGAAGTGTATGGTGTTTCCTGAAACATCTAAAAAACAAAGCAACAGAGCCTAGGGCACTTCCACTTATGGTCCTATAGCTTAGGGAAATTAAAATCAAAAAGACACAGCCACCCCAAAGTTTGGAACGGCTCTGTTTACAAGAACCTCGTTTACAGTACAAGTTCAACATCGCAGAAAGTGAAAAATGGATAAAGAACTTGTGGTACTTACGTACAATGCAGTATCACTCAGCAATGAAATCTATGTCATCAGGCCCGTAGCAGCATAATGAGTAGATTCAGGTACGATGATTCTAACTGAAATAAGTCACACAGAAAAAGAAACATCATAAGATATCACTAATACACGGAATGTAAACTTGGCTACACAGGAACTGAATTCCAAAACAGAACAGGTTCTCAAATTTAGAAAACCAACTTATGCTTGCTTAAGGGGAAAGGTGAGTTGGGTTGCTGCATAAAACCAGAGATTGAAATGAGCACAGATAAAGTTCCTTAAGCCAAATATGGAATAGACAAGAGCTACTCCTTGCTCAACGAAATGGACTCAACACCGCATATTAAACGCCTAAGAATGTACCTGACTAGTAAGTATCTTAAAACCTATGGATTGCTATGTCTCCGAAAGAGAATCAAGCATGTGTACAGGGGCATAAACGCAGCAGTGATAGGATTGGAGAGGTTCGGTGAGCAAATGAAGACCCTTTGAAGTCATATTGCATGGTACCCATTCCACGGGTTTCAACTACCCAGGTTTTAGGTATTCTTCCTTCAGCTAAAACATGCATGTGGAACCCAGAGTATGATCAACCATGTGATCGGGAGACGTGTTCAAATATGTCTCAGTTTTCCTCCCCTGGTACTCGGGTGCAACATTCCAGACGCTTTACTAACACTCTCCCCACTTGGAGAGTCAGCGCCTTTAACCTCCTGTTTGGCCCAGTTTGCAATTTCTGCGGAAGATGAACAGGAATAGCGAGAACCAATGAGAGGCTAGCTGGAGGTGTCTGGACGGGCAAATTTAACTCTCATTTCCCACCAGGAAGAGGAAATAACCAAAGGCTCAGCGTGCCGTACCGGAACCAGATTAGGGCCTGAAGCCATCCTGCGGTGTTGCGACCAGGTCACAAGAAAGCGAGTTGAAGAAAGGAGCTCAGGGGCACTGTAATTCACAAACCTGCAGAGTTATAAATGACAGCTATCGTCCAAAAATAGACTGAAGTAAGGCTGCCAAGAGGACTTGAAAGCGGGGCAGAATTGCAGGAAACCGATTTCAGGAGGTAGACTGGAATTGCATTGAAAGCATAGGAAAAGAGGCAGAACGTCCACAATGATGCACTTGGCCAAAAAGGGCGTATGCGTTTTTTCCTGAATATATTCAGGAAAAAACGCATACGCCCTTTTTGGCCAACCAAGCAAGCTTGCAAAGGAAATCTGCACTACAATGAAGTCTCACTTCCCCCCGGTCAAAAGGGCCATCTGAAAAAAGTGTAAAATCCAGAAAGGCAACAGGCCATTGAGAACTGGGAGCCTTGTTATGCTGATGGGCGGGATGTAAATTGCCAACAGACACTTGGGAGAAGTGTATGGTGTTTCCTGAAACATCTAAAAAACAAAGCAACAGAGCCTAGGGCACTTCCACTTATGGTCCTATAGCTTAGGGAAATTAAAATCAAAAAGACACAGCCACCCCAAAGTTTGGAACGGCTCTGTTTACAAGAACCTCGTTTACAGTACAAGTTCAACATCGCAGAAAGGGAAAAATGGATAAAGAAGTTGTGGTATTCACTTACAAAGCAATATCACTCAGCAATGAAATCTATGTCATCAGGCCCTTAGCAGCACAATGAGTGGATTCAGGTATGATGATTCTAACTGAAATAAGTCACACAGAAAAAGCAACATCATAAGATATCAGTAATACACGGAATGGAACCTTGGCTACACAGGAACTGAATTACAGAACAGAACAAGGTCTCAAATTTAGAAAAACAACTTATGCTTGCTTAAGGGTAAAGGTGAGTTGGGGTGCTGCATAAAACCAGAGATTGAAATGAGCACAGATAAAGTTCCTTAAGCCAAATATGGAATAGACAAGAGCTACTCCTTGCTCAACGAAATGGACTCAACACCGCATATTAAACGCCTAAGAATGTACCTGACTTGTAAGTATCTTAAAACCTATGGATTGCTATGTCTCCGAAAGAGAATCAAGCATGTGTACAGGGGCATAAACGCAGCAGTGATAGGATTGGAGAGGTTCGGTGAGCAAATGAAGACCCTTTGAAGTCATATTGCATGGTACCCATTCCACGGGTTTCAACTACCCAGGTTTAAGGTATTCTTCCTTCAGCTAAAACATGCATGTGGAACCTAGAGTATGATCAACCATGTGATCGGGAGACGTGTTCAAATATGTCTCAGTTTTCCTCCCCTGGTACTCGGGTGCAACATTCCAGATGCTTTACTAACACTCTCCCCACTTGGAGAGTCAGTCCCTTTAACCTCCTGTTTGGCCCAGTTTGCAATTTCTGCGGAAGATGAACAGGAATAGCGAGAACCAATGAGAGGCTAGCTGGAGGTGTCTGGACGGGCAAATTTAACTCTCATTTCCCACCAGGAAGAGGAATTAACCAAAGGCTCAGCATGCCGGGCCGGAACCAGATTAGGGCCTGAAGCCATCCTGCGGTGTTGCGGCCAGGTCACAAGAAAGCGAGTTGAAGAAAGGAGCTCAGGGGCACTGTAATTCACAAACCTGCAGAGTTATAAATGACAGCTATCGTCCAAAAATAGACTGAAGTAAGGCTGCCAAGAGGACTTGAAAGCGGGGCAGAATTGCAGGAAACCGATTTCAGGAGGTAGACTGGAATTGCATTGAAAGCATAGGAAAAGAGGCAGAACGTCCACAATGATGCACTTGGCCAAAAAGGGCGTATGCGTTTTTTCCTGAATATATTCAGGAAAAAACGCATACGCCCTTTTTGGCCAACCAAGCAAGCTTGCAAAGGAAATCTGCACTACAATGAAGTCTCACTTCCCCCCGGTCAAAAGGGCCATCTGAAAAAAGTGTAAAATCCAGAAAGGCAACAGGCCATTGAGAACTGGGAGCCTTGTTATGCTGATGGGCGGGATGTAAATTGCCAACAGACACTTGGGAGAAGTGTATGGTGTTTCCTGAAACATCTAAAAAACAAAGCAACAGAGCCTAGGGCACTTCCACTTATGGTCCTATAGCTTAGGGAAATTAAAATCAAAAAGACACAGCCACCCCAAAGTTTGGAACGGCTCTGTTTACAAGAACCTCGTTTACAGTACAAGTTCAACATCGCAGAAAGGGAAAAATGGATAAAGAAGTTGTGGTATTCACTTACAAAGCAATATCACTCAGCAATGAAATCTATGTCATCAGGCCCTTAGCAGCACAATGAGTGGATTCAGGTATGATGATTCTAACTGAAATAAGTCACACAGAAAAAGAAACATCATAAGATATCAGTAATACACGGAATGGAAACTTGGCTACACAGGAACTGAATTACAGAACAGAACAGGGTCTCAAATTTAGAAAACCAACTTATGCTTGCTTAAGGGTAAAGGTGAGTTGGGTTGCTGCATAAAACCAGAGATTGAAATGAGCACAGATAAAGTTCCTTAAGCCAAATATGGAATAGACAAGAGCTACTCCTTGCTCAACGAAATGGACTCAACACCGCATATTAAACGCCTAAGAATGTACCTGACTTGTAAGTATCTTAAAACCTATGGATTGCTATGTCTCCGAAAGAGAATCAAGCATGTGTACAGGGGCATAAACGCAGCAGTGATAGGATTGGAGAGGTTCGGTGAGCAAATGAAGACCCTTTGAAGTCATATTGCATGGTACCCATTCCACGGGTTTCAACTACCCAGGTTTAAGGTATTCTTCCTTCAGCTAAAACATGCATGTGGAACCTAGAGTATGATCAACCATGTGATCGGGAGACGTGTTCAAATATGTCTCAGTTTTCCTCCCCTGGTACTCGGGTGCAACATTCCAGACGCTTTACTAACACTCTCCCCACTTGGAGAGTCAGTCCCTTTAACATCCTGTTTGGCCCAGTTTGCAATTTCTGCGGAAGATGAACAGGAATAGCGAGAACCAATGAGAGGCTAGCTGGAGGTGTCTGGACGGGCAAATTTAACTCTCATTTCCCACCAGGAAGAGGAATTAACCAAAGGCTCAGCATGCCGGGCCGGAACCAGATTAGGGCCTGAAGCCATCCTGCGGTGTTGCGGCCAGGTCACAAGAAAGCGAGTTGAAGAAAGGAGCTCAGGGGCACTGTAATTCACAAACCTGCAGAGTTATAAATGACAGCTATCGTCCAAAAATAGACTGAAGTAAGGCTGCCAAGAGGACTTGAAAGCGGGGCAGAATTGCAGGAAACCGATTTCAGGAGGTAGACTGGAATTGCATTGAAAGCATAGGAAAAGAGGCAGAACGTCCACAATGATGCACTTGGCCAAAAAGGGCGTATGCGTTTTTTCCTGAATATATTCAGGAAAAAACGCATACGCCCTTTTTGGCCAACCAAGCAAGCTTGCAAAGGAAATCTGCACTACAATGAAGTCTCACTTCCCCCCGGTCAAAAGGGCCATCTGAAAAAAGTGTAAAATCCAGAAAGGCAACAGGCCATTGAGAACTGGGAGCCTTGTTATGCTGATGGGCGGGATGTAAATTGCCAACAGACACTTGGGAGAAGTGTATGGTGTTTCCTGAAACATCTAAAAAACAAAGCAACAGAGCCTAGGGCACTTCCACTTATGGTCCTATAGCTTAGGGAAATTAAAATCAAAAAGACACAGCCACCCCAAAGTTTGGAACGGCTCTGTTTACAAGAACCTCGTTTACAGTACAAGTTCAACATCGCAGAAAGGGAAAAATGGATAAAGAAGTTGTGGTATTCACTTACAAAGCAATATCACTCAGCAATGAAATCTATGTCATCAGGCCCTTAGCAGCACAATGAGTGGATTCAGGTATGATGATTCTAACTGAAATAAGTCACACAGAAAAAGCAACATCATAAGATATCAGTAATACACGGAATGGAACCTTGGCTACACAGGAACTGAATTACAGAACAGAACAGGGTCTCAAATTTAGAAAAACAAATTATGCTTGCTTAAGGGTAAAGGTGAGTTGGGTTGCTGCATAAAACCAGAGATTGAAATGAGCACAGATAAAGTTCCTTAAGCCAAATATGGAATAGACAAGAGCTACTCCTTGCTCAACGAAATGGACTCAACACCGCATATTAAACGCCTAAGAATGTACCTGACTTGTAAGTATCTTAAAACCTATGGATTGCTATGTCTCCGAAAGAGAATCAAGCATGTGTACAGGGGCATAAACGCAGCAGTGATAGGATTGGAGAGGTTCGGTGAGCAAATGAAGACCCTTTGAAGTCATATTGCATGGTACCCATTCCACGGGTTTCAACTACCCAGGTTTAAGGTATTCTTCCTTCAGCTAAAACATGCATGTGGAACCTAGAGTATGATCAACCATGTGATCGGGAGACGTGTTCAAATATGTCTCAGTTTTCCTCCCCTGGTACTCGGGTGCAACATTCCAGACGCTTTACTAACACTCTCCCCACTTGGAGAGTCAGTCCCTTTAACCTCCTGTTTGGCCCAGTTTGCAATTTCTGCGGAAGATGAACAGGAATAGCGAGAACCAATGAGAGGCTAGCTGGAGGTGTCTGGACGGGCAAATTTAACTCTCATTTCCCACCAGGAAGAGGAATTAACCAAAGGCTCAGCATGCCGGGCCGGAACCAGATTAGGGCCTGAAGCCATCCTGCGGTGTTGCGGCCAGGTCACAAGAAAGCGAGTTGAAGAAAGGAGCTCAGGGGCACTGTAATTCACAAACCTGCAGAGTTATAAATGACAGCTATCGTCCAAAAATAGACTGAAGTAAGGCTGCCAAGAGGACTTGAAAGCGGGGCAGAATTGCAGGAAACCGATTTCAGGAGGTAGACTGGAATTGCATTGAAAGCATAGGAAAAGAGGCAGAACGTCCACAATGATGCACTTGGCCAAAAAGGGCGTATGCGTTTTTTCCTGAATATATTCAGGAAAAAACGCATACGCCCTTTTTGGCCAACCAAGCAAGCTTGCAAAGGAAATCTGCACTACAATGAAGTCTCACTTCCCCCCGGTCAAAAGGGCCATCTGAGAAAAGTGTAAAATCCAGAAAGGCAACAGGCCATTGAGAACTGGGAGCCTTGTTATGCTGATGGGCGGGATGTAAATTGCCAACAACCACTTGGGAGAAGTGTATGGTGTTTCCTGAAACATCTAAAAAACAAAGCAACAGAATCTAGGGCACTTCCACTTATGGTCCTATAGCTTAGGGAAATTAAAATCAAAAAGACACAGCCACCCCAAAGTTTGGAACGGCTCTGTTTACAAGAACCTCGTTTACAGTACAAGTTCAACATCGCAGAAAGGGAAAAATGGATAAAGATGTTGTGGTATTCACTTACAAAGCAATATCACTCAGCAATGAAATCTATGTCATCAGGCCCTTAGCAGCACAATGAGTGGATTCAGGTATGATGATTCTAACTGAAATAAGTCACACAGAAAAAGAAACATCATAAGATATCAGTAATACACGGAATGGAAACTTGGCTACACAGGAACTGAATTACAGAACAGAACAGGGTCTCAAATTTAGAAAAACAAATTATGCTTGCTTAAGGGGAAAGGTGAGTTGGGGTGCTGCATAAAACCAGAGATTGAAATGAGCACAGATAAAGTTCCTTAAGCCAAATATGGAATAGACAAGAGCTACTCCTTGCTCAACGAAATGGACTCAACACCCCATATTAAACACCTAAGAATGTACCTGACTTGTAAGTATCTTAAAACCTATGGATTGCTATGTCTCCGAAAGAGAATCAAGCATGTGTACAGGGGCATAAACGCAGCAGTGATAGGATTGGAGAGGTTCGGTGAGCAAATGAAGACCCTTTGAAGTCATATTGCATGGTACCCATTCCACGGGTTTCAACTACCCAGGTTTAAGGTATTCTTCCTTCAGCTAAAACATGCATGTGGAACCTAGAGTATGATCAACCATGTGATCGGGAGACGTGTTCAAATATGTCTCAGTTTTCCTCCCCTGGTACTCGGGTGCAACATTCCAGACGCTTTACTAACACTCTCCCCACTTGGAGAGTCAGTCCCTTTAACCTGCTGTTTGGCCCAGTTTGCAATTTCTGTGGAAGATGAACAGGAATAGCGAGAACCAATGAGAGGCTAGCTGGAGGTGTCTGGACGGGCAAATTTAACTCTCATTTCCCACCAGGAAGAGGAATTAACCACAGGCTCAGCATGCCGGGCCGGAACCAGATTAGGGCCTGAAGCCATCCTGCGGTGTTGCGGCCAGGTCACAAGAAAGCGAGTTGAAGAAAGGAGCTCAGGGGCACTGTAATTCACAAACCTGCAGAGTTATAAATGACAGCTATCGTCCAAAAATAGACTGAAGTAAGGCTGCCAAGAGGACTTGAAAGCGGGGCAGAATTGCAGGAAACCGATTTCAGGAGGTAGACTGGAATTGCATTGAAAGCATAGGAAAAGAGGCAGAACGTCCACAATGATGCACTTGGCCAAAAAGGGCGTATGCGTTTTTTCCTGAATATATTCAGGAAAAAACGCATACGCCCTTTTTGGCCAACCAAGCAAGCTTGCAAAGGAAATCTGCACTACAATGAAGTCTCACTTCCCCCCCGGTCAAAAGGGCCATCTGAAAAAAGTGTAAAATCCAGAAAGGCAGGACAGGCCATGGAGAACTGGGAGCCTTGTTATGCTGATGGGCGGGATGTAAATTGCCAACAGACACTCGGGAGAAGTGTATGGTGTTTCCTGAAACATCTAAAAAACAAAGCAACAGAGCCTAGGGCACTGCCACTTATGGTCCTATAGCTTAGGGAAATTAAAATCAAAAAGACACAGCCACCCCAAAGTTTGGGACGCCTCTGTTTACAAGAACCTCGTTTACAGTACAAGTTCAACATCGCAGAAAGTGAAAAATGGATAAAGAAGTTGTGGTATTTACTTACAAAGCAATATCACTCAGCAATGAAATCTGTGTCATCAGGCCCTTAGCAGCACAATGACTGGATTCAGGTATGATGATTCTAACTGAAATAAGTCACACAGAAAAAGAAACATCATAAGATATCAGTAATACACGGAATGGAAACTTGGCTACACAGGAACTGAATTACAGAACAGAACAGGGTCTCAAATTTAGAAAACCAACTTATGCTTGCTTAAGGGTAAAGGTGAGTTGGGGTGCTGCATAAAACCAGAGATTGAAATGAGCACAGATAAAGTTCCTTAAGTCAAATATGGAATAGACAAGAGCTACTCCTTGCTCAATGAAATGGACTCAACACCGCATATTAAACGCCTAAGAATGTACCTGACTAGTAAGTATCGTAAAACCTATGGATTGCTATGTCTCCAAAAGAGAATCAAGCATGTGTACAGGGGCATAAACGCAGCAGTGATAGGATTGGAGAGGTTCGGTGAGCAAATGAAGACCCTTTGAAGTCATATTGCATGGTACCCATTACACGGGTCTCAACTCTCCAGGTTTAAGGTATTCTTCCTTCAGCTAAAACATGCATGTGGAACCCAAGTATGATCAACCATGTGAACGGGAGACGTGTTCAAATATGTCTCAGTTTTCCTCCCCTGGTACTCGGGTGCAACATTCCAGACGCTTTACTAACACTCTCCCCACTTGGAGAGTCAGCGCCTTTAACCTCCTGTTTGGCACAGTTTGCAATTTCTGCGGAAGATGAACAAGAATAGCGAGAACCAATGAGAGGCTAGCTGGAGGTGTCTGGACGGGCAAATTTAAGTCTCATTTCCCACCAGGAAGAGGAAATAACCAAAGGCTAAGCATGCCGTACCGGAACCAGATTAGGGCCTGAAGCCATCCTGCGGTGTTGCGGCCAGCTCAAAAGAAACCGAGTTGAAGAAAGGAGCTCAGGGGCACTGTAATTCACAAACCTGCAGAGTTATAAATGACAGCTATCGTCCAAAAATAGACTGAAGTAAGGCTGCCAAGAGGACTTGAAAGCGGGGCAGAATTGCAGGAAACCGATTTCAGGAGGTAGACTGGAATTGCATTGAAAGCATAGGAAAAGAGGCAGAACGTCCACAATGATGCACTTGGCCAAAAAGGGCGTATGCGTTTTTTCCTGAATATATTCAGGAAAAAACGCATACGCCCTTTTTGGCCAACCAAGCAAGCTTGCAAAGGAAATCTGCACTACAATGAAGTCTCACTTCCCCCCGGTCAAAAGGGCCATCTGAAAAAAGTGTAAAATCCAGAAAGGCAACAGGCCATTGAGAACTGGGAGCCTTCTTATGCTGATGGGCGGGATGTAAATTGCCAACAGACACTCGGGAGAAGTGTATGGTGTTTCCTGAAACATCTAAAAAACAAAGCAACAGAGCCTAGGGCACTTCCACTTATGGTCCTATAGCTTAGGGAAATTAAAATCAAAAAGACACAGCCACCCCAAAGTTTGGAACGGCTCTGTTTACAAGAACCTCGTTTACAGTACAAGTTCAACATCGCAGAAAGTGAAAAATGGATAAAGAACTTGTGGTACTTACGTACAATGCAGTATCACTCAGCAATGAAATCTATGTCATCAGGCCCGTAGCAGCATACTGAGTAGATTCAGGTACGATGATTCTAACTGAAATAAGTCACACAGAAAAAGAAACATCATAAGATATCACTAATACACGGAATGTAAACTTGGCTACACAGGAACTGAATTCCAAAACAGAACAGGTTCTCAAATTTAGAAAACCAACTTATGCTTGCTTAAGGGGAAAGGTGAGTTGGGGTGCTGCATAAAACCAGAGATTGAAATGAGCACAGATAAAGTTCCTTAAGCCAAATATGGAATAGACAAGAGCTACTCCTTGCTCAACGAAATGGACTCAACACCGCATATTAAACGCCTAAGAATGTACCTGACTAGTAAGTATCTTAAAACCTATGGATTGCTATGTCTCCGAAAGAGAATCAAGCATGTGTACAGGGACATAAACGCAGCAGTGATAGGATTGGAGAGGTTCGGTGAGCAAATGAAGACCCTTTGAAGTCATATTGCATGGTACCCATTCCACGGGTTTCAACTACCCAGGTTTTAGGTATTCTTCCTTCAGCTAAAACATGCATGTGGAACCCAGAGTATGATCAACCATGTGATCGGGAGACGTGTTCAAATATGTCTCAGTTTTCCTCCCCTGGTACTCGGGTGCAACATTCCAGACGCTTTACTAACACTCTCCCCACTTGGAGAGTCAGCGCCTTTAACCTCCTGTTTGGCCCAGTTTGCAATTTCTGCGGAAGATGAACAGGAATAGCGAGAACCAATGAGAGGCTAGCTGGAGGTGTCTGGACGGGCAAATTTAACTCTCATTTCCCACCAGGAAGAGGAAATAACCAAAGGCTCAGCGTGCCGTACCGGAACCAGATTAGGGCCTGAAGCCATCCTGCGGTGTTGCGGCCAGCTCAAAAGAAAGCGAGTTGAAGAAAGGAGCTCAGGGGCACTGTAATTCACAAACCTGCAGAGTTATAAATGACAGCTATCGTCCAAAAATAGACTGAAGTAAGGCTGCCAAGAGGACTTGAAAGCGGGGCAGAATTGCAGGAAACCGATTTCAGGAGGTAGACTGGAATTGCATTGAAAGCATAGGAAAAGAGGCAGAACGTCCACAATGATGCACTTGGCCAAAAAGGGCGTATGCGTTTTTTCCTGAATATATTCAGGAAAAAACGCATACGCCCTTTTTGGCCAACCAAGCAAGCTTGCAAAGGAAATCTGCACTACAATGAAGTCTCACTTCCCCCCGGTCAAAAGGGCCATCTGAAAAAAGTGTAAAATCCAGAAAGGCAGGACAGGCCATGGAGAACTGGGAGCCTTGTTATGCTGATGGGCGGGATGTAAATTACCAACAGACACTTGGGAGAAGTGTATGGTGTTTCCTGAAACATCTAAAAAACAAAGCAACAGAGCCTAGGGCACTTCCACTTATGGTCCTATAGCTTAGGGAAATTAAAATCAAAAAGACACAGCCACCCCAAAGTTTGGAACGGCTCTGTTTACAAGAACCTCGTTTACAGTACAAGTTCAACATCGCAGAAAGGGAAAAATGGATAAAGAAGTTGTGGTATTCACTTACAAAGCAATATCACTCAGCAATGAAATCTATGTCATCAGGCCCTTAGCAGCACAATGAGTGGTTTCAGGTATGATGATTCTAACTGAAATAAGTCACACAGAAAAAGAAACATCATAAGATATCAGTAATACACGGAATGGAAAATTGGCTACACAGGAACTGAATTACAGAACAGAACAGGGTCTCAAATTTAGAAAAACAACTTATGCTTGCTTAAGGGTAAAGGAGAGTTGGGGTGCTGCATAAAACCAGAGATTGAAATGAGCACAGATAAAGTTCCTTAAGCCAAATATGGAATAGACAAGAGCTACTCCTTGCTCAACGAAATGGACTCAACACCGCATATTAAACACCTAAGAATGTACCTGACTTGTAAGTATCTTAAAACCTATGGATTGCTATGTCTCCGAAAGAGAATCAAGCATGTGTACAGGGGCATAAACGCAGCAGTGATAGGATTGGAGAGGTTCGGTGAGCAAATGAAGACCCTTTGAAGTCATATTGCATGGTACCCATTACACGGGTCTCAACTCTCCAGGTTTAAGGTATTCTTCCTTCAGCTAAAACATGCATGTGGAACCCAAGTATGATCAACCATGTGAACGGGAGACGTGTTCAAATATGTCTCAGTTTTCCTCCCCTGGTACTCGGGTGCAACATTCCAGACGCTTTACTAACACTCTCCCCACTTGGAGAGTCAGTGCCTTTAACCTCCTGTTTGGCACAGTTTGCAATTTCTGCGGAAGATGAACAGGAATAGCGAGAACCAATGAGAGGCTAGCTGGAGGTGTCTGGACGGGCAAATTTAACTCTCATTTCCCACCAGGAAGAGGAAATAACCAAAGGCTCAGCGTGCCGTACCGGAACCAGATTAGGGCCTGAAGCCATCCTGCGGTGTTGCGGCCAGGTCACAAGAAACCGAGTTGAAGAAAGGAGCTCAGGGGCACTGTAATTCACAAACCTGCAGAGTTATAAATGACAGCTATCGTCCAAAAATAGACTGAAGTAAGGCTGCCAAGAGGACTTGAAAGCGGGGCAGAATTGCAGGAAACCGATTTCAGGAGGTAGACTGGAATTGCATTGAAAGCATAGGAAAAGAGGCAGAACGTCCACAATGATGCACTTGGCCAAAAAGGGCGTATGCGTTTTTTCCTGAATATATTCAGGAAAAAACGCATACGCCCGTTTTGGCCAACCAAGCAAGCTTGCAAAGGAAATCTGCACTACAATGAAGTCTCACTTCCCCCCGGTCAAAAGGGCCATCTGAAAAAAGTGTAAAATCCAGAAAGGCAGGACAGGCCATGGAGAACTGGGAGCCTTGTTATGCTGATGGGCGGGATGTAAATTGCCAACAGACACTCGGGAGAAGTGTATGGTGTTTCCTGAAACATCTAAAAAACAAAGCAACAGAGCCTAGGGCACTGCCACTTATGGTCCTATAGCTTAGGGAAATTAAAATAAAAAAGACACAGCCACCCCAAAGTTTGGGACGCCTCTGTTTACAAGAACCTCGTTTACAGTACAAGTTCAACATCGCAGAAAGGGAAAAATGGATAAAGAAGTTGTGGTATTTACTTACAAAGCAATAACACTCAGCAATGAAATCTGTGTCATCAGGCCCTTAGCATCACAATGAGTGGATTCAGGTATGATGATTCTAACTGAAATAAGTCACACAGAAAAAGAAACATCATAAGATATCAGTAATACACGGAATGTAAACTTGGCTACACAGGAACTGAATTACAGAACAGAACAGGGTCTCAAATTTAGAAAACCAACTTATGCTTGCTTAAGGGGAAAGGTGAGTTGGGGTGCTGCATAAAACCAGAGATTGAAATGAGCACAGATAAAGTTCCTTAAGTCAAATATGGAATAGACAAGAGCTACTCCTTGCTCAACGAAATGGACTCAACACCGCATATTAAACGCCTAAGAATGTACCTGACTAGTAAGTATCTTAAAACCTATGGATTGCTATGTCTCCGAAAGAGAATCAAGCATGTGTACAGGGGCATAAACGCAGCAGTGATAGGATTGGAGAGGTTCGGTGAGCAAATGAAGACCCTTTGAAGTCATATTGCATGGTACCCATTACACGGGTCTCAACTCTCCAGGTTTAAGGTATTCTTCCTTCAGCTAAAACATGCATGTGGAACCCAAGTATGATCAACCATGTGAACGGGAGACGTGTTCAAATATGTCTCAGTTTTCCTCCCCTGGTACTCGGGTGCAACATTCCAGACGCTTTACTAACACTCTCCCCACTTGGAGAGTCAGTCCCTTTAACCTCCTGTTTGGCCCAGTTTGCAATTTCTGCGGAAGATGAACAGGAATAGCGAGAATCAATGAGAGGCTAGCTGCAGGTGTCTGGACGGGCAAATTTAACTCTCATTTCCCAACAGGAAGAGGAAATAACCAAAGGCTCAGCGTGCCGTACCGGAACCAGATTAGTGTCTGAAGCCATCCTGCGGTGTTGCGGCCAGCTCAAAAGAAAGCGAGTTGAAGAAAGGAGCTCAGGGGCACTGTAATTCACAAACCTGCAGAGTTATAAATGACAGCTATCGTCCAAAAATAGACTGAAGTAAGGCTGCCAAGAGGACTTGAAAGCGGAGCAGAATTGCAGGAAACCGATTTCAGGAGGTAGACTGGAATTGCATTGAAAGCATAGGAAAAGAGGCAGAACGTCCACAATGATGCACTTGGCCAAAAAGGGCGTATGCGTTTTTTCCTGAATATATTCAGGAAAAAACGCATACGCCCTTTTTGGCCAACCAAGCAAGCTTGCAAAGGAAATCTGCACTACAATGAAGTCTCACTTCCCCCCGGTCAAAAGGGCCATCTGAAAAAAGTGTAAAATCCAGAAAGGCAGGACAGGCCATGGAGAACTGGGAGCCTTGTTATGCTGATGGGCGGGATGTAAATTGCCAACAGACACTCGAGAGAAGTGTATGGTGTTTCCTGAAACATCTAATAAACAAAGCAACAGAGCCTAGGGCACTGCCACTTATGGTCCTATAGCTTAGGGAAATTAAAATCAAAAAGACACAGCCACCCCAAAGTTTGGGAGGCCTCTGTTTACAAGAACCTCGTTTACAGTACAAGTTCAACATGGCAGAAAGTGAAAAATGGATAAAGAAGTTGTGGTATTTACTTACAAAGCAATATCACTCAGCAATGAAATCTGTGTCATCAGGCCCTTAGCATCACAATGAGTGGATTCAGGTATGATGATTCTAACTGAAATAAGTCACACAGAAAAAGAAACATCATAAGATATCAGTAATACACGGAATGGAAACTTGGCTACACAGGATCTGAATTACAGAACAGAACAGGGTCTCAAATTTAGAAAACCAACTTATGCTTGCTTAAGGGTAAAGGTGAGTTGGGGTGCTGCATAAAACCAGAGATTGAAATGAGCACAGATAAAGTTCCTTAAGTCAAATATGGAATAGACAAGAGCTACTCCTTGCTCAACTTAATGGACTCAACACCGCATATTAAACGCCTAAGAATGTACCTGACTAGTAAGTATCGTAAAACCTATGGATTGCTATGTCTCCAAAAGAGAATCAAGCATGTGTACAGGGGCATAAACGCAGCAGTGATAGGATTGGAGAGGTTCGGTGAGCAAATGAAGACCCTTTGAAGTCATATTGCATGGTACCCATTCCACGGGTTTCAACTACCCAGGTTTTAGGTATTCTTCCTTCAGCTAAAACATGCATGTGGAACCCAGAGTATGATCAACCATGTGATCGGGAGACGTGTTCAAATATGTCTCAGTTTTCCTCCCCTGGTACTCGGGTGCAACATTCCAGACGCTTTACTAACACTCTCCCCACTTGGAGAGTCAGCGCCTTTAACCTCCTGTTTGGCCCAGTTTGCAATTTCTGCGGAAGATGAACAGGAATAGCGAGAACCAATGAGAGGCTAGCTGGAGGTGTCTGGACGGGCAAATTTAACTCTCATTTCCCACCAGGAAGAGGAAATAACCAAAGGCTCAGCGTGCCGTACCGGAACCAGATTAGGGCCTGAAGCCATCCTGCGGTGTTGCGGCCAGCTCAAAAGAAAGCGAGTTGAAGAAAGGAGCTCAGGGGCACTGTAATTCACAAACCTGCAGAGTTATAAATGACAGCTATCGTCCAAAAATAGACTGAAGTAAGGCTGCCAAGAGGACTTGAAAGCGGGGCAGAATTGCAGGAAACCGATTTCAGGAGGTAGACTGGAATTGCATTGAAAGCATAGGAAAAGAGGCAGAACGTCCACAATGATGCACTTGGCCAAAAAGGGCGTATGCGTTTTTTCCTGAATATATTCAGGAAAAAACGCATACGCCCTTTTTGGCCAACCAAGCAAGCTTGCAAAGGAAATCTGCACTACAATGAAGTCTCACTTCCCCCCGGTCAAAAGGGCCATCTGAAAAAAGTGTAAAATCCAGAAAGGCAGGACAGGCCATGGAGAACTGGGAGCCTTGTTATGCTGATGGGCGGGATGTAAATTACCAACAACCACTTGGGAGAAGTGTATGGTGTTTCCTGAAACATCTAAAAAACAAAGCAACAGAGCCTAGGGCACTTCCACTTATGGTCCTATAGCTTAGGGAAATTAAAATCAAAAAGACACAGCCACCCCAAAGTTTGGAACGGCTCTGTTTACAAGAACCTCGTTTACAGTACAAGTTCAACATCGCAGAAAGGGAAAAATGGATAAAGAAGTTGTGGTATTCACTTACAAAGCAATATCACTCAGCAATGAAATCTATGTCATCAGGCCCTTAGCAGCACAATGAGTGGATTCAGGTATGATGATTCTAACTGAAATAAGTCACACAGAAAAAGAAACATCATAAGATATCAGTAATACACGGAATGGAAACTTGGCTACACAGGAACTGAATTACAGAACAGAACAGGGTCTCAAATTTAGAAAAACAACTTATGCTTGCTTAAGGGTAAAGGAGAGTTGGGGTGCTGCATAAAACCAGAGATTGAAATGAGCACAGATAAAGTTCCTTAAGCCAAATATGGAATAGACAAGAGCTACTCCTTGCTCAACGAAATGGACTCAACACCGCACATTAAACGCCTAAGAATGTACCTGACTAGTAAGTATCTTAAAACCTATGGATTGCTATGTCTCCGAAAGAGAATCAAGCATGTGTACAGGGGCATAAACGCAGCAGTGATAGGATTGGAGAGGTTCGGTGAGCAAATGAAGACCCTTTGAAGTCATATTGCATGGTACCCATTCCACGGGTCTTAACTCTCCAGGTTTAAGGTATTCTTCCTTCAGCTAAAACATGCATGTGGAACCCAAGTATGATCAACCATGTGAACGGGAGACGTGTTCAAATATGTCTCAGTTTTCCTCCCCTGGTACTCGGGTGCAACATTCCAGACGCTTTACTAACACTCTCCCCACTTGGAGAGTCAGTCCCTTTACCCTCCTGTTTGGCCCAGTTTGCAATTTCTGCGGAAGATGAACAGGAATAGCGAGAACGAATGAGAGGCTAGCTGGAGGTGTCTGGACGGGCAAATTTAACTCTCATTTCCCAACAGGAAGAGGAAATAACCAAAGGCTCAGCGTGCCGTGCCGGAACCAGATTAGGGCCTGAAGACATCCTTCGGTGTTGCGGCCAGCTCAAAAGAAAGCGAGTTGAAGAAAGGAGCTCAGGGGCACTGTAATTCACAAACCTGCAGAGTTATAAATGACAGCTATCGCCCAAAAATAGACTGAAGTAAGGCTGCCAAGAGGACTTGAAAGCGGGGCAGAATTGCAGGAAACCGATTTCAGGAGGTAGACTGGAATTGCATTGAAAGCATAGGAAAAGAGGCAGAACGTCCACAATGATGCACTTGGCCAAAAAGGGCGTATGCGTTTTTTCCTGAATATATTGAGGAAAAAACGCATACGCCCTTTTTGGCCAACCAAGCAAGCTTGCAAAGGAAATCTGCACTACAATGAAGTCTCACTTCCCCCCGGTCAAAAGGGCCATCTGAAAAAAGTGTAAAATCCAGAAAGGCAGGACAGGCCATGGAGAACTGGGAGCCTTGTTATGCTGATGGGCGGGATGTAAATTGCCAACAACCACTCGGGAGAAGTGTATGGTGTTTCCTGAAGCGTCTAAAAAACAAAGCAACAGAACCTAGGGCACTTCCACTTATGGTCCTATAGCTTAGGGAAATTAAAATCAAAAAGACACAGCCACCCCAAAGTTTGGAATGGCTCTGTTTACAAGAACCTCGTTTACAGTACAAGTTCAACATCGCAGAAAGTGAAAAATGGATAAAGAAGTTGTGGTATTTACTTACAAAGCAGTATCACTCAGCAATGAAATCTGTGTCATCAGGCCCTTAGCAGCACAATGAGTGGATTCAGGTATGATGATTCTAACTGAAGTAAGTCACACAGAAAAAGAAACATCATAAGATATCAGTAATACACGGAATGTAAACTTGGCTACACAGGAACTGAATTACAGAACAGAACAGGGTCTCAAATTTAGAAAACCAACTTATGCTTGCTTAAGGGGAAAGGTGAGTTGGGGTGCTGCATAAAACCAGAGATTGAAATGAGCACAGATAAAGTTCCTTAAGTCAAATATGGAATAGACAAGAGCTACTCCTTGCTCAACGAAATGGACTCAACACCGCATATTAAACGCCTAAGAATGTACCTGACTAGTAAGTATCTTAAAACCTATGGATTGCTATGTCTCCGAAAGAGAATCAAGCATGTGTACAGGGGCATAAACGCAGCAGTGATAGGATTGGAGAGGTTCGGTGAGCAAATGAAGACCCTTTGAAGTCATATTGCATGGTACCCATTACACGGGTCTTAACTCTCCAGGTTTAAGGTATTCTTCCTTCAGCTAAAACATGCATGTGGAACCCAAGTATGATCAACCATGTGAACGGGAGACGTGTTCAAATATGTCTCAGTTTTCCTCCCCTGGTACTCGGGTGCAACATTCCAGACGCTTTACTAACACTCTCCCCACTTGGAGAGTCAGCGCCTTTAACCTCCTGTTTGGCCCAGTTTGCAATTTCTGCGGAAGATGAACAGGAATAGCAAGAACCAATGAGAGACTAGCTGGAGGTGTCTGGACGGGCAAATTTAACTCTCATTTCCCACCAGGAAGAGGAAATAACCAAAGGCTCAGCGTGCCGTGCCGGAACCAGATTAGGGCCTGAAGCCATCCTGCGGTGTTGCGGCCAGCTCACAAGAAAGCGAGTTGAAGAAAGGAGCTCAGGGGCACTGTAATTCACAAACCTGCAGAGTTATAAATGACAGCTATCGTCCAAAAATAGACTGAAGTAAGGCTGCCAAGAGGACTTGAAAGCGGGGCAGAATTGCAGGAAACCGATTTCAGGAGGTAGACTGGAATTGCATTGAAAGCATAGGAAAAGAGGCAGAACGTCCACAATGATGCACTTGGCCAAAAAGGGCGTATGCGTTTTTTCCTGAATATATTCAGGAAAAAACGCATACGCCCTTTTTGGCCAACCAAGCAAGCTTGCAAAGGAAATCTGCACTACAATGAAGTCTCACTTCCCCCCGGTCAAAAGGGCCATCTGAAAAAAGTGTAAAATCCAGAAAGGCAGGACAGGCCATGGAGAACTGGGAGCCTTGTTATGCTGATGGGCGGGATGTAAATTGCCAACAACCACTCGGGAGAAGTGTATGGTGTTTCCTGAAACATCTAAAAAACAAAGCAACAGAGCCTAGGGCACTTCCACTTATGGTCCTATAGCTTAGGGAAATTAAAATCAAAAAGACACAGCCACCCCAAAGTTTGGGACGCCTCCGTTTACAAGAACCTCGTTTACCGTACAAGTTCAATATCACAGAAAGTGAAAAATGGATAAAGAACTTGTGGTACTTACGTACAATGCAGTATCACTCAGCAATGAAATCTATGTCATCAGGCCCGTAGCAGCATAATGAGTGGATTCAGGTACGATGATTCGAACTGAAATAAGTCACACAGAAAAAGAAACATCATAAGATATCACTAATACACGGAATGTAAACTTGGCTACACAGGAACTGCATTCCAAAACAGAACAGGGTCTCAAATTTAGAAAACCAACTTATGCTTGCTTAAGGGGAAAGGTGAGTTGGGGTGCTGCATAAAACCAGAGATTGAAATGAGCACAGATAAAGTTCCTTAAGCCAAATATGGAATAGACAAGAGCTACTCCTTGCTCAACCAAATGGACTCAACACCGCACATTAAACGCCTAAGAATGTACCTGACTAATAAGTATCTTAAAACCTATGGATTGCTATGTCTCCGAAACAGAATCAAGCATGTGTACAGGGGCATAAACGCAGCAGTGATAGGATTGGAGAGGTTCGGTGAGCAAATGAAGACCCTTTGAAGTCATATTGCATGGTACCCATTCCACGGGTCTTAACTCTCCAGGTTTAAGGTATTCTTCCTTCAGCTAAAACATGCATGTGGAACCCAAGTATGATCAACCATGTGAACGGGAGACGTGTTCAAATATGTCTCAGTTTTCCTCCCCTGGTACTCGGGTGCAACATTCCAGACGCTTTACTAACACTCTCCCCACTTGGAGAGTCAGTCCCTTTACCCTCCTGTTTGGCCCAGTTTGCAATTTCTGCGGAAGATGAACAGGAATAGCGAGAACCAATGAGAGGCTAGCTGGAGGTGTCTGGACGGGCAAATTTAACTCTCATTTCCCAACAGGAAGAGGAAATAACCAAAGGCTCAGCGTGCCGTGCCGGAACCAGATTAGGGCCTGAAGACATCCTTCGGTGTTGCGGCCAGCTCAAAAGAAAGCGAGTTGAAGAAAGGAGCTCAGGGGCACTGTAATTCACAAACCTGCAGAGTTATAAATGACAGCTATCGCCCAAAAATAGACTGAAGTAAGGCTGCCAAGAGGACTTGAAAGCGGGGCAGAATTGCAGGAAACCGATTTCAGGAGGTAGACTGGAATTGCATTGAAAGCATAGGAAAAGAGGCAGAACGTCCACAATGATGCACTTGGCCAAAAAGGGCGTATGCGTTTTTTCCTGAATATATTGAGGAAAAAACGCATACGCCCTTTTTGGCCAACCAAGCAAGCTTGCAAAGGAAATCTGCACTACAATGAAGTCTCACTTCCCCCCGGTCAAAAGGGCCATCTGAAAAAAGTGTAAAATCCAGAAAGGCAGGACAGGCCATGGAGAACTGGGAGCCTTGTTATGCTGATGGGCGGGATGTAAATTGCCAACAACCACTCGGGAGAAGTGTATGGTGTTTCCTGAAACGTCTAAAAAACAAAGCAACAGAACCTAGGGCACTTCCACTTATGGTCCTATAGCTTAGGGAAATTAAAATCAAAAAGACACAGCCACCCCAAAGTTTGGAATGGCTCTGTTTACAAGAACCTCGTTTACAGTACAAGTTCAACATCGCAGAAAGTGAAAAATGGATAAAGAAGTTGTGGTATTTACTTACAAAGCAATATCACTCAGCAATGAAATCTGTGTCATCAGGCCCTTAGCAGCACAATGACTGGATTCAGGTATGATGATTCTAACTGAAATAAGTCACACAGAAAAAGAAACATCATAAGATATCAGTAATACACGGAATGTAAACTTGGCTACACAGGAACTGAATTACAGAACAGAACAGAGAATCAAATTTAGAAAACCAACTTATTCTTGCTTAAGGGTAAAGGTGAGTTGGGGTGCTGCATAAAACCAGAGATTGAAATGAGCACAGATAAAGTTCCTTAAGCCAAATATGGAATAGACAAGAGCTACTCCTTGCTCAACGAAATGGACTCAACACCCCATATTAAACGCCTAAGAATGTACCTGACTAGTAAGTATCTTAAAACCTATGGATTGCTATGTCTCCGAAAGAGAATCAAGCATGTGTACAGGGGCATAAACGCAGCAGTGATAGGATTGGAGAGGTTCGGTGAGCAAATGAAGACCCTTTGAAGTCATATTGCATGGTACCCATTCCACGGGTTTCAACTACCCAGGTTTAAGGTATTCTTCCTTCAGCTAAACCATGCATGTGGAACCTAGAGTATGATCAACCATGTGATCGGGAGACGTGTTCAAATATGTCTCAGTTTTCCTCCCCTGGTACTCGGGTGCAACATTCCAGACGCTTTACTAACACTCTCCCCACTTGGAGAGTCAGCGCCTTTAACCTCCTGTTTGGCCCAGTTTGCAATTTCTGCGGAAGATGAACAGGAATAGCGAGAACCAATGAGAGGCTAGCTGGAGGTGTCTGGACGGGCAAATTTAACTCTCATTTCCCACCAGGAAGAGGAAATAACCAAAGGCTCAGCGTGCCGTGCCGGAACCAGATTAGGGCCTGAAGCCATCCTGCGGTGTTGCGGCCAGCTCAAAAGAAAGCGAGTTGAAGAAAGGAGCTCAGGGGCACTGTAATTCACAAACCTGCAGAGTTATAAATGACAGCTATCGTCCAAAAATAGACTGAAGTAAGGCTGCCAAGAGGACTTGAAAGCGGGGCAGAATTGCAGGAAACCGATTTCAGGAGGTAGACTGGAATTGCATTGAAAGCATAGGAAAAGAGGCAGAACGTCCACAATGATGCACTTGGCCAAAAAGGGCGTATGCGTTTTTTCCTGAATATATTCAGGAAAAAACGCATACGCCCTTTTTGGCCAACCAAGCAAGCTTGCAAAGGAAATCTGCACTACAATGAAGTCTCACTTCCCCCCGGTCAAAAGGGCCATCTGAAAAAAGTGTAAAATCCAGAAAGGCAGGACAGGCCATGGAGAACTGGGAGCCTTGTTATGCTGATGGGCGGGATGTAAACTGCCAACAGACACTCGGGAGAAGTGTATGGTGTTTCCTGAAACATCTAAAAAACAAAGCAACAGAACCTAGGGCACTTCCACTTATGGTCCTATAGTTTAGGGAAATTAAAATCAAAAAGACACAGCCACCCCAAAGTTTGGAACGGCTCTGTTTACAAGAACCTCGTTTACAGTACAAGTTCAACATCGCAGAAAGTGAAAAATGGATAAAGAACTTGTGGTACTTATGTACAATGCAGTATCACTCAGCAATGAAATCTATGTCATCAGGCCCGTAGCAGCATAATGAGTGGATTCAGGTACAATGATTCTAACTGAAATAAGTCACACAGAAAAAGAAACATCATAAGATATCACTAATACACGGAATGTAAACTTGGCTACACAGGAACTGCATTCCAAAACAGAACAGGGTCTCAAATTTAGAAAACCAACTTATGCTTGCTTAAGGGGAAAGGTGAGTTGGGGTGCTGCATAAAACCAGAGATTGAAATGAGCACAGATAAAGTTCCTTAAGCCAAATATGGAATAGACAAGAGCTACTCCTTGCTCAACGAAATGGACTCAACACCCCATATTAAACGCCTAAGAATGTACCTGACTAGTAAGTATCTTAAAACCTATGGATTGCTATGTCTCCAAAAGAGAATCAAGCGTGTGTACAGGGGCATAAACGCAGCAGTGATAGGATTGGAGAGGTTCGGTGAGCAAATGAAGACCCTTTGAAGTCATATTGCATGGTACCCATTCCACGGGTCTCAACTCTCCAGGTTTAAGGTATTCTTCCTTCAGCTAAAACATGCATGTGGAACCCAAGTATGATCAACCATGTGAACGGGAGACGTGTTCAAATATGTCTCAGTTTTCCTCCCCTGGTACTCGGGTGCAACATTCCAGACGCTTTACTAACACTCTCCCCACTTGGAGAGTCAGCGCCTTTAACCTCCTGTTTGGCCCAGTTTGCAATTTCTGCGGAAGATGAACAGGAATAGCAAGAACCAATGAGAGACTAGCTGGAGGTGTCTGGACGGGCAAATTTAACTCTCATTTCCCACCAGGAAGAGGAAATAACCAAAGGCTCAGCGTGCCGTGCCGGAACCAGATTAGGGCCTGAAGCCATCCTGCGGTGTTGCGGCCAGCTCACAAGAAAGCGAGTTGAAGAAAGGAGCTCAGGGGCACTGTAATTCACAAACCTGCAGAGTTATAAATGACAGCTATCGTCCAAAAATAGACTGAAGTAAGGCTGCCAAGAGGACTTGAAAGCGGGGCAGAATTGCAGGAAACCGATTTCAGGAGGTAGACTGGAATTGCATTGAAAGCATAGGAAAAGAGGCAGAACGTCCACAATGATGCACTTGGCCAAAAAGGGCGTATGCGTTTTTTCCTGAATATATTCAGGAAAAAACGCATACGCCCTTTTTGGCCAACCAAGCAAGCTTGCAAAGGAAATCTGCACTACAATGAAGTCTCACTTCCCCCCGGTCAAAAGGGCCATCTGAAAAAAGTGTAAAATCCAGAAAGGCAGGACAGGCCATGGAGAACTGGGAGCCTTGTTATGCTGATGGGCGGGATGTAAATTGCCAACAACCACTCGGGAGAAGTGTATGGTGTTTCCTGAAACATCTAAAAAACAAAGCAACAGAGCCTAGGGCACTTCCACTTATGGTCCTATAGCTTAGGGAAATTAAAATCAAAAAGACACAGCCACCCCAAAGTTTGGGACGCCTCCGTTTACAAGAACCTCGTTTACCGTACAAGTTCAATATCACAGAAAGTGAAAAATGGATAAAGAACTTGTGGTACTTACGTACAATGCAGTATCACTCAGCAATGAAATCTATGTCATCAGGCCCGTAGCAGCATAATGAGTGGATTCAGGTACGATGATTCGAACTGAAATAAGTCACACAGAAAAAGAAACATCATAAGATATCACTAATACACGGAATGTAAACTTGGCTACACAGGAACTGCATTCCAAAACAGAACAGGGTCTCAAATTTAGAAAACCAACTTATGCTTGCTTAAGGGGAAAGGTGAGTTGGGGTGCTGCATAAAACCAGAGATTGAAATGAGCACAGATAAAGTTCCTTAAGCCAAATATGGAATAGACAAGAGCTACTCCTTGCTCAACCAAATGGACTCAACACCGCACATTAAACGCCTAAGAATGTACCTGACTAATAAGTATCTTAAAACCTATGGATTGCTATGTCTCCGAAACAGAATCAAGCATGTGTACAGGGGCATAAACGCAGCAGTGATAGGATTGGAGAGGTTCGGTGAGCAAATGAAGACCCTTTGAAGTCATATTGCATGGTACCCATTCCACGGGTCTTAACTCTCCAGGTTTAAGGTATTCTTCCTTCAGCTAAAACATGCATGTGGAACCCAAGTATGATCAACCATGTGAACGGGAGACGTGTTCAAATATGTCTCAGTTTTCCTCCCCTGGTACTCGGGTGCAACATTCCAGACGCTTTACTAACACTCTCCCCACTTGGAGAGTCAGTCCCTTTACCCTCCTGTTTGGCCCAGTTTGCAATTTCTGCGGAAGATGAACAGGAATAGCGAGAACCAATGAGAGGCTAGCTGGAGGTGTCTGGACGGGCAAATTTAACTCTCATTTCCCAACAGGAAGAGGAAATAACCAAAGGCTCAGCGTGCCGTGCCGGAACCAGATTAGGGCCTGAAGACATCCTTCGGTGTTGCGGCCAGCTCAAAAGAAAGCGAGTTGAAGAAAGGAGCTCAGGGGCACTGTAATTCACAAACCTGCAGAGTTATAAATGACAGCTATCGCCCAAAAATAGACTGAAGTAAGGCTGCCAAGAGGACTTGAAAGCGGGGCAGAATTGCAGGAAACCGATTTCAGGAGGTAGACTGGAATTGCATTGAAAGCATAGGAAAAGAGGCAGAACGTCCACAATGATGCACTTGGCCAAAAAGGGCGTATGCGTTTTTTCCTGAATATATTGAGGAAAAAACGCATACGCCCTTTTTGGCCAACCAAGCAAGCTTGCAAAGGAAATCTGCACTACAATGAAGTCTCACTTCCCCCCGGTCAAAAGGGCCATCTGAAAAAAGTGTAAAATCCAGAAAGGCAGGACAGGCCATGGAGAACTGGGAGCCTTGTTATGCTGATGGGCGGGATGTAAATTGCCAACAACCACTCGGGAGAAGTGTATGGTGTTTCCTGAAACGTCTAAAAAACAAAGCAACAGAACCTAGGGCACTTCCACTTATGGTCCTATAGCTTAGGGAAATTAAAATCAAAAAGACACAGCCACCCCAAAGTTTGGAATGGCTCTGTTTACAAGAACCTCGTTTACAGTACAAGTTCAACATCGCAGAAAGTGAAAAATGGATAAAGAAGTTGTGGTATTTACTTACAAAGCAATATCACTCAGCAATGAAATCTGTGTCATCAGGCCCTTAGCAGCACAATGACTGGATTCAGGTATGATGATTCTAACTGAAATAAGTCACACAGAAAAAGAAACATCATAAGATATCAGTAATACACGGAATGTAAACTTGGCTACACAGGAACTGAATTACAGAACAGAACAGAGAATCAAATTTAGAAAACCAACTTATTCTTGCTTAAGGGTAAAGGTGAGTTGGGGTGCTGCATAAAACCAGAGATTGAAATGAGCACAGATAAAGTTCCTTAAGCCAAATATGGAATAGACAAGAGCTACTCCTTGCTCAACGAAATGGACTCAACACCCCATATTAAACGCCTAAGAATGTACCTGACTAGTAAGTATCTTAAAACCTATGGATTGCTATGTCTCCGAAAGAGAATCAAGCATGTGTACAGGGGCATAAACGCAGCAGTGATAGGATTGGAGAGGTTCGGTGAGCAAATGAAGACCCTTTGAAGTCATATTGCATGGTACCCATTCCACGGGTTTCAACTACCCAGGTTTAAGGTATTCTTCCTTCAGCTAAACCATGCATGTGGAACCTAGAGTATGATCAACCATGTGATCGGGAGACGTGTTCAAATATGTCTCAGTTTTCCTCCCCTGGTACTCGGGTGCAACATTCCAGACGCTTTACTAACACTCTCCCCACTTGGAGAGTCAGCGCCTTTAACCTCCTGTTTGGCCCAGTTTGCAATTTCTGCGGAAGATGAACAGGAATAGCGAGAACCAATGAGAGGCTAGCTGGAGGTGTCTGGACGGGCAAATTTAACTCTCATTTCCCACCAGGAAGAGGAAATAACCAAAGGCTCAGCGTGCCGTGCCGGAACCAGATTAGGGCCTGAAGCCATCCTGCGGTGTTGCGGCCAGCTCAAAAGAAAGCGAGTTGAAGAAAGGAGCTCAGGGGCACTGTAATTCACAAACCTGCAGAGTTATAAATGACAGCTATCGTCCAAAAATAGACTGAAGTAAGGCTGCCAAGAGGACTTGAAAGCGGGGCAGAATTGCAGGAAACCGATTTCAGGAGGTAGACTGGAATTGCATTGAAAGCATAGGAAAAGAGGCAGAACGTCCACAATGATGCACTTGGCCAAAAAGGGCGTATGCGTTTTTTCCTGAATATATTCAGGAAAAAACGCATACGCCCTTTTTGGCCAACCAAGCAAGCTTGCAAAGGAAATCTGCACTACAATGAAGTCTCACTTCCCCCCGGTCAAAAGGGCCATCTGAAAAAAGTGTAAAATCCAGAAAGGCAGGACAGGCCATGGAGAACTGGGAGCCTTGTTATGCTGATGGGCGGGATGTAAACTGCCAACAGACACTCGGGAGAAGTGTATGGTGTTTCCTGAAACATCTAAAAAACAAAGCAACAGAACCTAGGGCACTTCCACTTATGGTCCTATAGTTTAGGGAAATTAAAATCAAAAAGACACAGCCACCCCAAAGTTTGGAACGGCTCTGTTTACAAGAACCTCGTTTACAGTACAAGTTCAACATCGCAGAAAGTGAAAAATGGATAAAGAACTTGTGGTACTTATGTACAATGCAGTATCACTCAGCAATGAAATCTATGTCATCAGGCCCGTAGCAGCATAATGAGTGGATTCAGGTACAATGATTCTAACTGAAATAAGTCACACAGAAAAAGAAACATCATAAGATATCACTAATACACGGAATGTAAACTTGGCTACACAGGAACTGCATTCCAAAACAGAACAGGGTCTCAAATTTAGAAAACCAACTTATGCTTGCTTAAGGGGAAAGGTGAGTTGGGGTGCTGCATAAAACCAGAGATTGAAATGAGCACAGATAAAGTTCCTTAAGCCAAATATGGAATAGACAAGAGCTACTCCTTGCTCAACGAAATGGACTCAACACCCCATATTAAACGCCTAAGAATGTACCTGACTAGTAAGTATCTTAAAACCTATGGATTGCTATGTCTCCAAAAGAGAATCAAGCGTGTGTACAGGGGCATAAACGCAGCAGTGATAGGATTGGAGAGGTTCGGTGAGCAAATGAAGACCCTTTGAAGTCATATTGCATGGTACCCATTCCACGGGTCTCAACTCTCCAGGTTTAAGGTATTCTTCCTTCAGCTAAAACATGCATGTGGAACCCAGAGTATGATCAACCATGTGAACGGGAGACGTGTTCAAATATGTCTCAGTTTTCCTCCCCTGGTACTCGGGTGCAACATTCCAGACGCTTTACTAACACTCTCCCGACTTGGAGAGTCAGTCCCTTTAACCTCCTGTTTGGCCCAGTTTGCAATTTCTGCGGAAGATGAACAGGAATAGCGAGAACCAATGAGAGACTAGCTGGAGGTGTCTGAACGCGCAAATTTAACTCTTATTTCCCACCAGGAAGAGGAATTAACCAAAGGCTCAGCATGCCGGGCCAGAACCAGATTAGGGCCTGAAGCCATCCTGCGGTGTTGCGGCCAGGTCACAAGAAAGCGAGTTGAAGAAAGGAGCTCAGGGGCACTGTAATTCACAAACCTGCAGAGTTATAAATGACAGCTATCGTCCAAAAATAGACTGAAGTAAGGCTGCCAAGAGGACTTGAAAGCGGGGCAGAATTGCAGGAAACCGATTTCAGGAGGTAGACTGGAATTGCATTGAAAGCATAGGAAAAGAGGCAGAACGTCCACAATGATGCACTTGGCCAAAAAGGGCGTATGCGTTTTTTCCTGAATATATTCAGGAAAAAACGCATACGCCCTTTTTGGCCAACCAAGCAAGCTTGCAAAGGAAATCTGCACTACAATGAAGTCTCACTTCCCCCCGGTCAAAAGGGCCATCTGAAAAAAGTGTAAAATCCAGAAAGGCAGGACAGGCCATGGAGAACTGGGAGCCTTGTTATGCTGATGGGCGGGATGTAAACTGCCAACAGACACTCGGGAGAAGTGTATGGTGTTTCCTGAAACATCTAAAAAACAAAGCAACAGAACCTAGGGCACTTCCACTTATGGTCCTATAGTTTAGGGAAATTAAAATCAAAAAGACACAGCCACCCCAAAGTTTGGAACGGCTCTGTTTACAAGAACCTCGTTTACAGTACAAGTTCAACATCGCAGAAAGTGAAAAATGGATAAAGAACTTGTGGTACTTATGTACAATGCAGTATCACTCAGCAATGAAATCTATGTCATCAGGCCCGTAGCAGCATAATGAGTGGATTCAGGTACGATGATTCTAACTGAAATAAGTCACACAGAAAAAGAAACATCATAAGATATCACTAATACACGGAATGTAAACTTGGCTACACAGGAACTGCATTCCAAAACAGAACAGGGTCTCAAATTTAGAAAACCAACTTATGCTTGCTTAAGGGGAAAGGTGAGTTGGGGTGCTGCATAAAACCAGAGATTGAAATGAGCACAGATAAAGTTCCTTAAGCCAAATATGGAATAGACAAGAGCTACTCCTTGCTCAACGAAATGGACTCAACACCCCATATTAAACGCCTAAGAATGTACCTGACTAGTAAGTATCTTAAAACCTATGGATTGCTATGTCTCCAAAAGAGAATCAAGCGTGTGTACAGGGGCATAAACGCAGCAGTGATAGGATTGGAGAGGTTCGGTGAGCAAATGAAGACCCTTTGAAGTCATATTGCATGGTACCCATTCCACGGGTCTCAACTCTCCAGGTTTAAGGTATTCTTCCTTCAGCTAAAACATGCATGTGGAACCCAGAGTATGATCAACCATGTGAACGGGAGACGTGTTCAAATATGTCTCAGTTTTCCTCCCCTGGTACTCGGGTGCAACATTCCAGACGCTTTACTAACACTCTCCCGACTTGGAGAGTCAGTCCCTTTAACCTCCTGTTTGGCCCAGTTTGCAATTTCTGCGGAAGATGAACAGGAATAGCGAGAACCAATGAGAGACTAGCTGGAGGTGTCTGAACGCGCAAATTTAACTCTTATTTCCCACCAGGAAGAGGAATTAACCAAAGGCTCAGCATGCCGGGCCAGAACCAGATTAGGGCCTGAAGCCATCCTGCGGTGTTGCGGCCAGGTCACAAGAAAGCGAGTTGAAGAAAGGAGCTCAGGGGCACTGTAATTCACAAACCTGCAGAGTTATAAATGACAGCTATCGTCCAAAAATAGACTGAAGTAAGGCTGCCAAGAGGACTTGAAAGCGGGGCAGAATTGCAGGAAACCGATTTCAGGAGGTAGACTGGAATTGCATTGAAAGCATAGGAAAAGAGGCAGAACGTCCACAATGATGCACTTGGCCAAAAAGGGCGTATGCGTTTTTTCCTGAATATATTCAGGAAAAAACGCATACGCCCTTTTTGGCCAACCAAGCAAGCTTGCAAAGGAAATCTGCACTACAATGAAGTCTCACTTCCCCCCGGTCAAAAGGGCCATCTGAAAAAAGTGTAAAATCCAGAAAGGCAACAGGCCATTGAGAACTGGGAGCCTTGTTATGCTGATGGGCGGGATGTAAATTGCCAACAACCACTCGGGAGAAGTGTATGGTGTTTCCTGAAACATCTAAAAAACAAAGCAACAGAGCCTAGGGCACTTCCACTTATGGTCCTATAGCTTAGGGAATTTAAAATCAAAAAGATACAGCCACCCCAAAGTTTGGAACGGCTCTGTTTACAAGAACCTCGTTTACAGTACAAGTTCAACATCGCAGAAAGTGAAAAATGGATAAAGAACTTGTGGTACTTACGTACAATGCAGTATCACTCAGCAATGAAATCTATGTCATCAGGCCCGTAGCAGCATAATGAGTGGATTCAGGTACGATGATTCTAACTGAAATAAGTCACACAGAAAAAGAAACATCATAAGATATCACTAATACACGGAATGTAAACTTGGCTACACAGGAACTGAATTCCAAAACAGAACAGGTTCTCAAATTTAGAAAACCAACTTATGCTTGCTTAAGGGGAAAGGTGAGTTGGGTTGCTGCATAAAACCAGAGATTGAAATGAGCACAGATAAAGTTCCTTAAGCCAAATATGGAATAGACAAGAGCTACTCCTTGCTCAACGAAATGGACTCAACACCGCATATTAAACGCCTAAGAATGTACCTGACTAGTAAGTATCTTAAAACCTATGGATTGCTATGTCTCCGAAAGAGAATCAAGCATGTGTACAGGGGCATAAACGCAGCAGTGATAGGATTGGAGAGGTTCGGTGAGCAAATGAAGACCCTTTGAAGTCATATTGCATGGTACCCATTCCACGGGTTTCAACTACCCAGGTTTTAGGTATTCTTCCTTCAGCTAAAACATGCATGTGGAACCCAGAGTATGATCAACCATGTGATCGGGAGACGTGTTCAAATATGTCTCAGTTTTCCTCCCCTGGTACTCGGGTGCAACATTCCAGACGCTTTACTAACACTCTCCCCACTTGGAGAGTCAGTCCCTTTAACCTCCTGTTTGGCCCAGTTTGCAATTTCTGCGGAAGATGAACAGGAATAGCGAGAACCAATGAGAGGCTAGCTAGAGGTGTCTGGACGGGCAAATTTAACTCTCATTTCCCACCAGGAAGAGGAAATAACCAAAGGCTCAGCGTGCCGTACCGGAACCAGATTAGGGCCTGAAGCCATCCTGCAGTGTTGCGGCCAGGTCACAAGAAAGCGAGTTGAAGAAAGGAGCTCAGGGGCACTGTAATTCACAAACCTGCAGAGTTATAAATGACAGCTATCGTCCAAAAATAGACTGAAGTAAGGCTGCCAAGAGGACTTGAAAGCGGGGCAGAATTGCAGGAAACCGATTTCAGGAGGTAGACTGGAATTGCATTGAAAGCATAGGAAAAGAGGCAGAACGTCCACAATGATGCACTTGGCCGAAAAGGGCGTATGCGTTTTTTCCTGAATATATTCAGGAAAAAACGCATACGCCCTTTTTGGCCAACCAAGCACGCTTGCAAAGGAAATCTGCACTACAATGAAGTCTCACTTCCCCCCGGTCAAAAGGGCCATCTGAAAAAAGTGTAAAATCCAGAAAGGCAGGACAGGCCATGGAGAACTGGGAGCCTTGTTATGCTGATGGGCGGGATGTAAATTGCCAACAGACACTGGGGAGAAGTGTATGGTGTTTCCTGAAACATCTAAAAAACAAAGCAACAGAGCCTAGGGCACTGCCACTTATGGTCCTATAGCTTAGGGAAATTAAAATCAAAAAGACACAGCCACCCCAAAGTTTGGGACGCCTCTGTTTACAAGAACCTCGTTTACAGTACAAGTTCAACATCACAGAAAGTGAAAAATGGATAAAGAAGTTGTGGTATTTACTTACAAAGCAATATCACTCAGCAATGAAATCTATGTCATCAGGCCCTTAGCATCACAATGAGTGGATTCAGGTATGATGATTCTAACTGAAATAAGTCACACAGAAAAAGAAACATCATAAGATATCAGTAATACACGGAATGTAAACTTGGCTACACAGGAACTGAATTACAGAACAGAACAGGGTCTCAAATTTAGAAAACCAACTTATGCTTGCTTAAGGGTAAAGGTGAGTTGGGGTGCTGCATAAAACCAGAGATTGAAATGAGCACAGATAAAGTTCCTTAAGTCAAATATGGAATAGACAAGAGCTACTCCTTGCTCAACGAAATGGACTCAACACCGCATATTAAACGCCTAAGAATGTACCTGACTAGTAAGTATCTTAAAACCTATGGATTGCTATGTCTCCGAAAGAGAATCAAGCATGTGTACAGGGGCATAAACGCAGCAGTGATAGGATTGGAGAGGTTCGGTGAGCAAATGAAGACCCTTTGAATTCATATTGCATGGTACCCATTACACGGGTCTCAACTACCCAGGTTTAAGGTATTCTTCCTTCAGCTAAAACATGCATGTGGAACCCAAGTATGATCAACCATGTGAACGAGAGACGTGTTCAAATATGTCTCAGTTTTCCTCCCCTGGTACTCGGGTGCAACATTCCAGACGCTTTACTAACACTCTCCCCACTTGGAGAGTCAGCGCCTTTAACCTCCTGTTTGGCCCAGTTTGCAATTTCTGCGGAAGATGAACAGGAATAGCGAGAACCAATGAGAGGCTAGCTGGAGGTGTCTGGACGGGCAAATTTAACTCTCATTTCCCACCAGGAAGAGGAAATAACCAAAGGCTCAGCGTGCCGTACCGGAACCAGATTAGGGCCTGAAGCCATCCTGCGGTGTTGCGGCCAGGTCACAAGAAAGCGAGTTGAAGAAAGGAGCTCAGGGGCACTGTAATTCACAAACCTGCAGAGTTATAAATGACAGCTATCGTCCAAAAATAGACTGAAGTAAGGCTGCCAAGAGGACTTGAAAGCGGGGCAGAATTGCAGGAAACCGATTTCAGGAGGTAGACTGGAATTGCATTGAAAGCATAGGAAAAGAGGCAGAACGTCCACAATGATGCACTTGGCCAAAAAGGGCGTATGCGTTTTTTCCTGAATATATTCAGGAAAAAACGCATACGCCCTTTTTGGCCAACCAAGCAAGCTTGCAAAGGAAATCTGCACTACAATGAAGTCTCACTTCCCCCCGGTCAAAAGGGCCATCTGAAAAAAGTGTAAAATCCAGAAAGGCAGGACAGGCCATGGAGAACTGGGAGCCTTGTTATGCTGATGGGCGGGATGTAAATTGCCAACAACCACTGGGGAGAAGTGTATGGTGTTTCCTGAAACATCTAAAAAACAAAGCAACAGAACCTAGGGCACTTCCACTTATGGTCCTATAGCTTAGGGAAATTAAAATCAAAAAGACACAGCCACCCCAAAGTTTGGAACGGCTCTGTTTACAAGAACCTCGTTTACAGTACAAGTTCAACATCGCAGAAAGTGAAAAATGGATAAAGAAGTTGTGGTATTTACTTACAAAGCAATATCACTCATCAATGAAATCTGTGTCATCAGGCCCTTAGCAGCACAATGACTGGATTCAGGTATGATGATTCTAACTGAAATAAGTCACACAGAAAAAGAAACATCATAAGATATCAGTAATACATGGAATGGAAACTTGGCTACACAGGAACTGAATTACAGAACAGAACAGAGAATCAAATTTAGAAAACCAACTTATTCTTGCTTAAGGGTAAAGGTGAGTTGGGGTGCTGCATAAAACCAGAGATTGAAATGAGCACAGATAAAGTTCCTTAAGCCAAATATGGAATAGACAAGAGCTACTCCTTGCTCAACGAAATGGACTCAACACCGCATATTAAACGCCTAAGAATGTACCTGACTAGTAAGTATCTTAAAACCTATGGATTGCTATGTCTCCGAAAGAGAATCAAGCATGTGTACAGGGGCATAAACGCAGCAGTGATAGGATTGGAGAGGTTCGGTGAGCAAATGAAGACCCTTTGAAGTCATATTGCATGGTACCCATTCCACGGGTTTCAACTACCCAGGTTTAAGGTATTCTTCCTTCAGCTAAAACATGCATGTGGAACCTAGAGTATGATCAACCATGTGATCGGGAGACGTGTTCAAATATGTCTCAGTTTTCCTCCCCTGGTACTCGGGTGCAACATTCTAGACGCTTTACTAACACTCTCCCCACTTGGAGAGTCAGTCCCTTTAACCTCCTGTTTGGCCCAGTTTGCAATTTCTGCGGAAGATGAACAGGAATAGCGTGAACCAATGAGAGGCTAGCTGGAGGTGTCTGGACGGGCAAATTTAACTCTCATTTCCCACCAGGAAGAGGAATTAACCAAAGGCTCAGCATGCCGGGCCGGAACCAGATTAGGGCCTGAAGCCATCCTGCGGTGTTGCGGCCAGGTCACAAGAAAGCAAGTTGAAGAAAGGAGCTCAGGGGCACTGTAATTCACAAACCTGCAGAGTTATAAATGACAGCTATCGTCCAAAAATAGACTGAAGTAAGGCTGCCAAGAGGACTTGAAAGCAGGGCAGAATTACAGGAAACCGATTTCAGGAGGTAGACTGGAATTGCATTGAAAGCATAGGAAAAGAGGCAGAACGTCCACAATGATGCACTTGGACAAAAAGGGCGTATGCGTTTTTTCCTGAATATATTCAGGAAAAAACGCATACGCCCTTTTTGGCCAACCAAGCAAGCTTGCAAAGGAAATCTGCACTACAATGAAGTCTCACTTCCCCCCGGTCAAAAGGGCCATCTGAAAAAAGTGTAAAATCCAGAAAGGCAGGACAGGCCATGGAGAACTGGGAGCCTTGTTATGCTGATGGGCGGGATGTAAATTGCCAACAACCACTCGGGAGAAGTGTATGGTGTTTCCTGAAACATCTAAAAACCAAAGCAACAGAGCCTAGGGCACTGCCACTTATGGTCCTATAGCTTAGGGAAATTAAAATCAAAAAGACACAGCCACCCCAAAGTTTGGGACGCCTCCGTTTACAAGAACCTCGTTTACCGTACAAGTTCAATATCACAGAAAGTGAAAAATGTATAAAGAACTTGTGGTACTTACGTACAATGCAGTATCACTCAGCAATGAAATCTATGTCATCAGGCCCGTAGCAGCATAATGAGTGGATTCAGGTACGATGATTCTAACTGAAATAAGTCACACAGAAAAAGAAACATCATAAGATATCACTAATACACGGAATGTAAACTTGGCTACACAGGAACTGCATTCCAAAACAGAACAGGGTCTCAAATTTAGAAAACCAACTTATGCTTGCTTAAGGGGAAAGGTGAGTTGGGGTGCTGCATAAAACCAGAGATTGAAATGAGCACAGATAAAGTTCCGTAAGCCAAATATGGAATAGACAAGAGCTACTCCTTGCTCAACGAAATGGACTCAACACCCCATATTAAACGCCTAAGAATGTACCTGACTAGTAAGTATCTTAAAACCTATGGATTGCTATGTCTCCAAAAGAGAATCAAGCGTGTGTACAGGGGCATAAACGCAGCAGTGATAGGATTGGAGAGGTTCGGTGAGCAAATGAAGACCCTTTGAAGTCATATTGCATGGTACCCATTCCACGGGTCTCAACTCTCCAGGTTTAAGGTATTCTTCCTTCAGCTAAAACATGCATGTGGAACCCAGAGTATGATCAACCATGTGAACGGGAGACGTGTTCAAATATGTCTCAGTTTTCCTCCCCTGGTACTCGGGTGCAACATTCCAGACGCTTTACTAACACTCTCCCGACTTGGAGAGTCAGTCCCTTTAACCTCCTGTTTGGCACAGTTTGCAATTTCTGCGGAAGATGAACAGGAATAGCGAGAACCAATGAGAGACTAGCTGGAGGTGTCTGAACGGGCAAATTTAACTCTCATTTCCCACCAGGAAGAGGAATTAACCAAAGGCTCAGCGTGCCGTGCCAGAACGAGATTAGGGCCTGAAGCCATCCTGCGGTGTTGCGGCCAGGTCACAAGAAAGCGAGTTGAAGAAAGGAGCTCAGGGGCACTGTAATTCACAAACCTGCAGAGTTATAAATGACAGCTATCGTCCAAAAATAGACTGAAGTAAGGCTGCCAAGAGGACTTGAAAGCGGGGCAGAATTGCAGGAAACCGATTTCAGGAGGTAGACTGGAATTGCATTGAAAGCATAGGAAAAGAGGCAGAACGTCCACAATGATGCACTTGGCCAAAAAGGGCGTATGCGTTTTTTCCTGAATATATTCAGGAAAAAACGCATACGCCCTTTTTGGCCAACCAAGCAAGCTTGCAAAGGAAATCTGCACTACAATGAAGTCTCACTTCCCCCCGGTCAAAAGGGCCATCTGAAAAAAGTGTAAAATCCAGAAAGGCAACAGGCCATTGAGAACTGGGAGCCTTGTTATGCTGATGGGCGGGATGTAAATTGCCAACAGACACTCAGGAGAAGTGTATGGTGTTTCCTGAAACATCTAAAAAACAAAGCAACAGAGCCTAGGGCATTTCCACTTATGGTCCTATAGCTTAGGGAAATTAAAATCAAAAAGACACAGCCACCCCAAAGTTTGGAACGGCTCTGTTTACAAGAACCTCGTTTACCGTACAAGTTCAACATCGCAGAAAGTGAAAAATGGATAAAGAAGTTGTGGTATTTACTTACAAAGCAATATCACTCAGCAATGAAATCTGTGTCATCAGGCCCTTAGCAGCACAATGAGTGGATTCAGGTATGATGATTCTAACTGAAATAAGTCACACAGAAAAAGAAACATCATAAGATATCAGTAATACACGGAATGTAAACTTGGCTACACAGGAACTGAATTACAGAACAGAACAGGGTCTCAAATTTAGAAAACCAACTTATGCTTGCTTAAGGGGAAAGGTGAGTTGGGGTGCTGCATAAAACCAGAGATTGAAATGAGCACAGATAAAGTTCCTTAAGCCAAATATGGAATAGACAAGAGCTACTCCTTGCTCAACGAAATGGACTCAACACCGCATATTAAACGCCTAAGAATGTACCTGACTAGTAAGTATCTTAAAACCTATGGATTGCTATGTCTCCAGAAGAGAATCAAGCATGTGTACAGGGGCATAAACGCAGCAGTGATAGGATTGGAGAGGTTCGGTGAGCAAATGAAGACCCTTTGAAGTCATATTTCATGGTACCCATTCCACGGGTCTCAACTCTGCAGGTTGAAGGTATTCTTCCTTCAGCTAAAACATGCATGTGGAACCCAGAGTATGATCAACCATGTGAACGGGAGACGTGTTCAAATATGTCTCAGTTTTCCTCCCCTGGTACTCGGGTGCAACATTCCAGACGCTTTACTAACACTCTCCCGACTTGGAGAGTCAGTCCCTTTAACCTCCTGTTTGGCCCAGTTTGCAATTTCTGCGGAAGATGAACAGGAATAGCGAGAACCAATGAGAGACTAGCTGGAGGTGTCTGAACGGGCAAATTTAACTCTCATTTCCCACCAGGAAGAGGAATTAACCAAAGGCTCAGCATGCCGGGCCGGAACCAGATTAGGGCCTGAAGCCATCCTGCGGTGTTGCGGCCAGGTCACAAGAAAGCGAGTTGAAGAAAGGAGCTCAGGGGCACTGTAATTCACAAACCTGCAGAGTTATAAATGACAGCTATCGTCCAAAAATAGACTGAAGTAAGGCTGCCAAGAGGACTTGATAGCGGGGCAGAATTGCAGGAAACCGATTTCAGGAGGTAGACTGGAATTGCATTGAAAGCATAGGAAAAGAGGCAGAACGTCCACAATGATGCACTTGGCCAAAAAGGGCGTATGCGTTTTTTCCTGAATATATTCAGGAAAAAACGCATACGCCCTTTTTGGCCAACCAAGCAAGCTTGCAAAGGAAATCTGCACTACAATGAAGTCTCACTTCCCCCCGGTCAAAAGGGCCATCTGAAAAAAGTGTAAAATCCAGAAAGGCAGGACAGGCCATGGAGAACTGGGAGCCTTGTTATGCTGATGGGCGGGATGTAAATTGCCAACAACCACTCGGGAGAAGTGTATGGTGTTTCCTGAAACATCTAAAAAACAAAGCAACAGAACCTAGGGCACTTCCACTTATGGTCCTATAGCTTAGGGAAATTAAAATCAAAAAGACACAGCCACCCCAAAGTTTGGAAAGGCTCTGTTTACAAGAACCTCGTTTACAGTACAAGTTCAACATCGCAGAAAGTGAAAAATGGATAAAGAAGTTGTGGTATTTACGTACAAAGCAATATCACTCAGCAATGAAATCTGTGTCATCAGGCCCTTAGCAGCACAATGAGTGGATTCAGGTATGATGATTCTAACTGAAATAAGTCACACAGAAAAAGAAACATCATAAGATATCAGTAATACACGGAATGTAAACTTGGCTACACAGGAACTGAATTACAGAACAGAACAGGGTCTCAAATTTAGAAAACCAACTTATGCTTGCTTAAGGGGAAAGGTGAGTTGGGGTGCTGCATAAAACCAGAGATTGAAATGAGCACAGATAAAGTTCCTTAAGACAAATATGGAATAGACAAGAGCTACTCCTTGCTCAACGAAATGGACTCAACACCGCATATTAAACGCCTAAGAATGTACCTGACTAGTAAGTATCTTAAAACCTATGGATTGCTATGTCTCCGAAAGAGAATCAAGCATGTGTAGAAGGGCATAAACGCAGCAGTGATAGGATGGAGAGGTTCGGTGAGCAAATGAAGACCCTTTGAAGTCATATTGCATGGTACCCATTCCACGGGTCTCAACTCTCCAGGTTTTAGGTATTCTTCCTTCAGCTAAAACATGCATGTGGAACCCAAGTATGATCAACCATGTGAACGGGAGACGTGTTCAAATATGTCTCAGTTTTCCTCCCCTGGTACTCGGGTGCAACATTCCAGACGCTTTACTAACACTCTCCCCACTTGGAAAGTCAGCGCCTTTAACCTCCTGTTTGGCCCAGTTTGCAATTTCTGCGGAAGATGAACAGGAATAGCGAGAACCAATGAGAGGCTAGCTGGAGGTGTCTGGACGGGCAAATTTAACTCTCATTTCCCACCAGGAAGAGGAAATAACCAAAGGCTCAGCGTGCCGTGCCGGATCCAGATTAGGGCCTGAAGCCATCCTGCGTTGCTGCAGCCAGCTCAAAAGAAAGCGAGTTGAAGAAAGGAGCTCAGGGGCACTGTAATTCACAAACCTGCAGAGTTATAAATGACAGCTATCGTCCAAAAATAGACTGAAGTAAGGCTGCCAAGAGGACTTGAAAGTGGGGCAGAATTGCAGGAAACCGATTTCAGGAGGTAGACTGGAATTGCATTGAAAGCATAGGAAAAGAGGCAGAACGTCCACAATGATGCACTTGGCCAAAAAGGGCGTATGCATTTTTTCCTGAATATATTCAGGAAAAAACGCATACGCCCTTTTTGGCCAACCAAGCAAGCTTGCAAAGGAAATCTGCACTACAATGAAGTCTCACTTCCCCCCGGTCAAAAGGGCCATCTGAAAAATGTGTAAAATCCAGAAAGGCAGGACAGGCCATGGAGAACTGGGAGCCTTGTTATGCTGATGGGCGGGATGTAAATTGCCAACAGACACTCAGGAGAAGTGTATGGTGTTTCCTGAAACATCTAAAAAACAAAGCAACAGAGCCTAGGGCACTGCCACTTATGGTCCTATAGCTTAGGGAAATTAAAATCAAAAAGACACAGCCACCCCAAAGTTTGGGACGCCTCTGTTTACAAGAACCTCGTTTACAGTACAAGTTCAACATCGCAGAAAGTGAAAAATGGATAAAGAAGTTGTGGTATTTACTTACAAAGCAATATCACTCAGCAATGAAATCTATGTCATCAGGCCCTTAGCATCACAATGAGTGGATTCAGGTATGATGATTCTAACTGAAATAAGTCACACAGAAAAAGAAACATCATAAGATATCACTAATACACGGAATGTAAACTTGGCTACACAGGAACTGCATTCCAAAACAGAACAGGGTCTCAAATTTAGAAAACCAACTTATGCTTGCTTAAGGGTAAACGTGAGTTGGGGTGCTGCATAAAACCAGAGATTGAAATGAGCACAGATAAAGGTCCTTAAGTCAAATAGGAATAGACAAGAGCTACTCCTTGCTCAACGAAATGGACTCAACACCGCATATTAAACGCCTAAGAATGTACCTGACTAGTAAGTATCGTAAAACCTATGGATTGCTATGTCTCCAAAAGAGAATCAAGCATGTGTACAGGGGCATAAACGCAGCAGTGATAGGATTGGAGAGGTTCGGTGAGCAAATGAAGACCCTTTGAAGTCATATTGCATGGTACCCATTACACGGGTCTCAACTCTCCAGGTTTAAGGTATTCTTCCTTCAGCTAAAACATGCATGTGGAACCCAAGTATGATCAACCATGTGAACGGGAGACGTGTTCAAATATGTCTCAGTTTTCCTCCCCTGGTACTCGGGTGCAACATTCCAGACGCTTTACTAACACTCTCCCCACTTGGAGAGTCAGCGCCTTTAACCTCCTGTTTGGCACAGTTTGCAATTTCTGTGGAAGATGAACAGGAATAGCGAGAACCAATGAGAGGCTAGCTGGAGGTGTCTGGACGGGCAAATTTAACTCTCATTTCCCACCAGGAAGAGGAAATAACCAAAGGCTCAGCGTGCCATACCAGAACCAGATTAGGGCCTGAAGCCATCCTGCGGTGTTGCGGCCAGCTCAAAAGAAACCGAGTTGAAGAAAGGAGCTCAGGGGCACTGTAATTCACAAACCTGCAGAGTTATAAATGACAGCTATCATCCAAAAATAGACTGAAGTAAGGCTGCCAAGAGGACTTGAAAGCGGGGCAGAATTGCAGGAAACTGATTTCAGGAGGTAGACTGGAATTGCATTGAAAGCATAGGAAAAGAGGCAGAACGTCCACAATGATGCACTTGGCCAAAAAGGGCGTATGCGTTTTTTCCTGAATATATTCAGGAAAAAACGCATACGCCCTTTTTGGCCAACCAAGCAAGCTTGCAAAGGAAATCTGCACTACAATGAAGTCTCACTTCCCCCCGGTCAAAAGGGCCAGCTGAAAAAAGTGTAAAATCCAGAAAGGCAGGACAGGCCATGGAGAACTGGGAGCCTTGTTATGCTGATGGGCGGGATGTAAATTGCCAACAGACACTCGGGAGAAGTGTATGGTGTTTCCTGAAACATCTAAAAAAGAAAGCAACAGAGCCTAGGGCACTGCCACTTATGGTCCTATAGCTTAGGGAAATTAAAATCAAAAAGACACAGCCACCCCAAAGTTTGGGACGCCTCTGTTTACAAGAACCTCGTTTACAGTACAAGTTCAACATCGCAGAAAGTGAAAAATGGATAAAGAAGTTGTGGTATTTACTTACAAAGCAATATCACTCAGCAATGAAATCTATGTCATCAGGCCCTTAGCAGCACAATGAGTGGATTCAGGTATGATGATTCTAACTGAAATAAGTCACACAGAAAAAGAAACATCATAAGTTATCAGTAATACACGGAATGTAAACTTGGCTACACAGGAACTGAATTACAGAAGAGAACAGGGTCTCAAATTTAGAAAACCAACTTATGCTTGCTTAAGGGTAAAGGTGAGTCGGGGTGCTGCATAAAACCAGAGATTGAAATGAGCACAGATAAAGTTCCTTAAGCCAAATATGGAATAGACAAGAGCTACTCCTTGCTCAACAAAATGGACTCAACACCGCATATTAAACGCCTAAGAATGTACATGACTAGTAAGTATCTTAAAACCTATAGATTGCTATGTCGCCGAAAGAGAATCAAGCATGTGTACAGGGGCATAAACGCAGCAGTGATAGGATTGGAGAGGTTCGGTGAGCAAATGAAGACCCTTTGAATTCATATTGCATGGTACCCATTACACGGGTTTCAACTACCCAGGTTTTAGGTATTCTTCCTTCAGCTAAAACATGCATGTGGAACCCAGAGTATGATCAACCATGTGATCGGGAGACGTGTTCAAATATGTCTCAGTTTTCGTATCCTGGTTCTCGGGTGCAACATTCCAGACGCTTTACTAACACTCTCCCCACTTGGAGAGTCAGTCCCTTTAACCTCCTGTTTGGCCCAGTTTGCAATTTCTGTGGAAGATGAACAGGAATAGCGAGAACCAATGAGAGACTAGCTGGAGGTGTCTGGATGGGCAAATTTAACTCTCATTTCCCACCAGGAAGAGGAATTAACCAAAGGCTCAGTGTGCCGTGCCAGAACCAGATTAGAGCCTGAAGACATCCTGCAGTGTTGCGGCCAGCTCAAAAGAAAGCGAGTTGAAGAAAGGAGCTCAGGGGCACTGTAATTCACAAACCTGCAGAGTTATAAATGACAGCTATCGTCCAAAAATAGACTGAAGTAAGGCTGCCGAGAGGATTTGAAAGCGGGGCAGAATTGCAGGAAACCGATTTCAGGAGGTAGACTGGAATTCCATTGAAAGCATAGGAAAAGAGGCAGAACGTCCACAATGATGCACGTGGCCAAAAAGGGCGTATGCGTTTTTTCCTGAATATATTCAGGAAAAAACGCATACGCCCTTTTTGGCCAACCAAGCAAACTTGCAAAGGAAATCTGCACTACAATGAAGTCTCACTTCTCCCCGGTCAAAAGGTCCATCTGAAAAAAGTGTAAAATCCAGAAAGGCAGGACAGGCCATGGAGAACTGGGAGCCTTGTTATGCTGATGGGCGGGATGTAAATTGCCAACAGACACTCAGGAGAAGTGTATGGTGTTTCCTGAAACATCTAAAAAACAAAGCAACAGAGCCTAGGGCACTTCCACTTATGGTCCTATAGCTTAGGGAAATTAAAATCAAAAAGACACAGCCACCCCAAAGTTTGGGACGCCTCCGTTTACAAGAACCGCATTTACCGTACAAGTTCAATATCACAGAAAGTGAAAAATGGATAAAGAACTTGTGGTACTTACGTACAATGCAGTATCACTCAGCAATGAAATCTATGTCATCAGGCCCATAGCAGCATAATGAGTGGATTTAGGTACGATGATTCTAACTGAAATAAGTCACACAGAAAAAGAAACATCATAAGATATCACTAATACACGGAATGTAAACTTGGCTACACAGGAACTGCATTCCAAAACAGAACAGGGTCTCAAATTTAGAAAACCAACTTATGCTTGCTTAAGGGTAAAGGTGAGTTGGGGTGCTGCATAAAACCAGAGATTGAAATGAGCACAGATAAAGGTCCTTAAGCCTAATATGGAATAGACAAGAGCTACTACTTGCTCAACGAAATGGACTCAACACCCCATATTAAACGCCTAAGAATGTACCTGACTAGTAAGTATCTTAAAACCTATGGATTGCTATGTCTCCGAAAGAGAATCAAGCATGTGTACAGGGGCATAAACGCAGCAGTGATAGGATTGGAGAGGTTCGGTGAGCAAATGAAGACCCTTTGAAGTCATATTGCATGGTACCCATTACACGGGTCTTAACTCTCCAGGTTTAAGGTATACTTCCTTCAGCTAAAACATGCATGTGGAACCCAAGTATGATCAACCATGTGAACGGGAGACGTGTTCAAATATGTCTCAGTTTTCCTCCCCTGGTACTCGGGTGCAACATTCCAGACACTTTACTAACACTCTCCCCACTTGGAGAGTCAGCGCCTTTAACCTCCTGTTTGGCACAGTTTGCAATTTCTGCGGAAGATGAACAGGAATAGCGAGAACCAATGAGAGACTAGCTGGAGGTGTCTGGACGGGCAAGTTTAACTCTCATTTCCCACCAGGAAGAGGAATTAACCAAAGGCTCAGCGTGCCGTGCCAGAACCAGATTAGGGCCTGAAGACATCCTGGGGTGTTGCGGCCAGGTCACAAGAAAGCGAGTTGAAGAAAGGAGCTCAGGGGCACTGTAATTCACAAACCTGCAGAGTTATAAATGACAGCTATCGTCCAAAAATATACTGAAGTAAGTCTGCCAAGAAGACTTGAAAGCGGGTCAGAATTGCAGGAAACCGATTTCAGGAGGTAGACTGGAATTGCATTGAAAGCATAGGAAAAGAGGCAGAACGTCCACAATGATGCACTTGGCCAAAAAGGGCGTATGCGTTTTTCCTGAATATATTCAGGAAAAAACGCATACGCCCTTTTTGGCCAACCAAGCAAGCTTGCAAAGGAAATCTGCACTACAATGAAGTCTCACTTCCCCCTGGTCAAAAGGGCCATCTGAAAAAAGTGTAAAATCCAGAAAGGCAAGACAGGCCATGGAGAACTGGGAGCCTTCTTATGCTGATGCGTGGGATGTAAATTGCCAACAGACACTCGGGAGAAGTGTATGGTGTTTCCTGAAACATCTAAAAAACAAAGCAACAGAGCATAGGGCACTTCCACTTATGGTCCTATAGCTTAGGGAAATTAAAATCAAAAAGACACAGCCACCCCAAAGTTTGGGACGCCTCTGTTTACAAGAACCTCGTTTACCGTACAAGTTCAATATCACAGAAAGTGAAAAATGGATAAAGAACTTGTGGTACTTACGTACAATGCAGTATCACTCAGCAATGAAATATATGTCATCAGGCCCGTAGCAGCATAATGAGTAGATTCAGGTACGATGATTCTAACTGAAATAAGTCACACAGAAAAAGAAACATCATAAGATATCACTAATACATGGAATGTAAACTTGGCTACACAGGAACTGAATTCCAAAACAGAACAGGTTCTCAAATTTAGAAAACCAACTTATGCTTGCTTAAGGGGAAAGGTGAGTTGGGTTGCTGCATAAAACCAGAGATTGAAATGAGCACAGATAAAGTTCCTTAAGCCAAATATGGAATAGACAAGAGCTACTCCTTGCTCAACGAAATGGATTCAACACTGCATATTAAACACCTAAGAATGTACCTGACTAGTAAGTATCTTAAAACCTATGGATTGCTATGTCTCCGAAAGAGAATCAAGCATGTGTACAGGGGCATAAACGCAGCATGATAGGATTGGAGAGGTTCGGTGAGCAAATGAAGACCCTTTGAAGTCATATTGCATGGTACCCATTCCACGGGTTTCAACTACCCAGGTTTTAGGTATTCTTCCTTCAGCTAAAACATGCATGTGGAACCCAGAGTATGATCAACCATGTGATCGGGAGACGTGTTCCAATATGCCTCAGTTTTCCTCCCCTGGTACTCGGGTGCAACATTCCAGACGCTTTACTAACACTCTCCCCACTTGGAGAGTCAGCGCCTTTAACCTCCTGTTTGGCACAGTTTGCAATTTCTGCGGAAGATGAACAGGAATAGCGAGAACCAATGAGAGGCTAGCTGGAGGTGTCTGGACGGGCAAATTTAACTCTCATTTCCCACCAGGAAGAGGAAATAACCAAAGGCTCAGCGTGCCGTACTGTAACCAGATTAGGGCCTGAAGCCATCCTGCGGTGTTCCGGCCAGCTCAAAAGAAAGCGAGTTGAAGAAAGGAGCTCAGGGGCACTGTAATTCACAAACCTGCAGAGTTATAGATGACAGCTATCGTCCAAAAATAGACTGAAGTAAGGCTGCCAAGAGGACTTGAAAGCAGGGAAGAATTGCAGGAAACCGATTTCAGGAGGTAGACTGGAATTGCATTGAAAGCATAGGAAAAGAGGCAGAACGTCCACAATGATGCACTTGGCCAAAAAGGGCGTATGCGTTTTTTCCTGAATATATTCAGGAAAAAACGCATACGCCCTTTTTGGCCAACCAAGCAAGCTTGCAAAGGAAATCTGCACTACAATGAAGTCTCACTTCCCCCCGGTCAAAAGGGCCATCTGAAAAAGGTGTAAAATCCAGAAAGGCAGGACAGGCCATGGAGAGCTGGGAGCCTTGTTATGCTGATGGGCGGGATGTAAATTGCCAACAGACACTCGGGAGAACTGTATGGTGTCTCCTGAAACATCTAAAAAACAAAGCAACAGAGCCTAGGGCACTTCCACTTATGGTCCTATAGCTTAGGGAAATTAAAATCAAAAAGACACAGCCACCCCAAAGTTTGGGACGCCTCTGTTTACAAGAACCTCGTTTACCGTACAAGTTCAATATCACAGAAAGTGAAAAATGGATAAAGAACTTGTGGTACTTACGTACAATGCAGTATCACTCAACAATGAAATCTATGTCATCAGGCCCGTAGCAGCATAATGAGTGGATTCAGGTACGATGATTCTAACTGAAATAAGTCACACAGAAAAAGAAACATCACAAGATATCACTAATACACGGAATGTAAACTTGGCTACACAGGAACTGAATTCCAAAACAGAATAGTGTCTCAAATTTAGAAAACCAACTTATGCTTGCTTAAGGGTAAAGGTGAGTTGGGGTGCTGCATAAAACCAGAGATTCAAATGAGCACAGATAACGTTCCTTAAGCCAAATATGGAATACACAAGAGCTACTCCTTGCTCAACGAAATGGACCCAACACCCCATATTAAACGCCTAAGAATGTACCTGACTAGTAAGTATCTTAAAACCTATGGATTGCTATGTCTCCGAAGGAGAATCAAGCGCATGTACCGGGGCATAAACACAGCAGTGATAGGATTGGAGAGGTTCGGTGAGCAAATGAAGACCCTTTGAAATCATATTGCATGGTACCGATTCCACGGGTCTCAACTCTCCAGGTTTAAGGTATTCTTCCTTCAGCTAAAACATGCATGTGGAACCCAAGTATGATCAACCATGTGAACGGGAGACGTGTTCAAATATGTCTCAGTTTTCCTCCCCTGGTACTCGGGTGCAACATTCCAGACGCTTTACTAACACTCCTCCCACTTGGAGAGTCAGCGCCCTTAACCTCCTGTTTGGCCCAGTTAGCAATTTCTGCGGAAGATGAACAGGAATAGCGAGAACCAATGAGAGGCTAGCTGGAGGTGTCTGGACGGGCAAATTTAACTCTCATTTCCCACCAGGAAGAGGAAATTACCAAAGGCTCAGCGTGCCGTGCCGGAACCAGATGAGGGCCTGAAGCCATCCTACGGTGTGGCAGCCAGCTCACAAGAAAGCGAGTTGAAGAAAGGAGCTCAGGGACACTCTAATTCACAAACCTGCAGAGTTATAAATGACAGCTATCGTCCAAAAATAGACTGAAGTAAGGCTGCCAAGAGGACTTGAAAGCAGGGCAGAATTGCAGGAAACCGATTTCAGGAGGTAGACTGGAATTGCATTGAAAGCATAGGAAAAGAGGCAGAACGTCCACAATGATGCACTTGGCCAAAAAGGGCGTATGCGTTTTTTTCCTGAATATATTCAGGAAAAAACGCATACGCCCTTTTTGGCCAACCAAGCAAGCTTGCAAAGGAAATCTGCACTACAATGAAGTCTCACTTCCCCCCGGTCAAAAGGGCCATCTGAGAAAAGTGTAAAATCCAGAAAGGCAGGACAGGCCATGGAGAACTGAGAGCCTTGTTATGCTGATGGGCGGGATGTAAATTGCCAACAGACACTCGGGAGAAGTGTATGGTGTTTCCTGAAACATCTAAAAAACAAAGCAACAGAACCTAGGGCACTTCCACTTATGGTCCTATAGCTTAGGGAAATTAAAATCAAAAAGACACAGCCACCCCAAAGTTTGGGACGCCTCTGTTTACAAGAACCTCGTTTACCGTACAAGTTCAATATCACAGAAAGTGAAAAATGGATAAAGAACTTGTGGTACTTACGTACAATGCAGTATCACTCAGCAATGAAATCTATGTCATCAGGCCCGTAGCAGCATAATGAGTGGATTCAGGTACGATGATTCTAACTGAAATAAGTCACACAGAAAAAGAAACATCATAAGATATCACTAATACACGGAATGTAAACTTGGCTACACAGGAACTGAATTCCAAAACAGAACAGGTTCTCAAATTTAGAAAACCAACTTATGCTTGCTTAAGGGGAAAGGTGAGTTGTGGTGCTGCATAAAACCGGAGATTGAAATGAGCACAGATAAAGTTCCTTAAGCCAAATATGGAATAGACAAGAGCTACTCCTTGCTCAACGAAATGGACTCAACACCCCATATTAAACACCTAAGAATGTACCTGACTAGTAAGTATCTTAAAACCTATGGATTGCTATGTCTCCAAAAGAGAATCAAGCGTGTGTACAGGGGCATAAACGCAGCATGATAGGATTGGAGAGGTTCGGTGAGCAAATGAAGACCCTTTGAAGACATATTGCATGGTACCCATTCCACGGGTCTCAACTCTCCAGTTTTAAGGTATTCTTCCTTCAGCTAAAACATGCATGTGGAACCCAGAGTATGATCAACCGTGTGAACGGGAGACGTGTTCAAATATGTCTCAGTTTTCCTCCCCTGGTACTCGGGTGCAACATTCCAGACGCTTTACTTACACTCTCCCCACTTGGAGAGTCAGCGCCTTTAACCTCCTGTTTGGCCCAGTTTGCAATTTCTGCGGAAGATGAACAGGAATAGCGAGAACCAATGAGAGACTAGCTGGAGGTGTCTGGACGGGCAAATTTAACTCTCATTTCCCACCAGGAAGAGGAATTAACCAAAGGCTCAGCGTGCCGTGCCGGAACCAGATTAGGGCCTGAAGCCATCCTGCGGTGTTGCGGCCAGCTCACAAGAAAGCGAGTTGAAGAAAGGAGCTCAGGGGCACTGTAATTCACAAACCTGCAGAGTTATAAATGACAGCTATCGTCCAAAAATAGACTGAAGTAAGGCTGCCAAGAGGACTTGAAAGCGGGGCAGAATTGCAGGAAACCGATTTCAGGAGGTAGACTGGAATTGCATTGAAAGCATAGGAAAAGAGGCAGAACGTCCACAATGATGCACTTGGCCAAAAAGGGCATATGCGTTTTTTCCTGAATATATTCAGGAAAAAACGCATACGCCCTTTTTGGCCAACCAAGCAAGCTTGCAAAGGAAATCTGCACTACAATGAAGTCTCACTTCCCCCCGGTCAAAAGGGTCATCTGAAAAAAGTGTAAAATCCAGAAAGGCAGGACAGGCCATGGAGAACTGGGAGCCTTGTTATGCTGATGGGCGGGATGTAAATTGCCAACAACCACTCGGGAGAAGTGTATGGTGTTTCCTGAAACATCTAAAAAACAAATCAACAGAGCCTAGGGCACTTCCACTTATGGTCCTATAGCTTAGGGAAATTAAAATAAAAAAGACACAGCCACCCCAAAGTTTGAAACGGCTCTGTTTACAAGAACCTCGTTTACAGTACAAGTTCAACATCGCAGAAAGTGAAAAATGGATAAAGAAGTTGTGGTATTTACTTACAAAGCAATATCACTCAGCAATGAAATCTATGTCATCTGGCCCTTAGGAGCACAATGAGTGGATTCAGGTATGATGATTCTAACTGAAATAAGTCACACAGAAAAAGAAACATCATAAGATATCAGTAATACACGGAATGTAAACTTGGCTACACAGGAACTGAATTACAGAACAGAACAGGTTCTCAAATTTAGAAAACCAACTTATGCTTGCTTAAGGGGAAAGGTGAGTTGGGGTGCTGCATAAAACCAGAGATTGAAATGAGCACAGATAAAGTTCCTTAAGCGAAATATGGAATAGACAAGAGCTACTCCTTGCTCAACGAAATGGACTCAACACCACATATTAAACGCCTAAGAATGTACCTGACTAGTAAGTATCTTAAAACCTATGGATTGCTATGTCTCCGAAAGAGAATCAAGCATGTTTACAGGGGTATAAACGCAGCAGTGATAGGATTGGAGAGGTTCGGTGAGCAAATGAAGACCCTTTGAAGTCATATTGCATGGTACCCATTACACGGGTCTTCACTCTCCAGGTTTAAGGTATTCTTCCTTCAGCTAAAACATGCATGTGGAACCCAAGTATGATCAACCATGTGAACGGGAGACGTGTTCAAATATGTCTCAGTTTTCCTCCCCTGGTACTCGGGTGCAACATTCCAGACGCTTTACTAACACTCTCCCCACTTGGAGAGTCAGCGCCTTTAACCTCCTGTTTGGCCCAGTTTGCAATTTCTGCGGAAGATGAACAGGAATAGCGAGAACCAATGAGAGACTAGCTGGAGGTGTCTGGACGGGCAAACTTAACTCTCATTTCCCACCAGGAAGAGGAAATAACCAAAGGCTCAGCGTACTGTGCCGGAACCAGATTAGGGCCTGAAGCCATGCTGCGGTGTTGCGGCCAGGTCACAAGAAAGAGAGTTGAAGAAAGGAGCTCAGGGGCACTGTAATTCACAAACCTGCAGAGTTATAAATGACAGCTATCGTCCAAAAATAGACTGAAGTAAGGCTGCCAAGAGGACTTGAAAGCGGGGCAGAATTGCAGGAACCCAATTTCAGGAGGTAGACTGAAATTGCATTGAAAGCATAGGAAAAGAGGCAGAACGTCCACAATGATGCACTTGGCCAAAAAGGGCGTATGGGTTTTTTCCTGAATATATTCAGGAAAAAACGCATACGCCCTTTTTGGCCAACCAAGCAAGCTTGCAAAGGAAATCTGCACTACAATGAAGTCTCACTTCCCCCCGGTCAAAAGGGACATCTGAAAAAAGTGTAAAATCCAGAAAGGCAGGACAGGCCATGGAGAACTGGGAGCCTTGTTATGCTGATGGGCGGGATGTAAATTGCCAACAGACACTTGGGAGAAGTGTATGGTGTTTCCTGAAACATCTAAAAAACAAAGCAACAGAGCCTAGGGCACTTCCACTTATGGTCCTATAGCTTAGGGAAATTAAAATGAAAAAGACACAGCCTCCCCAAAGTTTGGAATGGCTCTGTTTACAAGAACCTCGTTTACAGTACAAGTTCAACATCGCAGAAAGTGAAAAATGGATAAAGAAGTTGTGGTATTTACTTACAAAGCAATATCACTCAGCAATGAAATCTGTGTCATCAGGCCCTTAGCAGCACAATGAGTGGATTCAGGTATGATGATTCTAACTGAAATAAGTCACACAGAAAAAGAAACATCATAAGATATCAGTAATACACGGAATGTAAACTTGGCTACACAGGAACTGAATTACAGAACAGAACAGGGTCTCAAATTTAGAAAACCAACTTATGCTTGCTTAAGGGGAAAGGTGAGTTGGGGTGCTGCATAAAACCAGAGATTGAAATGAGCACAGATAAAGTTCCTTAAGCCAAATATGGAATAGACAAGAGCTACTCCTTGCTCAACGAAATGGACTCAACACCGCATATTAAACGCCTAAGAATGTACCTGACTAGTAAGTATCTTAAAACCTATGGATTGCTATGTCTCCGAAAGAGAATCAAGCATGTGTACAGGGGCATAAACGCAGCAGTGATAGGATTGGAGAGGTTCGGTGAGCAAATGAAGACCCTTTGAAGTCATATTGCATGGTACCCATTCCACGGGTTTCAAATACCCAGGTTTAAGCTATTCTTCCTTCAGCTAAAACATGCATGTGGAACCCAAGTATGATCAACCATGTGAACGGGAGACGTGTTCAAATATGTCTCAGTTTTCCTCCCCTGGTACTCGGGTGCAACATTCCAGACGCTTTACTAACACTCTCCCCACTTGGAAAGTCAGCGCCTTTAACCTCCTGTTTGGCCCAGTTTGCAATTTCTGCGGAAGATGAACAGGAATAGCGAGAACCAATGAGAGGCTAGCTGGAGGTGTCTGGACGGGCAAATTTAACTCTCATTTCCCTACAGGAAGGGGAAATAACCAAAGGCTCAGCATGCCGTGCCGGAACCAGATTAGGGCCTGAAGCCATGCTGCGGTGTTGCGGCCAGCTCAAAAGAAAGCGAGTTGAAGAAAGGAGCTCAGGGGCACTGTAATTCACAAACCTGCAGAGTTATAAATGACAGCTATCGTCCAAAAATAGACTGAAGTAAGGCTGCCAAGAGGACTTGAAAGCGGGGCAGAATTGCAGGAAACCGATTTCAGGAGGTAGACTGGAATTGCATTGCAAGCATAGGAAAAGAGGCAGAACGTCCACAATGATGCACTTGGCCAAAAAGGGCGTATGCGTTTTTTCCTGAATATATTCAGGAAAAAACGCATACGCCCTTTTTGGCCAACCAAGCAAGCTTGCAAAGGAAATCTGCACTACAATGAAGTCTCACTTCCCCCCGGTCAAAAGGGCCATCTGAAAAAAGTGTAAAATCCAGAAAGGCAGGACAGGCCATGGAGAACTGGGAGCCTTGTTATGCTGATGGGCGGGATGTAAATTGCCAACAGACACTTGGGAGAAGTGTATGGTGTTTCCTGAAACATCTAAAAAACAAAGCAACAGAGCCTAGGGCACTTCCACTTATGGTCCTATAGCTTAGGGAAATTAAAATCAAAAAGACACAGCCACCCCAAAGTTTGGAACGGCTCTGTTTACAAGAACCTCGTTTACAGTACAAGTTCAACATCGCAGAAAGTGAAAAATGGATAAAGAAGTTGTGGTATTTACTTACAAAGCAATATCACTCAGCAATGAAATCTGTGTCATCAGGCCGTTAGCAGCACAATGAGTGGATTCAGGTATGATGATTCTAACTGAAGTAAGTCACACAGAAAAAGAAACATCATAAGATATCACTAATACACGGAATGTAAACTTGGCTACACAGGAACTGAATTACAGAACAGAACAGGGTCTCAAATTTAGAAAACCAACTTATGCTTGCTTAAGGGGAAAGGTGAGTTGGGGTGCTGCATAAAACCAGAGATTGAAATGAGCACAGATAAAGTTCCTTAAGTCAAATATGGAATAGACAAGAGCTACTCCTTGGTCAACGGAATGGACTCAACACCGCATATTAAATGCCTAAGAATGTACCTGACTAGTAAGTATCTTAAAACCTATGGATTGCTATGTCTCCGAAAGAGAATCAAGCATGTGTACAGGGGCATAAACGCAGCAGTGATAGGATTGGAGAGGTTCGGTGAGCAAATGAAGACCCTTTGAAGTCATATTGCATGGTACCCATTACACGGGTCTTAACTCTCCAGGTTTAAGGTATTCTTCCTTCAGCTAAAACATGCATGTGGAACCCAAGTATGATCAACCATGTGAACGGGAGACGTGTTCAAATATGTCTCAGTTTTCCTCCCCTGGTACTCGGGTGCAACATTCCAGACGCTTTACTAACAGTCTCCCCACTTGGAGAGTCAGCACCTTTAACCTCCTGTTTGGCCCAGTTTGCAATTTCTGCGGAAGATGAACAGGAATAGCGAGAACCAATGAGAGACTAGCTGGAGGTGTCTGGACGGGCAAATTTAACTCTCATTTCCCACCAGGAAGAGGAAATAACCAAAGGCTCAGCGTGCCGTGCCGGAACCAGATTAGGGCCTGAAGCCATCCTGCGGTGTTGCGGCCAGCTCAAAAGAAAGCGAGTTGAAGAAAGGAGCTCAGGGGCACTGTAATTCACACACCTGCAGAGTTATAAATGACAGCTATCGTCCAAAAATAGACTGAAGTAAGGCTGCCAAGAGGACTTGAAAGCGGGGCAGAATTGCAGGAAACCGATTTCAGGAGGTAGACTGGAATTGCATTGAAAGCATAGGAAAAGAGGCAGAACGTCCACAATGATGCACTTGGCCAAAAAGGGCGTATGCGTTTTTTCCTGAATATATTCAGGAAAAAACGCATACGCCCTTTTTGGCCAACCAAGCAAGCTTGCAAAGGAAATCTGCACTACAATGAAGTCTCACTTCCCCCCGGTCAAAAGGGACATCTGAAAAAAGTGTAAAATCCAGAAAGGCAGGACAGGCCATTGAGAACTGGGAGCCTTGTTATGCTGATGGGCGGGATGTAAATTGCCAACAGACACTTGGGAGAAGTGTATGGTGTTTCCTGAAACATCTAAAAAACAAAGCAACAGAGCCTAGGGCACTTCCACTTATGGTCCTATAGCTTAGGGAAATTAAAATCAAAAAGACACAGCCACCCCAAAGTTTCGAACGGCTCTGTTTACAAGAACCTCGTTTACAGTACAAGATCAACATCGCAGAAACTGAAAAATGGATAAAGAAGTTGTGCTATTCACTTAAAAAGCAATATCACTCAGCAATGAAATCTATGTCATCAGGCCCGTAGCAGCACAATGAGTGGATTCAGGTATGATGATTCTAACTGAAATAAGTCACACAGAAAAAGAAACATCATAAGATATCACTAATACACGGAATGTAAACTTGGCTACGCAGGAACTGCATTCCAAAACAGAAGAGGGTCTCAAATTTAGAAAACCAACTTATGCTTGCTTAAGGGGAAAGGTGAGTTGGGGTGCTGCATAAAACCAGGATTGAAATGACCACAGATAAAGTTCCTTAAGCCAAATATGGAATAGACAAGAGCTACTCCTTGCTCAACGAAATGGACTCAACACCGCATATTAAACGCCCAAGAATGTACCTGACTAGTAAGTATCTTAAAACCTATGGATTGCTATGTCTCCAAAAGAGAATCAAGCGTGTGTACAGGGGCATAAACGCAGCAGTGATAGGATTGCAGAGGTTCGGTGAGCAAATGAAGACCGTTTGAAGTCATATTGCATGGTACCCATTCCACGGGTCTCAACTCTCCAGGTTTAAGGTATTCTTCCTTCAGCTAAAACATGCATGTGGAACCCAGAGTATGATCAACCGTGTGAGCGGGAGACGTGTTCAAATATGTCTCAGTTTTCCTCCCCTGGTACTCGGGTGCAACATTCCAGACGCTTTACTAACACTCTCCCCACTTGGAGAGTCAGCGCCTTTAACCTCCTGTTTGGCCCAGTTTGCAATTTCTGCGGAAGATGAACAGGAATAGCGAGAACCAATGAGAGACTAGCTGGAGGTGTCTGGACGGGCAAATTTAACTCTCATTTCCCACCAGGAAGAGGAAATAACCAAAGGCTCAGCGTGCCGTGCCGGAACCAGATTAGGGCCTGAAGCCATCCTGCGGTGTTGCGGCCAGCTCACAAGAAAGCGAGTTGAAGAAAGGAGCTCAGGGACACTGTAATTCACAAAACTGCAGAGTTATAAATGACAGCTATCGTCCAAAAATAGACTGAAGTAAGGCTGCCAAGAGGACTTGAAAGCAGGGCAGAATTGCAGGAAACCGATTTCAGGAGGTAGACTGGAATTGCATTGAAAGCATAGGAAAAGAGGCAGAACGTCCACAATGATGCACTTGGCCAAAAAGGGCGTATGCGTTTTTTCCTGAATATATTCAGGAAAAAACGCATACGCCCTTTTTGGCCAACCAAGCAAGCTTGCAAAGGAAATCTGCACTACAATGAAGTCTCACTTCCCCCCCGGTCAAAAGGGCCATCTGAAAAAAGTGTAAAATCCAGAAAGGCAGGACAGGCCATGGAGAACTGGGAGCCTTGTTATGCTGATGGGCGGGATGTAAATTGCCAACAGACACTCGGGAGAAGTGTATGGTGTTTCCTGAAACATCTAAAAAACAAAGCAACAGAGCCTAGGGCACTTCCACTTATGGTCCTATAGCTTAGGGAAATTAAAATCAAAAAGACACAGCCACCCCAAAGTTTGGGACGCCTCTGTTTACAAGAACCTCGTTTACCGTACAAGTTCAATATCACAGAAAGTGAAAAATGGATAAAGAACTTGTGGTACTTACGTACAATGCAGTATCACTCAGCAATGAAATCTATGTCATCAGGCCCGTAGCAGCATAATGAGTGGATTCAGGTACGATGATTCTAACTGAAATAAGTCACACAGAAAAAGAAACATCATAAGATATCACTAATACACGGAATGTAAACTTGGCTACACAGTAACTGCATTCCAAAACAGAACAGGGTCTCAAATTTAGAAAACCAACTTATGCTTGCTTAAGGGGAAAGGTGAGTTGTGGTGCTGCATAAAACCAGAGATTGAAATGAGCACAGATAAAGTTCCTTAAGCCAAATATGGAATAGACAAGAGCTACTCCTTGCTCAACGAAATGGACTCAACACCCCATATTAAATGCCTAAGAATGTACCTGACTAGTAAGTATCTTAAAACCTATGGATTGCTATGTCTCCAAAAGAGAATCAAGCGTGTGTACAGGGGCATAAACGCAGCAGTGATAGGATTGGAGAGGTTCGGTGAGCAAATGAAGACCCTTTGAAGACATATTGCATGGTACCCATTCCACGGGTCTCAACTCTCCAGGTTTAAGGTATTCTTCCTTCAGCTAAAACATGCATGTGGAACCCAGAGTATGATCAACCATGTGATCGGGAGACGTGTTCAAATATGTCTCAGTTTTCCTCCCCTGGTACTCGGGTGCAACATTCCAGACGCTTTACTAACACTCTCCCCACTTGGAGAGTCAGTCCCTTTAACCTCCTGTTTGGCCCAGTTTGCAATTTCTGTGGAAGATGAACAGGAATAGCGAGAACCAATGAGAGACTAGCTGGAGGTGTCTGGATGGGCAAATTTAACTCTCATTTCCCACCAGGAAGAGGAATTAACCAAAGGCTCAGTGTGCCGTGCCAGAACCAGATTAGAGCCTGAAGACATCCTGCGGTGTTGCGGCCAGCTCAAAAGAAAGCGAGTTGAAGAAAGGAGCTCAGGGGCACTGTAATTCACAAACCTGCAGAGTTATAAATGACAGCTATCGTCCAAAAATAGACTGAAGTAAGGCTGCCAAGAGGATTGGAAAGCGGGGCAAAATTGCAGGAAACCGATTTCAGGAGGTAGACTGGAATTGCATTGAAAGCATAGGAAAAGAGGCAGAACGTCCACAATGATGCACTTGGTCAAAAAGGGCGTATGCGTTTCTTCCTGAATATATTCAGGAAAAAACGCATACGCCCTTTTTGGCCAACCAAGCAAACTTGCAAAGGAAATCTGCACTACAATGAAGTCTCACTTCCCCCCGGTCAAAAGGGCCATCTGAAAAAAGTGTAAAATCCAGAAAGGCAGGACAGGCCATGGAGAACTGGGAGCCTTGTTATGCTGATGGGCGGGATGTAAATTGCCAACAGACACTCAGGAGAAGTGTATGGTGTTTCCTGAAACATCTAAAAAACAAAGCAACAGAGCCTAGGGCACTTCCACTTATGGTCCTATAGCTTAGGGAAATTAAAATCAAAAAGACACAGCCACCCCAAAGTTTGGGACGCCTCCGTTTACAAGAACCTCGTTTACCGTACAAGTTCAATATCACAGAAAGTGAAAAATGGATAAAGAACTTGTGGTACTTACGTACAATGCAGTATCACTCAGCAATGAAATCTATGTCATCAGGCCCGTAGCAGCATAATGAGTGGATTCAGGTACGATGATTCTAACTGAAATAAGTCACACAGAAAAAGAAACATCATAAGATATCACTAATACACGGAATGTAAACTTGGCTACACAGGAACTGAATTACAGAACAGAACAGGGTCTCAAATTTAGAAAACCAACTTATGCTTGCTTAAGGGTAAAGGTGAGTTGGGGTGCTGCATAAAACCAGAGACTGAAATGAGCACAGATAAAGTTCCTTAAGCCAAATATGGAATAGACAAGAGCTACTCCTTGCTCAATGAAATGGACTCAACACCGCATATTAAATGCCTAAGAATGTACCTGACTAGTAAGTATCTTAAAACCTATGGATTGCTATGTCTCTGAAAGAGAATCAAGCATTTGTACAGGGGCATAAACGCAGCAGTGATAGGATTGGAGAGGTTCGGTGAGCAAATGAAGACCCTTTGAAGTCATATTGCATGGTACCCATTCCACGGGTTTCAACTACCCAGGTTTAAGGTATTCTTCCTTCAGCTAAAACATGCATGTGGAACCTAGAGTATGATCAACCATGTCATCGGGAGACGTGTTCAAATATGTCTCAGTTTTCCTCCCCTGGTACTCGGGTGCAACATTCCAGACGCTTTACTAACACTCTCCCGACTTGGAGAGTCAGTCCCTTTAACCTCCTGTTTGGCCCAGTTTGCAATTTCTGTGGAAGATGAACAGGAATAGCGAGAACCAATGAGAGACTAGCTGGAGGTGTCTGGATGGGCAAATTTAACTCTCATTTCCCACCAGGAAGAGGAATTAACCAAAGGCTCAGCGTGCCGTGCCAGAACCAGATTAGGGCCTGAAGACATCCTGCGGTGTTGCGGCCAGGTCACAAGAAAGCGAGTTGAAGAAAGGAGCTCAGGGGCACTGTAATTCACAAACCTGCAGAGTTATAAATGACAGCTATCGTCCAAAAATAGACTGAAGTAAGGCTGCCAAGAGGACTTGAAAGCGGGGCAGAATTGCAGGAAACCGATTTCAGGAGGTAGACTGGAATTGCATTGAAAGCATAGGAAAAGAGGCAGAACGTCCACAATGATGCACTTGGCCAAAAAGGGCGTATGCGTTTTTTCCTGAATATATTCAGGAAAAAACGCATACGCCCTTTTTGGCCAACCAAGCAAGCTTGCAAAGGAAATCTGCACTACAATGAAGTCTCACTTCCCCCCGGTCAAAAGGGCCATCTGAAAAAAGTGTAAAATCCAGAAAGGCAGGACAGGCCATGGAGAACTGGGAGCCTTGTTATGCTGATGGGCGGGATGTAAATTGCCAACAACCACTTGGGAGAAGTGTATGGTGTTTCCTGAAACATCTAAAAAACAAAGCAACAGAGCCTAGGGCACTTCCACTTATGGTCCTATAGCTTAGGGAAATTAAAATCAAAAAGACACAGCCACCCCAAAGTTCGGAACGGCTCTGTTTACAAGAACCTCGTTTAAAGTACAAGTTCAACATCGCAGAAAGTGAAAAATGGATAAAGAAGTTGTGGTATTCACTTAGAAAGAAATATCACTCAGCAATGAAATCTATGTCATCAGGCCCTTAGCAGCACAATGAGTGGATTCAGGTATGATGATTCTAACTGAAATAAGTCACACAGAAAAAGAAACATCATAAGATATCAGTAATACATGGAATGGAAACTTGGCTACACAGGAACTGAATTACAGAACAGAACAGGGTCTCAAATTTAGAAAACCAACTTATGCTTGCTTAAGGGGAAAGGTGAGTTGGGGTGCTGCATAAAACCAGAGATTGAAATGAGCACAGATAAAGTTCCTTAAGCCAAATATGGAATAGACAAGAGCTACTCCTTGCTCAACGAAATGGACTCAACACCGCATATTAAACGCCTAAGAATGTACCTGACTAGTAAGTATCTTAAAACCTATGGATTGCTATGTCTCCGAAAGAGAATCAAGCATGTGTACAGGGGCATAAACGAAGCAGTGATAGGATTGGAGAGGTTCGGTGAGCAAATGAAGACCCTTTGAAGTCATATTGCATGGTACCCATTCCACGGGTTTCAACTACCCAGGTTTTAGGTATTCTTCCTTCAGCAAAAACATGCATGTGGAACCCAAGTATGATCAACCATGTGAACGGGAGACGTGTTCAAATATGTCTCAGTTTTCCTCCCCTGGTACTCGGGTGCAACATTCCAGGCGCTTTACTAACACTCTCCCCACTTGGAAAGTCAGCGCCTTTAACCTCCTGTTTGGCCCAGTTTGCAATTTCTGCGGAAGATGAACAGGAATAGCGAGAACCAATGAGAGGCTAGCTGGAGGTGTCTGGACGGGCAAATTTAACTCTCATTTCCCACCAGGAAGAGGAATTAACCAAAGGCTCAGCGTGCCGTACCGGAACCAGATTAGGGCCTGAAGCCATCCTGCGGTGTTGCGGCCAGCTCAAAAGAAAGCGAGTTGAAGAAAGGAGCTCAGGGGCACTGTAATTCACAAACCTGCAGAGTTATAAATGACAGCTATCGTCCAAAAATAGACTGAAGTAAGGCTGCCAAGAGGACTTGAAAGCGGGGCAGAATTGCAGGAAACCGATTTCAGGAGGTAGACTGGAATTGCATTGAAAGCATAGGAAAAGAGGCAGAACGTCCACAATGATGCACTTGGCCAAAAAGGGCGTATGCGTTTCTTCCTGAATATATTCAGGAAAAAACGCATACGCCCTTTTTGGCCAACCAAGCAAACTTGCAAAGGAAATCTGCACTACAATGAAGTCTCACTTCCCCCCGGTCAAAAGGGCCATCTGAAAAAAGTGTAAAATCCAGAAAGGCAGGACAGGCCATGGAGAACTGGGAGCCTTGTTATGCTGATGGGCGGGATGTAAATTGCCAACAGACACTCAGGAGAAGTGTATGGTGTTTCCTGAAACATCTAAAAAACAAAGCAACAGAGCCTAGGGCACTTCCACTTATGGTCCTATAGCTTAGGGAAATTAAAATCAAAAAGACACAGCCACCCCAAAGTTTGGGACGCCTCCGTTTACAAGAACCTCGTTTACCGTACAAGTTCAATTTCACAGAAAGTGAAAAATGGATAAAGAACTTGTGGTACTTACGTACAATGCAGTATCACTCAGCAATGAAATCTATGTCATCAGGCCCGTAGCAGCATAATGAGTGGATTCAGGTACGATGATTCTAACTGAAATAAGTCACACAGAAAAAGAAACATCATAAGATATCACTAATACACGGAATGTAAACTTGGCTACACAGGAACTGAATTACAGAACAGAACAGGGTCTCAAATTTAGAAAACCAACTTATGCTTGCTTAAGGGTAAAGGTGAGTTGGGGTGCTGCATAAAACCAGAGACTGAAATGAGCACAGATAAAGTTCCTTAAGCCAAATATTGAATAGACAAGAGCTACTCCTTGCTCAACGAAATGGACTCAACACCGCATATTAAATGCCTAAGAATGTACCTGACTAGTAAGTATCTTAAAACCTATGGATTGCTATGTCTCCGAAAGAGAATCAAGCATGTGTACAGGGGCATAAACGCAGCAGTGATAGGATTGGAGAGGTTCGGTGAGCAAATGAAGACGTTTTAAGTCATATTGCATGGTACCCATTCCACGGGTTTCAACTACCCAGGTTTAAGGTATTCTTCCTTCAGCTAAAACATGCATGTGGAACCCAGAGTATGATCAACCATGTGATCGGGAGACATGTTCAAATATGTCTCAGTTTTCGTACCCTGGTACTCGGGTGCAACATTCCAGACGCTTTACTAACACTCTCCCGACTTGGAGAGTCAGTCCCTTTAACCTCCTGTTTGGCCCAGTTTGCAATTTCTGTGGAAGATGAACAGGAATAGCGAGAACCAATGAGAGACTAGCTGGAGGTGTCTGGATGGGCAAATTTAACTCTCATTTCCCACCAGGAAGAGGAATTAACCAAAGGCTCAGCGTGCCGTGCCAGAACCAGATTAGGGCCTGAAGACATCCTGCGGTGTTGCGGCCAGGTCACAAGAAAGCGAGTTGAAGAAAGGAGCTCAGGGGCACTGTAATTCACAAACCTGCAGAGTTATAAATGACAGCTATCGTCCAAAAATAGACTGAAGTAAGGCTGCCAAGAGGACTTGAAAGTGGGGCAGAATTGCAGGAAACCGATTTCAGGAGGTAGACTGGAATTGCATTGAAAGCATAGGAAAAGAGGCAGAACGTCCACAATGATGCACTTGGCCAAAAAGGGCGTATGCGTTTTTTCCTGAATATATTCAGGAAAAAACGCATACGCCCTTTTTGGCCAACCAAGCAAGCTTGCAAAGGAAATCTGCACTACAATGAAGTCTCACTTCCCCACGGTCAAAAGGGCAATCTGAAAAAAGTGTAAAATCCAGAAAGGCAGGACAGGCCATGGAGAACTAGGAGCCTTGTTATGATGAAGGGCGGGATGTAAATTGCCAACAAACACTCGGGAGAAGTGTATGGTGTTTCCTGAAACATCTAAAAAACAAAGCAACAGAGCCTAGGGCACTTCCACTTATGGTCCTATAGCTTAGGGAATTTAAAATCAAAAAGACACAGCCACCCTAAAGTTTCGAACGGCTCTGTTTACAAGAACCTCGTTTACAGTACAAGTTCAACATCGCAGAAAGTGAAAAATGGATAAAGAACTTGTGGTACTTACGTACAATGCAGTATCACTCAGCAATGAAATCTGTGTCATCAGGCCCTTAGCAGCACAATGAGTGGATTCAGGTATGATGATTCTAACTGAAGTAAGTCACACAGAAAAAGAAACATCATAAGATATCAGTAATACACGGAATGGAAACTTGGCTACACAGGAACTGAATTACAGAACAGAACACGGTCTCAAATTTAGAAAACCAACTTATGCTTGCTTAAGGGGAAAGGTGAGTTGGGGTGCTGCATAAAACCAGAGATTGAAATGAGCACAGATAAAGTTCCTTAAGCCAAATATGGAATAGACAAGAGCTACTCCTTGCTCAACGAAATGGACTCAACACCGCATATTAAATGCCTAAGAATGTACCTGACTAGTAAGTATCTTAAAACCTATGGATTGCTATGTCTCTGAAAGAGAATCAAGCATGTGTACAGGGGCATAAACGCAGCAGTGATAGGATTGGAGAGGTTCGGTGAGCAAATGAAGACCCTTTGAAGTCATATTGCATGGTACCCATTCCACGGGTTTCAACTACCCAGGTTTAAGGTATTCTTCCTTCAGCTAAAACATGCACGTGGAACCCAGAGTATGATCAACCATGTCATCGGGAGACGTGTTCAAATATGTCTCAGTTTTCGTACCCTGGTACTCGGGTGCAACATTCCAGACGCTTTACGAACACTCTCCCCACTTGGAGAGTCAGTCCCTTTAACCTCCTGTTTGGCCCAGTTTGCAATTTCTGTGGAAGATGAACAGGAATAGCGAGAACCAATGAGAGACTAGCTGGAGGTGTCTGGATGGGAAAATTTAACTCTCATTTCCCACCAGGAAGAGGAATTAACCAAAGGCTCAGCGTGCCGTGCCAGAACCAGATTAGGGCCTGAAGACATCCTGCGGTGTTGCGGCCAGGTCACAAGAAAGCGAGTTGAAGAAAGGAGCTCAGGGGCACTGTAATTCACAAACCTGCAGAGATATAAATGACAGCTATCGTCCAAAAATAGACTGAAGTAAGGCTGCCAAGAGGACGTGAAAGCGGGGCAGAATTGCAGGAAACCGATTTCAGGAGGTAGACTGGAATTGCATTGAAAGCATAGGAAAAGAGGCAGAACGTCCACAATGATGCACTTGGCCAAAAAGGGTGTATGCGTTTTTTCCTGAATATATTCAGGAAAAAACGCATACGCCCTTTTTGGCCAACCAAGCAAGCTTGCAAAGGAAATCTGCACTACAATGAAGTCTCACTTCCCCCCGGTCAAAAGGGCCATCTGAAAAAAGTGTAAAATCCAGAAAGGCAGGACAGGCCATGGAGAACTGGGAGCCTTGTTATGCTGATCGGCGGGATGTAAATTGCCAACAACCACTCGGGAGAAGTGTATGGTGTTTCCTGAAACATCTAAAAAACAAAGCAACAGAGCCTAGGGCACTTCCACTTATGGTCCTATAGCTTAGGGAATTTAAAATCAAAAAGACACAGCCACCCCAAAGTTTGGAACGGCTCTGTTTACAAGAACCTCGTTTACAGTACAAGTTCAACATCGCAGAAATTGAAAAATGGATAAAGAAGTTGTGGTATTTACTTACAAAGCAATATCACTCAGCAATGAAATCTGTGTATTCAGGCCCTTAGCAGCACAATGAGTGGATTCAGGTATGATGATTCTAACTGAAATAAGTCACACAGAAAAAGAAACATCATAAGATATCAGTAATACACGGAATGGAAACTTGGCTACACAGGAACTGAATTACAGAACAGAACAGGGTCTCAAATTTAGAAAACCAACTTATGATTGCTTAAGGGGTAAGGTGAGTTGGGGTGCTGCATAAAACCAGAGACTGAAATGAGCACAGATAAAGTTCCTTAAGCCAAATATTGAATAGACAAGAGCTACTCCTTGCTCAACGAAATGGACTCAACACCGCATATTAAATGCCTAAGAATGTACCTGACTAGTAAGTATCTTAAAACCTATGGATTGCTATGTCTCCGAAAGAGAATCAAGCATGTGTACAGGGGCATAAACGCAGCAGTGATAGGATTGGAGAGGTTTGGTGAGCAAATGAAGACCCTTTGAAGTCATATTGCATGGTACCCATTCCACGGGTTTCAACTACCCAGGTTTAAGGTATTCTTCCTTCAGCTAAAACATGCATGTGGAACCTAGAGTATGATCAACCATGTGATCGGGAGACGTGTTCAAATATGTCTCAGTTTTCGTACCCTGGTACTCGGGTGCAACATTCCAGACGCTTTACTAACACTCTCCCGACTTGGAGAGTCAGTCCCTTTAACCTCCTGTTTGGCCCAGTTTGCAATTTCTGTGGAAGATGAACAGGAATAGTGAGAACCAATGAGAGACTAGCTGGAGGTGTCTGGATGGGCAAAATTAACTCTCATTTCCCACCAGGAAGAGGAATTAAGCAAAGGCTCAGCGTGCCGTGCCAGAACCAGATTACGGCCTGAAGACATCCTGCGGTGTTGCGGCCAGGTCACAAGAAAGCGAGTTGAAGAAAGGAGCTCAGGGACACTGTAATTCACAAACCTGCAGAGTTATAAATGACAGCTATCGTCCAAAAATAGACTGAAGTAAGGCTGCCAAGAGGACTTGAAAGTGGGGCAGAATTGCAGGAAACCGATTTCAGGAGGTAGACTGGAATTGCATTGAAAGCATAGGAAAAGAGGCAGAACGTCCACAATGATGCACTTGGCCAAAAAGGGCGTATGCGTTTTTTCCTGAATATATTCAGGAAAAAACGCATACGCCCTTTTTGGCCAACCAAGCAAGCTTGCAAAGGAAATCTGCACTACAATGAAGTCTCACTTCCCCCCGGTCAAAAGGGCAATCTGAAAAAAGTGTAAAATCCAGAAAGGCAGGACAGGCCATGGAGAACTAGGAGCCTTGTTATGCTGAAGGGCGGGATGTAAATTGCCAACAAACACTCGGGAGAAGTGTATGGTGTTTCCTGAAATATCTAAAAAACAAAGCAACAGAGCCTAGGGCACTTCCACTTATGGTCCTATAACTTAGGGAATTTAAAATCAAAAAGACACAGCCACCCTAAAGTTTCGAACGGCTCTGTTTACAAGAACCTCGTTTACAGTACAAGTTCAACATCGCAGAAAGTGAAAAATGGATAAAGAACTTGTGGTACTTACGTACAATGCAGTATCACTCAGCAATGAAATCTATGTCATCAGGCCCTTAGCAGCATAATGAGTGGATTCAGGTACGATGATTCTAACTGAAATAAGTCACACAGAAAAAGAAACATCATAAGATATCACTAATACACAGAATGTAAACTTGGCTACACAGGAACTGAATTACAGAACAGAACAGGGTCTCAAATTTAGAAAACCAACTTATGCTTGCTTAAGGGGAAAGGTGAGTTGGGGTGCTGCATAAAACCAGAGATTGAAATGAGCACAGATAAAGTTCCTTAAGCCAAATATGGAATAGACAAGAGCTACTCCTTGCTCAACGAAATGGACTCAACACCGCATATTAAACGCCTAAGAATGTACCTGACTAGTAAGTATCTTAAAACCTATGGATTGCTATGTCTCCGAAAGAGAATCAAGCATGTGTACAGGGGCATAAACGCAGCAGTGATAGGATTGGAGAGGTTCGGTGAGCAAATGAAGACCCTTTGAAGTCATATTGCATGGTACCCATTCCACGGGTTTCAACTACACAGGTTTTAGGTATTCTTCCTTCAGCTAAAACATGCATGTGGAACCCAAGTATGATCAACCATGTGAACGGGAGACGTGTTCAAATATGTCTCAGTTTTCCTCCCCTGGTACTCGGGTGCAACATTCCAGATGCTTTACTAACACTCTCCCCACTTGGAAAGTCAGCGCCTTTAACCTCCTGTTTGTCCCAGTTTGCAATTTCTGCGGAAGATGAACAGGAATAGCGAGAACCAATGAGAGACTAGCTGGAGGTGTCTGGATGGGCAAATTTAACTCTCATTTCCCACCAGGAAGAGGAATTAACCAAAGGCTCAGCGTGCTGTGCCAGAACCAGATTAGGGCCTGAAGACATCCTGCGGTGTTGCGGCCAGGTCACAAGAAAGCAAGTTGAAGAAAGGAGCTCAGGGGCACTGTAATTCACAAACCTGCAGAGTTATAAATGACAGCTATCGTCCAAAAATAGACTGAAGTAAGGCTGCCAAGAGGACTTGAAAGCGGGGCAGAATTGCAGGAAACCGATTTCAGGAGGTAGACTGGAATTGCATTGCAAGAATAGGAAAAGAGGCAGAACGTCCACAATGATGCACTTGGCCAAAAAGGGTGTATGCGTTTTTTCCTGAATATATTCAGGAAAAAACGCATACGCCCTTTTTGGCCAACCAAGCAAGCTTGCAAAGGAAATCTGCACTACAATGAAGTCTCACTTCCCCCTGGTCAAAAGGGCCATCTGAAAAAAGTGTAAAATCCAGAAAGGCAGGACAGGCCATGGAGAACTGGGAGCCTTGTTATGCTGATGGGCGGGATGTAAATTGCCAACAACCATTCGGGAGAAGTGTATGGTGTTTCCTGAAACATCTAAAAAACAAAGCAACAGAGCCTAGGGCACTTCCACTTATGGTCCTATAGCTTAGGGAATTTAAAATCAAAAAGACACAGCCACCCCAAAGTTTGGAACGGCTCTGTTTACAAGAACCTCGTTTACAGTACAAGTTCAACATCGCAGAAATTGAAAAATGGATAAAGAAGTTGTGGTATTTACTTACAAAGCAATATCACTCAGCAATGAAATCTGTGTATTCAGGCCCTTAGCAGCACAATGAGTGGATTCAGGTATGATGATTCTAACTGAAATAAGTCACACAGAAAAAGAAACATCATAAGATATCAGTAATACACGGAATGGAAACTTGGCTACACAGGAACTGAATTACAGAACAGAACAGGGTCTCAAATTTAGAAAACCAACTTATGCTTGCTTAAGGGGAAAGGTGAGTTGGTGTGCTGCATAAAACCAGAGATTGAAATGAGCACAGATAAAGTTCCTTAAGCCAAATATGGAATAGACAAGAGCTACTCCTTGCTCAACGAAATGGACTCAACACCGCATATTAAACGCCTAAGAATGTACCTGACTAGTAAGTATCTTAAAACCTATGGATTGCTATGTCTCCGAAAGAGAATCAAGCATGTGTACAGGGGCATAAACGCAGCAGTGATAGGATTGGAGAGGTTCGGTGAGCAAATGAAGACCCTTTGAAGTCATATTGCATGGTACCCATTCCACGGGTTTCAAATACACAGATTTAAGGTATTCTTCCTTCAGCTAAAACATGCATGTGGAACCCAAGTATGATCAACCATGTGAACGGGAGACGTGTTCAAATATGTCTCAGTTTTCCTCCCCTGGTACTCTGGTGCAACATTCCAGACGCTTTACTAACACTCTCCCAACTTGGAAAGTCATCGCCTTTAACCTCCTGTTTGGCCCAGTTTGCAATTTCTGCGGAAGATGAACAGGAATAGCAAGAACCAATGAGAGACTAGCTGGAGGTGTCTGGACGGGCAAATTTAACTCTCATTTCCCACCAGGAAGAGGAAATAACCAAAGGCTCAGCTTGCCGTGCCGGAACCAGATTAGGGCCTGAAGACATCCTGCGGTGTTGCGGCCAGGTCACAAGAAAGCGAGTTGAAGAAAGGAGCTCAGGGGCACTGTAATTCACAAACCTGCAGAGTTATAAATGACAGCTATCGTCGAAAAATAGACTGAAGTAAGGCTGCCAAGAGGACGTGAAAGCGGGGCAGAATTGCAGGAAACCGATTTCAGGAGGTAGACTGGAATTGCATTGAAAGCATAGGAAAAGAGGCAGAACGTCCACAATGATGCACTTGGCCAAAAAGGGCGTATGCGTTTTTTCCTGAATATATTCAGGAAAAAACGCATACGCCCTTTTTGGCCAACCAAGCAAGCTTGCAAAGGAAATCTGCACTACAATGAAGTCTCACTTCCCCCCGGTCAAAAGGGCCATGTGAAAACAGTGTAAAATCCAGAAAGGCAGGACAGGCCATGGAGAACTGGGAGCCTTGTTATGCTGATGGGCGGGATGTAAATTGCCAACAACCACTCGGGAGAAGTGTATGGTGTTTCTTGAAACATCGAAAATACAAAGCAACAGAGCCTAGGGCACTTCCACTTATGGTCCTATAGCTTAGGGAATTTAAAATCAAAAAGACACAGCCACCCCAAAGTTTGGAACGGCTCTGTTTACAAGAACCTCGTTTACAGTACAAGTTCAACATCGCAGAAAGTGAAAAATGGATAAAGAAGTTGTGGTATTTACTTACAAAGCAATATCACTCAGCAATGAAATCTGTGTCATCAGGCACTTAGCAGCACAATGAGTGGATTCAGGTATGATGATTCTAACTGAAATAAGTCACACAGAAAAAGAAACATCATAAGATATCAGTAATACACGGAATGGAAACTTGGCTACACAGGAACTGAATTACAGAACAGAACAGGGTCTCAAATTTAGAAAACCAACTTATGCTTGCTTAAGGGTAAAGGTGAGTTGGGGTGCTGCATAAAACCAGAGATTGAAATGAGCACAGATAAAGTTCCTTAAGCCAAATATGGAATAGACAAGAGCTACTCCTTGCTCAACGAAATGGACTCAACACCGCATATTAAACGCCTAAGAATGTACCTGACTAGTAAGTATCTTAAAACCTATGGATTGCTATGTCTCCGAAAGAGAATCAAGCATGTGTACAGGGGCATAAACGCAGCAGTGATAGGATTGGAGAGGTTCGGTGAGCAAATGAAGACCCTTTGAAGTCATATTGCATGGTACCCATTTCACGGGTATCAACTACCCAGGTTTTAGGTATTCTTCCTTCAGCTAAAACATGCATGTGGAACCCAGAGTATGATCAACCATGTGATCGGGAGACGTGTTCAAATATGTCTCAGTTTTCTTCCCCTGGTACTCGGGTGCAACATTCCAGACGCTTTACGAACACTCTCCCGACTTCGAGAGTCAGTCCCTTTAACCACCTGTTTGGCCCAGTTTGCAATTTCTGTGGAAGATGAACAGGAATAGCGAGAACCAATGTGAGACTAGCTGGAGGTGTCTGGACGGGCAAATTTAACTCTCATTTCCCACCAGGAAGAGGGATTAACCAAAGGCTCAGCGTGCCGTGCCGGAACCAGATTAGGGCCTGAAGCCATCCTGCGGTGTTGCGGCCAGCTCACAAGAAAGCGAGTTGAAGAAAGGAGCTCAGGGGCACTGTAATTCACAAACCTGCAGAGTTATAAATGACAGCTATCGTCCAAAAATAGACTGAAGTAAGGCTGCCAAGAGGACTTGAAAGCGGGGCAGAATTGCAGGAAACCGATTTCAGGAGGTAGACTGGAATTGCATTGAAAGCATAGGAAAAGAGGCAGAACGTCCACAATGATGCACTTGGCCAAAAAGGGCGTATGCGTTTTTTCCTGAATATATTCAGGAAAAAACGCATACGCCCTTTTTGGCCAACCAAGCAAGCTTGCAAAGGAAATCTGCACTACAATGAAGTCTCACTTCCCCCCGGTCAAAAGGGCCATCTGAAAAAAGTGTAAAATCCAGAAAGGCAGGACAGGCCATGGAGAACTGGGAGCCTTGTTATGCTGATGGGTGGGATGTAAATTGCCAACAACCACTCGGGAGAAGTGTATGGTGTTTCCTGAAACATCTAAAAAACAAAGCAACAGAGCCTAGGGCACTTCCACTTATGGTCCTATAGCTTAGGGAAATTAAAATCAAAAAGACACAGCCACCCCAAAGTTTGGGACGCCGCCGTTTACAAGAACCTCGTTTACCGTACAAGTTCAATATCACAGAAAGTGAAAAATGGATAAAGAACTTGAGGTACTTACGTACAATGCAGTATCACTCAGCAATGAAATCTATGTCATCAGGCCCTTAGCAGCATAATGAGTGGATTCAGGTACGATGATTCTAACTGAAATAAGTCACACAGAAAAAGAAACATCATAAGATATCACTAATACACGGAATGTAAACTTGGCTACACAGGAACTGCATTCCAAAACAGAACAGGGTCTCAAATTTAGAAAACCAACTTATGCTTGCTTAAGGGGAAAGGTGAGTTGGGGTGCTGCATAAAACCAGAGATTGAAATGAGCACAGATAAAGTTCCTTAAGCCAAATATGGAATAGACAAGAGCTACTCCTTGCTCAACGAAATGGACTCAACACCGCATATTAAACGCCTAAGAATGTACCTGACTAGTAAGTATCTTAAAACCTATGGATTGCTATGTCTCCAAAAGCGAATCAAGCGTGTGTACAGGGGCATAAACGCAGCAGTGATAGGATTGGAGAGGTTCGGTGAGCAAATGAAGACCCTTTGAAGTCATATTGCATGGTACCCATTCCACGGGTCTCAACTCTCCAGGTTTAAGGTATTCTTCCTTCAGCTAAAACATGCATGTGGAACCCAGAGTATGATCAACCATGTGAACGGGAGACGTGTTCAAATATGTCTCAGTTTTCCTCCCCTGGTACTCGGGTGCAACATTCCAGACGCTTTACTAACACTCTCCCGACTTGGAGAGTCAGTGCCTTTAACCTCCTGTTTGGCCCAGTTTGCAATTTCTGCGGAAGATGAACAGGAATAGCGAGAACCAATGAGAGGCTAGCTGGAGGTGTCTGGACGGGCAAATTTAACTCTCATTTCCCACCAGGAAGAGGAATTAACCAAAGGCTCAGCGTGCCGGGCCGGTACCAGATTAGGGCCTGAAGCCATCCTGCGGTGTTGCGGCCAGCTCACAAGAAAGCGAGTTGTAGAAAGGAGCTCAGGGGCACTGTAATTCACAAAGCTGCAGAGTTATAAATGACAGCTATCGTCCAAAAATAGACTGAAGTAAGGCTGCCAAGAGGACTTGAAAGCGGGGCAGAATTGCAGGAAACCGATTTCAGGAGGTAGACTGGAATTGCATTGAAAGCATAGGAAAAGAGGCAGAACGTCCACAATGATGCTCTTGGCCAAAAAGGGCGTATGCGTTTTTTCCTTCAGGAAAAAACGCATACGCCCTTTTTGGCCAACCAAGCAAGCTTGCAAAGGAAATCTGCACTACAATGAAGTCTCACTTCCCCCCGGTCAAAAGGGCCATCTGAAAAAAGTGTAAAACCCAGAAAGGCAGGACAGGCCATGGAGAACTGGGAGCCTTGTTATGCTGATGGGCGGGATGTAAATTGCCAACAACCACTCGGGAGAAGTGTATGGTGTTTCCTGAAACATCTAAAAAACAAAGCAACAGAGCCTAGGGCACTTCCACTTATGGTCCTATAGCTTAGGGAAATTAATATCAAAAAGACACAGCAACCCCAAAATTTGGGATGGCTCTTTTTACAGAAATCTCTTCTACGGCACAAGTTAAATATCCCAGAGAGCAAATAATGGATAAAGAAGTTGCGGTACTTATGTACAACAGAATACCACTCAGCAATGAAATCTATGTCACCAGGCCCGTACCAGCATAATGAGTGCATTGAGGCACGATGATTCTAAGTGAAATAAGTCACACAGAAAAAGAAACATCATAAGGTATCACTAATACACGGAATGTGAACTTGGCTACACATGAACTGAATTACAAAACAGAACAGGGTCTCAAGTTTAGAAAACCAACTTATGCCTGCGTAAGGGGGAAGGTGAGTTGGGGTGCTGCATAAAAGCAGAGTTTGAAATTAGCACAGATACCGTTCCATAAGCCAAATATGTAATAGACAAGAGCTACCCCTTGCTCAACGAAATGGATTCAACAATGAGGTATCACCTCACACCTGGTAGAATAGGCATCATTGAAAATCTACAAACAAAAAATGCTGGAAAGGGTGTGGAGAAAAGGAACCCTCTTCCACTATTGTTGGGAATATAAATTGATACAGTCATTATGGAGAACAATATGGAATTTCTTAAGAAACTAACAATAGAATTACCATATGATACAGCAATCCCAGTACTGGACATATACCCAGACAAAACCATAAATCAAAAAGAGTCATTCACCGCAATGTTCATTGCATCACTATTTACAATATCGAGGTAATGGAAGCAACCTAAATGCCCACAGACAGACGAATGCATAAAGCTGTGGTACATATATAAAATGGAATATTACTAAGCCATGAAAAGGAATGAAATTGGGTCATTTGTAGAGACGTCGATGGATCTAGAGACTGTCATACAGAGTGAAGTAAGTCAGAAAGAGAAAAACAAATCTTGTATATTCATGCATATATGTGGAACCTAGAAAAACTGTACAGATTAACCATTTTGCAAGGCATAAATAGAGCAACAGATGTAGACAACAAACGTATGGACAACAAGGGGGGAAAGCTGTTGGAGGGGTGGTGGTGGGAGGAGTTGAGAGACTGGGATTGGCATGTATACATTTATATGTATAAAATAGATAACCAATAAGAACCTGCTGTATAAAAATATAAAATAAAATTCAAAATTAAAAAGAAGTAAAATTTAAAAAATAAAACAGAAAAAACAATTATTCCCTGCACATACATGTATTTATATGAATAAATTATTTCCATGCTTATATCTGTAAATACAAAAAAGAGGAATAAAATCTACCTTGAACCAAAAACGAAAAAGAGAAAAAAAACACAGAACCCACCAGTTACACAGAGGAAAACCGTATCAGGGCACTTGCTCCAGTTGTAAACAATTCTGAAGTTGGTCAGTGGTGGGGAATCGTCTCCCATTCAGCCAGCAGCCCCCACGCAACAAGCGTCCTCATTGCAAAGCTGGGGCACCGTGCCGAGGCATCTGTGAGTAAACGTGAGCTGAGCCCCAGGCCAGTTGCTGCTGAACTATTCCCACCCGTCCCAGGTAAAACACCTGAATATATACAAGGACTTGAAAGCCTAGAGGAAGGGCCATAGAGCCACACGAGTGACAGCATGCCGGCCGACTTGGTGCCTGCAGGCCAGCCAGGATGGTCCTGGCCCTGGGTGCTCTTCTGGAAGATTTCCATTTCCCTGCCTGAGATACCCGTCCTGTCCCTGCCCCCACTGCTTTTTTCCTTCCTCACCTCTGCCCAGGGAGAAATTCCAGCAGCAGGTATGGGTGACACATCCTCTTCTTTAGCAGGTGGCAGCCTGGCAACTGCTGCAGAAAGTCCAGCAGAGCCCCACTCACACTGGGCCACCCACAAAGCCGTGGCCTCTCACTCCCTCCCACCAGCCCAGCCCCGAGACTGCTGACAGGGCAGAGAAAATGGCGTCAGGCACGGCTGCAGGGGCTCTTGCTGCCTGGAGTGGTATTTATATTGATCTCAACCCAGGCACACCTGGGGAGGGCTGGCCGGCACGGTAAGGCTGCCCAGGTCAGCCAATCATCACCCCTCAGGGGCTCACAGTTGCAGAAAATGGAACTTGCTGAACCGGCCAGGTCCAAGGAACAGGTGTGGGCTCCTGAGAGTCAGGATAGACAAGGGGCTGCAGCTTTGGCTTGTTTTCTAATCATTTTATCTGGCCCATGAGTGGGAGACAACTTCAAGAAAACCCTCTCCTAATGAGAGGAACCCAGGAGTCAGGGAGAGGAGGGGTGGGTGGTGGTTGGAGACAGAGGCCTGGTGCCCCGGGTGCAGTGGAAGTCTCTGGAAGACCAGGTGGAGGGAGGCCTCACGGAGTGATGCCCAGGGTCACAGACCTGTCGCAGCTGCTGTTTGTTAGTTCAAGTCCTGCTCTGAGGTGCTCTGTGTCAGCTCTGAGCGACAGGTGAGCTGGGGGTGCTCTGCAATGAGGGCTATGTGCACGGTTCCTGTGTGCCCAGCCCTGCCACGGTACCTGCAAGGGTAGCTCTGTATCCTGGGAGGGGCCTGACCACGAGAGCCCCGTGGGCTGGGGTGGGGGTGGGGTACCTGCCCAGGTGAGCTCCATATTCTGGGATTGGTCTGACCACGAGAGCCCCATGGGCTGCTGGGGACCTGGTAAAGGATGTCAGGACAGTCAGTGAAGCCACCGAGGATATACCTCCAGTTGCTCCTAATTCCTACACCCTGCTGGTCATTCTACCAACCACCAGGACATGGTATTCTGTATTAGTCTTCAATGATGCCTTCTTTTGTATTCCATTAGTCCCAGAGTCACAAGAAATTTTGGCTTGTGAGTGGCAGGACTCAACATACAACTAAAACAATACTTCCGGGCCGTCTGGCCCCAAGGGTGCAAAAATTCCCACACCATCTTTGGGGAAAGCTTAGCTAAAGACCTAAAAGTTCTACCTCTGGAAAAGGAAACCCTCCTTCAATATGCAGACGACATTCTGATCACCAGCCCTACTAAGGAGGCCTCTGAACTACCAAGCCAATAAAGGATAGAAGTTGTCCAAGAAAAAGCTCAAATATCACAGACTGCGGTGACCTGCCTGGGCTTCATTCTCACAGAAGGTCAGAGAAGCCCATCCCAGGAAAGGGAAGAAACCATTTTCAGCCTTACCCCTTTCTAAAACTAGAAGACAGCTTAGGGGTTCCTGGGGAGGCCAGGGTTTGCTGCTTCTGGATCCCTAGCTACAGTCTACTAGCTGGGCCTCTATATGAAACACTGAAAGGAAAAGATGATGATCCTTTTGAATAGAATCCAGAAGTGGCCTTTCAAGAATGGAAAGAGCAGTCAATTCAGACCCTTGCCCTGGAACTCCCTAATTTAGCTAAACCCTTTGACCTTTACATTCCCGGTGAAAGGTGAATCGCCATTGGAGAATTAGTGCAAAAACTGGGACCACTTGAAATGGAACAATGCAAGAATGCCATCCAGGTAGGATAAACTACGGTCACTAAGGGGCTTGGCCCACTGCCACATCTGGCCAAGATACTGGCGGTATCTAAAAACCTGGAAATCAGCAGCCCAAAAGGCCACCTCCCTCCTAAGGGAAAAGGACCCCACGTGGTGATCCTAACCACCAACCATGCCCTGAAGTTGCAGGGTTCGCTCCGTGGGCACACCGACCTCGAGTGAGGAGGCCCTCCAACTCCAACATCCAGAGAGATAACCGGGGGCAACAGGGCACCATGACGACTCGTGTGAACATCACTTGACCTGGAGTTTCTCTCATAAAACAACAAGAGTGTGTCCCAAAAGAGTAGACTACTGCTTGCAGGACTTACTGCACCCAGAGGGGAGCTAATAATCTTGGCGGGGGAACAGTATACCACACTGTCACCATAGAAAAGCCTACAGACACCGTGATGATGGTGGCCAATAAGACCGGCTGGACTCCTGTTTACTTCAAAAGGCTGTTGACTCAGTAGCCATCATGGTCCTTGATCACCACTGACCCTGGACTGTCTGGGAGTTGAGCGGGCAGGGCTCTGACACCTGGTGCTGTTTGTATGTTAATTCAGGGGCCTAACTGAAGAAAGCGCAGACTACTGGTCAGAGCATCTAGGCTGGCAGAGACGGTCAGCCTAAGGTGGCCGAACAAATGTGGGGCGGGGTGAAACCGGCCCCCACAGCGTCTCTGCACATCTCTTTCCTGGACCCTTAAAGGTCATTAGAATCTATAACACTTCCAATGCTGGTGCTCAGGTGGACGAGCAGGGAGGCAGGGGTCCTGGGGACAATCAACGTCACCGGGAGGCTGCTGGGGAGAAGCTCTGACCCTCGCCCCAGGGTATGAGGGCTCCCAACTCAGCACTCAGCAGTTACAGAAGAAGGGTCTGCACCCTCAGCACTCCAAGAATGAGGAACGGGACAAAAGGCAGAGGAGGGGTTTGTCCCCAGCAAAGCCCATTAAAAATCCCTGGGAGATAAAAATAGAATCTGGGCAATAAAGTCAAGTCTAACCTTTTTTATCCTTTGTGCTTTGTCTAATTTCACGTGCTCCTAGGGTCCCGCATGCAGAGGTTCCACACCCGGCACTTCAGACCAGATTTCCTAGTGCAGAATGGCTGGGTCGACACCTCAGCTCCTGGGGCCCAGTGCAGACTCCACGATATAGAGCCTGAGCTACAGCCAACCCGGCCCTCGAGAGCTCCGCCGCCTCCCTCCCTCCCACTGACTCTGACAGGATCTCTACACAGCAGCCCAGCCCACAGCCCACGGGGTAGTGCATGCTCTCACCTCTCCATTCTCTGATCAAAATATAAAGTTTCCTTTGCTTGTGAACCAAACTCAGTCTCGATCTGTTGGCCCCAATGACACTGGGCAGGGGGACACTTGTTGGGGTCCACTCTGGAGGATCAGTAACAGAAATTGAGACTATTGTAACCTCAATGAACAGATGTGTGAGCCAAACTGTAGTTAACATAGAACAGTGTATAAGGCTCGGGTAAAATAAGATGTTTTTAACACTTCCATTTGATATTTCCATCACTTTTTATAAGCAAGTTCAGTGAAAAGGTTTGTCTTATTTGTCAGGTCAATATTAGAGAAACGAAGTGATTTCTTTCCAAGGATGTACAGCTAATAATCTTGGTTAAACCTTCAATCTTGTTTTAAATGCTTTTCCATTGAAAATGATACCTCTCTTTCAGCTCCCCCATTTCTGAGAAGTATAAAATCTTATAATTTATTATTACCAAAGGGGAAAGGTGGGAGGAGGGATAAATTAACAGTTTGGAATGAACACATACACACTGCTATGTATAAAATAGATCATCAACAAGGAACTACTGTATAGCACAGGGAACTACACTCAACATTTTGCAATAACCTATAAGGGGAAATAATCTGAAAAAGAATAGATATTTTTATTGACATCATCTATCAATGACAGTTAAAGTGTAGCCTAAGGGAAGCTGGTGGTGAGTGCTTCTGACCCTGAAGACTTCAATCATCTAAAGTTTGGACTCTGCCTACTTCCCAAGGCCCTTAATGAACATATGTGTAGCCGTAGCTTAAAAACTTCCCCAGTTTGGGTTTCGGGGAGACACTGATTTTGAAAAAGCCCTGGTGTTCTCCTTACATGAATGGGACTCTTCCTACTGCTAAAACATGTCTGTCACACCCAGAGGATGGTATACCGTCTGATCGGGAAGAGTTTGGAAAAGGCATCTCATCTCCTCATCTCCTGGTGCTCGGGTTCACCCCTCCAGCGTCTTTACTAACAGTCTCCCCACTTGGAGATGTCAGCACTGTCAACATCCTGTTGCGTACAGTTTGGAATTTGTCCAGAGGATGAAGCGGAAGGATGAGGAACAATGAGAGACAAGTCCTAGGTGTTCAGACAGGCACATGTCACTCTAATTTCCAATCAGGAAGACGAATTGACCAAAGGCTAGGGTTGCCCATGGAAACAGTATAGGGCTTGAGGAAATCCCGCTGCTTTGTGGCCAGTTCCCATAAACACGAGTTGAACAATGGAACTCAGGGGCAGTAAAATTCACAAAACTGCAGAGTTGAAAATATCCATCACTGAAAAATGTCTTGAGGAAAGTCAGAGAAAAGGACTTGTAAGCAAGGGAGAATGGCAGGAAAGGGATTTGAGGAGGTAGAAAGGACTCGCCATTAAGCACAAGAAAAGGAGCTGAACATTGCCAACATTGCAGTTGGCCAAAAAGGGTGTATGCGTTCTTTTCTGTATATATTCAAGAAAAGGGCATACACTTTTTTAGCCAACCAAACAGGTGGGCACTGGAAGTCAATACTACAAAAGATATCACTTCGCATCAGTCAGAAGAGCCATCCTCATAAAGCGTAAACAACAGAAATGCAGGACAGGGCAACGAGAAGAGGGAGCCCTGTGAGACTTATAGTGGAAATGTATATTGCCAACGGCCATTCTGGAGAAGTGTATTGTGTTTACTAAAGCATCTAAAAAATGAGCTACAGAGCATAGGGCACTTGCACTCATGGGCGTATATCTTGGGAAAAGCAAAAATCGAGAGGACACAGGCACCCCAATGTTTACCCCCTCTCTGTTTAAAAGATCCTCGACTAGGATATAACTTAAATGTCTCTGGAGGGAAAAAATGGATAGAGATGTGGTACTTAGGTAGAGTGGAATATTATTCAGCCTGGAAATCAATGAAATATGGCCAGTTGTAACAACTCCGGAGGAGTTACGTATGATCATTCTAAGTGACAGAATTCAAAAAGAAAAAGACACATATCATAAGATATCACTTAAAGGTGGAATCCAAAATGGCTACACATGAAATAAATTACAAAACAAAAACATAGTCAAATATGTAGAAAACACGCATAAGGCTGCTAAACGGGAAAGGTGGGGAGGGGTGAGGCATCATCCAGGAGGTTGAAATTAGCAAAGATACCATTCCAAATACCAAACTGATAATCAACAAGGCCTACACGGTAGCTAAAAGAACTGCACTCAGCACACTCAAGTCACCGGAAAAGAATATATACGACTGGTAAGAATCTGAAAAAGAATTTATTGATGTCTCTCTGTACGCGAATCAAGTGGATGTACAGCAGCAAGAAACAGAGCTTTGAAAATCAGCTGTAACCAATATAGTAATAAATTGAAAAAAATAAACGACAGAGAGACAGAGAAAACCTCTTACAACTTTTCCTCAGGGACGGTGATGCAACATGGATTGAACACATCTAGACCCACAGCAGGATGAGACATAAGGCTGGAAACTGTTTGCGCTAAGAGAAATGTGAGGTTGGGTGAGGAAATGCACACCCTTTAAAGTAATACTACCTGGTACCCATTCAATGGGTCCCAAATCTGCAGGTTCAAGGGATCTTCCTACAGCTAAAACATGCATGGAAAACCCAGAGGACTGTACACCATGTGATCGGGAGATGTGTCTAAAATGCACCTCATTTATCCTCTCCTGGTGCTCCTGTTCACCATTCCAGCCACGCTACTTAGAATCTCCCCACTTGGAGAATCAGCACATTTAAACTTCTGTTTCACACATTTTGCAAATTGTGAGGAGGATGAACGGGAAGAGGGGGAACCAATGAGAGAAGAGTTGTAGGGGTTTGGACGGGCACATATCACTCTAATTTCCCATTAAGAATAAGAATTAAAGAAAGGCTCAGCCTGCCTCGCCGGAGCCAAAATAGGGCCTGAAGCAATCCTGCGGGTTTGAGGCCAGCTCACAAAAGAGCAACTTAAAAAATGGAGCTCAGGGTCACTGCAATTCACAAACCTGCAGAGTTATAAATGAAAACTAACGTCCAAAAATATGTTGAGGTAAGGCAAAGAAGAGGATCTGAATGCAAGACAGAATTGCAAGAAACAGATTTCAAGAGATAGATTGGACTCGTCTTTAACGCACATGAAAAGCGGCAGAATTTCGACAATGATGCAGTTGGCCCAAAAGGGCGTATGCGTTTTTTCCTGATTATATCCAGGAAAAAACGCATACGCACTTTATGGGCAACGAAGCAAGCAAGCAATGCAAATGTGCACAACAAAGAAGTCTCACTTCCCACCGGTCAAAAGGGCCATCCTAAAAAATTGTAAAAACCAGAAATGCAGGACAGGCCATGGAGAACAGGGAGCCTTTATACGCTGATGGGCAGTGTGTGAACTGCCGAGAGCCACTCTGGAGAAGTGTATGGTGGTTCCTAAATCATCTAAAAAACAGAGCTACAGAGCATAGGACACTTCCAATCATGGGAGTATATCTAGGGAAGTCTAAAAATCAACAAGACACAAGCACACCACAGTTTAGGGCTACTCTGTTTACAAGAACCTCAACTTCAGTACACCTTAAATATCCCAGGAAAGAGAACAATGGATAAAGAAGATGTGGTACTTATGTACAATGGAATATCTCTTCACCATGAAATCAATGTAATAAGGCTAGTAGAAGGATAAAGAGTGGATTTAGGTCCGATAATACTACTTGAAATAAGTCAAACAGAAAAAGAAACATATCATAAGATATCACTTATAGAGGGAGGGTAAATATGGCTGCACAAGAAATGAATTACAGAACAGAACAGTGTCTCACATTTAGAAAACACACTTATGTCAGCTTAAGGGGAAAGGAGAGGTGGGGTGATGCATAAAACCAGAGTTTGAAATTAGCACAGATACCGTTCAATAAACCAAATAGGTATTAGACAAGATCTACACCTTGCTCAATGAACAGGCCTCAACACACCCTATACACCGCAGAGAAATATATCTGAGGAATAAGAATCTTAAAACCCATGTATTGATATATCTCCATAAGGGAATCAAGTGTGTGCAGAGCGGCACAAACACAGCAGTGAAAAGGAGCTAAACCCCATTATAGAAATAAATTTTAAAAACAAAACGCTGAAACAATGAAAGAGAGAAAAATTCTTACAAAATTCGCTCAGGGGCTGTGATGCAACCTGGATTGACCACATATAAACCCACAGCTGGATAAGACATAAGGCTGGACACTTGGGGCTGACAGGATTGGTGAGCTTTGGTGAGCAACTGCCGAAAGTTTAATGCAATACTTCATGCTACTCAGTCCAAGGGTCCCAACACTCCAGGTTGAAGGGAATCTTCCTACAGCTAAACCATGCTTGGGAAACCCAGCGACTGGTATACCATATGATCGGGAAAGGTTTCTAAAACGCACCTCATTTTTCCTCTCCTGGGGCTCCGGATCGACATTCCAGCCGCTTTACTAACAACATCCCCACATGGAGTCAATGCCTTTAAGTTCTGGTATCGCACAGTCTGCAGTTAGTGCAGAGGATGAATGGGAATAGGGGGAACCAGTGAGAAACTAGCTGTAGCGGTTTCAATGGGCACATGTCACTCTAATATCACATCAGTAAGAAGAATTAACCAAAGGCACAGCAGGTGCCCCAGAAGAAAAATAGGGCTTCAAGGAATCCTTTGGTTATGGGGCAATACCACAAAAATAAGAGCTAAAAAATGGAGCTAAGGGCCACTGCAATTCGAAAACCTGCAGAGTTATAAAGGCCAACTATTTTTAAAAAATATATTGAGGTAAGGCTATGAAGAGGCATTGAAAGCAAGGCAGAATTGCAGGAAACCGATTTCAGGAGGTAGACAGGAATTGCATTGAAAGCATATGAAGAGAGTCAGAAACTTGACAATGATGCACTTGGCCAAAAAGGGCGTATGTGTTTTTTCCTGAATATATTCAGGAAAAAACGCATACGCCCTTTTTGGCCAACCAAGCAAGCTTGCAAAGGAAATCTGCACTACAATGAAGTCTCACTTCCCCCCGGTCAAAAGGGCCATCTGAAAAAAGTGTAAAATCCATAAAGGCACGACAGGCCATGGAGAACTGGGAGCCTTCTTATGCTGATGGGCGGGATGTAATTTGCCAACAGCCACTCTGGAGAAGTGTATGGTGTTTCCTGAAACATCTAAAAAACAAAGCAACAGAGCATAGGGCACTTCCACTTATGGTCCTATAGCTTAGGGAAATTAAAATCAAAAAGACACAGCCACCCCAAAGTTTGGGACGGCTCTGTTTACAAGAACCTCGTTTACAGTACAAGTTCAATATCGCAGAAAGTGAAAAATGGATAAAGAACTTGTGGTACTTACGTACAATGCAATATCACTCAGCAATGAAATCTATGTCATCAGGCCCGTAGCAGCATAATGAGTGGATGCAGGTATGATGATTCGAACTGAAATAAGTCACACAGAAAAGAAACATCATAAGGTATCACTAATACACAGAATGTGAACTTGGCTACACATGAACTGAATTACAAAACAGAACAGTGTCTCAAGTTTAGAAAACCAACTTATGCTTGCTTAAGGGGGAAGGTGAGTTGGGGTGCTGCATAAAACCAGAGATTGAAATGAGCACAGATAAAGTTCCTTAAGCCAAATATGGAATAGACAAGAGCTACTCCCTTGCTCAACGAAATGGACTCAACACCCCATATTAAACGCCTAAGAATGTACCTGACTAGTAAGTATCTTAAAACCTATGGATTGCTATGTCTCCAAAAGAGAATCAAGCGTGTGTACAGGGGCATAAACGCAGCAGTGATAGGATTGGAGAGGTTCGGTGAGCAAATGAAGACCCTTTGAAGTCATATTGCATGGTACCCATTACACGGGTCTCAACTCTCCAGGTTTAAGGTATTCTTCCTTCAGCTAAAACATGCATGTGGAACCCAGAGTATGATCAACCATGTGAACGGGAGACGTGTTCAAATATGTCTCAGTTTTCCTCCCTGGTACTCGGGTGCAACATTCCAGACGCTTTACTAACACTCTCCCCACTTGGAGAGTCAGCACCTTTAACCTCCTGTTTGGCCCCGTTTGCAATTTCTGCGGAAGATGAACAGGAATAGGGAGAACCAATGAGAGACTAGCTGGAGGTGTCTGGACGGGCAAATTTAACTCTCATTTCCCACCAGAAAGAGGAAATAACCAAAGGCTCAGCATGCCGGGCCGGAACCAGATTAGGGCCTGAAGCCATCCAGCGGTGTTGCAGCCAGCTCACAAGAAAGCGAGTTGAAGAAAGGAGATCAGGGGCACTGTAATTCACAAACCTGCAGAGTTATAAATGACAGCTATCGTCCAAAAATAGACTGAAGTAAGGCTGCCAAGAGGACTTGAAAGCGGGGCAGAATTGCAGGAAACCGATTTCAGGAGGTAGACTGGAATTGCATTGAAAGCATAGGAAAAGAGGCAGAACGTCCACAATGATGCACTTGGCCAAAAAGGGCGTATGCGTTTTTTCCTGAATATATTCAGGAAAAAACGCATACGCCCTTTTTGGCCAACCAAGCAAGCTTGCAAAGGAAATCTGCACTACAATGAAGTCTCACTTCCCCCCGGTCAAAAGGGCCATCTGAAAAAAGTGTAAAATCCAGAAAGGCAACAGGCCATTGAGAACTGGGAGCCTTGTTATGCTGATGGGCGGGATGTAAATTGCCAACAGACACTTGGGAGAAGTGTATGGTGTTTCCTGAAACATCTAAAAAACAAAGCAACAGAGCCTAGGGCACTTCCACTTATGGTCCTATAGCTTAGGGAAATTAAAATCAAAAAGACACAGCCACCCCAAAGTTTGGAACGGCTCTGTTTACAAGAACCTCGTTTACAGTACAAGTTCAACATCGCAGAAAGTGAAAAATGGATAAAGAAGTTGTGGTATTCACTTACAAAGCAATATCACTCAGCAATGAAACCTATGTCATCAGGCCCTTAGCAGCACAATGAGTGGATTCAGGTATGATGATTCTAACTGAAATAAGTCACACAGAAAAAGAAACATCATAAGATATCAGTAATACACGGAATGGAAACTTGGCTACACAGGAACTGAATTACAGAACAGAACAGGGTCTCAAATTTAGAAAAACAACTTATTCTTGCTTAAGGGTAAAGGTGAGTTGGGGTGCTGCATAAAACCAGAGATTGAAATGAGCACAGATAAAGTTCCTTAAGCCAAATATGGAATAGACAAGAGCTACTCCTTGCTCAACGAAATGGACTCAACACCCCATATTAAACGCCTAAGAATGTACCTGACTAGTAAGTATCTTAAAACCTATGGATTGCTATGTCTCCAAAAGAGAATCAAGCATGTGTACAGGGACATAAACGCAGCAGTGATAGGATTGGAGAGGTTCGGTGAGCAAATGAAGACCCTTTGAAGTCATATTGCATGGTACCCATTACACGGGTTTCAACTACCCAGGTTTAAGGTATTCTTCCTTCAGCTAAAACATGCATGTGGAACCTAGAGTATGATCAACCATGTGATCGGGAGACGTGTTCAAATATGTCTCAGTTTTCCTCCCCTGGTACTCCGGTGCAACATTCCAGACGCTTTACTAACACTCTCCCCACTTGGAGAGTCAGTCCCTTTAACCTCCTGTTTGGCCCTGTTTGCAATTTCTGCGGAAGATGAACAGGAATAGCGAGAACCAATGAGAGACTAGCTGGAGGTGTCTGAACGGGCAAATTTAACTCTCATTTCCCACCAGGAAGAGGAATTAACCAAAGGCTCAGCATGCCAGGCCGGAACCAGATTAGGGCCTGAAGCCATCCTGCGGTGTTGCGGCCAGGTCACAAGAAAACGAGTTGAAGAAAGGAGCTCAGGGGCACTGTAATTCACAAACCTGCAGAGTTATAAAAGACAGCTATCGTCCAAAAATAGACTGAAGTAAGGCTGCCAAGAGGACTTGAAAGCGGGGCAGAATTGCAGGAAACCGATTTCAGGAGGTAGACTGGAATTGCATTGAAAGCATAGGAAAAGAGTCAGAACGTCCACAATGATGCACTTGGCCAAAAAGGGCGTATGCGTTTTTTCCTGAATATATTCAGGAAAAAACGCATACGCCCTTTTTGGCCAACCAAGCAAGCTTGCAAAGGAAATCTGCACTACAATGAAGTCTCACTTCCCCCCGGTCAAAAGGGCCATCTGAAAAAAGTGTAAAATCCAGAAAGGCAGGACAGGCCATGGAGAACTGGGAGCCTTGTTATGCTGATGGGCGGGATGTAAATTGCCAAGAACCACTCGGGAGAAGTGTATGGTGTTTCCTGAAACATCTAAAAAAGAAAGCAACAGAGCCTAGGGCACTGCCACTTATGGTCCTATAGCTTAGGGAAATTAAAATCAAAAAGACACAGCCACCCCAAAGTTTGGGACGCCTCTGTTTACAAGAACCTCGTTTACAGTACAAGTTCAACATCGCAGAAAGTGAAAAATGGATAAAGAAGTTGTGGTATTTACTTACAAAGCAATATCACTCAGCAATGAAATCTATGTCATCAGGCCCTTAGCATCACAATGAGTGGATTCAGGTATGATGATTCTAACTGAAATAAGTCACACAGAAAAAGAAACATCATAAGATATCAGTAATACACGGAATGTAAACTTGGCTACACAGGAACTGAATTACAGAACAGAACAGGGTCTCAAATTTAGAAAAACAACTTATGCTTGCTTAAGGGTAAAGGTGAGTTGGGGTGCTGCATAAAACCAGAGATTGAAATGAGCACAGATAAAGTTCCTTAAGCCAAATATGGAATAGACAAGAGCTACTCCTTGCTCAACGAAATGGACTCAACACCGCATATTAAACGCCTAAGAATGTACCTGACTAGTAAGTATCTTAAAACCTATTGATTGCTATGTCTCCGAAAGAGAATCAAGCATGTGTACAGGGGCATAAACGCAGCAGTGATAGGATTGGAGAGGTTCGGTGAGCAAATGAAGACCCTTTGAAATCATATTGCATGGTACCCATTCCACGGGTTTCAACTACCCAGGTTTAAGGTATTCTTCCTTCAGCTAAAACATGCATGTGGAACCTAGAGTATGATCAACCATGTGATCGGGAGACGTGTTCAAATATGTCTCAGTTTTCCTCCCCTGGTACTCGGGTGCAACATTCCAGACGCTTTACTAACACTCTCCCCACTTGGAGAGTCAGTCCCTTTAACCTCCTGTTTGGCCCAGTTTGCAATTTCTGCGGAAGATGAACAGGAATAGCGAGAACCAATGAGAGACTAGCTGGAGGTGTCTGAACGGGCAAATTTAACTCTCATTTCCCACCAGGAAGAGGAATTAACCAAAGGCTCAGCATGCCGGGCCGGAACAAGATTAGGGCCTGAAGCCATCCTGCGGTGTTGCGGCCAGGTCACAAGAAAGCGAGTTGAAGAAAGGAGCTCAGGGGCACTGTAATTCACAAACCTGCAGAGTTATAAATGACAGCTATCGTCCAAAAATAGACTGAAGTAAGGCTGCCAAGAGGACTTGAAAGCGGGGCAGAATTGCAGCAAACCGATTTCAGGAGGTAGACTGGAATTGCATTGAAAGCATAGGAAAAGAGGCAGAACGTCCACAATGATGCACTTGGCCAAAAAGGCCGTATGCGTTTTTTCCTGAATATATTCAGGAAAAAACGCATACACCCTTTTTGGCCAACCAAGCAAGCTTGCAAAGGAAATCTGCACTACAATGAAGTCTCACTTCCCCCCGGTCAAAAGGGCCATCTGAAAAAAGTGTAAAATCCAGAAAGGCAACAGGCCATTGAGAACTGGGAGCCTTGTTATGCTGATGGGCGGGATGTAAATTGCCAACAGACACTTGGGAGAAGTGTATGGTGTTTCCTGAAACATCTAAAAAACAAAGCAACAGAATCTAGTGCACTTCCACTTATGGTCCTATAGCTTAGGGAAATTAAAATCAAAAAGACACAGCCACCCCAAAGTTTGGAACGGCTCTGTTTACAAGAACCTCGTTTACAGTACAAGTTCAACATCGCAGAAAGTGAAAAATGGATAAAGAACTTGTGGTACTTACGTACAATGCAGTATCACTCAGCAATGAAATCTATGTCATCAGGCCCTTGGCAGCACAATGAGTGGATTCAGGTATGATGATTCTAACTGAAATAAGTCACACAGAAAAAGAAACATCATAAGATATCAGTAATACACGGAATGGAAACTTGACTACACAGGAACTGAATTACAGAACAGAACAGGGTCTCAAATTTAGAAAAACAACTTATGCTTGCTTAAGGGTAAAGGTGAGTTGGGGTGCTGCATAAAACCAGAGATTGAAATGAGCACAGATAAAGTTCCTTAAGTCAAATATGGAATAGACAAGAGCTACTCCTTGCTCAACGAAATGGACTCAACACCGCATATTAAACGCCTAAGAATGTACCTGACTTGTAAGTATCTTAAAACCTATGGATTGCTATGTCTCCGAAAGAGAATCAAGCATGTGTACAGGGGCATAAACGCAGCAGTGATAGGATTGGAGAGGTTCGGTGAGCAAATGAAGACCCTTTGAAGTCATATTGCATGGTACCCATTCCACGGGTTTCAACTACACAGGTTTAAGGTATTCTTCCTTCAGCTAAAACATGCATGTGGAACCCAAGTATGATCAACCATGTGAAGGGGAGACGTGTTCAAATATGTCTCAGTTTTCCTCCCCTGGTACTCGGGTGCAACATTCCAGACGCTTTACTAACACTCTCCCCACTTGGAGAGTCAGCGCCTTTAACCTCCTGTTTGGCACAGTTTGCAATTTCTGCGGAAGATGAACAGGAATAGCGAGAACCAATGAGAGGCTAGCTGGAGGTGTCTGGACGGGCAAATTTAACTCTCATTTCCCACCAGGAAGAGGAAATAACCAAAGGCTCAGCATGCCGTACCGGAACCAGATTAGGGCCTGAAGCCATCCTGCGGTGTTGCGGCCAGGTCACAAGAAAGCGAGTTGAAGAAAGGAGCTCAGGGGCACTGTAATTCACAAACCTGCAGAGTTATAAATGACAGCTATCGTCCAAAAATAGACTGAAGTAAGGCTGCCAAGAGGACTTGAAAGCGGGGCAGAATTGCAGGAAACCGATTTCAGGAGGTAGACTGGAATTGCATTGAAAGCATAGGAAAAGAGGCAGAACGTCCACAATGATGCACTTGGCCAAAAAGGGCGTATGCGTTTTTTCCTGAATATATTCAGGAAAAAACGCATACGCCCTTTTTGGCCAACCAAGCAAGCTTGCAAAGGAAATCTGCACTACAATGAAGTCTCACTTCCCCCTGGTCAAAAGGGCCATCTGAAAAAAGTGTAAAATCCAGAAAGGCAGGACAGGCCATGGAGAACTGGGAGCCTTGTTATGCTGATGGGCGGGATGTAAATTGCCAACAACCACTCGGGAGAAGTGTATGGTGTTTCCTGAAACATCTAAAAAACAAAGCAACAGAACCTAGGGCACTTCCACTTATGGTCCTATAGCTTAGGGAAATTAAAATCAAAAAGACACAGCCACCCCAAAGTTTGGAACGGCTCTGTTTACAAGAACCTCGTTTACAGTACAAGTTCAACATCGCAGAAAGTGAAAAATGGATAAAGAAGTTGTGGTATTTACTTACAAAGCAATATCACTCAGCAATGAAATCTGTGTCATCAGGCCCTTAGCAGCACAATGAGTGGATTCAGGTATGATGATTCTAACTGAAGTAAGTCACACAGAAAAAGAAACATCATAAGATATCAGTAATACACGGAATGTAAACTTGGCTACACAGGAACTGAATTACAGAACAGAACAGGGTCTCAAATTTAGAAAACCAACTTATGCTTGCTTAAGTGTAAAGGTGAGTTGGGGTGCTGCATAAAACCAGAGATTGAAATGAGCACAGATAAAGTTCCTTAAGTCAAATATGGAATAGACAAGAGCTACTCCTTGCTCAACGAAATGGACTCAACACCGCATATTAAACGCCTAAGAATGTACCTGACTAGTAAGTATCTTAAAACCTATGGATTGCTATGTCTCCGAAAGAGAATCAAGCATGTGTACAGGGGCATAAACGCAGCAGTGATAGGATTGGAGAGCTTCGGTGAGCAAATGAAGACCCTTTGAAGTCATATTGCATGGTACCCATTACACGGGTCTTAACTCTCCAGGTTTAAGGTATTCTTCCTTCAGCTAAAACATGCATGTGGAACCCAAGTATGATCAACCATCTGAACGGGAGACGTGTTCAAATATGTCTCAGTTTTCCTCCCCTGGTACTCGGGTGCAACATTCCAGACGCTTTACTAACACTCTCCCCACTTGGAGAGTCAGTGCCTTTAACCTCCTGTTTGGCCCAGTTTGCAATTTCTGCGGAAGATGAACAGGAATAGCGAGAACCAATGAGAGGCTAGCTGGAGGTGTCTGGACGGGCAAATTTAACTCTCATTTCCCACCAGGAAGAGGAAATAACCAAAGGCTCAGCGTGCCGTACCGGAACCAGATTAGGGCCTGAAGCCATCCTGCGGTGTTGCGGCCAGGTCACAAGAAAGCAAGTTGAACAAAGGAGCTCAGGGGCACTGTAATTTACACACCTGCAGAGTTATAAATGACAGCTATCGTCCAAAAATAGACTGAAGTAAGGCTGCCAAGAGGACTTGAAAGCGGGGCAGAATTGCAGGAAACCGATTTCAGGAGGTAGACTGGAATTGCATTGAAAGCATAGGAAAAGAGGCAGAACGTCCACAATGATGCACTTGGCCAAAAAGGGCGTATGCGTTTTTTCCTGAATATATTCAGGAAAAAACGCATACGCCCTTTTTGGCCAACCAAGCAAGCTTGCAAAGGAAATCTGCACTACAATGAAGTCTCACTTCCCCCCGGTCAAAAGGGCCATCTGAAAAAAGTGTAAAATCCAGAAAGGCAGGACAGGCCATGGAGAACTGGGAGCCTTGTTATGCTGATGGGCGGGATGTAAATTGCCAACAACCACTGGGGAGAAGTGTATGGTGTTTCCTGAAACATCTAAAAAACAAAGCAACAGAACCTAGGGCACTTCCACTTATGGTCCTATAGCTTAGGGAAATTAAAATCAAAAAGACACAGCCACCCCAAAGTTTGGAACGGCTCTGTTTACAAGAACCTCGTTTACAGTACAAGTTCAACATCGCAGAAAGTGAAAAATGGATAAAGAAGTTGTGGTATTTACTTACAAAGCAATATCACTCAGCAATGAAATCTGTGTCATCAGGCCCTTAGCAGCACAATGAGTGGATTCAGGTATGATGATTCTAACTGAAGTAAGTCACACAGAAAAAGAAACATCATAAGATATCAGTAATACACGGAATGTAAACTTGGCTACACAGGAACTGAATTACAAAACAGAACAGGGTCTCAAATTTAGAAAACCAACTTATGCTTGCTTAAGGGTAAAGGTGAGTTGGGGTGCTGCATAAAACCAGAGATTGAAATGAGCACAGATAAAGTTCCTTAAGTCAAATATGGAATAGACAAGAGCTACTCCTTGCTCAACGAAATGGACTCAACACCGCATATTAAACGCCTAAGAATGTACCTGACTAGTAAGTATCTTAAAACCTATGGATTGCTATGTCTCCGAAAGAGAATCAAGCATGTGTACAGGGGCATAAACGCAGCAGTGATAGGATTGGAGAGGTTCGGTGAGCAAATGAAGACCCTTTGAAGTCATATTGCATGGTACCCATTACACGGGTCTTAACTCTCCAGGTTTAAGGTATTCTTCCTTCAGCTAAAACATGCATGTGGAACCCAAGTATGATCAACCATGTGAACGGGAGACGTGTTCAAATATGTCTCAGTTTTCCTCCCCTGGTACTCGGGTGCAACATTCCAGACGCTTTACTAACACTCTCCCCACTTGGAGAGTCAGCGCCTTTAACCTCCTGTTTGGCACAGTTTGCAATTTCTGCGGAAGATGAACAGGAATAGCGAGAACCAATGAGAGGCTAGCTGGAGGTGTCTGGACGGGCAATTTTAACTCTCATTTCCCACCAGGAAGAGGAAATAACCAAAGGCTCAGCGTGCCGTACCGGAACCAGATTAGGGCCTGAAGCCATCCTGCGGTGTTGCGGCCAGGTCACAAGAAAGCGAGTTGAAGAAAGGAGCTCAGGGGCACTGTAATTCACAAACCTGCAGAGTTATAAATGACAGCTATCGTCCAAAAATAGACTGAAGTAAGGCTGCCAAGAGGACTTGAAAGCGGGGCAGAATTGCAGGAAACCGATTTCAGGAGGTAGACTGGAATTGCATTGAAAGCATAGGAAAAGAGGCAGAACGTCCACAATGATGCACTTGGCCAAAAAGGGCGTATGCGTTTTTTCCTGAATATATTCAGGAAAAAACGCATACGCCCTTTTTGGCCAACCAAGCAAGCTTGCAAAGGAAATCTGCACTACAATGAAGTCTCACTTCCCCCTGGTCAAAAGGGCCATCTGAAAAAAGTGTAAAATCCAGAAAGGCAGGACAGGCCATGGAGAACTGGGAGCCTTGTTATGCTGATGGGCGGGATGTAAATTGCCAACAACCACTCGGGAGAAGTGTATGGTGTTTCCTGAAACATCTAAAAAACAAAGCAACAGAACCTAGGGCACTTCCACTTATGGTCCTATAGCTTAGGGAAATTAAAATCAAAAAGACACAGCCACCCCAAAGTTTGGAACGGCTCTGTTTACAAGAACCTCGTTTACAGTACAAGTTCAACATCGCAGAAAGTGAAAAATGGATAAAGAAGTTGTGGTATTTACTTACAAAGCAATATCACTCAGCAATGAAATCTGTGTCATCAGGCCCTTAGCAGCACAATGAGTGGATTCAGGTATGATGATTCTAACTGAAGTAAGTCACACAGAAAAAGAAACATCATAAGATATCAGTAATACATGGAATGTAAACTTGGCTACACAGGAACTGAATTACAGAACAGAACAGGGTCTCAAATTTAGAAAACCAACTTATGCTTGCTTAAGTGTAAAGGTGAGTTGGGGTGCTGCATAAAACCAGAGATTGAAATGAGCACAGATAAAGTTCCTTAAGTCAAATATGGAATAGACAAGAGCTACTCCTTGCTCAACGAAATGGACTCAACACCGCATATTAAACGCCTAAGAATGTACCTGACTAGTAAGTATCTTAAAACCTATGGATTGCTATGTCTCCGAAAGAGAATCAAGCATGTGTACAGGGGCATAAACGCAGCAGTGATAGGATTGGAGAGCTTCGGTGAGCAAATGAAGACCCTTTGAAATCATATTGCATGGTACCCATTCCACGGGTTTCAACTACCCAGGTTTAAGGTATTCTTCCTTCAGCTAAAACATGCATGTGGAACCTAGAGTATGATCAACCATGTGATCGGGAGACGTGTTCAAATATGTCTCAGTTTTCCTCCCCTGGTACTCGGGTGCAACATTCCAGACGCTTTACTAACACTCTCCCCACTTGGAGAGTCAGTCCCTTTAACCTCCTGTTTGGCCCAGTTTGCAATTTCTGCGGAAGATGAACAGGAATAGCGAGAACCAATGAGAGACTAGCTGGAGGTGTCTGAACGGGCAAATTTAACTCTCATTTCCCACCAGGAAGAGGAATTAACCAAAGGCTCAGCATGCCGGTCCGGAACAAGATTAGGGCCTGAAGCCATCCTGCGGTGTTGCGGCCAGGTCACAAGAAAGCGAGTTGAAGAAAGGAGCTCAGGGGCACTGTAATTCACAAACCTGCAGAGTTATAAATGACAGCTATCGTCCAAAAATAGACTGAAGTAAGGCTGCCAAGAGGACTTGAAAGCGGGGCAGAATTGCAGCAAACCGATTTCAGGAGGTAGACTGGAATTGCATTGAAAGCATAGGAAAAGAGGCAGAACGTCCACAATGATGCACTTGGCCAAAAAGGCCGTATGCGTTTTTTCCTGAATATATTCAGGAAAAAACGCATACACCCTTTTTGGCCAACCAAGCAAGCTTGCAAAGGAAATCTGCACTACAATGAAGTCTCACTTCCCCCCGGTCAAAAGGGCCATCTGAAAAAAGTGTAAAATCCAGAAAGGCAACAGGCCATTGAGAACTGGGAGCCTTGTTATGCTGATGGGCGGGATGTAAATTGCCAACAGACACTTGGGAGAAGTGTATGGTGTTTCCTGAAACATCTAAAAAACAAAGCAACAGAATCTAGTGCACTTCCACTTATGGTCCTATAGCTTAGGGAAATTAAAATCAAAAAGACACAGCCACCCCAAAGTTTGGAACGGCTCTGTTTACAAGAACCTCGTTTACAGTACAAGTTCAACATCGCAGAAAGTGAAAAATGGATAAAGAACTTGTGGTACTTACGTACAATGCAGTATCACTCAGCAATGAAATCTATGTCATCAGGCCCTTGGCAGCACAATGAGTGGATTCAGGTATGATGATTCTAACTGAAATAAGTCACACAGAAAAAGAAACATCATAAGATATCAGTAATACACGGAATGGAAACTTGACTACACAGGAACTGAATTACAGAACAGAACAGGGTCTCAAATTTAGAAAAACAACTTATGCTTGCTTAAGGGTAAAGGTGAGTTGGGGTGCTGCATAAAACCAGAGATTGAAATGAGCACAGATAAAGTTCCTTAAGTCAAATATGGAATAGACAAGAGCTACTCCTTGCTCAACGAAATGGACTCAACACCGCATATTAAACGCCTAAGAATGTACCTGACTTGTAAGTATCTTAAAACCTATGGATTGCTATGTCTCCGAAAGAGAATCAAGCATGTGTACAGGGGCATAAACGCAGCAGTGATAGGATTGGAGAGGTTCGGTGAGCAAATGAAGACCCTTTGAAGTCATATTGCATGGTACCCATTCCACGGGTTTCAACTACACAGGTTTAAGGTATTCTTCCTTCAGCTAAAACATGCATGTGGAACCCAAGTATGATCAACCATGTGAAGGGGAGACGTGTTCAAATATGTCTCAGTTTTCCTCCCCTGGTACTCGGGTGCAACATTCCAGACGCTTTACTAACACTCTCCCCACTTGGAGAGTCAGCGCCTTTAACCTCCTGTTTGGCACAGTTTGCAATTTCTGCGGAAGATGAACAGGAATAGCGAGAACCAATGAGAGGCTAGCTGGAGGTGTCTGGACGGGCAAATTTAACTCTCATTTCCCACCAGGAAGAGGAAATAACCAAAGGCTCAGCGTGCCGTACCGGAACCAGATTAGGGCCTGAAGCCATCCTGCGGTGTTGCGGCCAGGTCACAAGAAAGCGAGTTGAAGAAAGGAGCTCAGGGGCACTGTAATTCACAAACCTGCAGAGTTATAAATGACAGCTATCGTCCAAAAATAGACTGAAGTAAGGCTGCCAAGAGGACTTGAAAGCGGGGCAGAATTGCAGGAAACCGATTTCAGGAGGTAGACTGGAATTGCATTGAAAGCATAGGAAAAGAGGCAGAACGTCCACAATGATGCACTTGGCCAAAAAGGGCGTATGCGTTTTTTCCTGAATATATTCAGGAAAAAACGCATACGCCCTTTTTGGCCAACCAAGCAAGCTTGCAAAGGAAATCTGCACTACAATGAAGTCTCACTTCCCCCTGGTCAAAAGGGCCATCTGAAAAAAGTGTAAAATCCAGAAAGGCAGGACAGGCCATGGAGAACTGGGAGCCTTGTTATGCTGATGGGCGGGATGTAAATTGCCAACAACCACTCGGGAGAAGTGTATGGTGTTTCCTGAAACATCTAAAAAACAAAGCAACAGAACCTAGGGCACTTCCACTTATGGTCCTATAGCTTAGGGAAATTAAAATCAAAAAGACACAGCCACCCCAAAGTTTGGAACGGCTCTGTTTACAAGAACCTCGTTTACAGTACAAGTTCAACATCGCAGAAAGTGAAAAATGGATAAAGAAGTTGTGGTATTTACTTACAAAGCAATATCACTCAGCAATGAAATCTGTGTCATCAGGCCCTTAGCAGCACAATGAGTGGATTCAGGTATGATGATTCTAACTGAAGTAAGTCACACAGAAAAAGAAACATCATAAGATATCAGTAATACACGGAATGTAAACTTGGCTACACAGGAACTGAATTACAGAACAGAACAGGGTCTCAAATTTAGAAAACCAACTTATGCTTGCTTAAGTGTAAAGGTGAGTTGGGGTGCTGCATAAAACCAGAGATTGAAATGAGCACAGATAAAGTTCCTTAAGTCAAATATGGAATAGACAAGAGCTACTCCTTGCTCAACGAAATGGACTCAACACCGCATATTAAACGCCTAAGAATGTACCTGACTAGTAAGTATCTTAAAACCTATGGATTGCTATGTCTCCGAAAGAGAATCAAGCATGTGTACAGGGGCATAAACGCAGCAGTGATAGGATTGGAGAGCTTCGGTGAGCAAATGAAGACCCTTTGAAGTCATATTGCATGGTACCCATTACACGGGTCTTAACTCTCCAGGTTTAAGGTATTCTTCCTTCAGCTAAAACATGCATGTGGAACCCAAGTATGATCAACCATCTGAACGGGAGACGTGTTCAAATATGTCTCAGTTTTCCTCCCCTGGTACTCGGGTGCAACATTCCAGACGCTTTACTAACACTCTCCCCACTTGGAGAGTCAGTGCCTTTAACCTCCTGTTTGGCCCAGTTTGCAATTTCTGCGGAAGATGAACAGGAATAGCGAGAACCAATGAGAGGCTAGCTGGAGGTGTCTGGACGGGCAAATTTAACTCTCATTTCCCACCAGGAAGAGGAAATAACCAAAGGCTCAGCGTGCCGTACCGGAACCAGATTAGGGCCTGAAGCCATCCTGCGGTGTTGCGGCCAGGTCACAAGAAAGCAAGTTGAACAAAGGAGCTCAGGGGCACTGTAATTTACACACCTGCAGAGTTATAAATGACAGCTATCGTCCAAAAATAGACTGAAGTAAGGCTGCCAAGAGGACTTGAAAGCGGGGCAGAATTGCAGGAAACCGATTTCAGGAGGTAGACTGGAATTGCATTGAAAGCATAGGAAAAGAGGCAGAACGTCCACAATGATGCACTTGGCCAAAAAGGGCGTATGCGTTTTTTCCTGAATATATTCAGGAAAAAACGCATACGCCCTTTTTGGCCAACCAAGCAAGCTTGCAAAGGAAATCTGCACTACAATGAAGTCTCACTTCCCCCCGGTCAAAAGGGCCATCTGAAAAAAGTGTAAAATCCAGAAAGGCAGGACAGGCCATGGAGAACTGGGAGCCTTGTTATGCTGATGGGCGGGATGTTAATTGCCAACAACCACTGGGGAGAAGTGTATGGTGTTTCCTGAAACATCTAAAAAACAAAGCAACAGAACCTAGGGCACTTCCACTTATGGTCCTATAGCTTAGGGAAATTAAAATCAAAAAGACACAGCCACCCCAAAGTTTGGAACGGCTCTGTTTACAAGAACCTCGTTTACAGTACAAGTTCAACATCGCAGAAAGTGAAAAATGGATAAAGAAGTTGTGGTATTTACTTACAAAGCAATATCACTCAGCAATGAAATCTGTGTCATCAGGCCCTTAGCAGCACAATGAGTGGATTCAGGTATGATGATTCTAACTGAAGTAAGTCACACAGAAAAAGAAACATCATAAGATATCAGTAATACACGGAATGTAAACTTGGCTACACAGGAACTGAATTACAAAACAGAACAGGGTCTCAAATTTAGAAAACCAACTTATGCTTGCTTAAGGGTAAAGGTGAGTTGGGGTGCTGCATAAAACCAGAGATTGAAATGAGCACAGATAAAGTTCCTTAAGTCAAATATGGAATAGACAAGAGCTACTCCTTGCTCAACGAAATGGACTCAACACCGCATATTAAACGCCTAAGAATGTACCTGACTAGTAAGTATCTTAAAACCTATGGATTGCTATGTCTCCGAAAGAGAATCAAGCATGTGTACAGGGGCATAAACGCAGCAGTGATAGGATTGGAGAGGTTCGGTGAGCAAATGAAGACCCTTTGAAGTCATATTGCATGGTACCCATTACACGGGTCTTAACTCTCCAGGTTTAAGGTATTCTTCCTTCAGCTAAAACATGCATGTGGAACCCAAGTATGATCAACCATGTGAACGGGAGACGTGTTCAAATATGTCTCAGTTTTCCTCCCCTGGTACTCGGGTGCAACATTCCAGACGCTTTACTAACACTCTCCCCACTTGGAGAGTCAGCGCCTTTAACCTCCTGTTTGGCACAGTTTGCAATTTCTGCGGAAGATGAACAGGAATAGCGAGAACCAATGAGAGGCTAGCTGGAGGTGTCTGGACGGGCAATTTTAACTCTCATTTCCCACCAGGAAGAGGAAATAACCAAAGGCTCAGCGTGCCGTACCGGAACCAGATTAGGGCCTGAAGCCATCCTGCGGTGTTGCGGCCAGGTCACAAGAAAGCGAGTTGAAGAAAGGAGCTCAGGGGCACTGTAATTCACAAACCTGCAGAGTTATAAATGACAGCTATCGTCCAAAAATAGACTGAAGTAAGGCTGCCAAGAGGACTTGAAAGCGGGGCAGAATTGCAGGAAACCGATTTCAGGAGGTAGACTGGAATTGCATTGAAAGCATAGGAAAAGAGGCAGAACGTCCACAATGATGCACTTGGCCAAAAAGGGCGTATGCGTTTTTTCCTGAATATATTCAGGAAAAAACGCATACGCCCTTTTTGGCCAACCAAGCAAGCTTGCAAAGGAAATCTGCACTACAATGAAGTCTCACTTCCCCCTGGTCAAAAGGGCCATCTGAAAAAAGTGTAAAATCCAGAAAGGCAGGACAGGCCATGGAGAACTGGGAGCCTTGTTATGCTGATGGGCGGGATGTAAATTGCCAACAACCACTCGGGAGAAGTGTATGGTGTTTCCTGAAACATCTAAAAAACAAAGCAACAGAACCTAGGGCACTTCCACTTATGGTCCTATAGCTTAGGGAAATTAAAATCAAAAAGACACAGCCACCCCAAAGTTTGGAACGGCTCTGTTTACAAGAACCTCGTTTACAGTACAAGTTCAACATCGCAGAAAGTGAAAAATGGATAAAGAAGTTGTGGTATTTACTTACAAAGCAATATCACTCAGCAATGAAATCTGTGTCATCAGGCCCTTAGCAGCACAATGAGTGGATTCAGGTATGATGATTCTAACTGAAGTAAGTCACACAGAAAAAGAAACATCATAAGATATCAGTAATACACGGAATGTAAACTTGGCTACACAGGAACTGAATTACAGAACAGAACAGGGTCTCAAATTTAGAAAACCAACTTATGCTTGCTTAAGTGTAAAGGTGAGTTGGGGTGCTGCATAAAACCAGAGATTGAAATGAGCACAGATAAAGTTCCTTAAGTCAAATATGGAATAGACAAGAGCTACTCCTTGCTCAACGAAATGGACTCAACACCGCATATTAAACGCCTAAGAATGTACCTGACTAGTAAGTATCTTAAAACCTATGGATTGCTATGTCTCCGAAAGAGAATCAAGCATGTGTACAGGGGCATAAACGCAGCAGTGATAGGATTGGAGAGCTTCGGTGAGCAAATGAAGACCCTTTGAAGTCATATTGCATGGTACCCATTACACGGGTCTTAACTCTCCAGGTTTAAGGTATTCTTCCTTCAGCTAAAACATGCATGTGGAACCCAAGTATGATCAACCATCTGAACGGGAGACGTGTTCAAATATGTCTCAGTTTTCCTCCCCTGGTACTCGGGTGCAACATTCCAGACGCTTTACTAACACTCTCCCCACTTGGAGAGTCAGCGCCTTTAACCTCCTGTTTGGCCCAGTTTGCAATTTCTGCGGAAGATGAACAGGAATAGCGAGAACCAATGAGAGGCTAGCTGGAGGTGTCTGGACGGGCAAATTTAACTCTCATTTCCCACCAGGAAGAGGAAATAACCAAAGGCTCAGCGTGCCGTACCGGAACCAGATTAGGGCCTGAAGCCATCCTGCGGTGTTGCGGCCAGGTCACAAGAAAGCAAGTTGAACAAAGGAGCTCAGGGGCACTGTAATTCACACACCTGCAGAGTTATAAATGACAGCTATCGTCCAAAAATAGACTGAAGTAAGGCTGCCAAGAGGACTTGAAAGCGGGGCAGAATTGCAGGAAACCGATTTCAGGAGGTAGACTGGAATTGCATTGAAAGCATAGGAAAAGAGGCAGAACGTCCACAATGATGCACTTGGCCAAAAAGGGCGTATGCGTTTTTTCCTGAATATATTCAGGAAAAAACGCATACGCCCTTTTTGGCCAACCAAGCAAGCTTGCAAAGGAAATCTGCACTACAATGAAGTCTCACTTCCCCCCGGTCAAAAGGGCCATCTGAAAAAAGTGTAAAATCCAGAAAGGCAGGACAGGCCATAGAGAACTGGGAGCCTTGTTATGCTGATGGGCGGGATGTAAATTGCCAACAACCACTGGGGAGAAGTGTATGGTGTTTCCTGAAACATCTAAAAAACAAAGCAACAGAACCTAGGGCACTTCCACTTATGGTCCTATAGCTTAGGGAAATTAAAATCAAAAAGACACAGCCGCCCCAAAGTTTGGAACGGCTCTGTTTACAAGAACCTCGTTTACAGTACAAGTTCAACATCGCAGAAAGTGAAAAATGGATAAAGAAGTTGTGGTATTTACTTACAAAGCAATATCACTCAGCAATGAAATCTGTGTCATCAGGCCCTTAGCAGCACAATGAGTGGATTCAGGTATGATGATTCTAACTGAAGTAAGTCACACAGAAAAAGAAACATCATAAGATATCAGTAATACACGGAATGTAAACTTGGCTACACAGGAACTGAATTACAAAACAGAACAGGGTCTCAAATTTAGAAAACCAACTTATGCTTGCTTAAGGGTAAAGATGAGTTGGGGTGCTGCATAAAACCAGAGATTGAAATGAGCACAGATAAAGTTCCTTAAGTCAAATATGGAATAGACAAGAGCTACTCCTTGCTCAACGAAATGGACTCAACACCGCATATTAAACGCCTAAGAATGTACCTGACTAGTAAGTATCTTAAAACCTATGGATTGCTATGTCTCCGAAAGAGAATCAAGCATGTGTACAGGGGCATAAACGCAGCAGTGATAGGATTGGAGAGGTTCGGTGAGCAAATGAAGACCCTTTGAAGTCATATTGCATGGTACCCATTACACGGGTCTTAACTCTCCAGGTTTAAGGTATTCTTCCTTCAGCTAAAACATGCATGTGGAACCCAAGTATGATCAACCATGTGAACGGGAGACGTGTTCAAATATGTCTCAGTTTTCCTCCCCTGGTACTCGGGTGCAACATTCCAGACGCTTTACTAACACTCTCCCCACTTGGAGAGTCAGCGCCTTTAACCTCCTGTTTGGCACAGTTTGCAATTTCTGCGGAAGATGAACAGGAATAGCGAGAACCAATGAGAGGCTAGCTGGAGGTGTCTGGACGGGCAATTTTAACTCTCATTTCCCACCAGGAAGAGGAAATAACCAAAGGCTCAGCGTGCCGTACCGGAACCAGATTAGGGCCTGAAGCCATCCTGCGGTGTTGCGGCCAGGTCACAAGAAAGCGAGTTGAAGAAAGGATCTCAGGGGCACTGTAATTCACAAACCTGCAGAGTTATAAATGACAGCTATCGTCCAAAAATAGACTGAAGTAAGGCTGCCAAGAGGACTTGAAAGCGGGGCAGAATTGCAGGAAACCGATTTCAGGAGGTAGACTGGAATTGCATTGAAAGCATAAGAAAAGAGGCAGAACGTCCACAATGATGCACTTGGCCAAAAAGGGCGTATGCGTTTTTTCCTGAATATATTCAGGAAAAAACGCATACGCCCTTTTTGGCCAACCAAGCAAGCTTGCAAAGGAAATCTGCACTACAATGAAGTCTCACTTCCCCCTGGTCAAAAGGGCCATCTGAAAAAAGTGTAAAATCCAGAAAGGCAGGACAGGCCATGGAGAACTGGGAGCCTTGTTATGCTGATGGGCGGGATGTAAATTGCCAACAACCACTGGGGAGAAGTGTATGGTGTTTCCTGAAACATCTAAAAAACAAAGCAACAGAACCTAGGGCACTTCCACTTATGGTCCTATGGCTTAGGGAAATTAAAATCAAAAAGACACAGCCACCCCAAAGTTTGGAACGGCTCTGTTTACAAGAACCTCGTTTACAGTACAAGTTCAACATTGCAGAAAGTGAAAAATGGATAAAGAAGTTGTGGTATATACTTACAAAGCAATATCACTCAGCAATGAAATCTGTGTCATCAGGCCCTTAGCAGCACAATGAGTGGATTCAGGTATGATGATTCTAACTGAAGTAAGTCACACAGAAAAAGAAACATCATAAGATATCAGTAATACACGGAATGTAAACTTGGCTACACAGGAACTGAATTACAGAACAGAACAGGGTCTCAAATTTAGAAAACCAACTTATGCTTGCTTAAGTGTAAAGGTGAGTTGGGGTGCTGCATAAAACCAGAGATTGAAATGAGCACAGATAAAGTTCCTTAAGTCAAATATGGAATAGACAAGAGCTACTCCTTGCTCAATGAAATGGACTCAACACCGCATATTAAACGCCTAAGAATGTACCTGACTAGTAAGTATCTTAAAACCTATGGATTGCTATGTCTCCGAAAGAGAATCAAGCATGTGTACAGGGGCATAAACGCAGCAGTGATAGGATTGGAGAGCTTCGGTGAGCAAATGAAGACCCTTTGAAGTCATATTGCATGGTACCCATTACACGGGTCTTAACTCTCCAGGTTTAAGGTATTCTTCCTTCAGCTAAAACATGCATGTGGAACCCAAGTATGATCAACCATCTGAACGGGAGACGTGTTCAAATATGTCTCAGTTTTCCTCCCCTGGTACTCGGGTGCAACATTCCAGACGCTTTACTAACACTCTCCCCACTTGGAGAGTCAGCGCCTTTAACCTCCTGTTTGGCCCAGTTTGCAATTTCTGCGGAAGATGAACAGGAATAGCGAGAACCAATGAGAGGCTAGCTGGAGGTGTCTGGACGGGCAAATTTAACTCTCATTTCCCACCAGGAAGAGGAAATAACCAAAGGCTCAGCGTGCCGTACCGGAACCAGATTAGGGCCTGAAGCCATCCTGCGGTGTTGCGGCCAGGTCACAAGAAAGCAAGTTGAACAAAGGAGCTCAGGGGCACTGTAATTCACACACCTGCAGAGTTATAAATGACAGCTATCGTCCAAAAATAGACTGAAGTAAGGCTGCCAAGAGGACTTGAAAGCGGGGCAGAATTGCAGGAAACCGATTTCAGGAGGTAGACTGGAATTGCATTGAAAGCATAGGAAAAGAGGCAGAACGTCCACAATGATGCACTTGGCCAAAAAGGGCGTATGCGTTTTTTCCTGAATATATTCAGGAAAAAACGCATACGCCCTTTTTGGCCAACCAAGCAAGCTTGCAAAGGAAATCTGCACTACAATGAAGTCTCACTTCCCCCCCGGTCAAAAGGGCCATCTGAAAAAAGTGTAAAATCCAGAAAGGCAGGACAGGCCATAGAGAACTGGGAGCCTTGTTATGCTGATGGGCGGGATGTAAATTGCCAACAACCACTGGGGAGAAGTGTATGGTGTTTCCTGAAACATCTAAAAAACAAAGCAACAGAACCTAGGGCACTTCCACTTATGGTCCTATAGCTTAGGGAAATTAAAATCAAAAAGACACAGCCACCCCAAAGTTTGGAACGGCTCTGTTTACAAGAACCTCGTTTACAGTACAAGTTCAACATCGCAGAAAGTGAAAAATGGATAAAGAAGTTGTGGTATTTACTTACAAAGCAATATCACTCAGCAATGAAATCTGTGTCATCAGGCCCTTAGCAGCACAATGAGTGGATTCAGGTATGATGATTCTAACTGAAGTAAGTCACACAGAAAAAGAAACATCATAAGATATCAGTAATACACGGAATGTAAACTTGGCTACACAGGAACTGAATTACAAAACAGAACAGGGTCTCAAATTTAGAAAACCAACTTATGCTTGCTTAAGGGTAAAGGTGAGTTGGGGTGCTGCATAAAACCAGAGATTGAAATGAGCACAGATAAAGTTCCTTAAGTCAAATATGGAATAGACAAGAGCTACTCCTTGCTCAACGAAATGGACTCAACACCGCATATTAAACGCCTAAGAATGTACCTGACTAGTAAGTATCTTAAAACCTATGGATTGCTATGTCTCCGAAAGAGAATCAAGCATGTGTACAGGGGCATAAACGCAGCAGTGATAGGATTGGAGAGGTTCGGTGAGCAAATGAAGACCCTTTGAAGTCATATTGCATGGTACCCATTACACGGGTCTTAACTCTCCAGGTTTAAGGTATTCTTCCTTCAGCTAAAACATGCATGTGGAACCCAAGTATGATCAACCATGTGAACGGGAGACGTGTTCAAATATGTCTCAGTTTTCCTCCCCTGGTACTCGGGTGCAACATTCCAGACGCTTTACTAACACTCTCCCCACTTGGAGAGTCAGCGCCTTTAACCTCCTGTTTGGCACAGTTTGCAATTTCTGCGGAAGATGAACAGGAATAGCGAGAACCAATGAGAGGCTAGCTGGAGGTGTCTGGACGGGCAATTTTAACTCTCATTTCCCACCAGGAAGAGGAAATAACCAAAGGCTCAGCGTGCCGTACCGGAACCAGATTAGGGCCTGAAGCCATCCTGCGGTGTTGCGGCCAGGTCACAAGAAAGCGAGTTGAAGAAAGGAGCTCAGGGGCACTGTAATTCACAAACCTGCAGAGTTATAAATGACAGCTATCGTCCAAAAATAGACTGAAGTAAGGCTGCCAAGAGGACTTGAAAGCGGGGCAGAATTGCAGGAAACCGATTTCAGGAGGTAGACTGGAATTGCATTGAAAGCATAGGAAAAGAGGCAGAACGTCCACAATGATGCACTTGGCCAAAAAGGGCGTATGCGTTTTTTCCTGAATATATTCAGGAAAAAACGCATACGCCCTTTTTGGCCAACCAAGCAAGCTTGCAAAGGAAATCTGCACTACAATGAAGTCTCACTTCCCCCCGGTCAAAAGGGCCATCTGAAAAAAGTGTAAAATCCAGAAAGGCAGGATAGGCCATGGAGAACTGGGAGCCGTGTTATGCTGATGGGCGGGATGTAAATTGCCAACAACCACTCGGGAGAAGTGTATGGTGTTTCCTGAAACATCTAAAAAACAAAGCAACAGAACCTAGGGCACTTCCACTTATGGTCCTATAGCTTAGGGAAATTAAAATCAAAAAGACACAGCCACCCCAAAGTTTGGAACGGCCCTGTTTACAAGAACCTCGTTTACAGTACAAGTTCAACATCGCAGAAAGTGAAAAATGGATAAAGAAGTTGTGGTATTTACTTACAAAGCAATATCACTCAGCAATGAAATCTGTGTCATCAGGCCCTTAGCAGCACAATGAGTGGATTCAGGTATGATGATTCTAACTGAAATAAGTCACACAGAAAAAGAAACATCATAAGATATCAGTAATACACGGAATGTAAACTTGGCTACACAGGAACTGAATTACAGAACAGAACAGGGTCTCAAATTTAGAAAACCAACTTATGCTTGCTTAAGGGTAAAGGTGAGTTGGGGTGCTGCATAAAACCAGAGATTGAAATGAGCACAGATAAAGTTCCTTAAGCCAAATATGGAATAGACAAGAGCTACTCCTTGCTCAACGAAATGGACTCAACACCCCATATTAAACGCCTAAGAATGTACCTGACTAGTAAGTATCTTAAAACCTATGGATTGCTATGTCTCCGAAAGAGAATCAAGCATGTGTACAGGGGCATAAACGCAGCAGTGATAGGATTGGAGAGGTTCGGTGAGCAAATGAAGACCCTTTGAAATCACATTGCATGGTACCCATTACACGGGTTTCAACTACCCAGGTTTAAGGTATTCTTCCTTCAGCTAAAACATGCATGTGGAACCTAGAGTATGATCAACCATGTGATCGGGAGACGTGTTCAAATATGTCTCAGTTTTCCTCCCCTGGTACTCGGGTGCAACATTCCAGACGCTTTACTAACACTCTCCCCACTTGGAGAGTCAGTCCCTTTAACCTCCTGTTTGGCCCAGTTTGCAATTTCTGCGGAAGATGAACAGGAATAGCGAGAACCAATGTGAGACTAGCTGGAGGTGTCTGAACGGGCAAATTTAACTCTCATTTCCCACCAGGAAGAGGAATTAACCAAAGGCTCAGCATGCCGGGCCGGAACCAGATTAGGGCCTGAAGCCATCCTGCGGTGTTGCGGCCAGGTCACAAGAAAGCGAGTTGAAGAAAGGAGCTCAGGGGCACTGTAATTCACAAACCTGCAGAGTTATAAATGACAGCTATCGTCCAAAAATAGACTGAAGTAAGGCTGCCAAGAGGACTTGAAAGCGGGGCAGAATTGCAGGAAACCGATTTCAGGAGGTAGACTGGAATTGCATTGAAAGCATAGGAAAAGAGGCAGAACGTCCACAATGATGCACTTGGCCAAAAAGGGCGTATGCGTTTTTTCCTGAATATATTCAGGAAAAAACGCATACGCCCTTTTTGGCCAACCAAGCAAGCTTGCAAAGGAAATCTGCACTACAATGAAGTCTCACTTCCCCCCGGTCAAAAGGGCCATCTGAAAAAAGTGTAAAATCCAGAAAGGCAACAGGCCATTGAGAACTGGGAGCCTTGTTATGCTGATGGGCGGGATGTAAATTGCCAACAGACACTTGGGAGAAGTGTATGGTGTTTCCTGAAACATCTAAAAAACAAAGCAACAGAGCCTAGGGCACTTCCACTTATGGTCCTATAGCTTAGGGAAATTAAAATCAAAAAGACACAGCCACCCCAAAGTTTGGAACAGCTCTGTTTACAAGAACCTCGTTTACAGTACAAGTTCAACATTGCAGAAAGTGAAAAATGGATAAAGAACTTGTGGTACTTACGTACAATGCAGTATCACTCAGCAATGAAATCTATGTCATCAGGCCCTTAGCAGCACAATGAGTGGATTCAGGTATGATGATTCTAACTGAAATAAGTCACACAGAAAAAGAAACATCATAAGATATCAGTAATACACGGAATGGAAACTTGGCTACACAGGAACTGAATTACAGAACAGAACAGGGTCTCAAATTTAGAACACCAACTTATGCTTGCTTAAGGGTAAAGGTGAGTTGGGGTGCTGCATAAAACCAGAGATTGAAATGAGCACAGATAAAGTTCCTTAAGTCAAATATGGAATAGACAAGAGCTACTCCTTGCTCAACGAAATGGACTCAACACCCCATATTAAACGCCTAAGAATGTACCTGACTAGTAAGTGTCTTAAAACCTATGGATTGCTATGTCTCCGAAAGAGAATCAAGCATGTGTACAGGGGCATAAACGCAGCAGTGATAGGATTGGAGAGGTTCGGTGAGCAAATGAAGACCCTTTGAAGTCATATTGCATGGTACCCATTACACGGGTCTCAACTCTCTAGGTTTAAGGTATTCTTCCTTCAGCTAAAACATGCATGTGGAACCTAGAGTATGATCAACCATGTGAACGGGAGACGTGTTCAAATATGTCTCAGTTTTCCTCCCCTGGTACTCGGGTGCAACATTCCAGACGCTTTACTAACACTCTCCCCACTTGGAGAGTCAGCGCCTTTAACCTCCTGTTTGGCACAGTTTGCAATTTCTGCGGAAGATGAACAGGAATAGCGAGAACCAATGAGAGGCTAGCTGGAGGTGTCTGGACGGGCAAATTTAACTCTCATTTCCCACCAGGAAGAGGAAATAACCAAAGGCTCAGCGTGCCGTACCGGAACCAGATTAGGGCCTGAAGCCATCCTGCGGTGTTGCGGCCAGCTCAAAAGAAAGCGAGTTGAAGAAAGGAGCTCAGGGGCACTGTAATTCACAAACCTGCAGAGTTATAAATGACAGCTATCGTCCAAAAATAGACTGAAGTAAGGATGCCAAGAGGACTTGAAAGCGGGGCAGAATTGCAGGAAACCGATTTCAGGAGGTAGACTGGAATTGCATTGCAAGCATAGGAAAAGAGGCAGAACGTCCACAATGATGCACTTGGCCAAAAAGGGCGTATGCGTTTTTTCCTGAATATATTCAGGAAAAAACGCATACGCCCTTTTTGGCCAACCAAGCAAGCTTGCAAAGGAAATCTGCACTACAATGAAGTCTCACTTCCCCCCGGTCAAAGGGGCCATCTGAAAAAATTGTAAAATCCAGAAAGGCAGGACAGGCCATGGAGAACTGGGAGCCTTGTTATGCTGATGGGCGGGATGTAAATTGCCAAAAACCACTCGGGAGAAGTGTATGGTGTTTCCTGAAACATCTAAAAAACAAAGCAACAGAACCTAGGGCACTTCCACTTATGGTCCTATAGCTTAGGGAAATTAAAATCAAAAAGACACAGCCACCCCAAAGTTTGGAATGGCTCTGTTTACAAGAACCTCGTTTACAGTACAAGTTCAACATCGCAGAAAGTGAAAAATGGATAAAGAAGTTGTGGTATTTACTTACAAAGCAATATCACTCAGCAATGAAATCTGTGTCATCAGGCTCTTAGAAGCACAATGAGTGGATTCAGGTATGATGATTCTAACTGAAGTAAGTCACACAGAAAAAGAAACATCATAAGATATCAGTAATACACGGAATGTAAACTTGGCTACACAGGAACTGAATTACAGAACAGAACAGGGTCTCAAATTTAGAAAACCAACTTATGCTTGCTTAAGGGGAAAGGTGAGTTGGGGTGCTGCATAAAACCAGAGATTGAAATGAGCACAGATAAAGTTCCTTAAGTCAAATATGGAATAGACAAGAGCTACTCCTTGCTCAACGAAATGGACTCAACACCGCATATTAAACGCCTAAGAATGTACCTGACTAGTAAGTATCTTAAAACCTATGGATTGCTATGTCTCCGAAAGAGAATCAAGCATGTGTACAGGGGCATAAACGCAGCAGTGATAGGATTGGAGAGCTTCGGTGAGCAAATGAAGACCCTTTGAAGTCATATTGCATGGTACCCATTACACGGGACTTAACTCTCCAGGTTTAAGGTATTCTTCCTTCAGCTAAATCATGCATGTGGAACCCAAGTATGATCAACCATGTGAACGGGAGACGTGTTCAAATATGTCTCAGTTTTCCTCCCCTGGTACTCGGGTGCAACATTCCAGACGCTTTACTAACACTCTCCCCACTTGGAGAGTCAGCGCCTTTAACCTCCTGTTTGGCCCAGTTTGCAATTTCTGCGGAAGATGAACAGGAATAGCGAGAACCAATGAGAGACTAGCTGGAGGTGTCTGGACGGGCAAATTTAACTCTCATTTCCCACCAGGAAGAGGAAATAACCAAAGGCTCAGCATGCCGTGCCGGAACCAGATTAGGGCCTGAAGCCATCCTGCGGTGTTGCGGCCAGGTCACAAGAAAGCGAGTTGAAGAAAGGAGCTCAGGGGCACTGTAATTCACACACCTGCAGAGTTATAAATGACAGCTATCGTCCAAAAATAGACTGAAGTAAGGCTGCCAAGAGGACTTGAAAGCGGGGCAGAATTGCAGGAAACCGATTTCAGGAGGTAGACTGGAATTGCATTGAAAGCATAGGAAAAGAGGCAGAACGTCCACAATGATGCACTTGGCCAAAAAGGGCGTATGCGTTTTTTCCTGAATATATTCAGGAAAAAACGCATACGCCCTTTTTGGCCAACCAAGCAAGCTTGCAAAGGAAATCTGCACTACAATGAAGTCTCACTTCCCCCCGGTCAAAAGAGCCATCTGAAAAAAGTGTAAAATCCAGAAAGGCAGGACAGGCCATGGAGAACTGGGAGCCTTGTTATGCTGATGGGCGGGATGTAAATTGCCAACAACCACTCGGGAGAAGTGTATGGTGTTTCCTGAAACATCTAAAAAACAAAGCAACAGAACCTAGGGCACTTCCACTTATGGTCCTATAGCTTAGGGAAATTAAAATCAAAAAGACACAGCCACCCCAAAGTTTGGAACGGCTCTGTTTACAAGAACCTCGTTTACAGTACAAGTTCAACATCGCAGAAAGTGAAAAATGGATAAAGAAGTTGTGGTATTTACTTACAAAGCAATATCACTCAGCAATGAAATCTGTGTCATCAGGCCCTTAGCAGCACAATGAGTGGATTCAGGTATGATGATTCTAACTGAAGTAAGTCACACAGAAAAAGAAACATCATAAGATATCAGTAATACACGGAATGTAAACTTGGCTACACAGGAACTGAATTACAGAACAGAACAGGGTCTCAAATTTAGAAAACCAACTTATTCTTGCTTAAGGGTAAAGGTGAGTTGGGGTGCTGCATAAAACCAGAGATTGAAATGAGCACAGATAAAGTTCCTTAAGCCAAATATGGAATAGACAAGAGCTACTCCTTGCTCAACGAAATGGACTCAACACCGCATATTAAACGCCTAAGAATGTACCTGACTTGTAAGTATCTTAAAACCTATGGATTGCTATGTCTCCGAAAGAGAATCAAGCATGTGTACAGGGGCATAAACGCAGCAGTTATAGGATTGGAGAGGTTCGGTGAGCAAATGAAGACCCTTTGAAGTCATATTGCATGGTACCCATTCCACGGGTTTCAACTACTCAGGTTTAAGGTATTCTTCCTTCAGCTAAAACATGCATGTGGAACCTAGAGTATGATCAACCATGTGATCGGGAAACGTGTTCAAATATGTCTCAGTTTTCCTCCCCTGGTACTCGGGTGCAACATTCCAGACGCTTTACTAACACTCTCCCCACTTGGAGAGTCAGCGCCTTTAACCTCCTGTTTGGCCCAGTTTGCAATTTCTGCGGAAGATGAACAGGAATAGCGAGAACCAATGAGAGGCTAGCTGGAGGTGTCTGGACGGGCAAATTTAACTCTCATTTCCCACCAGGAAGAGGAAATAACCAAAGGCTCAGCGTGCCGTACCGGAACCAGATTAGGGCCTGAAGCCATCCTGCGGTGTTGCGGCCAGCTCAAAAGAAAGCGAGTTGAAGAAAGGAGCTCAGGGGCACTGTAATTCACAAACCTGCAGAGTTATAAATGACAGCTATCGTCCAAAAATAGACTGAAGTAAGGCTGCCAAGAGGACTTGAAAGCGGGGCAGAATTGCAGGAAACCGATTTCAGGAGGTAGACTGGAATTGCATTGAAAGCATAGGAAAAGAGGCAGAACGTCCACAATGATGCACTTGGCCAAAAAGGGCGTATGCGTTTTTTCCTGAATATATTCAGGAAAAAACGCATACGCCCTTTTTGGCCAACCAAGCAAGCTTGCAAAGGAAATCTGCACTACAATGAAGTCTCACTTCCCCCCGGTCAAAAGGGCCATCTGAGAAAAGTGTAAAATCCAGAAAGGCAACAGGCCATTGAGAACTGGGAGCCTTGTTATGCTGATGGGCGGGATGTAAATTGCCAACAGACACTTGGGAGAAGTGTATGGTGTTTCCTGAAACATCTAAAAAACAAAGCAACAGAGCCTAGGGCACTTCCACTTATGGTCCTATAGCTTAGGGAAATTAAAATCAAAAAGACACAGCCACCCCAAAGTTTGGAACGGCTCTGTTTACAAGAACCTCGTTTACAGTACAAGTTCAACATCGCAGAAAGTGAAAAATGGATAAAGAAGTTGTGGTATTTACTTACAAAGCAATATCACTCAGCAATGAAATCTGTGTCATCAGGCCCTTAGCAGCACAATGAGTGGATTCAGGTATGATGATTCTAACTGAAATAAGTCACACAGAAAAAGAAACATCATAAGATATCAGTAATACACGGAATGTAAACTTGGCTACACAGGAACTGAATTACAGAACAGAACAGGGTCTCAAATTTAGAAAACCAACTTATGCTTGCTTAAGGGGAAAGGTGAGTTGGGGTGCTGCATAAAACCAGAGATTGAAATGAGCACAGATAAAGTTCCTTAAGCCAAATATGGAATAGACAAGAGCTACTCCTTGCTCAACGAAATGGACTCAACACCCCATATTAAACGCCTAAGAATGTACCTGACTAGTAAGTATCTTAAAACCTATGGATTGCTATGTCTCCGAAAGAGAATCAAGCGTGTGTACAGGGGCATAAACGCAGCAGTGATAGGATTGGAGAGGTTCGGTGAGCAAATGAAGACCCTTTGAAGTCATATTGCATGGTACCCATTCCACGGGTCTCAACTCTCCGGGTTTAAGGTATTCTTCCTTCAGCTAAAACATGCATGTGGAACCCAAGTATGATCAACCATGTGAACGGGAGACGTGTTCAAATATGTCTCAGTTTTCCTCCCCTGGTACTCGGGTGCAACATTCCAGACGCTTTACTAACACTCTCCCCACTTGGAGAGTCAGCGCCTTTAACCTCCTGTTTGGCACAGTTTGCAATTTCTGCGGAAGATGAACAGGGATAGCGAGAACCAATGAGAGGCTAGCTGGAGGTGTCTGGACGGGCAAATTTAACTCTCATTTCCCACCAGGAAGAGGAAATAACCAAAGGCTCAGCGTGCCGCACCGGAACCAGATTAGGGCCTGAAGCCATCCTGCGGTGTTGCGGCCAGCTCAAAAGAAAGCGAGTTGAAGAAAGGAGCTCAGGGGCACTGTAATTCACAAACCTGCAGAGTTATAAATGACAGCTATCGTCCAAAAATAGACTGAAGTAAGGCTGCCAAGAGGACTTGAAAGCGGGGCAGAATTGCAGGAAACCGATTTCAGGAGGTAGACTGGAATTGCATTGAAAGCATAGGAAAAGAGGCAGAACGTCCACAATGATGCACTTGGCCAAAAAGGGCGTATGCGTTTTTTCCTGAATATATTCAGGAAAAAACGCATACGCCCTTTTTGGCCAACCAAGCAAACTTGCAAAGGAAATCTGCACTACAATGAAGTCTCACTTCCCCCCGGTCAAAAGGGCCATCTGAAAAAAGTGTAAAATCCAGAAAGGCAGGACAGGCCATGGAGAACTGGGAGCCTTGTTATGCTGAAGGGCGGGATGTAAATTGCCAACAACCACTCGGGAGAAGTGTATGGTGTTTCCTGAAACATCTAAAAAACAAAGCAACAGAACCTAGGGCACTTCCACTTATGGTCCTATAGCTTAGGGAAATTAAAATCAAAAAGACACAGCCACCCCAAAGTTTGGAACGGCTCTGTTTACAAGAACCTCGTTTACAGTACAAGTTCAACATCGCAGAAAGTGAAAAATGGATAAAGAAGTTGTGGTATTTACTTACAAAGCAATATCACTCAGCAATGAAATCTGTGTCATCAGGCCCTTAGCAGCACAATGAGTGGATTCAGGTATGATGATTCTAACTGAAGTAAGTCACACAGAAAAAGAAACATCATAAGATATCAGTAATACACGGAATGTAAACTTGGCTACACAGGAACTGAATTACAGAACAGAACAGGGTCTCAAATTTAGAAAACCAACTTATGCTTGCTTAAGGGTAAAGGTGAGTTGGGGTGCTGCATAAAACCAGAGATTGAAATGAGCACAGATAAAGTTCCTTAAGTCAAATATGGAATAGACAAGAGCTACTCCTTGCTCAACGAAATGGACTCAACACCGCATATTAAACGCCTAAGAATGTACCTGACTAGTAAGTATCTTAAAACCTATGGATTGCTATGTCTCCGAAAGAGAATCAAGCATGTGTACAGGGGCATAAACGCAGCAGTGATAGGATTGGAGAGGTTCGGTGAGCAAATGAAGACCCTTTGAAGTCATATTGCATGGTACCCATTACACGGGTCTCAACTCTCCAGGTTTAAGGTATTCTTCCTTCAGCTAAAACATGCATGTGGAACCCAAGTATGATCAACCATGTGAACGGGAGACGTGTTCAAATATGTCTCAGTTTTCCTCCCCTGGTACTCGGGTGCAACATTCCAGACGCTTTACTAACACTCTCCCCACTTGGAGAGTCAGCGCCTTTAACCTCCTGTTTGGCACAGTTTGCAATTTCTGCGGAAGATGAACAGGGATAGCGAGAACCAATGAGAGGCTAGCTGGAGGTGTCTGGACGGGCAAATTTAACTCTCATTTCCCACCAGGAAGAGGAAATAACCAAAGGCTCAGCGTGCCGCACCGGAACCAGATTAGGGCCTGAAGCCATCCTGCGGTGTTGCGGCCAGCTCAAAAGAAAGCGAGTTGAAGAAAGGAGCTCAGGGGCACTGTAATTCACAAACCTGCAGAGTTATAAATGACAGCTATCGTCCAAAAATAGACTGAAGTAAGGCTGCCAAGAGGACTTGAAAGCGGGGCAGAATTGCAGGAAACCGATTTCAGGAGGTAGACTGGAATTGCATTGAAAGCATAGGAAAAGAGGCAGAACGTCCACAATGATGCACTTGGCCAAAAAGGGCGTATGCGTTTTTTCCTGAATATATTCAGGAAAAAACGCATACGCCCTTTTTGGCCAACCAAGCAAACTTGCAAAGGAAATCTGCACTACAATGAAGTCTCACTTCCCCCCGGTCAAAAGGGCCATCTGAAAAAAGTGTAAAATCCAGAAAGGCAACAGGCCATTGAGAACTGGGAGCCTTGTTATGCTGATGGGCGGGATGTAAATTGCCAACAGACACTTGGGAGAAGTGTATGGTGTTTCCTGAAACATCTAAAAAACAAAGCAACAGAGCCTAGGGCACTTCCACTTATGGTCCTATAGCTTAGGGAAATTAAAATCAAAAAGACACAGCCACCCCAAAGTTTGGAACGGCTCTGTTTACAAGAACCTCGTTTACAGTACAAGTTCAACATCGCAGAAAGTGAAAAATGGATAAAGAAGTTGTGGTATTTACTTACAAAGCAATATCACTCAGCAATGAAATCTGTGTCATCAGGCCCTTAGCAGCACAATGAGTGGATTCAGGTATGATGATTCTAACTGAAATAAGTCACACAGAAAAAGAAACATCATAAGATATCAGTAATACACGGAATGTAAACTTGGCTACACAGGAACTGAATTACAGAACAGAACAGGGTCTCAAATTTAGAAAACCAACTTATGCTTGCTTAAGGGGAAAGGTGAGTTGGGGTGCTGCATAAAACCAGAGATTGAAATGAGCACAGATAAAGTTCCTTAAGCCAAATATGGAATAGACAAGAGCTACTCCTTGCTCAACGAAATGGACTCAACACCCCATATTAAACGCCTAAGAATGTACCTGACTAGTAAGTATCTTAAAACCTATGGATTGCTATGTCTCCGAAAGAGAATCAAGCGTGTGTACAGGGGCATAAACGCAGCAGTGATAGGATTGGAGAGGTTCGGTGAGCAAATGAAGACCCTTTGAAGTCATATTGCATGGTACCCATTCCACGGGTCTCAACTCTCCGGGTTTAAGGTATTCTTCCTTCAGCTAAAACATGCATGTGGAACCCAAGTATGATCAACCATGTGAACGGGAGACGTGTTCAAATATGTCTCAGTTTTCCTCCCCTGGTACTCGGGTGCAACATTCCAGACGCTTTACTAACACTCTCCCCACTTGGAGAGTCAGCGCCTTTAACCTCCTGTTTGGCACAGTTTGCAATTTCTGCGGAAGATGAACAGGGATAGCGAGAACCAATGAGAGGCTAGCTGGAGGTGTCTGGACGGGCAAATTTAACTCTCATTTCCCACCAGGAAGAGGAAATAACCAAAGGCTCAGCGTGCCGCACCGGAACCAGATTAGGGCCTGAAGCCATCCTGCGGTGTTGCGGCCAGCTCAAAAGAAAGCGAGTTGAAGAAAGGAGCTCAGGGGCACTGTAATTCACAAACCTGCAGAGTTATAAATGACAGCTATCGTCCAAAAATAGACTGAAGTAAGGCTGCCAAGAGGACTTGAAAGCGGGGCAGAATTGCAGGAAACCGATTTCAGGAGGTAGACTGGAATTGCATTGAAAGCATAGGAAAAGAGGCAGAACGTCCACAATGATGCACTTGGCCAAAAAGGGCGTATGCGTTTTTTCCTGAATATATTCAGGAAAAAACGCATACGCCCTTTTTGGCCAACCAAGCAAACTTGCAAAGGAAATCTGCACTACAATGAAGTCTCACTTCCCCCCGGTCAAAAGGGCCATCTGAAAAAAGTGTAAAATCCAGAAAGGCAGGACAGGCCATGGAGAACTGGGAGCCTTGTTATGCTGAAGGGCGGGATGTAAATTGCCAACAACCACTCGGGAGAAGTGTATGGTGTTTCCTGAAACATCTAAAAAACAAAGCAACAGAACCTAGGGCACTTCCACTTATGGTCCTATAGCTTAGGGAAATTAAAATCAAAAAGACACAGCCACCCCAAAGTTTGGAACGGCTCTGTTTACAAGAACCTCGTTTACAGTACAAGTTCAACATCGCAGAAAGTGAAAAATGGATAAAGAAGTTGTGGTATTTACTTACAAAGCAATATCACTCAGCAATGAAATCTGTGTCATCAGGCCCTTAGCAGCACAATGAGTGGATTCAGGTATGATGATTCTAACTGAAGTAAGTCACACAGAAAAAGAAACATCATAAGATATCAGTAATACACGGAATGTAAACTTGGCTACACAGGAACTGAATTACAGAACAGAACAGGGTCTCAAATTTAGAAAACCAACTTATGCTTGCTTAAGGGTAAAGGTGAGTTGGGGTGCTGCATAAAACCAGAGATTGAAATGAGCACAGATAAAGTTCCTTAAGTCAAATATGGAATAGACAAGAGCTACTCCTTGCTCAACGAAATGGACTCAACACCGCATATTAAACGCCTAAGAATGTACCTGACTAGTAAGTATCTTAAAACCTATGGATTGCTATGTCTCCGAAAGAGAATCAAGCATGTGTACAGGGGCATAAACGCAGCAGTGATAGGATTGGAGAGGTTCGGTGAGCAAATGAAGACCCTTTGAAGTCATATTGCATGGTACCCATTACACGGGTCTCAACTCTCCAGGTTTAAGGTATTCTTCCTTCAGCTAAAACATGCATGTGGAACCCAAGTATGATCAACCATGTGAACGGGAGACGTGTTCAAATATGTCTCAGTTTTCCTCCCCTGGTACTCGGGTGCAACATTCCAGACGCTTTACTAACACTCTCCCCACTTGGAGAGTCAGCGCCTTTAACCTCCTGTTTGGCACAGTTTGCAATTTCTGCGGAAGATGAACAGGGATAGCGAGAACCAATGAGAGGCTAGCTGGAGGTGTCTGGACGGGCAAATTTAACTCTCATTTCCCACCAGGAAGAGGAAATAACCAAAGGCTCAGCGTGCCGCACCGGAACCAGATTAGGGCCTGAAGCCATCCTGCGGTGTTGCGGCCAGCTCAAAAGAAAGCGAGTTGAAGAAAGGAGCTCAGGGGCACTGTAATTCACAAACCTGCAGAGTTATAAATGACAGCTATCGTCCAAAAATAGACTGAAGTAAGGCTGCCAAGAGGACTTGAAAGCGGGGCAGAATTGCAGGAAACCGATTTCAGGAGGTAGACTGGAATTGCATTGAAAGCATAGGAAAAGAGGCAGAACGTCCACAATGATGCACTTGGCCAAAAAGGGCGTATGCGTTTTTTCCTGAATATATTCAGGAAAAAACGCATACGCCCTTTTTGGCCAACCAAGCAAACTTGCAAAGGAAATCTGCACTACAATGAAGTCTCACTTCCCCCCGGTCAAAAGGGCCATCTGAAAAAAGTGTAAAATCCAGAAAGGCAACAGGCCATTGAGAACTGGGAGCCTTGTTATGCTGATGGGCGGGATGTAAATTGCCAACAGACACTTGGGAGAAGTGTATGGTGTTTCCTGAAACATCTAAAAAACAAAGCAACAGAGCCTAGGGCACTTCCACTTATGGTCCTATAGCTTAGGGAAATTAAAATCAAAAAGACACAGCCACCCCAAAGTTTGGAACGGCTCTGTTTACAAGAACCTCGTTTACAGTACAAGTTCAACATCGCAGAAAGTGAAAAATGGATAAAGAAGTTGTGGTATTTACTTACAAAGCAATATCACTCAGCAATGAAATCTGTGTCATCAGGCCCTTAGCAGCACAATGAGTGGATTCAGGTATGATGATTCTAACTGAAGTAAGTCACACAGAAAAAGAAACATCATAAGATAACAGTAATACACGGAATGTAAACTTGGCTACACAGGAACTGAATTACAGAACAGAACAGGGTCTCAAATTTAGAAAACCAACTTATGCTTGCTTAAGGGTAAAGGTGAGTTGGGGTGCTGCATAAAACCAGAGATTGAAATGAGCACAGATAAAGTTCCTTAAGTCAAATATGGAATAGACAAGAGCTACTCCTTGCTCAACGAAATGGACTCAACACCGCATATTAAACGCCTAAGAATGTACCTGACTAGTAAGTATCTTAAAACCTATGGATTGCTATGTCTCCGAAAGAGAATCAAGCATGTGTACAGGGGCATAAACGCAGCAGTGATAGGATTGGAGAGGTTCGGTGAGCAAATGAAGACCCTTTGAAGTCATATTGCATGGTACCCATTACACGGGTCTCAACTCTCCAGGTTTAAGGTATTCTTCCTTCAGCTAAAACATGCATGTGGAACCCAAGTATGATCAACCATGTGAACGGGAGACGTGTTCAAATATGTCTCAGTTTTCCTCCCCTGGTACTCGGGTGCAACATTCCACACGCTTTACTAACACTCTCCCCACTTGGAGAGTCAGCGCCTTTTACCTCCTGTTTGGCCCAGTTTGCAATTTCTGCGGAAGATGAACAGGAATAGCGAGAACCAATGAGAGACTAGCTGGAGGTGTCTGGACGGGCAAATTTAACTCTCATTTCCCACCAGGAAGAGGAAATAACCAAAGGCTCAGCGTGCCGTGCCGGAACCAGATTAGGGCCTGAAGCCATCCTGCGGTGTTGCGGCCAGCTCACAAGAAAGCAAGTTGAAGAAAGGAGCTCAGGGGCACTGTAATTCACAAACCTGCAGAGTTATAAATGACAGCTATCGTCCAAAAATAGACTGAAGTAAGGCTGTCAAGAGGACTTGAAAGCGGGGCAGAATTGCAGGAAACCGATTTCAGGAGGTAGACTGGAATTGCATTGAAAGCATAGGAAAAGAGGCAGAACGTCCACAATGATGCACTTGGCCAAAAAGGGCGTATGCGTTTTTTCCTGAATATATTCAGGAAAAAACGCATACGCCCTTTTTGGCCAACCAAGCAAGCTTGCAAAGGAAATCTGCACTACAATGAAGTCTCACTTCCCCCCGTCAAAAGGGCCATCTGAAAAAAGTGTAAAATCCAGAAAGGCAACAGGCCATTGAGAACTGGGAGCCTTGTTATGCTGATGGGCGGGATGTAAATTGCCAACAGACACTTGGGAGAAGTGTATGGTGTTTCCTGAAACATCTAAAAAACAAAGCAACAGAGCCTAGGGCACTTCCACTTATGGTCCTATAGCTTAGGGAAATTAAAATCAAAAAGACACAGCCACCCCAAAGTTTGGAACGGCTCTGTTTACAAGAACCTCGTTTACAGTACAAGTTCAACATCGCAGAAAGTGAAAAATGGATAAAGAAGTTGTGGTATTCACTAACAAAGCTATATCACTCAGCAATGAAATCTATGTCATCAGGCCCTTAGCAGCACAATGAGTGGATTCAGGTATGATGATTCTAACTGAAATAAGTCACACAGAAAAAGAAACATCATAAGATATCAGTAATACACGGAATGGAAACTTGGCTACACAGGAACTGAATTACAGAACAGAACAGGGTCTCAAATTTAGAAAACCAACTTATGCTTGCTTAAGGGTAAAGGTGAGTTGGGGTGCTGCATAAAACCAGAGATTGAAATGAGCACAGATAAAGTTCCTTAAGCCAAATATGGAATAGACAAGAGCTACTCCTTGCTCAACGAAATGGACTCAACACCCCATATTAAACGCCTAAGAATGTACCTGACTAGTAAGTATCTTAAAACCTATGGATTGCTATGTCTCCGAAAAAGAATCAAGCATGTGTACAGGGGCATAAACGCAGCAGTGATAGGATTGGAGAGGTTCGGTGAGCAAATGAAGACCCTTTGAAGTCATATTGCACGGTACCCTTTCCACGGGTTTCAACTACCCAAGTTGAAGGTATTCTTCCTTCAGCTACAACATGCATGTGGAACCCAAGTATGATCAACCATGTGAACGGGAGACGTGTTCAAATATGTCTCAGTTTTCCTCCCCTGGTAAACGGGTGCAACATTCCAGACGCTTTACTAACACTCTCCCCACTTGGAGAGTCAGCGCCTTTAACCTCCTGTTTGGTCCAGTTTGCAATTTCTGCGGAAGATGAACAGGAATAGCGAGAACCAATTAGAGACTAGCTGGAGGTGTCTGGACGGGCAAATTTAACTCTCATTTCCCACCAGGAAGAGGAAATAACCAAAGGCTCAGCGTGCCGTACCGGAACCAGATTAGGGCCTGAAGCCATCCTGCGGTGTTGCGGCCAGGTCACAAGAAAGCGAGTTGAAGAAAGGAGCTCAGGGGCACTGTAATTCACAAACCTGCAGAGTTATAAATGACAGCTATCGTCCAAAAATAGACTGAAGTAAGGCTGCCAAGAGGACTTGAAAGCGGGGCAGAATTGCAGGGAACCAATTTCAGGAGGTAGACTGGAATTGCATTGAAAGCATAGGAAAAGAGGCAGAACGTCCACAATGATGCACTTGGCCAAAAAGGGCGTATGCGTTTTTTCCTGAATATATTCAGGAAAAAACGCATACGCCCTTTTTGGCCAACCAAGCAAGCTTGCAAAGGAAATCTGCACTACAATGAAGTCTCACATCTCCCCGGTCAAAAGGGCCATCTGAAAAAAGTGTAAAATCCAGAAAGGCAGGACAGGCCATGGAGAACTGGGAGCCTTGTTATGCTGATGGGCGGGATGTAAATTGCCAACAACCACTCGGGAGAAGTGTATGGTGTTTCCTGAAACATCTAAAAAACAAAGCAACAGAGCCTAGGGCACTGCCACTTATGGTCCTATAGCTTAGGGAAATTAAAATCAAAAAGACACAGCCACCCCAAAGTTTGGGACGCCTCTGTTTACAAGAACCTCGTTTACAGTACAAGTTCAACATCGCAGAAAGTGAAAAATGGATAAAGAAGTTGTGGTATTTACTTACAAAGCAATATCACTCAGCAATGAAATCTATGTCATCAGGCCCTTAGCATCACAATGAGTGGATTCAGGTATGATGATTCTAACTGAAATAAGTCACACAGAAAAAGAAACATCATAAGATATCAGTAATACACGGAATGTAAACTTGGCTACACAGGAACTGAATTACAGAACAGAACAGGGTCTCAAATTTAGAAAACCAACTTATGCTTGCTTAAGGGTAAAGGTGAGTTGGGGTGCTGCATAAAACCAGAGATTGAAATGAGCACAGATAAAGTTCCTTAAGTCAAATATGGAATAGACAAGAGCTACTCCTTGCTCAACGAAATGGACTCAACACCGCATATTAAACGCCTAAGAATGTACCTGACTAGTAAGTATCGTAAAACCTATGGATTGCTATGTCTCCAAAAGAGAATCAAGCATGTGTACAGGGGCATAAACGCAGCAGTGATAGGATTGGAGAGGTTCGGTGAGCAAATGAAGACCCTTTGAAGTCATATTGCATGGTACCCATTACACGGGTCTCAACTCTCCAGGTTTAAGGTATTCTTCCTTCAGCTAAAACATGCATGTGGAACCCAAGTATGATCAACCATGTGAACTGGAGACGTGTTCAAATATGTCTCAGTTTTCCTCCCCTGGTACTCCGGTGCAACATTCCAGACGCTTTACTAACACTCTCCTCACTTGGAGAGTCAGCGCCTTTAACCTCCTGTTTGGCACAGTTTGCAATTTCTGCGGAAGATTAACAGGGATAGCGAGAACCAATGAGAGGCTAGCTGGAGGTGTCTGGACGGGCAAATTTAACTCTCATTTCCCACCAGGAAGAGGAAATAACCAAAGGCTCAGCGTGCCGTACCGGAACCAGATTAGGGCCTGAAGCCATCCTGCGGTGTTGCGGCCAGCTCAAAAGAAAGCGAGTTGAAGAAAGGAGCTCAGGGGCACTGTAATTCACAAACCTGCAGAGTTATAAATGACAGCTATCGTCCAAAAATAGACTGAAGTAAGGCTGCCAAGAGGACTTGAAAGCGGGGCAGAATTGCAGGAAACCGATTTCAGGAGGTAGACTGGAATTGCATTGAAAGCATAGGAAAAGAGGCAGAACGTCCACAATGATGCACTTGGCCAAAAAGGGCGTATGCGTTTTTTCCTGAATATATTCAGGAAAAAACGCATACGCCCTTTTTGGCCAACCAAGCAAACTTGCAAAGGAAATCTGCACTACAATGAAGTCTCACTTCCCCCCGGTCAAAAGGGCCATCTGAAAAAAGTGTAAAATCCAGAAAGGCAGGACAGGCCATGGAGAACTGGGAGCCTTGTTATGCTGATGGGCGGGATGTAAATTGCCAGCAACCACTCGGGAGAAGTGTATGGTGTTTCCTGAAACATCTAAAAAACAAAGCAACAGAACCTAGGGCACTTCCACTTATGGTCCTATAGCTTAGGGAAATTAAAATCAAAAAGACACAGCCACCCCAAAGTTTGGAACGGCTCTGTTTACAAGAACCTCGTTTACAGTACAAGTTCAACATCGCAGAAAGTGAAAAATGGATAAAGAACTTGTGGTATTTACTTACAAAGCAATATCACTCAGCAATGAAATCTGTGTCATCAGGCCCTTAGCAGCACAATGAGTGGATTCAGGTATGATGATTCTAACTGAAATAAGTCACACAGAAAAAGAAACATCATAAGATATCAGTAATACACGGAATGTAAACTTGGCTACACAGGAACTGAATTACAGAACAGAACAGGGTCTCAAATTTAGAAAACCAACATATGCTTGCTTAAGGGGAAAGGTGAGTTGGGGTGCTGCATAAAACCAGAGATTGAAATGAGCACAGATAAAGTTCCTTAAGTCAAATATGGAATAGACAAGAGCTACTCCTTGCTCAACGAAATGGACTCAACACCGCATATTAAACGCCTAAGAATGTACCTGACTAGTAAGTATCTTAAAACCTATGGATTGCTATGTCTCCGAAAGAGAATCAAGCAGTGTACAGGGGCATAAACGCAGCAGTGATAGGATTGGAGAGGTTCGGTGAGCAAATGAAGACCCTTTGAAGTCATATTGCATGGTACCCATTCCACGGGTTTCAACTACCCATGTTTAAGGTATTCTTCCTTCAGCTAAAACATGCATGTGGAACCTAGAGTATGATCAACCATGTGATCAGGAGACGTGTTCATATATGTCTCAGTTTTCCTCCCCTGGTACTCGGGTGCAACATTCCAGATGCTTTACTAACACTCTCCCCACTTGGAGAGTCAGTCCCTTTAACCTCCTGTTTGGCCCAGTTTGCAATTTCTGCGGAAGATGAACAGGAATAGCGAGAACCAATGAGAGGCTAGCTGGAAGTGTCTGGACGGGCAAATTTAACTCTCATTTCCCACCAGGAAGAGGAATTAACCAAAGGCTCAGCATGCCGTGCCAGAACCAGATTAGGGCCTGAAGCCATCCTGCGGTGTTGCGGCCAGGTCACAAGAAAGCGAGTTGAAGAAAGGAGCTCAGGGGCACTGTAATTCACAAACCTGCAGAGTTATAAATGACAGCTATCGTCCAAAAATAGACTGAAGTAAGGCTGCCAAGAGGACTTGAAAGCGGGGCAGAATTGCAGGAAACCGATTTCAGGAGGTAGACTGGAATTGCATTGAAAGCATAGGAAAAGAGGCAGAACGTCCACAATGATGCACTTGGCCAAAAAGGGCGTATGCGTTTTTTCCTGAATATATTCAGGAAAAAATGCATACGCCCTTTTTGGCCAACCAAGCAAGCTTGCAAAGGAAATCTGCACTACAATGAAGTCTCACTTCCCCCCGGTCAAAAGGGCCATCTGAAAAAAGTGTAAAATCCAGAAAGGCAACAGGCCATTGAGAACTGGGAGCCTTGTTATGCTGATGGGCGGGATGTAAATTGCCAACAGACACTTGGGAGAAGTGTATGGTGTTTCCTGAAACATCTAAAAAACAAAGCAACAGAGCCTAGGGCACTTCCACTTATGGTCCTATAGCTTAGGGAAATTAAAATCAAAAAGACACAGCCACCCCAAAGTTTGGAACGGCTCTGTTTACAAGAACCTCGTTTACAGTACAAGTTCAACATCGCAGAAAGTGAAAAATGGATAAAGAAGTTGTGGTATTCACTTACAAAGCAATATCACTCAGCAATGAAATCTATGTCATCAGGCCCTTAGCAGCACAATGAGTGGATTCAGGTATGATGATTCTAACGGAAATAAGTCACACAGAAAAAGAAACATCATAAGATATCAGTAATACACGGAATGGAAACTTGGCTACACAGGAACTGAATTACAGAACAGAACAGGGTCTCAAATTTAGAAAAACAACTTATGCTTGCTTAAGGGTAAAGGTGAGTTGGGGTGCTGCATAAAACCAGAGATTGAAATGAGCACAGATAAAGTTCCTTAAGCCAAATATGGAATAGACAAGAGCTACTCCTTGCTCAACGAAATGGACTCAACACCCCATATTAAACGCCTAAGAATGTACCTGACTAGTAAGTATCTTAAAACCTATGGATTGCTATGTCTCTGAAAGAGAATCAAGCATGTGTACAGGGGCATAAACGCAGCAGTGATAGGATTGGAGAGGTTCGGTGAGCAAATGAAGACCCTTTGAAGTCATATTGCACGGTACCCTTTCCACGGGTCTTAACTCTCCAGGTTTAAGGTATTCTTCCTTCACCTAAAACATGCATGTGGAACCCAAGTATGATCAATCATGTGAACGGGAGACGTGTTCAAATATGTCTCAGTTTTCCTCCCCTGGTACTCGGGTGCAACATTCCAGACGCTTTACTAACACTCTCCCCACTTGGAGAGTCAGCGCCTTTAACCTCCTGTTTGGCACAGTTTGCAATTTCTGCGGAAGATGAACAGGAATAGCGAGAACCAATGAGAGGCTAGCTGGAGGTGTCTGGACGGGCAAATTTAACTCTCATTTCCCAACAGGAAGAGAAAATAACCAAAGGCTCAGCGTGCCGTACCGGAACCAGATTGGGGCCTGAAGCCATCCTGCGGTGTTGCGGCCAGCTCAAAAGAAACCGAGTTGAAGAAAGGAGCTCAGGGGCACTGTAATTCACAAACCTGCAGAGTTATAAATGACAGCTATCGTCCAAAAATAGACTGAAGTAAGGCTGCCAAGAGGACTTGAAAGCGGGGCAGAATTGCAGGGAACCAATTTCAGGAGGTAGACTGGAATTGCATTGAAAGCATAGGAAAAGAGGCAGAACGTCCACAATGATGCACTTGGCCAAAAAGGGCGTATGCGTTTTTTCCTGAATATATTCAGGAAAAAACGCATACGCCCTTTTTGGCCAACCAAGCAAGCTTGCAAAGGAAATCTGCACTACAATGAAGTCTCACATCTCCCCGGTCAAAAGGGCCATCTGAAAAAAGTGTAAAATCCAGAAAGGCAGGACAGGCCATGGAGAACTGGGAGCCTTGTTATGCTGATGGGCGGGATGTAAATTGCCAACAACCACTCGGGAGAAGTGTATGGTGTTTCCTGAAACATCTAAAAAACAAAGCAACAGAGCCTAGGGCACTGCCACTTATGGTCCTATAGCTTAGGGAAATTAAAATCAAAAAGACACAGCCACCCCAAAGTTTGGGACGCCTCTGTTTACAAGAACCTCGTTTACAGTACAAGTTCAACATCGCAGAAAGTGAAAAATGGATAAAGAAGTTGTGGTATTTACTTACAAAGCAATATCACTCAGCAATGAAATCTATGTCATCAGGCCCTTAGCATCACAATGAGTGGATTCAGGTATGATGATTCTAACTGAAATAAGTCACACAGAAAAAGAAACATCATAAGATATCAGTAATACACGGAATGTAAACTTGGCTACACAGGAACTGAATTACAGAACAGAACAGGGTCTCAAATTTAGAAAACCAACTTATGCTTGCTTAAGGGTAAAGGTGAGTTGGGGTGCTGCATAAAACCAGAGATTGAAATGAGCACAGATAAAGTTCCTTAAGTCAAATATGGAATAGACAAGAGCTACTCCTTGCTCAACGAAATGGACTCAACACCGCATATTAAACGCCTAAGAATGTACCTGACTAGTAAGTATCGTAAAACCTATGGATTGCTATGTCTCCAAAAGAGAATCAAGCATGTGTACAGGGGCATAAACGCAGCAGTGATAGGATTGGAGAGGTTCGGTGAGCAAATGAAGACCCTTTGAAGTCATATTGCATGGTACCCATTACACGGGTCTCAACTCTCCAGGTTTAAGGTATTCTTCCTTCAGCTAAAACATGCATGTGGAACCCAAGTATGATCAACCATGTGAACTGGAGACGTGTTCAAATATGTCTCAGTTTTCCTCCCCTGGTACTCCGGTGCAACATTCCAGACGCTTTACTAACACTCTCCCCACTTGGAGAGTCAGCGCCTTTAACCTCCTGTTTGGCACAGTTTGCAATTTCTGCGGAAGATTAACAGGGATAGCGAGAACCAATGAGAGGCTAGCTGGAGGTGTCTGGACGGGCAAATTTAACTCTCATTTCCCACCAGGAAGAGGAAATAACCAAAGGCTCAGCGTGCCGTACCGGAACCAGATTAGGGCCTGAAGCCATCCTGCGGTGTTGCGGCCAGCTCAAAAGAAAGCGAGTTGAAGAAAGGAGCTCAGGGGCACTGTAATTCACAAACCTGCAGAGTTATAAATGACAGCTATCGTCCAAAAATAGACTGAAGTAAGGCTGCCAAGAGGACTTGAAAGCGGGGCAGAATTGCAGGAAACCGATTTCAGGAGGTAGACTGGAATTGCATTGAAAGCATAGGAAAAGAGGCAGAACGTCCACAATGATGCACTTGGCCAAAAAGGGCGTATGCGTTTTTTCCTGAATATATTCAGGAAAAAACGCATACGCCCTTTTTGGCCAACCAAGCAAACTTGCAAAGGAAATCTGCACTACAATGAAGTCTCACTTCCCCCCGGTCAAAAGGGCCATCTGAAAAAAGTGTAAAATCCAGAAAGGCAGGACAGGCCATGGAGAACTGGGAGCCTTGTTATGCTGATGGGCGGGATGTAAATTGCCAGCAACCACTCGGGAGAAGTGTATGGTGTTTCCTGAAACATCTAAAAAACAAAGCAACAGAACCTAGGGCACTTCCACTTATGGTCCTATAGCTTAGGGAAATTAAAATCAAAAAGACACAGCCACCCCAAAGTTTGGAACGGCTCTGTTTACAAGAACCTCGTTTACAGTACAAGTTCAACATCGCAGAAAGTGAAAAATGGATAAAGAACTTGTGGTATTTACTTACAAAGCAATATCACTCAGCAATGAAATCTGTGTCATCAGGCCCTTAGCAGCACAATGAGTGGATTCAGGTATGATGATTCTAACTGAAATAAGTCACACAGAAAAAGAAACATCATAAGATATCAGTAATACACGGAATGTAAACTTGGCTACACAGGAACTGAATTACAGAACAGAACAGGGTCTCAAATTTAGAAAACCAACATATGCTTGCTTAAGGGGAAAGGTGAGTTGGGGTGCTGCATAAAACCAGAGATTGAAATGAGCACAGATAAAGTTCCTTAAGTCAAATATGGAATAGACAAGAGCTACTCCTTGCTCAACGAAATGGACTCAACACCGCATATTAAACGCCTAAGAATGTACCTGACTAGTAAGTATCTTAAAACCTATGGATTGCTATGTCTCCGAAAGAGAATCAAGCAGTGTACAGGGGCATAAACGCAGCAGTGATAGGATTGGAGAGGTTCGGTGAGCAAATGAAGACCCTTTGAAGTCATATTGCATGGTACCCATTCCACGGGTTTCAACTACCCATGTTTAAGGTATTCTTCCTTCAGCTAAAACATGCATGTGGAACCTAGAGTATGATCAACCATGTGATCAGGAGACGTGTTCATATATGTCTCAGTTTTCCTCCCCTGGTACTCGGGTGCAACATTCCAGATGCTTTACTAACACTCTCCCCACTTGGAGAGTCAGTCCCTTTAACCTCCTGTTTGGCCCAGTTTGCAATTTCTGCGGAAGATGAACAGGAATAGCGAGAACCAATGAGAGGCTAGCTGGAAGTGTCTGGACGGGCAAATTTAACTCTCATTTCCCACCAGGAAGAGGAATTAACCAAAGGCTCAGCATGCCGTGCCAGAACCAGATTAGGGCCTGAAGCCATCCTGCGGTGTTGCGGCCAGGTCACAAGAAAGCGAGTTGAAGAAAGGAGCTCAGGGGCACTGTAATTCACAAACCTGCAGAGTTATAAATGACAGCTATCGTCCAAAAATAGACTGAAGTAAGGCTGCCAAGAGGACTTGAAAGCGGGGCAGAATTGCAGGAAACCGATTTCAGGAGGTAGACTGGAATTGCATTGAAAGCATAGGAAAAGAGGCAGAACGTCCACAATGATGCACTTGGCCAAAAAGGGCGTATGCATTTTTTCCTGAATATATTCAAGAAAAAATGCATACGCCCTTTTTGGCCAACCAAGCAAGCTTGCAAAGGAAATCTGCACTACAATGAAGTCTCACTTCCCCCCGGTCAAAAGGGCCATCTGAAAAAAGTGTAAAATCCAGAAAGGCAACAGGCCATTGAGAACTGGGAGCCTTGTTATGCTGATGGGCGGGATGTAAATTGCCAACAGACACTTGGGAGAAGTGTATGGTGTTTCCTGAAACATCTAAAAAACAAAGCAACAGAGCCTAGGGCACTTCCACTTATGGTCCTATAGCTTAGGGAAATTAAAATCAAAAAGACACAGCCACCCCAAAGTTTGGAACGGCTCTGTTTACAAGAACCTCGTTTACAGTACAAGTTCAACATCGCAGAAAGTGAAAAATGGATAAAGAAGTTGTGGTATTCACTTACAAAGCAATATCACTCAGCAATGAAATCTATGTCATCAGGCCCTTAGCAGCACAATGAGTGGATTCAGGTATGATGATTCTAACGGAAATAAGTCACACAGAAAAAGAAACATCATAAGATATCAGTAATACACGGAATGGAAACTTGGCTACACAGGAACTGAATTACAGAACAGAACAGGGTCTCAAATTTAGAAAAACAACTTATGCTTGCTTAAGGGTAAAGGTGAGTTGGGGTGCTGCATAAAACCAGAGATTGAAATGAGCACAGATAAAGTTCCTTAAGCCAAATATGGAATAGACAAGAGCTACTCCTTGCTCAACGAAATGGACTCAACACCCCATATTAAACGCCTAAGAATGTACCTGACTAGTAAGTATCTTAAAACCTATGGATTGCTATGTCTCTGAAAGAGAATCAAGCATGTGTACAGGGGCATAAACGCAGCAGTGATAGGATTGGAGAGGTTCGGTGAGCAAATGAAGACCCTTTGAAGTCATATTGCACGGTACCCTTTCCACGGGTCTTAACTCTCCAGGTTTAAGGTATTCTTCCTTCACCTAAAACATGCATGTGGAACCCAAGTATGATCAATCATGTGAACGGGAGACGTGTTCAAATATGTCTCAGTTTTCCTCCCCTGGTACTCGGGTGCAACATTCCAGACGCTTTACTAACACTCTCCCCACTTGGAGAGTCAGCGCCTTTAACCTCCTGTTTGGCACAGTTTGCAATTTCTGCGGAAGATGAACAGGAATAGCGAGAACCAATGAGAGGCTAGCTGGAGGTGTCTGGACGGGCAAATTTAACTCTCATTTCCCAACAGGAAGAGAAAATAACCAAAGGCTCAGCGTGCCGTACCGGAACCAGATTGGGGCCTGAAGCCATCCTGCGGTGTTGCGGCCAGCTCAAAAGAAACCGAGTTGAAGAAAGGAGCTCAGGGGCACTGTAATTCACAAACCTGCAGAGTTATAAATGACAGCTATCGTCCAAAAATAGACTGAAGTAAGGCTGCCAAGAGGACTTGAAAGCGGGGCAGAATTGCAGGGAACCAATTTCAGGAGGTAGACTGGAATTGCATTGAAAGCATAGGAAAAGAGGCAGAACGTCCACAATGATGCACTTGGCCAAAAAGGGCGTATGCGTTTTTTCCTGAATATATTCAGGAAAAAACGCATACGCCCTTTTTGGCCAACCAAGCAAGCTTGCAAAGGAAATCTGCACTACAATGAAGTCTCACATCTCCCCGGTCAAAAGGGCCATCTGAAAAAAGTGTAAAATCCAGAAAGGCAGGACAGGCCATGGAGAACTGGGAGCCTTGTTATGCTGATGGGCGGGATGTAAATTGCCAACAACCACTCAGGAGAAGTGTATGGTGTTTCCTGAAACATCTAAAAAACAAAGCAACAGAGCCTAGGGCACTGCCACTTATGGTCCTATAGCTTAGGGAAATTAAAATCAAAAAGACACAGCCACCCCAAAGTTTGGGACGCCTCTGTTTACAAGAACCTCGTTTACAGTACAAGTTCAACATCGCAGAAAGTGAAAAATGGATAAAGAAGTTGTGGTATTTACTTACAAAGCAATATCACTCAGCAATGAAATCTATGTCATCAGGCCCTTAGCATCACAATGAGTGGATTCAGGTATGATGATTCTAACTGAAATAAGTCACACAGAAAAAGAAACATCATAAGATATCAGTAATACACGGAATGTAAACTTGGCTACACAGGAACTGAATTACAGAACAGAACAGGGTCTCAAATTTAGAAAACCAACTTATGCTTGCTTAAGGGTAAAGGTGAGTTGGGGTGCTGCATAAAACCAGAGATTGAAATGAGCACAGATAAAGTTCCTTAAGTCAAATATGGAATAGACAAGAGCTACTCCTTGCTCAACGAAATGGACTCAACACCGCATATTAAACGCCTAAGAATGTACCTGACTAGTAAGTATCGTAAAACCTATGGATTGCTATGTCTCCAAAAGAGAATCAAGCATGTGTACAGGGGCATAAACGCAGCAGTGATAGGATTGGAGAGGTTCGGTGAGCAAATGAAGACCCTTTGAAGTCATATTGCATGGTACCCATTACACGGGTCTCAACTCTCCAGGTTTAAGGTATTCTTCCTTCAGCTAAAACATGCATGTGGAACCCAAGTATGATCAACCATGTGAACGGGAGACGTGTTCAAATATGTCTCAGTTTTCCTCCCCTGGTACTCCGGTGCAACATTCCAGACGCTTTACTAACACTCTCCCCACTTGGAGAGTCAGCGCCTTTAACCTCCTGTTTGGCACAGTTTGCAATTTCTGCGGAAGATTAACAGGGATAGCGAGAACCAATGAGAGGCTAGCTGGAGGTGTCTGGACGGGCAAATTTAACTCTCATTTCCCACCAGGAAGAGGAAATAACCAAAGGCTCAGCGTGCCGTACCGGAACCAGATTAGGGCCTGAAGCCATCCTGCGGTGTTGCGGCCAGCTCAAAAGAAAGCGAGTTGAAGAAAGGAGCTCAGGGGCACTGTAATTCACAAACCTGCAGAGTTATAAATGACAGCTATCGTCCAAAAATAGACTGAAGTAAGGCTGCCAAGAGGACTTGAAAGCGGGGCAGAATTGCAGGAAACCGATTTCAGGAGGTAGACTGGAATTGCATTGAAAGCATAGGAAAAGAGGCAGAACGTCCACAATGATGCACTTGGCCAAAAAGGGCGTATGCGTTTTTTCCTGAATATATTCAGGAAAAAACGCATACGCCCTTTTTGGCCAACCAAGCAAGCTTGCAAAGGAAATCTGCACTACAATGAAGTCTCACTTCCCCCCGGTCAAAAGGGCCATCTGAAAAAAGTGTAAAATCCAGAAAGGCAGGACAGGCCATGGAGAACTGGGAGCCTTGTTATGCTGATGGGCGGGATGTAAATTGCCAGCAAGCACTCGGGAGAAGTGTATGGTGTTTCCTGAAACATCTAAAAAACAAAGCAACAGAACCTAGGGCACTTCCACTTATGGTCCTATAGCTTAGGGAAATTAAAATCAAAAAGACACAGCCACCCCAAAGTTTGGAACGGCTCTGTTTACAAGAACCTCGTTTACAGTACAAGTTCAACATCGCAGAAAGTGAAAAATGGATAAAGAACTTGTGGTATTTACTTACAAAGCAATATCACTCAGCAATGAAATCTGTGTCATCAGGCCCTTAGCAGCACAATGAGTGGATTCAGGTATGATGATTCTAACTGAAATAAGTCACACAGAAAAAGAAACATCATAAGATATCAGTAATACACGGAATGTAAACTTGGCTACACAGGAACTGAATTACAGAACAGAACAGGGTCTCAAATTTAGAAAACCAACATATGCTTGCTTAAGGGGAAAGGTGAGTTGGGGTGCTGCATAAAACCAGAGATTGAAATGAGCACAGATAAAGTTCCTTAAGTCAAATATGGAATAGACAAGAGCTACTCCTTGCTCAACGAAATGGACTCAACACCGCATATTAAACGCCTAAGAATGTACCTGACTAGTAAGTATCTTAAAACCTATGGATTGCTATGTCTCCGAAAGAGAATCAAGCAGTGTACAGGGGCATAAACGCAGCAGTGATAGGATTGGAGAGGTTCGGTGAGCAAATGAAGACCCTTTGAAGTCATATTGCATGGTACCCATTCCACGGGTTTCAACTACCCATGTTTAAGGTATTCTTCCTTCAGCTAAAACATGCATGTGGAACCTAGAGTATGATCAACCATGTGATCAGGAGACGTGTTCATATATGTCTCAGTTTTCCTCCCCTGGTACTCGGGTGCAACATTCCAGATGCTTTACTAACACTCTCCCCACTTGGAGAGTCAGTCCCTTTAACCTCCTGTTTGGCCCAGTTTGCAATTTCTGCGGAAGATGAACAGGAATAGCGAGAACCAATGAGAGGCTAGCTGGAAGTGTCTGGACGGGCAAATTTAACTCTCATTTCCCACCAGGAAGAGGAATTAACCAAAGGCTCAGCATGCCGTGCCGGAACCAGATTAGGGCCTGAAGCCATCCTGCGGTGTTGCGGCCAGGTCACAAGAAAGCGAGTTGAAGAAAGGAGCTCAGGGGCACTGTAATTCACAAACCTGCAGAGTTATAAATGACAGCTATCGTCCAAAAATAGACTGAAGTAAGGCTGCCAAGAGGACTTGAAAGCGGGGCAGAATTGCAGGAAACCGATTTCAGGAGGTAGACTGGAATTGCATTGAAAGCATAGGAAAAGAGGCAGAACGTCCACAATGATGCACTTGGCCAAAAAGGGCGTATGCGTTTTTTCCTGAATATATTCAGGAAAAAATGCATACGCCCTTTTTGGCCAACCAAGCAAGCTTGCAAAGGAAATCTGCACTACAATGAAGTCTCACTTCCCCCCGGTCAAAAGGGCCATCTGAAAAAAGTGTAAAATCCAGAAAGGCAACAGGCCATTGAGAACTGGGAGCCTTGTTATGCTGATGGGCGGGATGTAAATTGCCAACAGACACTTGGGAGAAGTGTATGGTGTTTCCTGAAACATCTAAAAAACAAAGCAACAGAGCCTAGGGCACTTCCACTTATGGTCCTATAGCTTAGGGAAATTAAAATCAAAAAGACACAGCGACCCCAAAGTTTGGAACGGCTCTGTTTACAAGAACCTCGTTTACAGTACAAGTTCAACATCGCAGAAAGTGAAAAATGGATAAAGAAGTTGTGGTATTCACTTACAAAGCAATATCACTCAGCAATGAAATCTATGTCATCAGGCCCTTAGCAGCACAATGAGTGGATTCAGGTATGATGATTCTAACGGAAATAAGTCACACAGAAAAAGAAACATCATAAGATATCAGTAATACATGGAATGGAAACTTGGCTACACAGGAACTGAATTACAGAACAGAACAGGGTCTCAAATTTAGAAAAACAACTTATGCTTGCTTAAGGGTAAAGGTGAGTTGGGGTGCTGCATAAAACCAGAGATTGAAATGAGCACAGATAAAGTTCCTTAAGCCAAATATGGAATAGACAAGAGCTACTCCTTGCTCAACGAAATGGACTCAACACCGCATATTAAACGCCTAAGAATGTACCTGACTAGTAAGTATCTTAAAACCTATGGATTGCTATGTCTCTGAAAGAGAATCAAGCATGTGTACAGGGGCATAAACGCAGCAGTGATAGGATTGGAGAGGTTCGGTGAGCAAATGAAGATCCTTTGAAGTCATATTGCATGGTACCCATTACACGGGTCTTAACTCTCCAGGTTTAAGGTATTCTTCCTTCACCTAAAACATGCATGTGGAACCCAAGTATGATCAATCATGTGAACGGGAGACGTGTTCAAATATGTCTCAGTTTTCCTCCCCTGGTACTCGGGTGCAACATTCCAGACGCTTTACTAACACTCTCCCCACTTGGAGAGTCAGCGCCTTTAACCTCCTGTTTGGCACAGTTTGCAATTTCTGCGGAAGATGAACAGGAATAGCGAGAACCAATGAGAGGCTAGCTGGAGGTGTCTGGACGGGCAAATTTAACTCTCATTTCCCAACAGGAAGAGAAAATAACCAAAGGCTCAGCGTGCCGTACCGGAACCAGATTGGGGCCTGAAGCCATCCTGCGGTGTTGCAGCCAGCTCAAAAGAAACCGAGTTGAAGAAAGGAGCTCAGGGGCACTGTAATTCACAAACCTGCAGAGTTATAAATGACAGCTATCGTCCAAAAATAGACTGAAGTAAGGCTGCCAAGAGGACTTGAAAGCGGGGCAGAATTGCAGGAAACCGATTTCAGGAGGTAGACTGGAATTGCATTGAAAGCATAGGAAAAGAGGCAGAACGTCCACAATGATGCACTTGGCCAAAAAGGGCGTATGCGTTTTTTCCTGAATATATTCAGGAAAAAACGCATACGCCCTTTTTGGCCAACCAAGCAAGCTTGCAAAGGAAATCTGCACTACAATGAAGTCTCACTTCCCCCCGGTCAAAAGGGCCATCTGAAAAAAGTGTAAAATCCAGAAAGGCAGGACAGGCCATGGAGAACTGGGAGCCTTGTTATGCTGATGGGCGGGATGTAAATTGCCAACAGACACTCCGGAGAAGTGTATGGTGTTTCCTGAAACATCTAAAAAACAAAGCAACAGAGCCTAGGGCACTTCCACTTATGGTCCTATAGCTTAGGGAAATTAAAATCAAAAAGACACAGCCACCCCAAAGTTTGGAACGGCTCTGTTTACAAGAACCTCGTTTTCAGTACAAGTTCAACATCTCAGAAAGTGAAAAATGGATAAAGAAGTTGCGGTATTTACTTACAAAGCAATATCACTCAGCAATGAAATCTATGTCACCAGGCCCTTAGCAGCACAATGAGTGGATTCAGGTACGATGATTCTAACTGAAATAAGTCACACAGAAAAAGAAACATCATAAGATATCAGTAATACACGGAATGTAAACTTGGCTACACAGGAACTGAATTACAGAACAGAACAGGGTCTCAAATTTAGAAAACCAACTTATTCTTGCTTAAGGATAAAGGTGAGTTGGGGTGCTGCATAAAACCAGAGATTGAAATGAGCACAGATAAAGTTCCTTAAGCCAAATATGGAATAGACAAGAGCTACTCCTTGCTCAATGAAATGGACTCAACACCCAATATTAAACGCCTAAGAATGTACCTGACTAGTAAGTATCTTAAAACCTATGGATTGCTATGTCTCCGAAAGAGAATCAAGCATGTGTACAGGGGCATAAACGCAGCAGTGATAGGATTGGAGAGGTTCGGTGAGCAAATGAAGACCCTTTGAAGTCATATTGCATGGTACCCATTCCACGGGTTTCAACTACCCAGGTTTAAGGTATTCTTCCTTCAGCTAAAACATGCATGTGGAACCTAGAGTATGATCAACCATGTGATCGGGAGACGTGTTCAAATATGTCTCAGTTTTCCTCCCCTGGTACTCGGGTGCAACATTCCAGACGCTTTACTAACACTCTCCCCACTTGGAGAGTCAGTCCCTTTAACCTCCTGTTTGGCCCAGTTTGCAATTTCTGCGGAAGATGAACAGGAATAGCGAGAACCAATGAGAGGCTAGCTGGAGGTGTCTGGACGGGCAAATTTAACTCTCATTTCCCACCAGGAAGAGGAATTAACCAAAGGCTCAGCATGCCGGGCCGGAACCAGATTAGGGCCTGAAGCCATCCTGCGGTGTTGGGGCCAGGTCACAAGAAAGCGAGTTGAAGAAAGGAGCTCAGGGGCACTGTAATTCACAAACCTGCAGAGTTATAAATGACAGCTATCGTCCAAAAATAGACTGAAGTAAGGCTGCCAAGAGGACTTGAAAGCGGGGCAGAATTGCAGGAAACCGATTTCAGGAGGTAGACTGGAATTGCATTGAAAGCATAGGAAAAGAGGCAGAACGTCCACAATGATGCACTTGGCCAAAAAGGGCGTATGCGTTTTTTCCTGAATATATTCAGGAAAAAACGCATACGCCCTTTTTGGCCAACCAAGCAAGCTTGCAAAGGAAATCTGCACTACAATGAAGTCTCACTTCCCCCCGGTCAAAAGGGCCATCTGAAAAAAGTGTAAAATCCAGAAAGGCAGGACAGGCCATGGAGAACTGGGAGCCTTGTTATGCTGATGGGCGGGATGTAAATTGCCAACAGACACTCGGGAGAAGTGTATGGTGTTTCCTGAAACATCTAAAAAACAAAGCAACAGAGCCTAGGGCACTGCCACTTATGGTCCTATAGCTTAGGGAAATTAAAATCAAAAAGACACAGCCACCCCAAAGTTTGGGACGCCTCTGTTTACAAGAACCTCGTTTACAGTACAAGTTCAACATCGCAGAAAGTGAAAAATGGATAAAGAAGTTGTGGTATTTACTTACAAAGCAATATCACTCAGCAATGAAATCTATGTCATCAGGCCCTTAGCATCACAATGAGTGGATTCAGGTATGATGATTCTAACTGAAATAAGTCACACAGAAAAAGAAACATCATAAGATATCAGTAATACATGGAATGTAAACTTGGCTACACAGGAACTGAATTACAGAACAGAACAGGGTCTCAAATTTAGAAAACCAACTTATGCTTGCTTAAGGGGAAAGGTGAGTTGGGGTGCTGCATAAAACCAGAGATTGAAATGAGCACAGATAAAGTTCCTTAAGTCAAATATGGAATAGACAAGAGCTACTCCTTGCTCAACGAAATGGACTCAACACCGCATATTAAACGCCTAAGAATGTACCTGGCTTGTAAGTATCTTAAAACCTATGGATTGCTATGTCTCCGAAAGAGAATCAAGCATGTGTACAGGGGCATAAACGCAGCAGTGATAGGATTGGAGAGGTTCGGTGAGCAAATGAAGACCCTTTGAAGTCATATTGCATGGTACCCATTACACAGGTCTCAACTCTCCAGGTTTAAGGTATTCTTCCTTCAGCTAAAACATGCATGTGGAACCCAAGTATGATCAACCATGTGAACGGGAGACGTGTTCAAATATATCTCAGTTTTCCTCCCCTGGTACTCGGGTGCAACATTCCAGACGCTTTACTAACACTCTCCCCACTTGGAGAGTCAGCGCCTTTAACCTCCTGTTTGGCCCAGTTTGCAATTTCTGCGGAAGATGAACAGGAATAGCAAGAACCAATGAGAGGCTAGCTGGAGGTGTCTGGACGGGCAAATTTAACTCTCATTTCCCACCAGGAAGAGGAAATAACCAAAGGCTCAGCGTGCCGTACCGGAACCAGATTAGGGCCTGAAGCCATCCTGCGGTGTTGCGGCCAGCTCAAAAGAAAGCGAGTTGAAGAAAGGAGCTCAGGGGCACTGTAATTCACAAACCTGCAGAGTTATAAATGACAGCTATCGTCCAAAAATAGACTGAAGTAAGGCTGCCAAGAGGACTTGAAAGCGGGGCAGAATTGCAGGAAACCGATTTCAGGAGGTAGACTGGAATTGCATTGAAAGCATAGGAAAAGAGGCAGAACGTCCACAATGATGCACTTGGCCAAAGAGGGCGTATGCGTTTTTTCCTGAATATATTCAGGAAAAAACGCATACGCCCTTTTTGGCCAACCAAGCAAGCTTGCAAAGGAAATCTGCACTACAATGAAGTCTCACTTCCCCCCGGTCAAAAGGGCCATCTGAAAAAAGTGTAAAATCCAGAAAGGCAGGACAGGCCATGGAGAACTGGGAGCCTTGTTATGCTGATGGGCGGGATGTAAATTGCCAACAACCACTCGGGAGAAGTGTATGGTGTTTCCTGAAACATCTAAAAAACAAAGCAACAGAACCTAGGGCACTTCCACTTATGGTCCTATAGCTTAGGGAAATTAAAATCAAAAAGACACAGCCACCCCAAAGTTTGGAACGGCTCTGTTTACAAGAACCTCGATTACAGTACAAGTTCAACATCGCAGAAAGTGAAAAATGGATAAAGAAGTTGTGGTATTTACTTACAAAGCAATATCACTCAGCAATGAAATCTGTGTCATCAGGCCCTTAGCAGCACAATGAGTGGATTCAGGTATGATGATTCTAACTGAAGTAAGTCACACAGAAAAAGAAACATCATAAGATATCAGTAATACACGGAATGTAAACTTGGCTACACAGGAACTGAATTACAGAACAGAACAGGGACTCAAATTTAGAAAACCAACTTATGCTTGCTTAAGGGGAAAGGTGAGTTGGGGTGCTGCATAAAACCAGAGATTGAAATGAGCACAGATAAAGTTCCTTAAGTCAAATATGGAATAGACAAGAGCTACTCCTTGCTCAACGAAATGGACTCAACACCGCATATTAAACGCCTAAGAATGTATCTGACTAGTAAGTATCTTAAAACCTATGGATTGCTATGTCTCCGAAAGAGAATCAAGCATGTGTACAGGGGCATAAACGCAGCAGTGATAGGATTGGAGAGGTTCGGTGAGCAAATGAAGACCCTTTGAAGTCATATTGCATGGTACCCATTCCACGGGTTTCAACTACCCAGGTTTAAGGTATTCTTCCTTCAGCTAAAACATGCATGTGGAACCTAGAGTATGATCAACCATGTGATCGGGAGACGTGTTCAAATATGTCTCAGTTTTCGTACCCTGGTACTCGGGTGCAACATTCCAGACGCTTTACTAACACTCTCCCGACTTGGAGAGTCAGTCCCTTTAACCTCCTGTTTGGCCCAGTTTGCAATTTCTGCGGAAGATGAACAGGAATAGCGAGAACCAATGAGAGGCTAGCTGGAGGTGTCTGGACGGGCAAATTTAACTCTCATTTCCCACCAGGAAGAGGAATTAAGCAAAGGCTCAGCGTGCCGTGCCGGAACCAGATTAGGGCCTGAAGCCATCCTGCAGTGTTGCGGCCAGCTCAAAAGAAAGCGAGTTGAAGAAAGGAGCTCAGGGGCACTGTAATTCACAAACCTGCAGAGTTATAAATGACAGCTATCGTCCAAAAATAGACTGAAGTAAGGCTGCCAAGAGGACTTGAAAGCGGGGCAGAATTGCAGGAAACCGATTTCAGGAGGTAGACTGGAATTGCATTGAAAGCATAGGAAAAGAGGCAGAACGTCCACAATGATGCACTTGGCCAAAAAGGGCGTATGCGTTTTTTCCTGAATATATTCAGGAAAAAACGCATACGCCCTTTTTGGCCAACCAAGCAAGCTTGCAAAGGAAATCTGCACTACAATGAAGTCTCACTTCCCCCCGGTCAAAAGGGCCATCTGAAAAAAGTGTAAATCCAGAAAGGCAGGACAGGCCATGGAGAACTGGGAGCCTTGTTATGCTGATGGGCGGGATGTAAATTGCCAACAGACACTCGGGAGAAGTGTATGGTGTTTCCTGAAACATCTAAAAAACAAAGCAACAGAGCCTAGGGCACTGCCACTTATGGTCCTATAGCTTAGGGAAATTAAAATCAAAAAGACACAGCCACCCCAAAGTTTGGAACGGCTCTGTTTACAAGAACCTCGTTTACAGTACAAGTTCAACATCGCAGAAAGTGAAAAATGGATAAAGAAGTTGTGGTATTTACTTACAAAGCAATATCACTCGGCAATGAAATCTATGTCATCAGGCCCTTAGCATCACAATGAGTGGATTCAGGTATGATGATTCTAACTGAAATAAGTCACACAGAAAAAGAAACATCATAAGATATCAGTAATACATGGAATGTAAACTTGGCTACACAGGAACTGAATTACAGAACAGAACAGGGTCTCAAATTTAGAAAACCAACTTATGCTTGCTTAAGGGGAAAGGTGAGTTGGGGTGCTGCATAAAACCAGAGATTGAAATGAGCACAGATAAAGTTCCTTAAGTCAAATATGGAATAGACAAGAGCTACTCCTTGCTCAACGAAATGGACTCAACACCGCATATTAAACGCCTAAGAATGTACCTGGCTTGTAAGTATCTTAAAACCTATGGATTGCTATGTCTCCGAAAGAGAATCAAGCATGTGTACAGGGGCATAAACGCAGCAGTGATAGGATTGGAGAGGTTCGGTGAGCAAATGAAGACCCTTTGAAGTCATATTGCATGGTACCCATTACACAGGTCTCAACTCTCCAGGTTTAAGGTATTCTTCCTTCAGCTAAAACATGCATGTGGAACCCAAGTATGATCAACCATGTGAACGGGAGACGTGTTCAAATATGTCTCAGTTTTCCTCCCCTGGTACTCGGGTGCAACATTCCAGACGCTTTACTAACACTCTCCCCACTTGGAGAGTCAGCGCCTTTAACCTCCTGTTTGGCCCAGTTTGCAATTTCTGCGGAAGATGAACAGGAATAGCGAGAACCAATGAGAGGCTAGCTGGAGGTGTCTGGACGGGCAAATTTAACTCTCATTTCCCACCAGGAAGAGGAATTAACCAAAGGTTCAGCATGCCAGGCCGGAACCAAATTAGGGCCTGAAGCCATCCTGCGGTGTTGCGGCCAGCTCAAAAGAAAGCGAGTTGAAGAAAGGAGCTCAGGGGCACTGTAATTCACAAACCTGCAGAGTTATAAATGACAGCTATCGTCCAAAAATAGACTGAAGTAAGGCTGCCAAGAGGACTTGAAAGCGGGGCAGAATTGCAGGAAACCGATTTCAGGAGGTAGACTGGAATTGCATTGAAAGCATAGGAAAAGAGGCAGAACGTCCACAATGATGCACTTGGCCAAAAAGGGCGTATGCGTTTTTTCCTGAATATATTCAGGAAAAAAACGCATACGCCCTTTTTGGCCAACCAAGCAAGCTTGCAAAGGAAATCTGCACTACAATGAAGTCTCACTTCCCCCCAGTCAAAAGGGTCATCTGAAAAAAGTGTAAAATCCAGAAAGGCAACAGGCCATTGAGAACTGGGAGCCTTGTTATGCTGATGGGCGGGATGTAAATTGCCAACAGACACTCGGGAGAAGTGTATGGTGTTTCCTGAAACATCTAAAAAACAAAGCAACAGAGCCTAGGGCACTTCCACTTATGGTCCTATAGCTTAGGGAATTTAAAATCAAAAAGACACAGCCACCCCAAAGTTTGGAACGGCTCTGTTTACAAGAACCTCGTTTACAGTACAAGTTCAACATCGCAGAAAGTGAAAAATGGATAAAGAAGTTGTGGTATTTACTTACAAAGCAATATCACTCAGCAATGAAATCTGTGTCATCAGGCCCTTAGCAGCACAATGGGTGGATTCAGGTATGATGATTCTAACTGAAATAAGTCACACAGAAAAAGAAACATCATAAGATATCAGTAATACACGGAATGTAAACTTGGCTACACAGGAACTGAATTACAGAACAGAACAGGGTCTCAAATTTAGAAAAACAACTTATGCTTGCTTAAGGGTAAAGGTGAGTTGGGGTGCTGCATAAAACCAGAGATTGAAATGAGCACAGATAAAGTTCCTTAAGCCAAATATGGAATAGACAAGAGCTACTCCTTGCTCAACAAAATGGACTCAACACCGCATATTAAACGCCTAAGAATGTACCTGGCTTGTAAGTATCTTAAAACCTATGGATTGCTATGTCTCCAAAAGAGAATCAAGCATGTGTACAGGGGCATAAACGCAGCAGTGATAGGATTGGAGAGGGTCGGTGAACAAATGAAGACCCTTTGAAGTCATATTGCATGGTACCCATTACACGGGTCTCAACTCTCCAGGTTTAAGGTATTCTTCCTTCAGCTAAAACATGCATGTGGAACCCAAGTATGATCAACCATGTGATCGGGAGACGTGTTCAAATATGTCTCAGTTTTCGTACCCTGGTACTCGGGTGCAACATTCCAGACGCTTTACTAACACTCTCCCGACTTGGAGAGTCAGTCCCTTTAACCTCCTGTTTGGCCCAGTTTGCAATTTCTGCGGAAGATGAACAGGAATAGCGAGAACCAATGGAGACTAGCTGGAGGTGTCTGGACGGGCAAATTTAACTCTCATTTCCCACCAGGAAGAGGAATTAACCAAAGGCTCAGCGTGCCATGCCGGAACCAGATTAGGGCCTGAAGCCATCCTGCGGTGTTGCGGCCAGGTCACAAGAAAGCGAGTTGAAGAAAGGAGCTCAGGGGCACTGTAATTCACAAACCTGCAGAGTTATAAATGACAGCTATCGTCCAAAAATAGACTGAAGTAAGGCTGCCAAGAGGACTTGAAAGCGGGGCAGAATTGCAGGAAACCGATTTCAGGAGGTAGACTGGAATTGCATTGAAAGCATAGGAAAAGAGGCAGAACGTCCACAATGATGCACTTGGCCAAAGAGGGCGTATGCATTTTTTCCTGAATATATTCAGGAAAAAACGCATACGCCCTTTTTGGCCAACCAAGCAAGCTTGCAAAGGAAATCTGCACTACAATGAAGTCTCACTTCCCCCCGGTCAAAAGGGCCATCTGAAAAAAGTGTAAAATCCAGAAAGGCAGGACAGGCCATGGAGAACTGGGAGCCTTGTTATGCTGATGGGCGGGATGTAAATTGCCAACAGACACTCGGGAGAAGTGTATGGTGTTTCCTGAAACATCTAAAAAACAAAGCAACAGAGCCTAGGGCACTGCCACTTATGGTCCTATAGCTTAGGGAAATTAAAATCAAAAAGACACAGCCACCCCAAAGTTTGGGACGCCTCCGTTTACAAGAACCTCGTTTACCGTACAAGTTCAATATCACAGAAAGTGAAAAATGGATAAAGAACTTGTGGTACTTACGTACAATGCAGTATCACTCAGCAATGAAATCTATGTCATCAGGCCCATAGCAGCATAATGAGTGGATTCAGGTACGATGATTCTAACTGAAATAAGTCACACAGAAAAAGAAACATCATAAGATATCACTAATACACGGAATGTAAACTTGGCTACACAGGAACTGCATTCCAAAACAGAACAGGGTCTCAAATTTAGAAAACCAACTTATGCTTGCTTAAGGGGAAAGGTGAGTTGGGGTGCTGCATAAAACCAGGATTGAAATGAGCACAGATAAATTTCCTTAAGTCAAATATGGAATAGACAAGAGCTACTCCTTGCTCAATGAAATGGACTCAACACCGCATATTAAACGCCTAAGAATGTACCTGACTAGTAAGTATCTTAAAACCTATGGATTGCTATGTCTCCGAAAGAGAATCAAGCATGTGTACAGGGGCATAAACGCAGCAGTGATAGGATTGGAGAGGTTCGGTGAGCAAATGAAGACCCTTTGAAGTCATATTGCATGGTACCCATTCCACGGGTTTCAACTACCCAGGTTTAAGGTATTCTTCCTTCAGCTAAAACATGCATGTGGAACCTAGAGTATGATCAACCATGTGATCGGGAGACGTGTTCAAATATGTCTCAGTTTTCGTACCCTGGTACTCGGGTGCAACATTCCAGACGCTTTACTAACACTCTCCCGACTTGGAGAGTCAGTCCCTTTAACCTCCTGTTTGGCCCAGTTTGCAATTTCTGCGGAAGATGAACAGGAATAGCGAGAACCAATGAGAGGCTAGCTGGAGGTGTCTGGACGGGCAAATTTAACTCTCATTTCCCACCAGGAAGAAGAATTAACCAAAGGCTCAGCATGCCGTGCCAGAAACAGATTAGGGCCTGAAGCCATCCTGCAGTGTTGCGGCCAGCTCAAAAGAAAGCGAGTTGAAGAAAGGAGCTCAGGGGCACTGTAATTCACAAACCTGCAGAGTTATAAATGACAGCTATCGTCCAAAAATAGACTGAAGTAAGGCTGCCAAGAGGACTTGAAAGCGGGGCAGAATTGCAGGAAACCGATTTCAGGAGGTAGACTGGAATTGCATTGAAAGCATAGGAAAAGAGGCAGAACGTCCACAATGATGCACTTGGCCAAAAAGGGCGTATGCGTTTTTTCCTGAATATATTCAGGAAAAAACGCATACGCCCTTTTTGGCCAACCAAGCAAGCTTGCAAAGGAAATCTGCACTACAATGAAGTCTCACTTCCCCCCGGTCAAAAGGGCCATCTGAAAAAAGTGTAAAATCCAGAAAGGCAGGACAGGCCATGGAGAACTGGGAGCCTTGTTATGCTGATGGGCGGGATGTAAATTGCCAACAACCACTCGGGAGAAGTGTATGGTGTTTCCTGAAACATCTAAAAAACAAAGCAACAGAGCCTAGGGCACTTCCACTTATGGTCCTATAGCTTAGGGAATTTAAAATCAAAAAGACACAGCCACCCCAAAGTTTGGAACGGCTCTGTTTACAAGAACCTCGTTTACAGTACAAGTTCAACATCGCAGAAAGTGAAAAATGGATAAAGAAGTTGTGGTATTTACTTACAAAGCAATATCACTCAGCAATGAAATCTGTGTCATCAGGCCCTTAGCAGCGCAATGGGTGGATTCAGGTATGATGATTCTAACTGAAATAAGTCACACAGAAAAAGAAACATCATAAGATATCAGTAATACACGGAATGTAAACTTGGCTACACAGGAACTGAATTACAGAACAGAACAGGGTCTCAAATTTAGAAAAACAACTTATGCTTGCTTAAGGGTAAAGGTGAGTTGGGGTGCTGCATAAAACCAGAGATTGAAATGAGCACAGATAAAGTTCCTTAAGCCAAATATGGAATAGACAAGAGCTACTCCTTGCTCAACGAAATGGACTCAACACCGCATATTAAACGCCTAAGAATGTACCTGGCTTGTAAGTATCTTAAAACCTATGGATTGCTATGTCTCCAAAAGAGAATCAAGCATGTGTACAGGGGCATAAACGCAGCAGTGATAGGATTGGAGAGGGTCGGTGAACAAATGAAGACCCTTTGAAGTCATATTGCATGGTACCCATTACACGGGTCTCAACTCTCCAGGTTTAAGGTATTCTTCCTTCAGCTAAAACATGCATGTGGAACCCAAGTATGATCAACCATGTGATCGGGAGACGTGTTCAAATATGTCTCAGTTTTCGTACCCTGGTACTCGGGTGCAACATTCCAGACGCTTTACTAACACTCTCCCGACTTGGAGAGTCAGTCCCTTTAACCTCCTGTTTGGCCCAGTTTGCAATTTCTGCGGAAGATGAACAGGAATAGCGAGAACCAATGGAGACTAGCTGGAGGTGTCTGGACGGGCAAATTTAACTCTCATTTCCCACCAGGAAGAGGAATTAACCAAAGGCTCAGCGTGCCATGCCGGAACCAGATTAGGGCCTGAAGCCATCCTGCGGTGTTGCGGCCAGGTCACAAGAAAGCGAGTTGAAGAAAGGAGCTCAGGGGCACTGTAATTCACAAACCTGCAGAGTTATAAATGACAGCTATCGTCCAAAAATAGACTGAAGTAAGGCTGCCAAGAGGACTTGAAAGCGGGGCAGAATTGCAGGAAACCGATTTCAGGAGGTAGACTGGAATTGCATTGAAAGCATAGGAAAAGAGGCAGAACGTCCACAATGATGCACTTGGCCAAAGAGGGCGTATGCATTTTTTCCTGAATATATTCAGGAAAAAACGCATACGCCCTTTTTGGCCAACCAAGCAAGCTTGCAAAGGAAGTCTGCACTACAATGAAGTCTCACTTCCCCCCGGTCAAAAGGGCCATCTGAAAAAAGTGTAAAATCCAGAAAGGCAGGACAGGCCATGGAGAACTGGGAGCCTTGTTATGCTGATGGGCGGGATGTAAATTGCCAACAGACACTCGGGAGAAGTGTATGGTGTTTCCTGAAACATCTAAAAAACAAAGCAACAGAGCCTAGGGCACTGCCACTTATGGTCCTATAGCTTAGGGAAATTAAAATCAAAAAGACACAGCCACCCCAAAGTTTGGGACGCCTCCGTTTACAAGAACCTCGTTTACCGTACAAGTTCAATATCACAGAAAGTGAAAAATGGATAAAGAACTTGTGGTACTTACGTACAATGCAGTATCACTCAGCAATGAAATCTATGTCATCAGGCCCATAGCAGCATAATGAGTGGATTCAGGTACGATGACTCTAACTGAAATAAGTCACACAGAAAAAGAAACATCATAAGATATCACTAATACACGGAATGTAAACTTGGCTACACAGGAACTGCATTCCAAAACAGAACAGGGTCTCAAATTTAGAAAACCAACTTATGCTTGCTTAAGGGGAAAGGTGAGTTGGGGTGCTGCATAAAACCAGGATTGAAATGAGCACAGATAAATTTCCTTAAGTCAAATATGGAATAGACAAGAGCTACTCCTTGCTCAATGAAATGGACTCAACACCGCATATTAAACGCCTAAGAATGTACCTGACTAGTAAGTATCTTAAAACCTATGGATTGCTATGTCTCCGAAAGAGAATCAAGCATGTGTACAGGGGCATAAACGCAGCAGTGATAGGATTGGAGAGGTTCGGTGAGCAAATGAAGACCCTTTGAAGTCATATTGCATGGTACCCATTCCACGGGTTTCAACTACCCAGGTTTAAGGTATTCTTCCTTCAGCTAAAACATGCATGTGGAACCTAGAGTATGATCAACCATGTGATCGGGAGACGTGTTCAAATATGTCTCAGTTTTCGTACCCTGGTACTCGGGTGCAACATTCCAGACGCTTTACTAACACTCTCCCGACTTGGAGAGTCAGTCCCTTTAACCTCCTGTTTGGGCCAGTTTGCAATTTCTGCGGAAGATGAACAGGAATAGCGAGAACCAATGAGAGGCTAGCTGGAGGTGTCTGGACGGGCAAATTTAACTCTCATTTCCCACCAGGAAGAAGAATTAACCAAAGGCTCAGCATGCCGTGCCGGAACCAGATTAGGGCCTGAAGCCATCCTGCAGTGTTGCGGCCAGCTCAAAAGAAAGCGAGTTGAAGAAAGGAGCTCAGGGGCACTGTAATTCACAAACCTGCAGAGTTATAAATGACAGCTATCGTCCAAAAATAGACTGAAGTAAGGCTGCCAAGAGGACTTGAAAGCGGGGCAGAATTGCAGGAAACCGATTTCAGGAGGTAGACTGGAATTGCATTGAAAGCATAGGAAAAGAGGCAGAACGTCCACAATGATGCACTTGGCCAAAAAGGGCGTATGCGTTTTTTTCCTGAATATATTCAGGAAAAAAACGCATACGCCCTTTTTGGCCAACCAAGCAAGCTTGCACAGGAAATCTGCACTACAATGAAGTCTCACTTCCCCCCGGTCAAAAGGGCCATCTGAAAAAAGTGTAAAATCCAGAAAGGCAGGACAGGCCATGGAGAACTGGGAGCCTTGTTATGCTGATGGGCGGGATGTAAATTGCCAACAGACACTCGGGAGAAGTGTATGGTGTTTCCTGAAACATCTAAAAAACAAAGCAACAGAGCCTAGGGCACTGCCACTTATGGTCCTATAGCTTAGGGAAATTAAAATCAAAAAGACACAGCCACCCCAAAGTTTGGGACGCCTCTGTTTACAAGAACCTCGTTTACAGTACAAGTTCAACATCGCAGAAAGTGAAAAATGGATAAAGAACTTGTGGTACTTACGTACAATGCAGTATCACTCAGCAATGAAATCTATGTCATCAGGCCCGTAGCAGCATAATGAGTGGATTCAGGTACGATGATTCTGACTGAAATAAGTCACACAGAAAAAGAAACATCATAAGATATCAGTAATACACGGAATGTAAACTTGGCTACACAGGAACTGAATTACAGAACAGAACAGGGTCTCAAATTTAGAAAACCAACTTATGCTTGCTTAAGGGTAAAGGTGAGTTGGGGTGCTGCATAAAACCAGAGATTGAAATGAGCACAGATAAAGTTCCTTAAGTCAAATATGGAATAGACAAGAGCTACTCCTTGCTCAACGAAATGGACTCAACACCGCATATTAAACGCCTAAGAATGTACCTGACTAGTAAGTATCTTAAAACCTATGGATTGCTATGTCTCCGAAAGAGAATCAAGCGTGTGTACAGGGGCATAAACGCAGCAGTGATAGGATTGGAGAGGTTCGGTGAGCAAATGAAGACCCTTTGAAGTCATATTGCATGGTACCCATTACACGGGTCTTAACTCTCCAGGTTTAAGGTATTCTTCCTTCAGCTAAAACATGCATGTGGAACCCAAGTATGATCAACCATGTGAACGGGAGACGTGTTCAAATATGTCTCAGTTTTCCTCCCCTGGTACTCGGGTGCAACATTCCAGACGCTTTACTAACACTCTCCCCACTTGGAGAGTCAGCGCCTTTAACCTCCTGTTTGGCCCAGTTTGCAATTTCTGCGGAAGATGAACAGGAATAGCGAGAACCAATGAGAGGCTAGCTGGAGGTGTCTGGACGGGCAAATTTAACTCTCATTTCCCACCAGGAAGAGGAATTAACCAAAGGTTCAGCATGCCGGGCCGGGACCAGATTAGGGCCTGAAGCCATCCTGCGGTGTTGCGGCCAGGTCACAAGAAAGCGAGTTGAAGAAAGGAGCTCAGGGGCACTGTAATTCACAAACCTGCAGAGTTATAAATGACAGCTATCGTCCAAAAATAGACTGAAGTAAGGCTGCCAAGAGGACTTGAAAGCGGGGCAGAATTGCAGGAAACCGATTTCAGTAGGTAGACTGGAATTGCATTGAAAGCATAGGAAAAGAGGCAGAACGTCCACAATGATGCACTTGGCCAAAAAGGGCGTATGTGTTTTTTCCTGAATATATTCAGGAAAAAACGCATACGCCCTTTTTGGCCAACCAAGCAAGCTTGCAAAGGAAATCTGCACTACAATGAAGTCTCACTTCCCCCCGGTCAAAAGGGCCATCTGAAAAAAGTGTAAAATCCAGAAAGACAACAGGCCATTGAGAACTGGGAGCCTTGTTATGCTGATGGGCGGGATGTAAATTGCCAACAGACACTTGGGAGAAGTGTATGGTGTTTCCTGAAACATCTAAAAAACAAAGCAACAGAGCCTAGGGCACTTCCACTTATGGTCCTATAGCTTAGGGAATTTAAAATCAAAAAGACACAGCCACCCCAAAGTTTGGAACGGCTCTGTTTACAAGAACCTCGTTTACAGTACAAGTTCAACATCGCAGAAAGTGAAAAATGGATAAAGAAGTTGTGGTATTTACTTACAAAGCAATATCACTCAGCAATGAAATCTGTGTCATCAGGCCCTTAGCAGCACAATGAGTGGATTCAGGTATGATGATTCTAACTGAAATAAGTCACACAGAAAAAGAAACATCATAAGATATCAGTAATACACGGAATGTAAACTTGGCTACACAGGAACTGAATTACAGAACAGAACAGGGTCTCAAATTTAGAAAAACAACTTATGCTTGCTTAAGGGGAAAGGTGAGTTGGGGTGCTGCATAAAACCAGAGATTGAAATGAGCACAGATAAAGTTCCTTAAGCCAAATATGGAATAGACAAGAGCTACTCCTTGCTCAACGAAATGGACTCAACACCGCATATTAAACGCCTAAGAATGTACCTGACTTGTAAGTATCTTAAAACCTATGGATTGCTATGTCTCCAAAAGAGAATCAAGCATGTGTACAGGGGCATAAACGCAGCAGTGATAGGATTGGAGAGGTTCGGTGAGCAAATGAAGACCCTTTGAAGTCATATTGCATGGTACCCATTACACGGGTCTCAACTCTCCAGGTTTAAGGTATTCTTCCTTCAGCTAAAACATGCATGTGGAACCCAATTATGATCAACCATGTGATCGGGAGACGTGTTCAAATATGTCTCAGTTTTCGTACCCTGGTACTCGGGTGCAACATTCCAGACGCTTTACTAACACTCTCCCGACTTGGAGAGTCAGTCCCTTTAACCTCCTGTTTGGCACAGTTTGCAATTTCTGCGGAAGATGAACAGGAATAGCGAGAACCAATGGAGACTAGCTGGAGGTGTCTGGACGGGCAAATTTAACTCTCATTTCCCACCAGGAAGAGGAATTAACCAAAGGCTCAGCGTGCCATGCCGGAACCAGATTAGGGCCTGAAGCCATCCTGCGGTGTTGCGGCCAGGTCACAAGAAAGCGAGTTGAAGAAAGGAGCTCAGGGGCACTGTAATTCACAAACCTGCAGAGTTATAAATGACAGCTATCGTCCAAAAATAGACTGAAGTAAGGCTGCCAAGAGGACTTGAAAGCGGGGCAGAATTGCAGGAAACCGATTTCAGGAGGTAGACTGGAATTGCATTGAAAGCATAGGAAAAGAGGCAGAACGTCCACAATGATGCACTTGGCCAAAGAGGGCGTATGCGTTTTTTCCTGAATATATTCAGGAAAAAACGCATACGCCCTTTTTGGCCAACCAAGCAAGCTTGCAAAGGAAATCTGCACTACAATGAAGTCTCACTTCCCCCCGGTCAAAAGGGCCATCTGAAAAAAGTGTAAAATCCAGAAAGGCAGGACAGGCCATGGAGAATTGGGAGCCTTGTTATGCTGATGGGCGGGATGTAAATTGCCAACAGATACTCGGGAGAAGTGTATGGTGTTTCCTGAAACATCTAAAAAACAAAGCAACAGAGCCTAGGGCACTTCCACTTATGGTCCTATAGCTTAGGGAAATTAAAATCAAAAAGACACAGCCACCCCAAAGTTTCGGACGCCTCCGTTTACAAGAACCTCGTTTACCGTACAAGTTCAATATCACAGAAAGTGAAAAATGGATAAAGAACTTGTGGTACTTACGTACAATGCAGTATCACTCAGCAATGAAATCTATGTCATCAGGCCCATAGCAGCATAATGAGTGGATTCAGGTACGATGATTCTAACTGAAATAAGTCACACAGAAAAAGAAACATCATAAGATATCACTAATACACGGAATGTAAACTTGGCTACACAGGAACTGCATTCCAAAACAGAACAGGGTCTCAAATTTAGAAAACCAACTTATGCTTGCTTAAGGGGAAAGGTGAGTTGGGGTGCTGCATAAAACCAGGATTGAAATGAGCACAGATAAAGTTCCTTAAGCCAAATATGGAATAGACAAGAGCTACTCCTTGCTCAACGAAATGGACTCAACACCCCATATTAAACGCCTAAGAATGTACCTGACTAGTAAGTATCTTAAAACCTATGGATTGCTATGTCTCCAAAAGAGAATCAAGCATGTGTACAGGGGCATAAACGCAGCAGTGATAGGATTGGAGAGGTTCGGTGAGCAAATGAAGACCCTTTGAAGTCATATTGCATGATACCCATTCCACGGGTCTCAACTCTCCAGGTTTAAGGTATTCTTCCTTCAGCTAAAACATGCATGTGGAACCCAGAGTATGATCAACCATGTGAACGGGAGACGTGTTCAAATATGTCTCAGTTTTCCTCCCCTGGTACTCGGGTGCAACATTCCAGACGCTTTACTAACACTCTCCCCACTTGGAGAGTCAGCGCCTTTAACCTCCTGTTTGGCACAGTTTGCAATTTCTGCAGAAGATGAACAGGAATAGCGAGAACCAATGAGAGGCTAGCTGGAGGTGTCTGGACGGGCAAATTTAACTCTCATTTCCCACCAGGAAGAGGAAATAACCAAAGGCTCAGCATGCCGTACCGGAACCAGATTAGGGCCTGAAGCCATCCTGCGGTGTTGCGGCCAGCTCAAAAGAAAGCGAGTTGAAGAAAGGAGCTCAGGGGCACTGTAATTCACAAACCTGCAGAGTTATAAATGACAGCTATCGTCCAAAAATAGACTGAAGTAAGGCTGCCAAGAGGACTTGAAAGCGGGGCAGAATTGCAGGAAACCGATTTCAGGAGGTAGACTGGAATTGCATTGAAAGCATAGGAAAAGAGGCAGAACGTCCACAATGATGTACTTGGCCAAAAAGGGCGTATGCGTTTTTTCCTGAATATATTCAGGAAAAAACGCATACGCCCTTTTTGGCCAACCAAGCAAGCTTGCAAAGGAAATCTGCACTACAATGAAGTCTCACTTCCCCCCGGTCAAAAGGGCCATCTGAGAAAAGTGTAAAATCCAGAAAGGCAGGACAAGCCATGGAGAACTGGGAGCCTTGTTATGCTGATGGGCGGGATGTAAATTGCCAACAACCACTCGGGAGAAGTGTATGGTGTTTCCTAAAACATCTAAAAAACGAAGCAACAGAATCTAGGGCACTTCCACTTATGGTCCTATAGCTTAGGGAAATTAAAATCAAAAAGACACAGCCACCCCAAAGTTTGGAACGGATCTGTTTACAAGAACCTCGATTACAGTACAAGTTCAACATCGCAGAAAGTGAAAAATGGATAAAGAAGTTGTGGTATTTACTTACAAAGCAATATCACTCAGCAATGAAATCTGTGTCATCAGGCCCTTAGCAGCACAATGAGTGGATTCAGGTATGATGATTCTAACTGAAGTAAGTCACACAGAAAAAGAAACATCATAAGATATCAGTAATACACGGAATGTAAACTTGGCTACACAGGAACTGAATTACAGAACAGAACAGGGTCTCAAATTTAGAAAACCAACTTATGCTTGCTTAAGGGGAAAGGTGAGTTGGGGTGCTACATAAAACCAGAGATTGAAATGAGCACAGATAAAGTTCCTTACGTCAAATATGGAATAGACAAGAGCTACTCCTTGCTCAACGAAATGGACTCAACACCGCATATTAAACACCTAAGAATGTACCTGACTAGTAAGTATCGTAAAACCTATGGATTGCTATGTCTCCAAAAGAGAATCAAGCATGTGTACAGGGGCATAAACGCAGCAGTGATAGGATTGGAGAGGTTCGGTGAGCAAATGAAGACCCTTTGAAGTCATATTGCATGGTACCCATTCCACGGGTCTCAACTCTCCAGGTTTAAGGTATTCTTCCTTCAGCTAAAACATGCATGTGGAACCCAAGTATGATCAACCATGTGAACGGGAGACGTGTTCAAATATGTCTCAGTTTTCCTCCCCTGGTACTCGGGTGCAACATTCCAGACGCTTTACTAACACTCTCCCCACTTGGAGAGTCAGCACCTTTAACCTCCTGTTTGGCCCAGTTTGCAATTTCTGCGGAAGATGAACAGGAATAGCGAGAACCAATGAGAGACTAGCTGGAGGTGTCTGGACGGGCAAACTTAACTCTCATTTCCCACCAGGAAGAGGAAATAACCAAAGGCTCAGCGTGCCGTGCCGGAACCAGATTAGGGCCTGAAGCCATCCTGCGGTGTTGCGGCCAGGTCACAAGAAAGCGAGTTGAAGAAAGGAGCTCAGGGGCACTGTAATTCACACACTTGCAGAGTTATAAATGACAGCTATCGTCCAAAAATAGACTGAAGTAAGGCTGCCAAGAGGATTTGAAAGCGGGGCAGAATTGCAGGAAACCGATTTCAGGAGGTAGACTGGAATTGCATTGAAAGCATAGGAAAAGAGGCAGAACGTCCACAGTGATGCACTTGGCCAAAAAGGGCGTATGCGTGTTTTCCTGAATATATTCAGGAAAACACGCATACGCCCTTTTTGGCCAACCAAGCAAGCTTGCAAAGGAAATCTGCACTACAATGAAGTCTCACTTCCCCCCGGTCAAAAGGGCCATCTCAAAAAAGTGTAAAATCCAGAAAGGCAGGACAGGCCATGGAGAACTGGGAGCCTTGTTATGCTGATGGGCGGGATGTAAATTGCCAACAGACACTCGGGAGAAGTGTATGGTGTTTCCTGAAACATCTAAAAAACAAAGCAACAGAGCCTAGGGCACTTCCACTTATGGTCCTATAGCTTAGGGAAATTAAAATGAAAAAGACACAGCCACCCCAAAGTTTGGAATGGCTCTGTTTACAAGAACCTCGTTTACAGTACAAGTTCAACATCGCAGAAAGTGAAAAATGGATAAAGAAGTTGTGGTATTTACTTACAAAGCAATATCACTCAGCAATGAAATCTGTGTCATCAGGCCCTTAGCAGCACAATGAGTGGATTCAGGTATGATGATTCTAACTGAAATAAGTCACACAGAAAAAGAAACATCATAAGATATCAGTAATACACGGAATGTAAACTTGGCTACACAGGAACTGAATTACAGAACAGAACAGGGTCTCAAATTTAGAAAACCAACTTATGCTTGCTTAAGGGTAAAGGTGAGTTGGGGTGCTGCATAAAACCAGAGATTGAAATGAGCACAGATAAAGTTCCTTAAGCCAAATATGGAATAGACAAGAGCTACTCCTTGCTCAACGAAATGGACTCAACACCGCATATTAAACGCCTAAGAATGTACCTGACTAGTAAGTATCTTAAAACCTATGGATTGCTATGTCTCTGAAAGAGAATCAAGCATGTGTACAGGGGCATAAACGCAGCAGTGATAGGATTGGAGAGGTTCGGTGAGCAAATGAAGACCCTTTGAAGTCATATTGCATGGTACCCATTCCACGGGTTTCAACTACCCAGGTTTTAGGTATTCTTCCTTCAGCTAAAACATGCATGTGGAACCCAAGTATGATCAACCATGTGAACGGGAGACGTGTTCAAATATGTCTCAGTTTTCCTCCCCTGGTACTCGGGTGCAACATTCCAGACGCTTTACTAACACTCTCCCCACTTGGAGAGTCAGCGCCTTTAACCTCCTGTTTGGCCCAGTTTGCAAGTTCTGCGGAAGATGAACAGGAATAGCGAGAACCAATGAGAGGCTAGCTGGAGGTGTCTGGACGGGCAAATTTAACTCTCATTTCCCACCAGGAAGAGGAAATAACCAAAGGCTCAGCGTGCCGTGCCGGAACCAGATTAGGGCCTGAAGCCATCCTGCGGTGTTGCGGCCAGGTCACAAGAAAGCGAGTTGAAGAAACGAGCTCAGGGGCACTGTAATTCACAAACCTGCAGAGTTATAAATGACAGCTATCGTCCAAAAATAGACTGAAGTAAGGCTGCCAAGAGGACTTGAAAGCGGGGCAGAATTGCAGGAAACCGATTTCAGGAGGTAGACTGGAATTGCATTGAAAGCATAGGAAAAGAGGCAGAACGTCCACAATGATGCACTTGGCCAAAAAGGGCGTATGCGTTTTTTCCTGAATATATTCAGGAAAAAACGCATACGCCCTTTTTGGCCAACCAAGCAAGCTTGCAAAGGAAATCTGCACTACAATGAAGTCTCACTTCCCCCCGGTCAAAAGGGCCATCTGAAAAAAGTGTAAAATCCAGAAAGGCAGGACAGGCCATGGAGAACTGGGAGCCTTGTTATGCTGATGGGCGGGATGTAAATTGCCAACAACCACTTGGGAGAAGTGTATGGTGTTTCCTGAAACATCTAAAAAACAAAGCAACAGAGCCTAGGGCAATTCCACTTATGGTCCTATAGCTTAGGGAATTTAAAATCAAAAAGACACAGCCACCCCAAAGTTTGGAACTGCTCTGTTTACAAGAACCTCGTTTACAGTAGAAGTTCAACATTGCAGAAAGTGAAAAATGGATAAAGAACTTGTGGTACTTACGTACAATTCAGTATCACTCAGCAATGAAATCTATGTCATCAGGCCCGTAGCAGCATAATGAGTGGATTCAGGTACGATGATTCTAACTGAAATAAGTCACACAGAAAAAGAAACATCATAAGATATCACTAATACACGGAATGTAAACTTGGCTACACAGGAACTGAATTACAGAACAGAACAGGGTCTCAAATTTAGAAAACCAACTTATGCTTGCTTAAGGGTAAAGGTGAGTTGGGGTGCTGCATAAAACCAGAGATTGAAATGAGCACAGATAAAGTTCCTTAAGCCAAATATGGAATAGACAAGAGCTACTCCTTGCTCAACGAAATGGACTCAACACCGCATATTAAATGCCTAAGAATGTACCTGACTAGTAAGTATCTTAAAACCTATGGATTGCTATGTCTCCGAAAGAGAATCAAGCATGTGTACAGGGGCATAAACGCAGCAGTGATAGGATTGGAGAGGTTCGTGAGCAAATGAAGACCCTTTGAAGTCATATTGCATGGTACCCATTCCACGGGTTTCAACTAGCCAGGTTTAAGGTATTCTTCCTTCATCTAAAACATGCATGTGGAACCTAGAGTATGATCAACCATGTGATCGGGAGACGTGTTCAAATATGTCTCAGTTTTCGTACCCTGGTACTCGGGTGCAACATTCCAGACGCTTTACTAACACTCTCCCCACTTGGAGAGTCAGTCCCTTTAACCTCCTGTTTGGCCCAGTTTGCAATTTCTGTGGAAGATGAACAGGAATAGCGAGAACCAATGAGAGGCTAGCTGGAGGTGTCTGGATGGGCAAACTTAACTCTCATTTCCCACCAGGAAGAGGAATTAACCAAAGGCTCAGCGTGCCGTGCCAGAACCAGATTAGGGCCTGAAGACATCCTGCGGTGTTGCGGCCAGGTCACAAGAAAGCGAGTTGAAGAAAGGAGCTCAGGGGCACTGCAATTCACAAACCTGCAGAGTTATAAATGACAGCTATCGTCCAAAAATAGACTGAAGTAAGGCTGCCAAGAGGACTTGAAAGCGGGGCAGAATTGCAGGAAACCGATTTCAGGAGGTAGACTGGAATTGCATTGAAAGCATAGGAAAAGAGGCAGAACGTCCACAATGATGCACTTGGCCAAAAAGGGCGTATGCGTTTTTTCCTGAATATATTCAGGAAAAAACGCATACGCCCTTTTTGGCCAACCAAGCAAGCTTGCAAAGGAAATCTGCACTACAATGAAGTCTCACTTCCCCCCGGTCAAAAGGGCCATCTGAAAAAAGTGTAAAATCCAGAAAGGCAGGACAGGCCATGGAGAACTGGGAGCCTTGTTATGCTGATGGGCGGGATGTAAATTGCCAACAACCACTCGGGAGAAGTGTATGGTGTTTCCTGAAACATCTAAAAAACAAAGCAACAGAACCTAGGGCACTTCCACTTATGGTCCTATAGCTTAGGGAAATTAAAATCAAAAAGACACAGCCACCCCAAAGTTTGGAACGGCTCTGTTTACAAGAACCTCGTTTACAGTACAAGTTCAACATCGCAGAAAGTGAAAAATGGATAAAGAAGTTGTGGTATTTACTTACAAAGCAATATCACACAGCAATGAAATCTGTGTCATCAGGCCCTTAGCAGCACAATGAGTGGATTCAGGTATGATGATTCTAACTGAAGTAAGTCACACAGAAAAAGAAACATCATAAGATATCAGTAATACACGGAATGTAAACTTGGCTACACAGGAACTGAATTACAGAACAGAACAGGGTCTCAAATTTAGAAAACCAACTTATGCTTGCTTAAGTGTAAAGGTGAGTTGGGGTGCTGCATAAAACCAGAGATTGAAATGAGCACAGATAAAGTTCCTTAAGTCAAATATGGAATAGACAAGAGCTACTCCTTGCTCAACGAAATGGACTCAACACCGCATATTAAACGCCTAAGAATGTACCTGACTAGTAAGTATCTTAAAACCTATGGATTGCTATGTCTCCGAAAGAGAATCAAGCATGTGTACAGGGGCATAAACGCAGCAGTGATAGGATTGGAGAGGTTCGGTGAGCAAATGAAGACCCTTTGAAGTCATATTGCATGGTACCCATTACACAGGTCTCAACTCTCCAGGTTTAAGGTATTCTTCCTTCAGCTAAAACATGCATGTGGAACCCAAGTATGATCAACCATCTGAACGGGAGACGTGTTCAAATATGTCTCAGTTTTCCTCCCCTGGTACTCGGGTGCAACATTCCAGACGCTTTACTAACACTCTCCCCACTTGGAGAGTCAGCGCCTTTAACCTCCTGTTTGGCCCAGTTTGCAATTTCTGCGGAAGATGAACAGGAATAGCGAGAACCAATGAGAGACTAGCTGGAGGTGTCTGGACGGGCAAATTTAACTCTCATTTCCCACCAGGAAGAGGAAATAACCAAAGGCTCAGCGTGCCGTGCCGGAACCAGATTAGGGCCTGAAGCCATCCTGCAGTGTTGCGGCCAGGTCACAAGAAAGCGAGTTGAAGAAAGGAGCTCAGGGGCACTGTAATTCACACACCTGCAGAGTTATAAATGACAGCTATCGTCCAAAAATAGACTGAAGTAAGGCTGCCAAGAGGACTTGAAAGCGGGGCAGAATTGCAGGAAACCGATTTCAGGAGGTAGACTGGAATTGCATTGAAAGCATAGGAAAAGAGGCAGAACGTCCACAATGATGCACTTGGCCAAAAAGGGCGTATGCGTTTTTTCCTGAATATATTCAGGAAAAAACGCATACGCCCTTTTTGGCCAACCGAGCAAGCTTGCAAAGGAAATCTGCACTACAATGAAGTCTCACTTCCCCCCGGTCAAAAGGGCCATCTGAGAAAAGTGTAAAATCCAGAAAGGCAGGACAGGCCATGGAGAACTGGGAGCCTTGTTATGCTGATGGGCGGGATGTAAATTGCCAACAACCACTGGGGAGAAGTGTATGGTGTTTCCTGAAACATCTAAAAAACAAAGCAACAGAACCTAGGGCACTTCCACTTATGGTCCTATAGCTTAGGGAAATTAAAATCAAAAAGACACAGCCACCCCAAAGTTTGGAACGGCTCTGTTTACAAGAACCTCGTTTACAGTACAAGTTCAACATCGCAGAAAGTGAAAAATGGATAAAGAAGTTGTGGTATTTACTTACAAAGCAATATCACTCAGCAATGAAATCTGTGTCATCAGGCCCTTAGCAGCACAATGAGTGGATTCAGGTATGATGATTCTAACTGAAGTAAGTCACACAGAAAAAGAAACATCATAAGATATCAGTAATACACGGAATGTAAACTTGGCTACACAGGAACTGAATTACAGAACAGAACAGGGTCTCAAATTTAGAAAACCAACTTATGCTTGCTTAAGGGTAAAGGTGAGTTGGGGTGCTGCATAAAACCAGAGATTGAAATGAGCACAGATAAAGTTCCTTAAGTCAAATATGGAATAGACAAGAGCTACTCCTTGCTCAACGAAATGGACTCAACACCGCATATTAAACGCCTAAGAATGTACCTGACTAGTAAGTATCTTAAAACCTATGGATTGCTATGTCTCCGAAAGAGAATCAAGCATGTGTACAGGGGCATAAACGCAGCAGTGATAGGATTGGAGAGGTTCGGTGAGCAAATGAAGACCCTTTGAAGTCATATTGCATGGTACCCATTCCACGGGTTTCAACTACCCAGGTTTAAGGTATTCTTCCTTCAGCTAAAACATGCATGTGGAACCCAAGTATGATCAACCATGTGAACGGGAGACGTGTTCAAATATGTCTCAGTTTTCCTCCCCTGGTACTCGGGTGCAACATTCCAGACGCTTTACTAACACTCTCCCCACTTGGAGAGTCAGTCCCTTTAACCTCCTGTTTGGCCCAGTTTGCAATTTCTGTGGAAGATGAACAGGAATAGCGAGAACCAATGAGAGACTAGCTGGAGGTGTCTGGATGGGCAAATTTAACTCTCACTTCCCACCAGGAAGAGGAATTAACCAAAGGCTCAGCGTGCCGTGCCAGAACCAGATTAGGGCCTGAAGACATCCTGCGGTGTTGTGGCCAGGTCACAAGAAAGCGAGTTGAAGAAAGGAGCTCAGGGGCACTGTAATTCACAAACCTGCCGAGTTATAAATGACAGCTATTGTCCAAAAATAGACTGAAGTAAGGCTGCCAAGAGGACTTGAAAGCGGGGCAGAATTGCAGGAAACCAATTTCAGGAGGTAGACTGGAATTGCATTGCAAGCATAGGAAAAGAGGCAGAACGTCCACAATGATTCACTTGGCCAAAAAGTGCCTATGCGTTTTTTCCTGAATATATTCAGGAAAAAACGCATAGGCCCTTTTTGGCCAACCAAGCAAGCTTGCAAAGGAAATCTGCACTACAATGAAGTCTCACTTCCCCCCGGTCAAAAGGGCCATCTGAAAAAAGTGTAAAATCCAGAAAGGCAGGACAGGCCATGGAGAACTGGGAGCCTTGTTATGCTGATGGGCGGGATGTAAATTGCCAACAACCACTCGGGAGAAGTGTATGGTGTTTCCTGAAACATCTAAAAAACAAAGCAACAGAGCCTAGGGCACTTCCACTTATGGTCCTATAGCTTAGGGAATTTAAAATCAAAAAGACACAGCCACCCCAAAGTTTGGAACGGCTCTGTTTACAAGAACCTCGTTTACAGTACAAGTTCAACATCGCAGAAAGTGAAAAATGGATAAAGAAGTTGTGGTATTTACTTACAAAGCAATATCACTCAGCAATGAAATCTGTGTCATCAGGCCCTTAGCAGCACAATGAGTGGATTCAGGTATGATGATTCTAACTGAAATAAGTCACACAGAAAAAGAAACATCATAAGATATCAGTAATACACGGAATGTAAACTTGGCTACACAGGAACTGAATTACAGAACAGAACAGGGTCTCAAATTTAGAAAACCAACTTATGCTTGCTTAAGGGGAAAGGTGAGTTGGGGTGCTGCATAAAACCAGAGATTGAAATGAGCACAGATAAAGTTCCTTAAGCCAAATATGGAATAGACAAGACCTACTCCTTGCTCAACGAAATGGACTCAACACCCCATATTAAACGCCTAAGAATGTACCTGACTAGTAAGTATCTTAAAACCTATGGATTGCTATGTCTCCGAAAGAGAATAAAGCATGTGTACAGGGGCATAAACACAGCAGTGATAGGATTGCAGAGGTTCGGTGAGCAAATGAAGACCCTTTGAAGTCATATTGCATGGTACCCATTCCACGGGTTTCAACTACCCAGGTTTTAGATATTCTTCCTTCAGCTAAAACATGCATGTGGAACCCAAGTATGATCAACCATGTGAACGGGAGACGTGTTCAAATATGTCTCAGTTTTCCTCCCCTGGTACTCGGGTGCAACATTCCAGACGCTTTACTAACACTCTCCCCACTTGAAAAGTCAGCGCCTTTAACCTCCTGTTTGGCCCAGTTTGCAATTTCTGCGGAAGATGAACAGGAATAGCGAGAACCAATGAGAGGCTAGCTGGAGGTGTCTGGACGGGCAAATTTAACTCTCATTTCCCACCAGGAAGAGGAAATAACCAAAGGCTCAGGGTGCCGTGCCGGAACCAGATTAGGGCCTGAAGCCATCCTGCGGTGTTGCGGCCAGCTCAAAAGAAAGTGAGTTGAAGAAAGGAGCTCAGGGTCTCTGTAATTCAAAAACCTGCAGAGTTATAAATGACAGCTATCGTCCAAAAATAGACTGAAGTAAGGCTGCCAAGAGGACTTGAAAGCGGGGCAGAATTGCAGGAAACCGATTTCAGGAGGTAGACTGGAATTGCATTGAAAGCATAGGAAAAGAGGCAGAACGTCCACAATGATGCACTTGGCCAAAAAGGGCGTATGCGTTTTTTCCTGAATATATTCAGGAAAAAACGCATACGCCCTTTTTGGCCAACCAAGCAAGCTTGCAAAAGAAATCTGCACTACAATGAAGTCTCACTTCCCCCCGGTCAAAAGGGCCATCTGAAAAAAGTGTAAAATCCAGAAAGTCAGGACAGGCCATGGAGAACTGGGAGCCTTGTTATGCTGATGGGCGGGATGTAAATTGCCAACAGACACTCGGGAGAAGTGTATGGTGTTTCCTGAAACATCTAAAAAACAAAGCAACAGAGCCTAGGGCACTTCCACTTATGGTCCTATAGCTTAGGGAAATTAAAATCAAAAAGACACAGCCACCCCAAAGTTTGGGACGCCTCTGTTTACAAGAACCTCCTTTACCGTACAAGTTCAATATCACAGAAAGTGAAAAATGGATAAAGAACTTGTGGTACTTACGTACAATGCAGTATCACTCAGCAATGAAATCTATGTCATCAGGCCCGTAGCAGCATAATGAGTGGATTCAGGTACGATGATTCTAACTGAAATAAGTCACACAGAAAAAGAAAAATCATAAGATATCACTAATACACGGAATGTAAACTTGGCTACACAGGAACTGAATTCCAAAACAGAACAGGGTCTCAAATTTAGAAAACCAACTTATGCTTGCTTAAGGGGAAAGGTGAGTTGGGGTGCTGCATAAAACCAGAGATTGAAATGAGCACAGATAAAGTTCCTTAAGCCAAATATGGAATAGACAAGAGCTACTCCTTGCTCAACGAAATGGACTCAACACCGCATATTAAACGCCTAAGAATGTACCTGACTAGTAAGTATCTTAAAACCTATGGATTGCTATGTCTCCGAAAGAGAATCAAGCATGTGTACAGGGGCATAAACGCAGCAGTGATAGGATTGGAGAGGTTCGGTGAGCAAATGAAGACCCTTTGAAGTCATATTGCATGGTACCCATTCCACGGGTTTCAACTACCCAGGTTTTAGGTATTCTTCCTTCAGCTAAAACATGCATGTGGAACCCAGAGTATGATCAACCATGTGATCGGGAGACGTGTTCAAATATGTCTCAGTTTTCGTACCCTGCTACTCGGGTGCAACATTCCAGACGCTTTACTAACACTCTCCCGACTTGGAGAGTCAGTCCCTTTAACCTCCTGTTTGGCCCAGTTTGCAATTTCTGTGGAAGATGAACAGGAATAGCGAGAACCAATGAGAGACTAGCTGGAGGTGTCTGGACGGGCAAATTTAACTCTCATTTCCCACCAGGAAGAGGAATTAACCAAAGGCTCAGCGTGCCGTCCCGGAACCAGATTAGGGCCTGAAGCCATCCTGCAGTGTTGCGGCCAGCTCACAAGAAAGCGAGTTGAAGAAAGGAGCTCAGGGGCACTGTAATTCACAAACCTGCAGAGTTATAAATGACAGCTATCGTCCAAAAATAGACTGAAGTAAGGCTGCCAAGAGGACTTGAAAGCGGGGCAGAATTGCAGGAAACCGATTTCAGGAGGTAGACTGGAATTGCATTGAAAGCATAGGAAAAGAGGCAGAACGTCCACAATGATGCACTTGGCCAAAAAGGGCGTATGCGTTTTTTTCCTGAATATATTCAGGAAAAAACACATACGCCCTTTTTGGCCAACCAAGCAAGCTTGCAAAGGAAATCTGCACTACAATGAAGTCTCACTTCCCCCCTGTCAAAAGGGCCATCTGAAAAAAGTGTAAAATCCAGAAAGGCAGGACAGGCCATGGAGAACTGGGAGCCTTGTTATGCTGATGGGCGGGATGTAAATTGCCAACAACCACTCGGGAGAAGTGTATGGTGTTTCCTGAAACATCTAAAAAACAAAGCAACAGAGCCTAGGGCACTTCCACTTATGGTCCTATAGCTTAGGGAAATTAAAATCAAAAAGACACAGCCACCCCAAAGTTTGGGACACCTCCGTTTACAAGAACCTCGTTTATCGTACAAGTTCAATATCACAGAAAGTGAAAAATGGATAAAGAACTTGAGGTACTTACGTACAATGCAGTATCACTCAGCAATGAAATCTATGTCATCAGGCCCTTAGCAGCATAATGAGTGGATTCAGGTACGATGATTCTAACTGAAATAAGTCACACAGAAAAAGAAACATCATAACATATCACTAATACACGGAATGTAAACTTGGCTACACAGGAACTGCATTCCAAAACAGAACAGGGTCTCAAATTTAGAAAACCAACTTATGCTTGCTTAAGGGGAAAGTTGAGTTGGGGTGCTGCATAAAACCAGAGATTGAAATGAGCACAGATAAAGTTCCTTAAGCCAAATATGGAATAGACAAGAGCTACTCCTTGCTCAACGAAATGGACTCAACACCCCATATTAAACGCCTAAGAATGTACCTGACTAGTAAGTATCTTAAAACCTATGGATTGCTATGTCTCCAAAAGAGAATCAAGCGTGTGTACAGGGGCATAAACGGAGCAGTGATAGGATTGGAGAGGTTCGGTGAGCAAATGAAGACCCTTTGAAGTCATATTGCATGGTACCCATTACACGGGTCTCAACTCTCCAGGTTTTAGGTATTCTTCCTTCAGCTAAAACATGCATGTGGAACCCAGAGTATGATCAACCATGTGAACGGGAGACGTGTTCAAATATGTCTCAGTTTTCCTCCCCTGGTACTCGGGTGCAACATTCCAGACGCTTTACTAACACTCTCCCGACTTGGAGAGTCAGTGCCTTTAACCTCCTGTTTGGCCCAGTTTGCAATTTCTGCGGAAGATGAACAGGAATAGCGAGAACCAATGAGAGGCTAGCTGGAGGTGTCTGAACGGGCAAATTTAACTCTCATTTCCCACCAGGAAGAGGAATTAACCAAAGGCTCAGCGTGCCGGGCCGGAACCAGATTAGGGCCTGAAGCCATCCTGCGGTGTTGCGGCCAGGTCACAAGACAGCGAGTTGAAGAAAGGAGCTCAGGGGCACTGTAATTCACAAACCTGCAGAGTTATAAATGACAGCTATCGTCCAAAAATAGACTGAAGTAAGGCTGCCAAGAGGACTTGAAAGCGGGGCAGAATTGCAGGAAACCGATTTCAGGAGGTAGACTGGAATTGCATTGAAAGCATAGGAAAAGAGGCAGAACGTCCACAATGATGCACTTGGCCAAAAGGGCGTATGCGTTTTTTCCTGAATATATTCAGGAAAAAACGCATACGCCCTTTTTGGCCAACCAAGCAAGCTTGCAAAGGAAATCTGCACTACAATGAAGTCTCACTTCCCCCCGGTCAAAAGGGCCATCTGAAAAATGTGTAAAACCCAGAAAGGCAGGACAGCCCATGGAGAACTGGGAGCCTTGTTATGCTGATGGGCGGGATGTAAATTGCCAACAGACACTCGGGAGATGTGTATGGTGTTTCCTGAAACATCTAAAAAACAAAGCAACAGAGCCTAGGGCACTTCCACTTATGGTCCTATAGCTTAGGGAAATTAATATCAAAAAGACACAGCAACCCCAAAATTTGGGATGGCTCTTTTTACAGAAATCTCTTCTACGGCACAAGTTAAATATCCCAGAGAGCAAATAATGGATAAAGAAGTTGCGGTACTTATGTACAACAGAATACCACTCAGCAATGAAATCTATGTCACCAGGCCCGTACCAGCATAATGAGTGCATTGAGGCACGATGATTCTAAGTGAAATAAGTCACACAGAAAAAGAAACATCATAAGGTATCACTAATACACGGAATGTGAACTTGGCTACACATGAACTGAATTACAAAACAGAACAGGGTCTCAAGTTTAGAAAACCAACTTATGCCTGCGTAAGGGGGAAGGTGAGTTGGGGTGCTGCATAAAAGCAGAGTTTGAAATTAGCACAGATACCGTTCCATAAGCCAAATATGGAATAGACAAGAGCTACCCCTTGCTCAACGAAATGGATTCAACAATGAGGTATCACCTCACACCTGGTAGAATAGGCATCATTGAAAATCTACAAACAAAAAATGCTGGAAAGGGTGTGGAGAAAAGGAACCCTCTTCCACTATTGTTGGGAATATAAATTGATACAGTCATTATGGAGAACAATATGGAATTTCTTAAGAAACTAACAATAGAATTACCATATGATACAGCAATCCCAGTACTGGACATATACCCAGACAAAACCATAAATCAAAAAGAGTCATTCACCGCAATGTTCATTGCATCACTATTTACAATATCGAGGTAATGGAAGCAACCTAAATGCCCACAGACAGACGAATGCATAAAGCTGTGGTACATATATAAAATGGAATATTACTAAGCCATGAAAAGGAATGAAATTGGGTCATTTGTAGAGACGTCGATGGATCTAGAGACTGTCATACAGAGTGAAGTAAGTCAGAAAGAGAAAAACAAATCTTGTATATTCATGCATATATGTGGAACCTAGAAAAACTGTACAGATTAACCATTTTGCAAGGCATAAATAGAGCAACAGATGTAGACAACAAACGTATGGACAACAAGGGGGGAAAGCTGTTGGGGGGGTGGTGGTGGGAGGAGTTGAGAGACTGGGATTGGCATGTATACATTTATATGTATAAAATAGATAACCAATAAGAACCTGCTGTATAAAAATATAAAATAAAATTCAAAATTAAAAAGAAATAAAATTTAAAAAATAAAACAGAAAAAACAATTATTCCCTGCACATACATGTATTTATATGAATAAATTATTTCCATGCTTATATCTGTAAATACAAAAAAGAGGAATAAAATCTACCTTGAACCAAAAACGAAAAAGAGAAAAAAAACACAGAACCCACCAGTTACACAGAGGAAAACCGTATCAGGGCACTTGCTCCAGTTGTAAACAATTCTGAAGTTGGTCAGTGGTGGGGAATCGTCTCCCATTCAGCCAGCAGCCCCCACGCAACAAGCGTCCTCATTGCAAAGCTGGGGCACCGTGCCGAGGCATCTGTGAGTAAACGTGAGCTGAGCCCCAGGCCAGTTGCTGCTGAACTATTCCCACCCGTCCCAGGTAAAACACCTGAATATATACAAGGACTTGAAAGCCTAGAGGAAGGGCCATAGAGCCACACGAGTGACAGCATGCCGGCCGACTTGGTGCCTGCAGGCCAGCCAGGATGGTCCTGGCCCTGGGTGCTCTTCTGGAAGATTTCCATTTCCCTGCCTGAGATACCCGTCCTGTCCCTGCCCCCACTGCTTTTTTCCTTCCTCACCTCTGCCCAGGGAGAAATTCCAGCAGCAGGTATGGGTGACACATCCTCTTCTTTAGCAGGTGGCAGCCTGGCAACTGCTGCAGAAAGTCCAGCAGAGCCCCACTCACACTGGGCCACCCACAAAGCCGTGGCCTCTCACTCCCTCCCACCAGCCCAGCCCCGAGACTGCTGACAGGGCAGAGAAAATGGCGTCCGGCACGGCTGCAGGGGCTCTTGCTGCCTGGAGTGGTATTTATATTGATCTCAACCCAGGCACACCTGGGGAGGGCTGGCCGGCACGGTAAGGCTGCCCAGGTCAGCCAATCATCACCCCTCAGGGGCTCACAGTTGCAGAAAATGGAACTTGCTGAACCGGCCAGGTCCAAGGAACAGGTGTGGGCTCCTGAGAGTCAGGATAGACAAGGGGCTGCAGCTTTGGCTTGTTTTCTAATCATTTTATCTGGCCCATGAGTGGGAGACAACTTCAAGAAAACCCTCTCCTAATGAGAGGAACCCAGGAGTCAGGGAGAGGAGGGGTGGGTGGTGGTTGGAGACAGAGGCCTGGTGCCCCGGGTGCAGTGGAAGTCTCTGGAAGACCAGGTGGAGGGAGGCCTCACGGAGTGATGCCCAGGGTCACAGACCTGTCGCAGCTGCTGTTTGTTAGTTCAAGTCCTGCTCTGAGGTGCTCTGTGTCAGCTCTGAGCGACAGGTGAGCTGGGGGTGCTCTGCAATGAGGGCTATGTGCACGGTTCCTGTGTGCCCAGCCCTGCCACGGTACCTGCAAGGGTAGCTCTGTATCCTGGGAGGGGCCTGACCACGAGAGCCCCGTGGGCTGGGGTGGGGGTGGGGTACCTGCCCAGGTGAGCTCCATATTCTGGGATTGGTCTGACCACGAGAGCCCCATGGGCTGCTGGGGACCTGGTAAAGGATGTCAGGACAGTCAGTGAAGCCACCGAGGATATACCTCCAGTTGCTCCTAATTCCTACACCCTGCTGGTCATTCTACCAACCACCAGGACATGGTATTCTGTATTAGTCTTCAATGATGCCTTCTTTTGTATTCCATTAGTCCCAGAGTCACAAGAAATTTTGGCTTGTGAGTGGCAGGACTCAACATACAACTAAAACAATACTTCCGGGCCGTCTGGCCCCAAGGGTGCAAAAATTCCCACACCATCTTTGGGGAAAGCTTAGCTAAAGACCTAAAAGTTCTACCTCTGGAAAAGGAAACCCTCCTTCAATATGCAGACGACATTCTGATCACCAGCCCTACTAAGGAGGCCTCTGAACTACCAAGCCAATAAAGGATAGAAGTTGTCCAAGAAAAAGCTCAAATATCACAGACTGCGGTGACCTGCCTGGGCTTCATTCTCACAGAAGGTCAGAGAAGCCCATCCCAGGAAAGGGAAGAAACCATTTTCAGCCTTACCCCTTTCTAAAACTAGAAGACAGCTTAGGGGTTCCTGGGGAGGCCAGGGTTTGCTGCTTCTGGATCCCTAGCTACAGTCTACTAGCTGGGCCTCTATATGAAACACTGAAAGGAAAAGATGATGATCCTTTTGAATAGAATCCAGAAGTGGCCTTTCAAGAATGGAAAGAGCAGTCAATTCAGACCCTTGCCCTGGAACTCCCTAATTTAGCTAAACCCTTTGACCTTTACATTCCCGGTGAAAGGTGAATCGCCATTGGAGAATTAGTGCAAAAACTGGGACCACTTGAAATGGAACAATGCAAGAATGCCATCCAGGTAGGATAAACTACGGTCACTAAGGGGCTTGGCCCACTGCCACATCTGGCCAAGATACTGGCGGTATCTAAAAACCTGGAAATCAGCAGCCCAAAAGGCCACCTCCCTCCTAAGGGAAAAGGACCCCACGTGGTGATCCTAACCACCAACCATGCCCTGAAGTTGCAGGGTTCGCTCCGTGGGCACACCGACCTCGAGTGAGGAGGCCCTCCAACTCCAACATCCAGAGAGATAACCGGGGGCAACAGGGCACCATGACGACTCGTGTGAACATCACTTGACCTGGAGTTTCTCTCATAAAACAACAAGAGTGTGTCCCAAAAGAGTAGACTACTGCTTGCAGGACTTACTGCACCCAGAGGGGAGCTAATAATCTTGGCGGGGGAACAGTATACCACACTGTCACCATAGAAAAGCCTACAGACACCGTGATGATGGTGGCCAATAAGACCGGCTGGACTCCTGTTTACTTCAAAAGGCTGTTGACTCAGTAGCCATCATGGTCCTTGATCACCACTGACCCTGGACTGTCTGGGAGTTGAGCGGGCAGGGCTCTGACACCTGGTGCTCTTTGTACGTTAATTCAGGGGCCTAACTGAAGAAAGCGCAGACTACTGGTCAGAGCATCTAGGCTGGCAGAGACGGTCAGCCTAAGGTGGCCGAACAAATGTGGGGCGGGGTGAAACCGGCCCCCACAGCGTCTCTGCACATCTCTTTCCTGGACCCTTAAAGGTCATTAGAATCTATAACACTTCCAATGCTGGTGCTCAGGTGGACGAGCAGGGAGGCAGGGGTCCTGGGGACAATCAACGTCACCGGGAGGCTGCTGGGGAGAAGCTCTGACCCTCGCCCCAGGGTATGAGGGCTCCCAACTCAGCACTCAGCAGTTACAGAAGAAGGGTCTGCACCCTCAGCACTCCAAGAATGAGGAACGGGACAAAAGGCAGAGGAGGGGTTTGTCCCCAGCAAAGCCCATTAAAAATCCCTGGGAGATAAAAATAGAATCTGGGCAATAAAGTCAAGTCTAACCTTTTTTATCCTTTGTGCTTTGTCTAATTTCACGTGCTCCTAGGGTCCCGCATGCAGAGGTTCCACACCCGGCACTTCAGACCAGATTTCCTAGTGCAGAATGGCTGGGTCGACACCTCAGCTCCTGGGGCCCAGTGCAGACTCCACGATATAGAGCCTGAGCTACAGCCAACCCGGCCCTCGAGAGCTCCGCCGCCTCCCTCCCTCCCACTGACTCTGACAGGATCTCTACACAGCAGCCCAGCCCACAGCCCACGGGGTAGTGCATGCTCTCACCTCTCCATTCTCTGATCAAAATATAAAGTTTCCTTTGCTTGTGAACCAAACTCAGTCTCGATCTGTTGGCCCCAATGACACTGGGCAGGGGGACACTTGTTGGGGTCCACTCTGGAGGATCAGTAACAGAAATTGAGACTATTGTAACCTCAATGAACAGATGTGTGAGCCAAACTGTAGTTAACATAGAACAGTGTATAAGGCTCGGGTAAAATAAGATGTTTTTAACACTTCCATTTGATATTTCCATCACTTTTTATAAGCAAGTTCAGTGAAAAGGTTTGTCTTATTTGTCAGGTCAATATTAGAGAAACGAAGTGATTTCTTTCCAAGGATGTACAGCTAATAATCTTGGTTAAACCTTCAATCTTGTTTTAAATGCTTTTCCATTGAAAATGATACCTCTCTTTCAGCTCCCCCATTTCTGAGAAGTATAAAATCTTATAATTTATTATTACCAAAGGGGAAAGGTGGGAGGAGGGATAAATTAACAGTTTGGAATGAACACATACACACTGCTATGTATAAAATAGATCATCAACAAGGAACTACTGTATAGCACAGGGAACTACACTCAACATTTTGCAATAACCTATAAGGGGAAATAATCTGAAAAAGAATAGATATTTTTATTGACATCATCTATCAATGACAGTTAAAGTGTAGCCTAAGGGAAGCTGGTGGTGAGTGCTTCTGACCCTGAAGACTTCAATCATCTAAAGTTTGGACTCTGCCTACTTCCCAAGGCCCTTAATGAACATATGTGTAGCCGTAGCTTAAAAACTTCCCCAGTTTGGGTTTCGGGGAGACACTGATTTTGAAAAAGCCCTGGTGTTCTCCTTACATGAATGGGACTCTTCCTACTGCTAAAACATGTCTGTCACACCCAGAGGATGGTATACCGTCTGATCGGGAAGAGTTTGGAAAAGGCATCTCATCTCCTCATCTCCTGGTGCTCGGGTTCACCCCTCCAGCGTCTTTACTAACAGTCTCCCCACTTGGAGATGTCAGCACTGTCAACATCCTGTTGCGTACAGTTTGGAATTTGTCCAGAGGATGAAGCGGAAGGATGAGGAACAATGAGAGACAAGTCCTAGGTGTTCAGACAGGCACATGTCACTCTAATTTCCAATCAGGAAGACGAATTGACCAAAGGCTAGGGTTGCCCATGGAAACAGTATAGGGCTTGAGGAAATCCCGCTGCTTTGTGGCCAGTTCCCATAAACACGAGTTGAACAATGGAACTCAGGGGCAGTAAAATTCACAAAACTGCAGAGTTGAAAATATCCATCACTGAAAAATGTCTTGAGGAAAGTCAGAGAAAAGGACTTGTAAGCAAGGGAGAATGGCAGGAAAGGGATTTGAGGAGGTAGAAAGGACTCGCCATTAAGCACAAGAAAAGGAGCTGAACATTGCCAACATTGCAGTTGGCCAAAAAGGGTGTATGCGTTCTTTTCTGTATATATTCAAGAAAAGGGCATACACTTTTTTAGCCAACCAAACAGGTGGGCACTGGAAGTCAATACTACAAAAGATATCACTTCGCATCAGTCAGAAGAGCCATCCTCATAAAGCGTAAACAACAGAAATGCAGGACAGGGCAACGAGAAGAGGGAGCCCTGTGAGACTTATAGTGGAAATGTATATTGCCAACGGCCATTCTGGAGAAGTGTATTGTGTTTACTAAAGCATCTAAAAAATGAGCTACAGAGCATAGGGCACTTGCACTCATGGGCGTATATCTTGGGAAAAGCAAAAATCGAGAGGACACAGGCACCCCAATGTTTACCCCCTCTCTGTTTAAAAGATCCTCGACTAGGATATAACTTAAATGTCTCTGGAGGGAAAAAATGGATAGAGATGTGGTACTTAGGTAGAGTGGAATATTATTCAGCCTGGAAATCAATGAAATATGGCCAGTTGTAACAACTCCGGAGGAGTTACGTATGATCATTCTAAGTGACAGAATTCAAAAAGAAAAAGACACATATCATAAGATATCACTTAAAGGTGGAATCCAAAATGGCTACACATGAAATAAATTACAAAACAAAAACATAGTCAAATATGTAGAAAACACGCATAAGGCTGCTAAACGGGAAAGGTGGGGAGGGGTGAGGCATCATCCAGGAGGTTGAAATTAGCAAAGATACCATTCCAAATACCAAACTGATAATCAACAAGGCCTACACGGTAGCTAAAAGAACTGCACTCAGCACACTCAAGTCACCGGAAAAGAATATATACGACTGGTAAGAATCTGAAAAAGAATTTATTGATGTCTCTCTGTACGCGAATCAAGTGGATGTACAGCAGCAAGAAACAGAGCTTTGAAAATCAGCTGTAACCAATATAGTAATAAATTGAAAAAAATAAACGACAGAGAGACAGAGAAAACCTCTTACAACTTTTCCTCAGGGACGGTGATGCAACATGGATTGAATACATCTAGACCCACAGCAGGATGAGACATAAGGCTGGAAACTGTTTGCGCTAAGAGAAATGTGAGGTTGGGTGAGGAAATGCACACCCTTTAAAGTAATACTACCTGGTACCCATTCAATGGGTCCCAAATCTGCAGGTTCAAGGGATCTTCCTACAGCTAAAACATGCATGGAAAACCCAGAGGACTGTACACCATGTGATCGGGAGATGTGTCTAAAATGCACCTCATTTATCCTCTCCTGGTGCTCCTGTTCACCATTCCAGCCACGCTACTTAGAATCTCCCCACTTGGAGAATCAGCACATTTAAACTTCTGTTTCACACATTTTGCAAATTGTGAGGAGGATGAACGGGAAGAGGGGGAACCAATGAGAGAAGAGTTGTAGGGGTTTGGACGGGCACATATCACTCTAATTTCCCATTAAGAATAAGAATTAAAGAAAGGCTCAGCCTGCCTCGCCGGAGCCAAAATAGGGCCTGAAGCAATCCTGCGGGTTTGAGGCCAGCTCACAAAAGAGCAACTTAAAAAATGGAGCTCAGGGTCACTGCAATTCACAAACCTGCAGAGTTATAAATGAAAACTAACGTCCAAAAATATGTTGAGGTAAGGCAAAGAAGAGGATCTGAATGCAAGACAGAATTGCAAGAAACAGATTTCAAGAGATAGATTGGACTCGTCTTTAACGCACATGAAAAGCGGCAGAATTTCGACAATGATGCAGTTGGCCCAAAAGGGCGTATGCGTTTTTTCCTGATTATATCCAGGAAAAAACGCATACGCACTTTATGGGCAACGAAGCAAGCAAGCAATGCAAATGTGCACAACAAAGAAGTCTCACTTCCCACCGGTCAAAAGGGCCATCCTAAAAAATTGTAAAAACCAGAAATGCAGGACAGGCCATGGAGAACAGGGAGCCTTTATACGCTGATGGGCAGTGTGTGAACTGCCGAGAGCCACTCTGGAGAAGTGTATGGTGGTTCCTAAATCATCTAAAAAACAGAGCTACAGAGCATAGGACACTTCCAATCATGGGAGTATATCTAGGGAAGTCTAAAAATCAACAAGACACAAGCACACCACAGTTTAGGGCTACTCTGTTTACAAGAACCTCAACTTCAGTACACCTTAAATATCCCAGGAAAGAGAACAATGGATAAAGAAGATGTGGTACTTATGTACAATGGAATATCTCTTCACCATGAAATCAATGTAATAAGGCTAGTAGAAGGATAAAGAGTGGATTTAGGTCCGATAATACTACTTGAAATAAGTCAAACAGAAAAAGAAACATATCATAAGATATCACTTATAGAGGGAGGGTAAATATGGCTGCACAAGAAATGAATTACAGAACAGAACAGTGTCTCACATTTAGAAAACACACTTATGTCAGCTTAAGGGGAAAGGAGAGGTGGGGTGATGCATAAAACCAGAGTTTGAAATTAGCACAGATACCGTTCAATAAACCAAATAGGTATTAGACAAGATCTACACCTTGCTCAATGAACAGGCCTCAACACACCCTATACACCGCAGAGAAATATATCTGAGGAATAAGAATCTTAAAACCCATGTATTGATATATCTCCATAAGGGAATCAAGTGTGTGCAGAGCGGCACAAACACAGCAGTGAAAAGGAGCTAAACCCCATTATAGAAATAAATTTTAAAAACAAAACGCTGAAACAATGAAAGAGAGAAAAATTCTTACAAAATTCGCTCAGGGGCTGTGATGCAACCTGGATTGACCACATATAAACCCACAGCTGGATAAGACATAAGGCTGGACACTTGGGGCTGACAGGATTGGTGAGCTTTGGTGAGCAACTGCCGAAAGTTTAATGCAATACTTCATGCTACTCAGTCCAAGGGTCCCAACACTCCAGGTTGAAGGGAATCTTCCTACAGCTAAACCATGCTTGGGAAACCCAGCGACTGGTATACCATATGATCGGGAAAGGTTTCTAAAACGCACCTCATTTTTCCTCTCCTGGGGCTCCGGATCGACATTCCAGCCGCTTTACTAACAACATCCCCACATGGAGTCAATGCCTTTAAGTTCTGGTATCGCACAGTCTGCAGTTAGTGCAGAGGATGAATGGGAATAGGGGGAACCAGTGAGAAACTAGCTGTAGCGGTTTCAATGGGCACATGTCACTCTAATATCACATCAGTAAGAAGAATTAACCAAAGGCACAGCAGGTGCCCCAGAAGAAAAATAGGGCTTCAAGGAATCCTTTGGTTATGGGGCAATACCACAAAAATAAGAGCTAAAAATGGAGCTAAGGGCCACTGCAATTCAAAACCCTGCAGAGTTATAAAGACCAACTATTTTTAAAAAATATATTGAGGAAAGGCTATGAAGAGGCATTGAAAGCAAGGCAGAATTGCAGGAAACCGATTTCAGGAGGTAGACTGGAATTGCATTGAAAGCATATGAAGAGAGTCAGAAACTCGACAATGATGCACTTGGCCAAAAAGGGCGTATGCGTTTTTTCCTGAATATATTCAGGAAAAAACGCATACGCCCTTTTTGGCCAACCAAGCAAGCTTGCAAAGGAAATCTGCACTACAATGAAGTCTCACTTCCCCCCGGTCAAAAGGGCCATCTGAAAAAAGTGTAAAATCCAGAAAGGCACGACAGGCCATGGAGAACTGGGAGCCTTCTTATGCTGATGGGCGAGATGTAAATTGCCAACAGCCACTCTGGAGAAGTGTATGGTGTTTCCTGAAACATCTAAAAAACAAAGCAACAGAGCCTAGGGCACTTCCACTTATGGTCCTATAGCTTAGGGAAATTAAAATCAAAAAGACACAGCCACCCCAAAGTTTGGGACGGCTCCGTTTACAAGAACCTCGTTTACAGTACAAGTTCAATATCGCAGAAAGTGAAAAATGGATAAAGAACTTGTGGTACTTACGTACAATGCAATATCACTCAGCAATGAAATCTATGTCATCAGGCCCGTAGCAGCATAATGAGTGGATGCAGGTACGATGATTCGAACTGAAATAAGTCACACAGAAAAGAAACATCATAAGGTATCACTAATACACAGAATGTGAACTTGGCTACACATGAACTGAATTACAGAACAGAACAGGGTCTCAAATTTAGAAAACCAACTTATGCTTGCTTAAGGGGAAAGGTGAGTTGGGGTGCTGCATAAAACCAGAGATTGAAATGAGCACAGATAAAGTTCCTTAAGCCAAATATGGAATAGACAAGAGCTACTCCTTGCTCAACGAAATGGACTCAACACCGCATATTAAACGCCTAAGAATGTACCTGACTAGTAAGTATCTTAAAACCTATGGATTGCTATGTCTCGGAAAGAGAATCAAGCATGTGTACAGGGGCATAAACGCAGCAGTGATAGGATTGGAGAGGTTCGGTGAGCAAATGAAGACCCTTTGAAGTCATATTGCATGGTACCCATTCCACGGGTTTCAACTACCCAGCTTTTAGGTATTCTTCCTTCAGCTAAAACATGCATGTGGAACCCAAAGTATGATCAACCATATGATCGGGAGACGTGTTCAATATGTCTCAATTTCCTCCCCTGGTACTCGGGTGCAACATTCCAGACGCTTTACTAACACTCTCCCGACTTGGAGAGTCAGTCCCTTTAACCTCCTGTTTGGCCCAGTTTGCAATTTCTGCGGAAGATGAACAGGAATAGCGAGAACCAATGAGAGGCTAGCTGGAGGTGTCTGAACGGGCAAATTTAACTCTCATTTCCCACCAGGAAGAGGAATTAACCAAAGGCTCAGCGTGCCGGGCCGGAACCAGATTAGGGCCTGAAGCCATCCTGCGGTGTTGATGCCAGGTCACAAGAAAGCGAGTTGAAGAAAGGAGCTCAGGGGCACTGTAATTCACAAACCTGCAGAGTTATAAATGACAGCTATCGTCCAAAAATAGACTGAAGTAAGGCTGCCAAGAGGACTTGAAAGCGGGGCAGAATTGCAGGAAACCGATTTCAGGAGGTAGACTGGAATTGCATTGAAAGCATAGGAAAAGAGGCAGAACGTCCACAATGATGCACTTGGCCAAAAGGGCGTATGCGTTTTTTCCTGAATATATTCAGGAAAAAACGCATACGCCCTTTTTGGCCAACCAAGCAAGCTTGCAAAGGAAATCTGCACTACAATGAAGTCTCACTTCCCCCCGGTCAAAAGGGCCATCTGAAAAATGTGTAAAACCCAGAAAGGCAGGACAGCCCATGGAGAACTGGGAGCCTTGTTATGCTGATGGGCGGGATGTAAATTGCCAACAGACACTCGGGAGATGTGTATGGTGTTTCCTGAAACATCTAAAAAACAAAGCAACAGAGCCTAGGGCACTTCCACTTATGGTCCTATAGCTTAGGGAAATTAATATCAAAAAGACACAGCAACCCCAAAATTTGGGATGGCTCTTTTTACAGAAATCTCTTCTACGGCACAAGTTAAATATCCCAGAGAGCAAATAATGGATAAAGAAGTTGCGGTACTTATGTACAACAGAATACCACTCAGCAATGAAATCTATGTCACCAGGCCCGTACCAGCATAATGAGTGCATTGAGGCACGATGATTCTAAGTGAAATAAGTCACACAGAAAAAGAAACATCATAAGGTATCACTAATACACGGAATGTGAACTTGGCTACACATGAACTGAATTACAAAACAGAACAGGGTCTCAAGTTTAGAAAACCAACTTATGCCTGCGTAAGGGGGAAGGTGAGTTGGGGTGCTGCATAAAAGCAGAGTTTGAAATTAGCACAGATACCGTTCCATAAGCCAAATATGGAATAGACAAGAGCTACCCCTTGCTCAACGAAATGGATTCAACAATGAGGTATCACCTCACACCTGGTAGAATAGGCATCATTGAAAATCTACAAACAAAAAATGCTGGAAAGGGTGTGGAGAAAAGGAACCCTCTTCCACTATTGTTGGGAATATAAATTGATACAGTCATTATGGAGAACAATATGGAATTTCTTAAGAAACTAACAATAGAATTACCATATGATACAGCAATCCCAGTACTGGACATATACCCAGACAAAACCATAAATCAAAAAGAGTCATTCACCGCAATGTTCATTGCATCACTATTTACAATATCGAGGTAATGGAAGCAACCTAAATGCCCACAGACAGACGAATGCATAAAGCTGTGGTACATATATAAAATGGAATATTACTAAGCCATGAAAAGGAATGAAATTGGGTCATTTGTAGAGACGTCGATGGATCTAGAGACTGTCATACAGAGTGAAGTAAGTCAGAAAGAGAAAAACAAATCTTGTATATTCATGCATATATGTGGAACCTAGAAAAACTGTACAGATTAACCATTTTGCAAGGCATAAATAGAGCAACAGATGTAGACAACAAACGTATGGACAACAAGGGGGGAAAGCTGTTGGGGGGGTGGTGGTGGGAGGAGTTGAGAGACTGGGATTGGCATGTATACATTTATATGTATAAAATAGATAACCAATAAGAACCTGCTGTATAAAAATATAAAATAAAATTCAAAATTAAAAAGAAATAAAATTTAAAAAATAAAACAGAAAAAACAATTATTCCCTGCACATACATGTATTTATATGAATAAATTATTTCCATGCTTATATCTGTAAATACAAAAAAGAGGAATAAAATCTACCTTGAACCAAAAACGAAAAAGAGAAAAAAAACACAGAACCCACCAGTTACACAGAGGAAAACCGTATCAGGGCACTTGCTCCAGTTGTAAACAATTCTGAAGTTGGTCAGTGGTGGGGAATCGTCTCCCATTCAGCCAGCAGCCCCCACGCAACAAGCGTCCTCATTGCAAAGCTGGGGCACCGTGCCGAGGCATCTGTGAGTAAACGTGAGCTGAGCCCCAGGCCAGTTGCTGCTGAACTATTCCCACCCGTCCCAGGTAAAACACCTGAATATATACAAGGACTTGAAAGCCTAGAGGAAGGGCCATAGAGCCACACGAGTGACAGCATGCCGGCCGACTTGGTGCCTGCAGGCCAGCCAGGATGGTCCTGGCCCTGGGTGCTCTTCTGGAAGATTTCCATTTCCCTGCCTGAGATACCCGTCCTGTCCCTGCCCCCACTGCTTTTTTCCTTCCTCACCTCTGCCCAGGGAGAAATTCCAGCAGCAGGTATGGGTGACACATCCTCTTCTTTAGCAGGTGGCAGCCTGGCAACTGCTGCAGAAAGTCCAGCAGAGCCCCACTCACACTGGGCCACCCACAAAGCCGTGGCCTCTCACTCCCTCCCACCAGCCCAGCCCCGAGACTGCTGACAGGGCAGAGAAAATGGCGTCAGGCACGGCTGCAGGGGCTCTTGCTGCCTGGAGTGGTATTTATATTGATCTCAACCCAGGCACACCTGGGGAGGGCTGGCCGGCACGGTAAGGCTGCCCAGGTCAGCCAATCATCACCCCTCAGGGGCTCACAGTTGCAGAAAATGGAACTTGCTGAACCGGCCAGGTCCAAGGAACAGGTGTGGGCTCCTGAGAGTCAGGATAGACAAGGGGCTGCAGCTTTGGCTTGTTTTCTAATCATTTTATCTGGCCCATGAGTGGGAGACAACTTCAAGAAAACCCTCTCCTAATGAGAGGAACCCAGGAGTCAGGGAGAGGAGGGGTGGGTGGTGGTTGGAGACAGAGGCCTGGTGCCCCGGGTGCAGTGGAAGTCTCTGGAAGACCAGGTGGAGGGAGGCCTCACGGAGTGATGCCCAGGGTCACAGACCTGTCGCAGCTGCTGTTTGTTAGTTCAAGTCCTGCTCTGAGGTGCTCTGTGTCAGCTCTGAGCGACAGGTGAGCTGGGGGTGCTCTGCAATGAGGGCTATGTGCACGGTTCCTGTGTGCCCAGCCCTGCCACGGTACCTGCAAGGGTAGCTCTGTATCCTGGGAGGGGCCTGACCACGAGAGCCCCGTGGGCTGGGGTGGGGGTGGGGTACCTGCCCAGGTGAGCTCCATATTCTGGGATTGGTCTGACCACGAGAGCCCCATGGGCTGCTGGGGACCTGGTAAAGGATGTCAGGACAGTCAGTGAAGCCACCGAGGATATACCTCCAGTTGCTCCTAATTCCTACACCCTGCTGGTCATTCTACCAACCACCAGGACATGGTATTCTGTATTAGTCTTCAATGATGCCTTCTTTTGTATTCCATTAGTCCCAGAGTCACAAGAAATTTTGGCTTGTGAGTGGCAGGACTCAACATACAACTAAAACAATACTTCCGGGCCGTCTGGCCCCAAGGGTGCAAAAATTCCCACACCATCTTTGGGGAAAGCTTAGCTAAAGACCTAAAAGTTCTACCTCTGGAAAAGGAAACCCTCCTTCAATATGCAGACGACATTCTGATCACCAGCCCTACTAAGGAGGCCTCTGAACTACCAAGCCAATAAAGGATAGAAGTTGTCCAAGAAAAAGCTCAAATATCACAGACTGCGGTGACCTGCCTGGGCTTCATTCTCACAGAAGGTCAGAGAAGCCCATCCCAGGAAAGGGAAGAAACCATTTTCAGCCTTACCCCTTTCTAAAACTAGAAGACAGCTTAGGGGTTCCTGGGGAGGCCAGGGTTTGCTGCTTCTGGATCCCTAGCTACAGTCTACTAGCTGGGCCTCTATATGAAACACTGAAAGGAAAAGATGATGATCCTTTTGAATAGAATCCAGAAGTGGCCTTTCAAGAATGGAAAGAGCAGTCAATTCAGACCCTTGCCCTGGAACTCCCTAATTTAGCTAAACCCTTTGACCTTTACATTCCCGGTGAAAGGTGAATCGCCATTGGAGAATTAGTGCAAAAACTGGGACCACTTGAAATGGAACAATGCAAGAATGCCATCCAGGTAGGATAAACTACGGTCACTAAGGGGCTTGGCCCACTGCCACATCTGGCCAAGATACTGGCGGTATCTAAAAACCTGGAAATCAGCAGCCCAAAAGGCCACCTCCCTCCTAAGGGAAAAGGACCCCACGTGGTGATCCTAACCACCAACCATGCCCTGAAGTTGCAGGGTTCGCTCCGTGGGCACACCGACCTCGAGTGAGGAGGCCCTCCAACTCCAACATCCAGAGAGATAACCGGGGGCAACAGGGCACCATGACGACTCGTGTGAACATCACTTGACCTGGAGTTTCTCTCATAAAACAACAAGAGTGTGTCCCAAAAGAGTAGACTACTGCTTGCAGGACTTACTGCACCCAGAGGGGAGCTAATAATCTTGGCGGGGGAACAGTATACCACACTGTCACCATAGAAAAGCCTACAGACACCGTGATGATGGTGGCCAATAAGACCGGCTGGACTCCTGTTTACTTCAAAAGGCTGTTGACTCAGTAGCCATCATGGTCCTTGATCACCACTGACCCTGGACTGTCTGGGAGTTGAGCGGGCAGGGCTCTGACACCTGGTGCTCTTTGTACGTTAATTCAGGGGCCTAACTGAAGAAAGCGCAGACTACTGGTCAGAGCATCTAGGCTGGCAGAGACGGTCAGCCTAAGGTGACCGAACAAATGTGGGGCGGGGTGAAACCGGCCCCCACAGCGTCTCTGCACATCTCTTTCCTGGACCCTTAAAGGTCATTAGAATCTATAACACTTCCAATGCTGGTGCTCAGGTGGACGAGCAGGGAGGCAGGGGTCCTGGGGACAATCAACGTCACCGGGAGGCTGCTGGGGAGAAGCTCTGACCCTCGCCCCAGGGTATGAGGGCTCCCAACTCAGCACTCAGCAGTTACAGAAGAAGGGTCTGCACCCTCAGCACTCCAAGAATGAGGAACGGGACAAAAGGCAGAGGAGGGGTTTGTCCCCAGCAAAGCCCATTAAAAATCCCTGGGAGATAAAAATAGAATCTGGGCAATAAAGTCAAGTCTAACCTTTTTTATCCTTTGTGCTTTGTCTAATTTCACGTGCTCCTAGGGTCCCGCATGCAGAGGTTCCACACCCGGCACTTCAGACCAGATTTCCTAGTGCAGAATGGCTGGGTCGACACCTCAGCTCCTGGGGCCCAGTGCAGACTCCACGATATAGAGCCTGAGCTACAGCCAACCCGGCCCTCGAGAGCTCCGCCGCCTCCCTCCCTCCCACTGACTCTGACAGGATCTCTACACAGCAGCCCAGCCCACAGCCCACGGGGTAGTGCATGCTCTCACCTCTCCATTCTCTGATCAAAATATAAAGTTTCCTTTGCTTGTGAACCAAACTCAGTCTCGATCTGTTGGCCCCAATGACACTGGGCAGGGGGACACTTGTTGGGGTCCACTCTGGAGGATCAGTAACAGAAATTGAGACTATTGTAACCTCAATGAACAGATGTGTGAGCCAAACTGTAGTTAACATAGAACAGTGTATAAGGCTCGGGTAAAATAAGATGTTTTTAACACTTCCATTTGATATTTCCATCACTTTTTATAAGCAAGTTCAGTGAAAAGGTTTGTCTTATTTGTCAGGTCAATATTAGAGAAACGAAGTGATTTCTTTCCAAGGATGTACAGCTAATAATCTTGGTTAAACCTTCAATCTTGTTTTAAATGCTTTTCCATTGAAAATGATACCTCTCTTTCAGCTCCCCCATTTCTGAGAAGTATAAAATCTTATAATTTATTATTACCAAAGGGGAAAGGTGGGAGGAGGGATAAATTAACAGTTTGGAATGAACACATACACACTGCTATGTATAAAATAGATCATCAACAAGGAACTACTGTATAGCACAGGGAACTACACTCAACATTTTGCAATAACCTATAAGGGGAAATAATCTGAAAAAGAATAGATATTTTTATTGACATCATCTATCAATGACAGTTAAAGTGTAGCCTAAGGGAAGCTGGTGGTGAGTGCTTCTGACCCTGAAGACTTCAATCATCTAAAGTTTGGACTCTGCCTACTTCCCAAGGCCCTTAATGAACATATGTGTAGCCGTAGCTTAAAAACTTCCCCAGTTTGGGTTTCGGGGAGACACTGATTTTGAAAAAGCCCTGGTGTTCTCCTTACATGAATGGGACTCTTCCTACTGCTAAAACATGTCTGTCACACCCAGAGGATGGTATACCGTCTGATCGGGAAGAGTTTGGAAAAGGCATCTCATCTCCTCATCTCCTGGTGCTCGGGTTCACCCCTCCAGCGTCTTTACTAACAGTCTCCCCACTTGGAGATGTCAGCACTGTCAACATCCTGTTGCGTACAGTTTGGAATTTGTCCAGAGGATGAAGCGGAAGGATGAGGAACAATGAGAGACAAGTCCTAGGTGTTCAGACAGGCACATGTCACTCTAATTTCCAATCAGGAAGACGAATTGACCAAAGGCTAGGGTTGCCCATGGAAACAGTATAGGGCTTGAGGAAATCCCGCTGCTTTGTGGCCAGTTCCCATAAACACGAGTTGAACAATGGAACTCAGGGGCAGTAAAATTCACAAAACTGCAGAGTTGAAAATATCCATCACTGAAAAATGTCTTGAGGAAAGTCAGAGAAAAGGACTTGTAAGCAAGGGAGAATGGCAGGAAAGGGATTTGAGGAGGTAGAAAGGACTCGCCATTAAGCACAAGAAAAGGAGCTGAACATTGCCAACATTGCAGTTGGCCAAAAAGGGTGTATGCGTTCTTTTCTGTATATATTCAAGAAAAGGGCATACACTTTTTTAGCCAACCAAACAGGTGGGCACTGGAAGTCAATACTACAAAAGATATCACTTCGCATCAGTCAGAAGAGCCATCCTCATAAAGCGTAAACAACAGAAATGCAGGACAGGGCAACGAGAAGAGGGAGCCCTGTGAGACTTATAGTGGAAATGTATATTGCCAACGGCCATTCTGGAGAAGTGTATTGTGTTTACTAAAGCATCTAAAAAATGAGCTACAGAGCATAGGGCACTTGCACTCATGGGCGTATATCTTGGGAAAAGCAAAAATCGAGAGGACACAGGCACCCCAATGTTTACCCCCTCTCTGTTTAAAAGATCCTCGACTAGGATATAACTTAAATGTCTCTGGAGGGAAAAAATGGATAGAGATGTGGTACTTAGGTAGAGTGGAATATTATTCAGCCTGGAAATCAATGAAATATGGCCAGTTGTAACAACTCCGGAGGAGTTACGTATGATCATTCTAAGTGACAGAATTCAAAAAGAAAAAGACACATATCATAAGATATCACTTAAAGGTGGAATCCAAAATGGCTACACATGAAATAAATTACAAAACAAAAACATAGTCAAATATGTAGAAAACACGCATAAGGCTGCTAAACGGGAAAGGTGGGGAGGGGTGAGGCATCATCCAGGAGGTTGAAATTAGCAAAGATACCATTCCAAATACCAAACTGATAATCAACAAGGCCTACACGGTAGCTAAAAGAACTGCACTCAGCACACTCAAGTCACCGGAAAAGAATATATACGACTGGTAAGAATCTGAAAAAGAATTTATTGATGTCTCTCTGTACGCGAATCAAGTGGATGTACAGCAGCAAGAAACAGAGCTTTGAAAATCAGCTGTAACCAATATAGTAATAAATTGAAAAAAATAAACGACAGAGAGACAGAGAAAACCTCTTACAACTTTTCCTCAGGGACGGTGATGCAACATGGATTGAACACATCTAGACCCACAGCAGGATGAGACATAAGGCTGGAAACTGTTTGCGCTAAGAGAAATGTGAGGTTGGGTGAGGAAATGCACACCCTTTAAAGTAATACTACCTGGTACCCATTCAATGGGTCCCAAATCTGCAGGTTCAAGGGATCTTCCTACAGCTAAAACATGCATGGAAAACCCAGAGGACTGTACACCATGTGATCGGGAGATGTGTCTAAAATGCACCTCATTTATCCTCTCCTGGTGCTCCTGTTCACCATTCCAGCCACGCTACTTAGAATCTCCCCACTTGGAGAATCAGCACATTTAAACTTCTGTTTCACACATTTTGCAAATTGTGAGGAGGATGAACGGGAAGAGGGGGAACCAATGAGAGAAGAGTTGTAGGGGTTTGGACGGGCACATATCACTCTAATTTCCCATTAAGAATAAGAATTAAAGAAAGGCTCAGCCTGCCTCGCCGGAGCCAAAATAGGGCCTGAAGCAATCCTGCGGGTTTGAGGCCAGCTCACAAAAGAGCAACTTAAAAAATGGAGCTCAGGGTCACTGCAATTCACAAACCTGCAGAGTTATAAATGAAAACTAACGTCCAAAAATATGTTGAGGTAAGGCAAAGAAGAGGATCTGAATGCAAGACAGAATTGCAAGAAACAGATTTCAAGAGATAGATTGGACTCGTCTTTAACGCACATGAAAAGCGGCAGAATTTCGACAATGATGCAGTTGGCCCAAAAGGGCGTATGCGTTTTTTCCTGATTATATCCAGGAAAAAACGCATACGCACTTTATGGGCAACGAAGCAAGCAAGCAATGCAAATGTGCACAACAAAGAAGTCTCACTTCCCACCGGTCAAAAGGGCCATCCTAAAAAATTGTAAAAACCAGAAATGCAGGACAGGCCATGGAGAACAGGGAGCCTTTATACGCTGATGGGCAGTGTGTGAACTGCCGAGAGCCACTCTGGAGAAGTGTATGGTGGTTCCTAAATCATCTAAAAAACAGAGCTACAGAGCATAGGACACTTCCAATCATGGGAGTATATCTAGGGAAGTCTAAAAATCAACAAGACACAAGCACACCACAGTTTAGGGCTACTCTGTTTACAAGAACCTCAACTTCAGTACACCTTAAATATCCCAGGAAAGAGAACAATGGATAAAGAAGATGTGGTACTTATGTACAATGGAATATCTCTTCACCATGAAATCAATGTAATAAGGCTAGTAGAAGGATAAAGAGTGGATTTAGGTCCGATAATACTACTTGAAATAAGTCAAACAGAAAAAGAAACATATCATAAGATATCACTTATAGAGGGAGGGTAAATATGGCTGCACAAGAAATGAATTACAGAACAGAACAGTGTCTCACATTTAGAAAACACACTTATGTCAGCTTAAGGGGAAAGGAGAGGTGGGGTGATGCATAAAACCAGAGTTTGAAATTAGCACAGATACCGTTCAATAAACCAAATAGGTATTAGACAAGATCTACACCTTGCTCAATGAACAGGCCTCAACACACCCTATACACCGCAGAGAAATATATCTGAGGAATAAGAATCTTAAAACCCATGTATTGATATATCTCCATAAGGGAATCAAGTGTGTGCAGAGCGGCACAAACACAGCAGTGAAAAGGAGCTAAACCCCATTATAGAAATAAATTTTAAAAACAAAACGCTGAAACAATGAAAGAGAGAAAAATTCTTACAAAATTCGCTCAGAGGCTGTGATGCAACCTGGATTGACCACATATAAACCCACAGCTGGATAAGACATAAGGCTGGACACTTGGGGCTGACAGGATTGGTGAGCTTTGGTGAGCAACTGCCGAAAGTTTAATGCAATACTTCATGCTACTCAGTCCAAGGGTCCCAACACTCCAGGTTGAAGGGAATCTTCCTACAGCTAAACCATGCTTGGGAAACCCAGCGACTGGTATACCATATGATCGGGAAAGGTTTCTAAAACGCACCTCATTTTTCCTCTCCTGGGGCTCCGGATCGACATTCCAGCCGCTTTACTAACAACATCCCCACATGGAGTCAATGCCTTTAAGTTCTGGTATCGCACAGTCTGCAGTTAGTGCAGAGGATGAATGGGAATAGGGGGAACCAGTGAGAAACTAGCTGTAGCGGTTTCAATGGGCACATGTCACTCTAATATCACATCAGTAAGAAGAATTAACCAAAGGCACAGCAGGTGCCCCAGAAGAAAAATAGGGCTTCAAGGAATCCTTTGGTTATGGGGCAATACCACAAAAATAAGAGCTAAAAATGGAGCTAAGGGCCACTGCAATTCAAAACCCTGCAGAGTTATAAAGACCAACTATTTTTAAAAAATATATTGAGGAAAGGCTATGAAGAGGCATTGAAAGCAAGGCAGAATTGCAGGAAACCGATTTCAGGAGGTAGACTGGAATTGCATTGAAAGCATATGAAGAGAGTCAGAAACTCGACAATGATGCACTTGGCCAAAAAGGGCGTATGCGTTTTTTCCTGAATATATTCAGGAAAAAACGCATACGCCCTTTTTGGCCAACCAAGCAAGCTTGCAAAGGAAATCTGCACTACAATGAAGTCTCACTTCCCCCCGGTCAAAAGGGCCATCTGAAAAAAGTGTAAAATCCAGAAAGGCACGACAGGCCATGGAGAACTGGGAGCCTTCTTATGCTGATGGGCGAGATGTAAATTGCCAACAGCCACTCTGGAGAAGTGTATGGTGTTTCCTGAAACATCTAAAAAACAAAGCAACAGAGCCTAGGGCACTTCCACTTATGGTCCTATAGCTTAGGGAAATTAAAATCAAAAAGACACAGCCACCCCAAAGTTTGGGACGGCTCCGTTTACAAGAACCTCGTTTACAGTACAAGTTCAATATCGCAGAAAGTGAAAAATGGATAAAGAACTTGTGGTACTTACGTACAATGCAATATCACTCAGCAATGAAATCTATGTCATCAGGCCCGTAGCAGCATAATGAGTGGATGCAGGTACGATGATTCGAACTGAAATAAGTCACACAGAAAAGAAACATCATAAGGTATCACTAATACACAGAATGTGAACTTGGCTACACATGAACTGAATTACAGAACAGAACAGGGTCTCAAATTTAGAAAACCAACTTATGCTTGCTTAAGGGGAAAGGTGAGTTGGGGTGCTGCATAAAACCAGAGATTGAAATGAGCACAGATAAAGTTCCTTAAGCCAAATATGGAATAGACAAGAGCTACTCCTTGCTCAACGAAATGGACTCAACACCGCATATTAAACGCCTAAGAATGTACCTGACTAGTAAGTATCTTAAAACCTATGGATTGCTATGTCTCGGAAAGAGAATCAAGCATGTGTACAGGGGCATAAACGCAGCAGTGATAGGATTGGAGAGGTTCGGTGAGCAAATGAAGACCCTTTGAAGTCATATTGCATGGTACCCATTCCACGGGTTTCAACTACCCAGCTTTTAGGTATTCTTCCTTCAGCTAAAACATGCATGTGGAACCCAAAGTATGATCAACCATATGATCGGGAGACGTGTTCAATATGTCTCAATTTCCTCCCCTGGTACTCGGGTGCAACATTCCAGACGCTTTACTAACACTCTCCCGACTTGGAGAGTCAGTCCCTTTAACCTCCTGTTTGGCCCAGTTTGCAATTTCTGCGGAAGATGAACAGGAATAGCGAGAACCAATGAGAGGCTAGCTGGAGGTGTCTGAACGGGCAAATTTAACTCTCATTTCCCACCAGGAAGAGGAATTAACCAAAGGCTCAGCGTGCCGGGCCGGAACAAGATTAGGGCCTGAAGCCATCCTGCGGTGTTGATGCCAGGTCACAAGAAAGCGAGTTGAAGAAAGGAGCTCAGGGGCACTGTAATTCACAAACCTGCAGAGTTATAAATGACAGCTATCGTCCAAAAATAGACTGAAGTAAGGCTGCCAAGAGGACTTGAAAGCGGGGCAGAATTGCAGGAAACCGATTTCAGGAGGTAGACTGGAATTGCATTGAAAGCATAGGAAAAGAGGCAGAACGTCCACAATGATGCACTTGGCCAAAAGGGCGTATGCGTTTTTTCCTGAATATATTCAGGAAAAAACGCATACGCCCTTTTTGGCCAACCAAGCAAGCTTGCAAAGGAAATCTGCACTACAATGAAGTCTCACTTCCCCCCGGTCAAAAGGGCCATCTGAAAAATGTGTAAAACCCAGAAAGGCAGGACAGCCCATGGAGAACTGGGAGCCTTGTTATGCTGATGGGCGGGATGTAAATTGCCAACAGACACTCGGGAGATGTGTATGGTGTTTCCTGAAACATCTAAAAAACAAAGCAACAGAGCCTAGGGCACTTCCACTTATGGTCCTATAGCTTAGGGAAATTAATATCAAAAAGACACAGCAACCCCAAAATTTGGGATGGCTCTTTTTACAGAAATCTCTTCTACGGCACAAGTTAAATATCCCAGAGAGCAAATAATGGATAAAGAAGTTGCGGTACTTATGTACAACAGAATACCACTCAGCAATGAAATCTATGTCACCAGGCCCGTACCAGCATAATGAGTGCATTGAGGCACGATGATTCTAAGTGAAATAAGTCACACAGAAAAAGAAACATCATAAGGTATCACTAATACACGGAATGTGAACTTGGCTACACATGAACTGAATTACAAAACAGAACAGGGTCTCAAGTTTAGAAAACCAACTTATGCCTGCGTAAGGGGGAAGGTGAGTTGGGGTGCTGCATAAAAGCAGAGTTTGAAATTAGCACAGATACCGTTCCATAAGCCAAATATGGAATAGACAAGAGCTACCCCTTGCTCAACGAAATGGATTCAACAATGAGGTATCACCTCACACCTGGTAGAATAGGCATCATTGAAAATCTACAAACAAAAAATGCTGGAAAGGGTGTGGAGAAAAGGAACCCTCTTCCACTATTGTTGGGAATATAAATTGATACAGTCATTATGGAGAACAATATGGAATTTCTTAAGAAACTAACAATAGAATTACCATATGATACAGCAATCCCAGTACTGGACATATACCCAGACAAAACCATAAATCAAAAAGAGTCATTCACCGCAATGTTCATTGCATCACTATTTACAATATCGAGGTAATGGAAGCAACCTAAATGCCCACAGACAGACGAATGCATAAAGCTGTGGTACATATATAAAATGGAATATTACTAAGCCATGAAAAGGAATGAAATTGGGTCATTTGTAGAGACGTCGATGGATCTAGAGACTGTCATACAGAGTGAAGTAAGTCAGAAAGAGAAAAACAAATCTTGTATATTCATGCATATATGTGGAACCTAGAAAAACTGTACAGATTAACCATTTTGCAAGGCATAAATAGAGCAACAGATGTAGACAACAAACGTATGGACAACAAGGGGGGAAAGCTGTTGGGGGGGTGGTGGTGGGAGGAGTTGAGAGACTGGGATTGGCATGTATACATTTATATGTATAAAATAGATAACCAATAAGAACCTGCTGTATAAAAATATAAAATAAAATTCAAAATTAAAAAGAAATAAAATTTAAAAAATAAAACAGAAAAAACAATTATTCCCTGCACATACATGTATTTATATGAATAAATTATTTCCATGCTTATATCTGTAAATACAAAAAAGAGGAATAAAATCTACCTTGAACCAAAAACGAAAAAGAGAAAAAAAACACAGAACCCACCAGTTACACAGAGGAAAACCGTATCAGGGCACTTGCTCCAGTTGTAAACAATTCTGAAGTTGGTCAGTGGTGGGGAATCGTCTCCCATTCAGCCAGCAGCCCCCACGCAACAAGCGTCCTCATTGCAAAGCTGGGGCACCGTGCCGAGGCATCTGTGAGTAAACGTGAGCTGAGCCCCAGGCCAGTTGCTGCTGAACTATTCCCACCCGTCCCAGGTAAAACACCTGAATATATACAAGGACTTGAAAGCCTAGAGGAAGGGCCATAGAGCCACACGAGTGACAGCATGCCGGCCGACTTGGTGCCTGCAGGCCAGCCAGGATGGTCCTGGCCCTGGGTGCTCTTCTGGAAGATTTCCATTTCCCTGCCTGAGATACCCGTCCTGTCCCTGCCCCCACTGCTTTTTTCCTTCCTCACCTCTGCCCAGGGAGAAATTCCAGCAGCAGGTATGGGTGACACATCCTCTTCTTTAGCAGGTGGCAGCCTGGCAACTGCTGCAGAAAGTCCAGCAGAGCCCCACTCACACTGGGCCACCCACAAAGCCGTGGCCTCTCACTCCCTCCCACCAGCCCAGCCCCGAGACTGCTGACAGGGCAGAGAAAATGGCGTCCGGCACGGCTGCAGGGGCTCTTGCTGCCTGGAGTGGTATTTATATTGATCTCAACCCAGGCACACCTGGGGAGGGCTGGCCGGCACGGTAAGGCTGCCCAGGTCAGCCAATCATCACCCCTCAGGGGCTCACAGTTGCAGAAAATGGAACTTGCTGAACCGGCCAGGTCCAAGGAACAGGTGTGGGCTCCTGAGAGTCAGGATAGACAAGGGGCTGCAGCTTTGGCTTGTTTTCTAATCATTTTATCTGGCCCATGAGTGGGAGACAACTTCAAGAAAACCCTCTCCTAATGAGAGGAACCCAGGAGTCAGGGAGAGGAGGGGTGGGTGGTGGTTGGAGACAGAGGCCTGGTGCCCCGGGTGCAGTGGAAGTCTCTGGAAGACCAGGTGGAGGGAGGCCTCACGGAGTGATGCCCAGGGTCACAGACCTGTCGCAGCTGCTGTTTGTTAGTTCAAGTCCTGCTCTGAGGTGCTCTGTGTCAGCTCTGAGCGACAGGTGAGCTGGGGGTGCTCTGCAATGAGGGCTATGTGCACGGTTCCTGTGTGCCCAGCCCTGCCACGGTACCTGCAAGGGTAGCTCTGTATCCTGGGAGGGGCCTGACCACGAGAGCCCCGTGGGCTGGGGTGGGGGTGGGGTACCTGCCCAGGTGAGCTCCATATTCTGGGATTGGTCTGACCACGAGAGCCCCATGGGCTGCTGGGGACCTGGTAAAGGATGTCAGGACAGTCAGTGAAGCCACCGAGGATATACCTCCAGTTGCTCCTAATTCCTACACCCTGCTGGTCATTCTACCAACCACCAGGACATGGTATTCTGTATTAGTCTTCAATGATGCCTTCTTTTGTATTCCATTAGTCCCAGAGTCACAAGAAATTTTGGCTTGTGAGTGGCAGGACTCAACATACAACTAAAACAATACTTCCGGGCCGTCTGGCCCCAAGGGTGCAAAAATTCCCACACCATCTTTGGGGAAAGCTTAGCTAAAGACCTAAAAGTTCTACCTCTGGAAAAGGAAACCCTCCTTCAATATGCAGACGACATTCTGATCACCAGCCCTACTAAGGAGGCCTCTGAACTACCAAGCCAATAAAGGATAGAAGTTGTCCAAGAAAAAGCTCAAATATCACAGACTGCGGTGACCTGCCTGGGCTTCATTCTCACAGAAGGTCAGAGAAGCCCATCCCAGGAAAGGGAAGAAACCATTTTCAGCCTTACCCCTTTCTAAAACTAGAAGACAGCTTAGGGGTTCCTGGGGAGGCCAGGGTTTGCTGCTTCTGGATCCCTAGCTACAGTCTACTAGCTGGGCCTCTATATGAAACACTGAAAGGAAAAGATGATGATCCTTTTGAATAGAATCCAGAAGTGGCCTTTCAAGAATGGAAAGAGCAGTCAATTCAGACCCTTGCCCTGGAACTCCCTAATTTAGCTAAACCCTTTGACCTTTACATTCCCGGTGAAAGGTGAATCGCCATTGGAGAATTAGTGCAAAAACTGGGACCACTTGAAATGGAACAATGCAAGAATGCCATCCAGGTAGGATAAACTACGGTCACTAAGGGGCTTGGCCCACTGCCACATCTGGCCAAGATACTGGCGGTATCTAAAAACCTGGAAATCAGCAGCCCAAAAGGCCACCTCCCTCCTAAGGGAAAAGGACCCCACGTGGTGATCCTAACCACCAACCATGCCCTGAAGTTGCAGGGTTCGCTCCGTGGGCACACCGACCTCGAGTGAGGAGGCCCTCCAACTCCAACATCCAGAGAGATAACCGGGGGCAACAGGGCACCATGACGACTCGTGTGAACATCACTTGACCTGGAGTTTCTCTCATAAAACAACAAGAGTGTGTCCCAAAAGAGTAGACTACTGCTTGCAGGACTTACTGCACCCAGAGGGGAGCTAATAATCTTGGCGGGGGAACAGTATACCACACTGTCACCATAGAAAAGCCTACAGACACCGTGATGATGGTGGCCAATAAGACCGGCTGGACTCCTGTTTACTTCAAAAGGCTGTTGACTCAGTAGCCATCATGGTCCTTGATCACCACTGACCCTGGACTGTCTGGGAGTTGAGCGGGCAGGGCTCTGACACCTGGTGCTCTTTGTACGTTAATTCAGGGGCCTAACTGAAGAAAGCGCAGACTACTGGTCAGAGCATCTAGGCTGGCAGAGACGGTCAGCCTAAGGTGGCCGAACAAATGTGGGGCGGGGTGAAACCGGCCCCCACAGCGTCTCTGCACATCTCTTTCCTGGACCCTTAAAGGTCATTAGAATCTATAACACTTCCAATGCTGGTGCTCAGGTGGACGAGCAGGGAGGCAGGGGTCCTGGGGACAATCAACGTCACCGGGAGGCTGCTGGGGAGAAGCTCTGACCCTCGCCCCAGGGTATGAGGGCTCCCAACTCAGCACTCAGCAGTTACAGAAGAAGGGTCTGCACCCTCAGCACTCCAAGAATGAGGAACGGGACAAAAGGCAGAGGAGGGGTTTGTCCCCAGCAAAGCCCATTAAAAATCCCTGGGAGATAAAAATAGAATCTGGGCAATAAAGTCAAGTCTAACCTTTTTTATCCTTTGTGCTTTGTCTAATTTCACGTGCTCCTAGGGTCCCGCATGCAGAGGTTCCACACCCGGCACTTCAGACCAGATTTCCTAGTGCAGAATGGCTGGGTCGACACCTCAGCTCCTGGGGCCCAGTGCAGACTCCACGATATAGAGCCTGAGCTACAGCCAACCCAGCCCTCGAGAGCTCCGCCGCCTCCCTCCCTCCCACTGACTCTGACAGGATCTCTACACAGCAGCCCAGCCCACAGCCCACGGGGTAGTGCATGCTCTCACCTCTCCATTCTCTGATCAAAATATAAAGTTTCCTTTGCTTGTGAACCAAACTCAGTCTCGATCTGTTGGCCCCAATGACACTGGGCAGGGGGACACTTGTTGGGGTCCACTCTGGAGGATCAGTAACAGAAATTGAGACTATTGTAACCTCAATGAACAGATGTGTGAGCCAAACTGTAGTTAACATAGAACAGTGTATAAGGCTCGGGTAAAATAAGATGTTTTTAACACTTCCATTTGATATTTCCATCACTTTTTATAAGCAAGTTCAGTGAAAAGGTTTGTCTTATTTGTCAGGTCAATATTAGAGAAACGAAGTGATTTCTTTCCAAGGATGTACAGCTAATAATCTTGGTTAAACCTTCAATCTTGTTTTAAATGCTTTTCCATTGAAAATGATACCTCTCTTTCAGCTCCCCCATTTCTGAGAAGTATAAAATCTTATAATTTATTATTACCAAAGGGGAAAGGTGGGAGGAGGGATAAATTAACAGTTTGGAATGAACACATACACACTGCTATGTATAAAATAGATCATCAACAAGGAACTACTGTATAGCACAGGGAACTACACTCAACATTTTGCAATAACCTATAAGGGGAAATAATCTGAAAAAGAATAGATATTTTTATTGACATCATCTATCAATGACAGTTAAAGTGTAGCCTAAGGGAAGCTGGTGGTGAGTGCTTCTGACCCTGAAGACTTCAATCATCTAAAGTTTGGACTCTGCCTACTTCCCAAGGCCCTTAATGAACATATGTGTAGCCGTAGCTTAAAAACTTCCCCAGTTTGGGTTTCGGGGAGACACTGATTTTGAAAAAGCCCTGGTGTTCTCCTTACATGAATGGGACTCTTCCTACTGCTAAAACATGTCTGTCACACCCAGAGGATGGTATACCGTCTGATCGGGAAGAGTTTGGAAAAGGCATCTCATCTCCTCATCTCCTGGTGCTCGGGTTCACCCCTCCAGCGTCTTTACTAACAGTCTCCCCACTTGGAGATGTCAGCACTGTCAACATCCTGTTGCGTACAGTTTGGAATTTGTCCAGAGGATGAAGCGGAAGGATGAGGAACAATGAGAGACAAGTCCTAGGTGTTCAGACAGGCACATGTCACTCTAATTTCCAATCAGGAAGACGAATTGACCAAAGGCTAGGGTTGCCCATGGAAACAGTATAGGGCTTGAGGAAATCCCGCTGCTTTGTGGCCAGTTCCCATAAACACGAGTTGAACAATGGAACTCAGGGGCAGTAAAATTCACAAAACTGCAGAGTTGAAAATATCCATCACTGAAAAATGTCTTGAGGAAAGTCAGAGAAAAGGACTTGTAAGCAAGGGAGAATGGCAGGAAAGGGATTTGAGGAGGTAGAAAGGACTCGCCATTAAGCACAAGAAAAGGAGCTGAACATTGCCAACATTGCAGTTGGCCAAAAAGGGTGTATGCGTTCTTTTCTGTATATATTCAAGAAAAGGGCATACACTTTTTTAGCCAACCAAACAGGTGGGCACTGGAAGTCAATACTACAAAAGATATCACTTCGCATCAGTCAGAAGAGCCATCCTCATAAAGCGTAAACAACAGAAATGCAGGACAGGGCAACGAGAAGAGGGAGCCCTGTGAGACTTATAGTGGAAATGTATATTGCCAACGGCCATTCTGGAGAAGTGTATTGTGTTTACTAAAGCATCTAAAAAATGAGCTACAGAGCATAGGGCACTTGCACTCATGGGCGTATATCTTGGGAAAAACAAAAATCGAGAGGACACAGGCACCCCAATGTTTACCCCCTCTCTGTTTAAAAGATCCTCGACTAGGATATAACTTAAATGTCTCTGGAGGGAAAAAATGGATAGAGATGTGGTACTTAGGTAGAGTGGAATATTATTCAGCCTGGAAATCAATGAAATATGGCCAGTTGTAACAACTCCGGAGGAGTTACGTATGATCATTCTAAGTGACAGAATTCAAAAAGAAAAAGACACATATCATAAGATATCACTTAAAGGTGGAATCCAAAATGGCTACACATGAAATAAATTACAAAACAAAAACATAGTCAAATATGTAGAAAACACGCATAAGGCTGCTAAACGGGAAAGGTGGGGAGGGGTGAGGCATCATCCAGGAGGTTGAAATTAGCAAAGATACCATTCCAAATACCAAACTGATAATCAACAAGGCCTACACGGTAGCTAAAAGAACTGCACTCAGCACACTCAAGTCACCGGAAAAGAATATATACGACTGGTAAGAATCTGAAAAAGAATTTATTGATGTCTCTCTGTACGCGAATCAAGTGGATGTACAGCAGCAAGAAACAGAGCTTTGAAAATCAGCTGTAACCAATATAGTAATAAATTGAAAAAAATAAACGACAGAGAGACAGAGAAAACCTCTTACAACTTTTCCTCAGGGACGGTGATGCAACATGGATTGAATACATCTAGACCCACAGCAGGATGAGACATAAGGCTGGAAACTGTTTGCGCTAAGAGAAATGTGAGGTTGGGTGAGGAAATGCACACCCTTTAAAGTAATACTACCTGGTACCCATTCAATGGGTCCCAAATCTGCAGGTTCAAGGGATCTTCCTACAGCTAAAACATGCATGGAAAACCCAGAGGACTGTACACCATGTGATCGGGAGATGTGTCTAAAATGCACCTCATTTATCCTCTCCTGGTGCTCCTGTTCACCATTCCAGCCACGCTACTTAGAATCTCCCCACTTGGAGAATCAGCACATTTAAACTTCTGTTTCACACATTTTGCAAATTGTGAGGAGGATGAACGGGAAGAGGGGGAACCAATGAGAGAAGAGTTGTAGGGGTTTGGACGGGCACATATCACTCTAATTTCCCATTAAGAATAAGAATTAAAGAAAGGCTCAGCCTGCCTCGCCGGAGCCAAAATAGGGCCTGAAGCAATCCTGCGGGTTTGAGGCCAGCTCACAAAAGAGCAACTTAAAAAATGGAGCTCAGGGTCACTGCAATTCACAAACCTGCAGAGTTATAAATGAAAACTAACGTCCAAAAATATGTTGAGGTAAGGCAAAGAAGAGGATCTGAATGCAAGACAGAATTGCAAGAAACAGATTTCAAGAGATAGATTGGACTCGTCTTTAACGCACATGAAAAGCGGCAGAATTTCGACAATGATGCAGTTGGCCCAAAAGGGCGTATGCGTTTTTTCCTGATTATATCCAGGAAAAAACGCATACGCACTTTATGGGCAACGAAGCAAGCAAGCAATGCAAATGTGCACAACAAAGAAGTCTCACTTCCCACCGGTCAAAAGGGCCATCCTAAAAAATTGTAAAAACCAGAAATGCAGGACAGGCCATGGAGAACAGGGAGCCTTTATACGCTGATGGGCAGTGTGTGAACTGCCGAGAGCCACTCTGGAGAAGTGTATGGTGGTTCCTAAATCATCTAAAAAACAGAGCTACAGAGCATAGGACACTTCCAATCATGGGAGTATATCTAGGGAAGTCTAAAAATCAACAAGACACAAGCACACCACAGTTTAGGGCTACTCTGTTTACAAGAACCTCAACTTCAGTACACCTTAAATATCCCAGGAAAGAGAACAATGGATAAAGAAGATGTGGTACTTATGTACAATGGAATATCTCTTCACCATGAAATCAATGTAATAAGGCTAGTAGAAGGATAAAGAGTGGATTTAGGTCCGATAATACTACTTGAAATAAGTCAAACAGAAAAAGAAACATATCATAAGATATCACTTATAGAGGGAGGGTAAATATGGCTGCACAAGAAATGAATTACAGAACAGAACAGTGTCTCACATTTAGAAAACACACTTATGTCAGCTTAAGGGGAAAGGAGAGGTGGGGTGATGCATAAAACCAGAGTTTGAAATTAGCACAGATACCGTTCAATAAACCAAATAGGTATTAGACAAGATCTACACCTTGCTCAATGAACAGGCCTCAACACACCCTATACACCGCAGAGAAATATATCTGAGGAATAAGAATCTTAAAACCCATGTATTGATATATCTCCATAAGGGAATCAAGTGTGTGCAGAGCGGCACAAACACAGCAGTGAAAAGGAGCTAAACCCCATTATAGAAATAAATTTTAAAAACAAAACGCTGAAACAATGAAAGAGAGAAAAATTCTTACAAAATTCGCTCAGGGGCTGTGATGCAACCTGGATTGACCACATATAAACCCACAGCTGGATAAGACATAAGGCTGGACACTTGGGGCTGACAGGATTGGTGAGCTTTGGTGAGCAACTGCCGAAAGTTTAATGCAATACTTCATGCTACTCAGTCCAAGGGTCCCAACACTCCAGGTTGAAGGGAATCTTCCTACAGCTAAACCATGCTTGGGAAACCCAGCGACTGGTATACCATATGATCGGGAAAGGTTTCTAAAACGCACCTCATTTTTCCTCTCCTGGGGCTCCGGATCGACATTCCAGCCGCTTTACTAACAACATCCCCACATGGAGTCAATGCCTTTAAGTTCTGGTATCGCACAGTCTGCAGTTAGTGCAGAGGATGAATGGGAATAGGGGGAACCAGTGAGAAACTAGCTGTAGCGGTTTCAATGGGCACATGTCACTTTAATATCACATCAGTAAGAAGAATTAACCAAAGGCACAGCAGGTGCCCCAGAAGAAAAATAGGGCTTCAAGGAATCCTTTGGTTATGGGGCAATACCACAAAAATAAGAGCTAAAAAATGGAGCTAAGGGCCACTGCAATTCAAAACCCTGCAGAGTTATAAAGGCCAACTATTTTTAAAAAATATATTGAGGTAAGGCTATGAAGAGGCATTGAAAGCAAGGCAGAATTGCAGGAAACCGATTTCAGGAGGTAGACTGGAATTGCATTGAAAGCATATGAAGAGAGTCAGAAACTCGACAATGATGCACTTGGCCAAAAAGGGCGTATGCGTTTTTTCCTGAATATATTCAGGAAAAAACGCATACGCACTTTTTGGCCAACCAAGCAAGCTTGCAAAGGAAATCTGCACTACAATGAAGTCTCACTTCCCCCCGGTCAAAAGACCATCTGAAAAAAGTGTAAAATCCATAAAGGCACGACAGGCCATGGAGAACTGGGAGCCTTCTTATGCTGATGGGCGGGATGTAAATTGCCAACAGCCACTCTGGAGAAGTGTATGGTGTTTCCTGAAACATCTAAAAAACAAAGCAACAGAGCATAGGGCACTTCCACTTATGGTCCTATAGCTTAGGGAAATTAAAATCAAAAAGACACAGCCACCCCAAAGTTTGGGACGGCTCTGTTTACAAGAACCTCGTTTACAGTACAAGTTCAATATCGCAGAAAGTGAAAAATGGATAAAGAACTTGTGGTACTTACGTACAATGCAATATCACTCAGCAATGAAATCTATGTCATCAGGCCCGTAGCAGCATAATGAGTGGATGCAGGTATGATGATTCGAACTGAAATAAGTCACACAGAAAAGAAACATCATAAGGTATCACTAATACACAGAATGTGAACTTGGCTACACATGAACTGAATTACAAAACAGAACAGTGTCTCAAGTTTAGAAAACCAACTTATGCTTGCTTAAGGGGGAAGGTGAGTTGGGGTGCTGCATAAAACCAGAGATTGAAATGAGCACAGATAAAGTTCCTTAAGCCAAATATGGAATAGACAAGAGCTACTCCTTGCTCAACGAAATGGACTCAACACCGCATATTAAACGCCTAAGAATGTACCTGACTAGTAAGTATCTTAAAACCTATGGATTGCTATGTCTCCAAAAGAGAATCAAGCGTGTGTACAGGGGCATAAACGCAGCAGTGATAGGATTGGAGAGGTTCGGTGAGCAAATGAAGACCGTTTGAAGTCATATTGCATGGTACCCATTACACGGGTCTCAACTCTCCAGGTTTAAGGTATTCTTCCTTCAGCTAAAACATGCATGTGGAACCCAGAGTATGATCAACCGAGTGAACGGGAGACGTGTTCAAATATGTCTCAGTTTTCCTCCCCTGGTACTCGGGTGCAACATTCCAGATGCTTTACTAACACTCTCCCCACTTGGAGAGTCAGCACCTTTAACCTCCTGTTTGGCCCCGTGTGCAATTTCTGCGGAAGATGAACAGGAATAGGGAGAACCAATGAGAGACTAGCTGGAGGTGTCTGGACGGGCAAATTTAACTCTAATTTCCCACCAGAAAGAGGAAATAACCAAAGGATCAGCATGCCGTGCCGGAACCAGATTAGGGCCTGAAGCCATCCAGCGGTGTTGCGGCCAGCTCACAAGAAAACGAGTTGAAGAAAGGAGCTCAGGGGCACTGTAATTCACAAACCTGCAGAGTTATAAATGACAGCTATCGTCCAAAAATAGACTGAAGTAAGGCTGCCAAGAGGACTTGAAAGCGGGGCAGAATTGCAGGAAACCGATTTCAGGAGGTAGACTGGAATTGCATTGAAAGCATAGGAAAAGAGGCAGAACGTCCACAATGATGCACTTGGCCAAAAAGGGCGTATGCGTTTTTTCCTGAATATATTCAGGAAAAAACGCATTCGCCCTTTTTGGCCAACCAAGCAAGCTTGCAAAGGAAATCTGCACTACAATGAAGTCTCACTTCCCCCCGGTCAAAAGGGCCATCTGAAAAAAGTGTAAAATCCAGAAAGGCAGGACAGGCCATGGAGAACTGGGAGCCTTGTTATGCTGATGGGCGGGATGTAAATTGCCAACAGACACTTGGGAGAAGTGTATGGTGTTTCCTGAAACATCTAAAAAACAAAGCAACAGAGCCTAGGGCATTTCCACTTATGGTCCTATAGCTTAGGGAAATTAAAATCAAAAAGACACAGCCACCCCAAAGTTTGGGACGCCTCTGTTTACAAGAACATCATTTACAGTACAAGTTCAACATCGCAGAAAGTGAAAAATGGATAAAGAAGTTGTGGTATTTACTTACAAAGCAATATCACTCAGCAATGAAATCTATGTCATCAGGCCCTTAGCAGCACAATGAGTGGATTCAGGTATGATGATTCTAACTGAAATAAGTCACACAGAAAAAGAAACATCATAAGATATCAGTAATACACGGAATGTAAACTTGGCTACACAGGAACTGAATTACAGAACAGAACAGGGTCTCAAATTTAGAAAACCAACTTATGCTTGCTTAAGGGGAAAGGTGAGTTGGGGTGCTGCATAAAACCAGAGATTGAAATGAGCACAGATAAAGTTCCTTAAGCCAAATATGGAATAGACAAGAGCTACTCCTTGCTCAACGAAATGGACTCAACACCGCATATTAAAAGCCTAAGAATGTACCTGACTAGTAAGTATCTTAAAACCTATGGATTGCATGTCTCCGAAAGAGAATCAAGCATGTGTACAGGGGCATAAACGCAGCAGTGATAGGACTGGAGAGGTTCGTGAGCAAATGAAGACCGTTTGAAGTCATATTGCATGGTACCCATTCCACGGGTTTCAACTACCCAGGTTTAAGGTATTCTTCCTTCAGCTAAAACATGCATGTGGAACCTAGAGTATGATCAACCATGTGATCGGGAGACGTGTTCAAATATGTCTCAGTTTTCGTACCCTGGCACTCGGGTGCAACATTCCACACGCTTACTAACACTCTCCCCACTTGGAGAGTCAGTCCCTTTAACCTCCTGTTTGGCCCAGTTTGCAATTTCTGCGGAAGATGAACAGGAATAGCGAGAATCAATGAGAGACTAGCTGGAGGTGTTAGGATGGGCAAATTTAACTCTCATTTCCCACCAGGAAGAGGAATTAACCAAAGGCTCAGCGTGCCGTGCCAGAACCAGATTAGGGCCTGAAGACATCCTGCGGTGTTGCGGCCAGGTCACAAGAAAGCGAGTTGAAGAAAGGAGCTCAGGGGCACTGTAATTCACAAACCTGCAGAGTTATAAATGACAGCTATCGTCCAAAAATAGATTGAAGTAAGGCTGCCAAGAGGACTTGAAAGCGGGGCAGAATTGCAGGAAACCGATTTCAGGAGGTAGACTGGAATTGCATTGAAAGCATAGGAAAAGAGGCAGAACGTCCACAATGATGCACTTGGCCAAAAAGGGCGTATGCGTTTTTTCCTGAATATATTCAGGAAAAAACGCATACGCCCTTTTTGGCCAACCAAGCAAGCTTGCAAAGGAAATCTGCACTACAATGAAGTCTCACTTCCCCCCGGTCAAAAGGGCCATCTGAAAAAAGTGTAAAATCCAGAAAGGCAGGACAGGCCATGGAGAACTGGGAGCCTTGTTATGCTGATGGGCGGGATGTAAATTGCCAACAGACACTCAGGAGAAGTGTATGGTGTTTCCTGAAACATCTAAAAAACAAAGCAACAGAGCCTAGGGCACTTCCACTTATGGTCCTATAGCTTAGGGAAATTAAAATCAAAAAAGACACAGCCACCCCAAAGTTTGGGACGCCTCCGTTTACAAGAACCTCGTTTACCGTACAAGTTCAATATCACAGAAAGAGAAAAATGAATAAAGAACTTGTGGTACTTACGTACAATGCAGTATCACTCAGCAATGAAATCTATGTCATCAGGCCTGTAGCAGCATAATGAGTGGATTCAGGTACGATGATTCTAACTGAAATAAGTCACACAGAAAAAGAAACATCATAAGATATCACTAATACACGGAATGTAAACTTGGCTACACAGGAACTGCATTCCAAAACAGAACAGGGTCTCAAATTTAGAAAACGAACTTATGCTTGCTTAAGGGGAAAGGTGAGTTGGGGTGCTGCATAAAACCAGAGATTGAAATGAGCACAGATAAAATTCCTTAAGCCAAATATGGAATAGACAAGAGCTACTCCTTGCTCAACGAAATGAACTCAACACCCCATATTAAACGCCTAAGAATGTACCTGACTAGTAAGTATCTTAAAACCTATGGATTGCTATGTCTCCGAAAGAGAATCAAGCATGTGTACAGGGGCATAAACGCAGCAGTGATAGGATTGGAGAGGTTCGGTGAGCAAATGAAGACCCTTTGAAGTCATATTGCATGGTACCCATTCCACGGGTTTCAACTACCCAGGTTTAAGGTATTCTTCCTTCAGCTAAAACATGCATGTGGAACCCAGAGTATGATCAACCATGTGATCGGGAGACGTGTTCAAATATGTCTCAGTTTTCGTACCCTGGTACTCGGGTGCAACATTCCAGACGCTTTACTAACACTCTCCCCACTTGGAAAGTCAGCGCCTTTAACCTCCTGTTTGTCCCAGTTTGCAATTTCTGCGGAAGATGAACAGGAATAGCGAGAACCAATGAGAGACTAGCTGGAGGTGTCTGGACGGGCAAATTTAACTCTCATTTCCCACCAGGAAGAGGAATTAACCAAAGGCTCAGCGTGCCGTGCCAGAACCAGATTAGGGCCTGAAGCCATCCTGCGGTGTTGCGGCCAGGTCACAAGAAAGCGAGTTGAAGAAAGGAGCTCAGGGGCACTGTAATTCACAAACCTGCAGAGTTATAAATGACAGCTATCGTCCAAAAATAGACTGAAGTAAGGCTGCCAAGAGGACTTGAAAGCGGGGCAGCATTGCAGGAAACCGATTTCAGGAGGTAGACTGGAATTGCATTGAAAGCATAGGAAAAGAGGCAGAACGTCCACAATGATGCACTTGGCCAAAAAGGGCGTATGCGTTTTTTCCTGAATATATTCAGGAAAAAACGCATACGCCCTTTTTGGCCAACCAAGCAAGCTTGCAAAGGAAATCTGCACTACAATGAAGTCTCACTTCACCCCGGTCAAAAGGGCCATCTGAAAAAAGTGTAAAATCCAGAAAGGCAGGACAGGCCATGGAGAACTGGGAGCCTTGTTATGCTGATGGACGGGATGTAAATTGCCAACAACCACTCGGGAGAAGTGTATGGTGTTTCCTGAAACAACTAAAAAACAAAGCAACAGAGCCTAGGGCACTTCCACTTATGGTCCTATAGCTTAGGGAATTTAAAATCAAAAAGACACAGCCACCCCAAAGTTTGGAACGGCTCTGTTTACAAGAACATCGTTTACAGTACAAGTTCAACATCGCAGAAAGTGAAAAATGGATAAAGAAGTTGTGGTATTTACTTACAAAGCAATATCACTCAGCAATGAAATCTGTGTCATCAGGCCCTTAGCAGCACAATGAGTGGATTCAGGTATTATGATTCTAACTGAAATAAGTCACACAGAAAAAGAAACGTCATAAGATATCAGTAATACACGGAATGTAAACTTGGCTACACAGGAACTGAATTACAGAACAGAACAGGGTCTCAAATTTAGAAAACCAACTTATTCTTGCTTAAGGGTAAAGTGAGTTGGGGTGCTGCATAAAACCAGAGATTGAAATGAGCACAGATAAAGTTCCTTAAGCCAAATATGGAATAGACAAGAGCTACTCCTTGCTCAACGAAATGGACTCAACACCGCATATTAAACGCCTAAGAATGTACCTGTCTAGTAAGTATCTTAAAACCTATGGATTGCTATGTCTCCAAAACAGAATCAAGCATGTGTACAGGGGCATAAACGCAGCAGTGATAGGATTGGAGAGGTTCGTGAGCAAATGAAGACCCTTTGAAGTCATATTGCATGGTACCCATTACACGGGTCTCAACTCTCCAGGTTTAAGGTATTCTTCCTTCAGCTAAAACATGCATGTGGAACCCAGAGTATGATCAACCGTGTGAACGGGAGACGTGTTCAAATATGTCTCAGTTTTCCTCCCCTGGTACTCGGGTGTAACATTCCAGACGCTTTACTAACACTCTCCCCACTTGGAGAGTCAGTCCCTTTAACCTCCTGTTTGGCCCAGTTTGCAATTTCTGCGGAAGATGAACAGGAATAGCGAGAACCAATGAGAGACTAGCTGGAGGTGTCTGGACGGGCAAATTTAACTCTCATTTCCCACCAGGAAGAGGAATTAACCAAAGGCTCAGCGTGCCGTGCCAGAACCAGATTAGGGCCTGAAGCCATCCTGCGGTGTTGCGGCCAGGTCACAAGAAAGCGAGTTGAAGAAAGGAGCTCAGGGGCACTGTAATTCACAAACCTGCAGAGTTATAAATGACAGCTATCTTCCAAAAATAGACTGAAGTAAGGCTGCCAAGAGGACTTGAAAGCGGGACAGCATTGCAGGAAACCGATTTCAGGAGGTAGACTGGAATTGCATTGAAAGCATAGGAAAAGAGGCAGAACGTCCACAATGATGCACTTGGCCAAAAAGGGCGTATGCGTTTTTTCCTGAATATATTCAGGAAAAACGCATAAGCCCTTTTTGGCCAACCAAGCAAGCTTGCAAAGGAAATCTGCACTACAATGAAGTCTCACTTCCCCCCGGTCAAAAGGGCCATCTGAAAAATGTGTAAAATCCAGAAAGGCAGGACAGGCCATGGAGAACTGGGAGCCTTGTTATGCTGATGGGCGGGATGTAAATTGCCAACAACCACTAGGGAGAAGTGTATGGTGTTTCCTGAAACATCTAAAAAACAAAGCAACAGAGCCTAGGGCACTTCCACTTATGGTCCTATAGCTTAGGGAAATTAAAATCAAAAAGACACAGCCACCCCAAAGCTTGGAACGGCTCTGTTTACAAGAACCTCGTTTACAGTACAAGTTCAACATCGCAGAAAGTGAAAAATGGATAAAGAACTTGTGGTACTTACGTACAATGCAGTATCACTCAGCAATGAAATCTATGTCATCAGGCCCGTAGCAGCATAATGAGTGGATTCAGGTACGATGATTCTAACTGAAATAAGTCACACAGAAAAAGAAACATCATAAGATATCACTAATACACGGAATGTAAACTTGGCTACACAGGAACTGAATTACAGAACAGAACAGGGTCTCAAATTTAGAAAACCAACTTATTCTTGCTTAAGGGTAAAGGTGAGTTGGGGTGCTGCATAAAACCAGAGATTGAAATGAGCACAGATAAAGTTCCTTAAGCCAAATATGGAATAGACAAGAGCTACTCCTTGCTCAACGAAATGGACTCAACACCGCATATTAAACGCCTAAGAATGTACCTGACTAGTAAGTATCTTAAAACCTATGGATTGCTATGTCTCCGAAAGAGAATCAAGCATGCGTACAGGGGCATAAACGCAGCAGTGATAGGATTGGAGAGGTTCGGTGAGCAAATGAAGACCCTTTGAAATCATATTGCATGGTACCCATTCCACGGGTTTCAACTACCCAGGTTTAAGGTATTCTTCCTTCAGCTAAAACATGCATGTGGAACTTAGAGTATGATCAACCATGTGATCGGGAGACGTGTTCAAATATGTCTCAGTTTTCGTACCCTGGTACTCGGGTACAACATTCCAGACACTTTACTAACACTCTCCCGACTTGGAGGGTCAGTCCCTTTAACCTCCTGTTTGGCCCAGTTTGCAATTTCTGCGGAAGATGAACAGGAATAGCGAGAACCAATGAGAGGCTAGCTGGAGGTGTCTGGACGGGCAAATTTAACTCTCATTTCCCACCAGGAAGAGGAATTAACCAAAGGCTCAGCATGCCGGGCCGGAACCAGATTAGGGCCTGAAGCCATCCTGCGGTGTTGCGGCCAGGTCACAAGAAAGCGAGTTGAAGAAAGGAGCTCAGGGGCACTGTAATTCACAAACCTGCAGAGTTATAAATGACAGCTATCGTCCAAAAATAGACTGAAGTAAGGCTGCCAAGAGGACTTGAAAGCGGGGCAGAATTGCAGGAAACCGATTTCAGGAGGTAGACTGGAATTGCATTGAAAGCATAGGAAAAGAGGCAGAACGTCCACAATGATGCACTTGGCCAAAAAGGGCGTATGCGTTTTTTCCTGAATATATTCAGGATAAAACGCATACGCCCTTTTTGGCCAACCAAGCAAGCTTGCAAAGGAAATCTGCACTACAATGAAGTCTCACTTCCCCCCGGTCAAAAGGGCCATCTGAAAAAAGTGTAAAATCCAGAAAGGCAACAGGCCATTGAGAACTGGGAGCCTTGTTATGCTGATGGGCGGGATGTAAATTGCCAACAGACACTTGGGAGAAGTGTATGGTGTTTCCTGAAACATCTAAAAAACAAAGCAACAGAGCCTAGGGCACTTCCACTTATGGTCCTATAGCTTAGGGAAATTAAAATCAAAAAGACACAGCCACCCCAAAGTTTGGAACGGCTCTGTTTACAAGAACCTCGTTTACAGTACAAGTTCAACATCGCAGAAAGTGAAAAATGGATAAAGAAGTTGTGGTATTTACTTACAAAGCAATATCACTCAGCAATGAAATCTGTGTCATCAGGCTCTTAGCAGCACAATGAGTGGATTCAGGTATGATGATTCTAACTGAAATAAGTCACACAGAAAAAGAAACATCATAAGATATCAGTAATACACGGAATGTAAACTTGGCTACACAGGAACTGAATTACAGAACAGAACAGGGTCTCAAATTTAGAAAACCAACTTATTCTTGCTTAAGGGTAAAGGTGAGTTGGGGTGCTGCATAAAACCAGAGATTGAAATGAGCACAGATAAAGTTCCTTAAGCCAAATATGGAATAGACAAGAGCTACTCCTTGCTCAACGAAATGGACTCAACACCCCATATTAAACGCCTAAGAATGTACCTGACTAGTAAGTATCTTAAAACCTATGGATTGCTATGTCTCCGAAAAAGAATCAAGCATGTGTACAGGGGCATAAACGCAGCAGTGATAGGATTGGAGAGGTTCGGTGAGCAAATGAAGACCCTTTGAAGTCATATTGCATGGTACCCATTACACGGGTCTTAACTCTCCAGGTTTAAGGTATTCTTCCTTCAGCTAAAACATGCATGTGGAACCCAAGTATGATCAACCATGTGAACGGGAGACGTGTTCAAATATGTCTCAGTTTTCCTCCCCTGGTACTCGGGTGCAACATTCCAGACGCTTTACTAACACTCTCCCCACTTGGAGAGTCAGCGCCTTTAACCTCCTGTTTGGCCCAGTTTGCAATTTCTGCGGAAGATGAACAGGAATAGCGAGAACCAATGAGAGACTAGCTGGAGGTGTCTGGACGGGCAAATTTAACTCTCATTTCCCACCAGGAAGAGGAAATAACCAAAGGCTCAGCGTGCCGTGCCGGAACCAGATTAGGGCCTGAAGCCATCCTGCGGTGTTGCGGCCAGCTCACAAGAAAGCGAGTTGAAGAAAGGAGCTCAGGGGCACTGTAATTCACAAACCTGCAGAGTTATAAATGACAGCTATCGTCCAAAAATAGACTGAAGTAAGGCTGCCAAGAGGACTTGAAAGCGGGGCAGAATTGCAGGGAACCGATTTCAGGAGGTAGACTGGAATTGCATTGAAAGCATAGGAAAAGAGGCAGAACGTCCACAATGATGCACTTGGCCAAAAAGGGCGTATGCGTTTTTTCCTGAATATATTCAGGAAAAAACGCATACGCCCTTTTTGGCCAACCAAGCAAGCTTGCAAAGGAAATCTGCACTACAATGAAGTCTCACATCTCCCCGGTCAAAAGGGCCATGTGAAAAAAGTGTAAAATCCAGAAAGGCAGGACAGGCCATGGAGAACTGGGAGCCTTGTTACGCTGATGGGCGGGATGTAAATTGCCAACAACCACTCGGGAGAAGTGTATGGTGTTTCCTGAAACATCTAAGAAACAAAGCAACAGAACCTAGGGCACTTCCACTTATGGTCCTATAGCTTAGGTAAATTAAAATCAAAAAGACACAGCCACCCCAAAGTTTGGAATGGCTCTGTTTACAAGAACCTCGTTTACAGTACAAGTTCAACATCGCAGAAAGTGAAAAATGGATAAAGAAGTTGTGGTATTTACTTACAAAGCAATATCACTCAGCAATGAAATCTGTGTCATCAGGCTCTTAGCAGCACAATGAGTGGATTCAGGTATGATGATTCTAACTGAAGTAAGTCACACAGAAAAAGAAACATCATAAGATATCAGTAATACACGGAATGTAAACTTGGCTACACAGGAACTGAATTACAGAACAGAACAGGGTCTCAAATTTAGAAAACCAACTTATGCTTGCTTAAGGGTAAAGGTGAGTTGGGGTGCTGCATAAAACCAGAGATTGAAATGAGCACAGATAAAGTTCCTTAAGTCAAATATGGAATAGACAAGAGCTATTCCTTGCTCAACGAAATGGACTCAACATCGCATATTAAACGCCTAAGAATGTACCTGACTAGTAAGTATCGTAAAACCTATGGATTGCTATGTCTCCGAAAGAGAGTCAAGCATGTGTACAGGGGCATAAACGCAGCAGTGATAGGATTGGAGAGGTTCGGTGAGCAAATGAAGACCCTTTGAAGTCATATTGCATGGTACCCATTACACGGGTCTTAACTCTCCAGGTTTAAGGTATTCTTCCTTCAGCTAAAACATGCATGTGGAACCCAAGTATGATCAACCATGTGAACGGGAGACGTGTTCAAATATGTCTCAGTTTTCCTCCCCTGGTACTCGGGTGCAACATTCCAGACGCTTTACTAACACTCTCCCCACTTGGAGAGTCAGCGCCTTTAACCTCCTGTTTGGCCCAGTTTGCAATTTCTGCGGAAGATGAACAGGAATAGCGAGAACCAATGAGAGGCTAGCTGGAGGTGTCTGCACGGGCAAATTTAACTCTCATTTCCCACCAGGAAGAGGAAATAACCAAAGGCTCAGCGTGCCGTGCCGGAACCAGATTAGGGCCTGAAGCCATCCTGCGGTGTTGCGGCCAGGTCACAAGAAAGCGAGTTGAAGAAAGGAGCTCAGGGGCACTGTAATTCACAAACCTGCAGAGTTATAAATGACAGCTATCGTCCAAAAATAGACTGAAGTAAGGCTGCCAAGAGGACTTGAAAGCGGGGCAGAATTGCAGGAAACCGATTTCAGGAGGTAGACTGGAATTGCATTGAAAGCATAGGAAAAGAGGCAGAACGTCCACAATGATGCACTTGGCCAAAAAGGGCGTATGCGTTTTTTCCTGAATATATTCAGGAAAAAACGCATACGCCCTTTTTGGCCAACCAAGCAAGCTTGCAAAGGAAATCTGCACTACAATGAAGTCTCACTTCCCCCCGGTCAAAAGGGCCATCTGAAAAAAGTGTAAAATCCAGAAAGGCAACAGGCCATTGAGAACTGGGAGCCTTGTTATGCTGATGGGCGGGATGTAAATTGCCAACAGACACTTGGGAGAAGTGTATGGTGTTTCCTGAAACATCTAAAAAACAAAGCAACAGAGCCTAGGGCACTTCCACTTATGGTCCTATAGCTTAGGTAAATTAAAATCAAAAAGACACAGCCACCCCAAAGTTTGGAACGGCTCTGTTTACAAAAACCTCGTTTACAGTACAAGTTCAACATTGCAGAAAGTGAAAAATGGATAAAGAAGTTGTGGTATTCACTTACAAAGCAATATCACTCAGCAATGAAATCTATGTCATCAGGCCCTTAGCAGCACAATGAGTGGATTCAGGTATGATGATTCTAACTGAAATAAGTCACACAGAAAAAGAAACATCATAAGATATCAGTAATACACGGAATGTAAACTTGGCTACACAGGAACTGAATTACAGAACAGAACAGGGTCTCAAATTTAGAAAACCAACTTATGCTTGCTTAAGGGTAAAGGTGAGTTGGGGTGCTGCATAAAACCAGAGATTGAAATGAGCACAGATAAAGTTCCTTAAGCCAAATATGGAATAGACAAGAGCTACTCCTTGCTCAACGAAATGGACTCAACACCGCATATTAAACGCCTAAGAATGTACCTGACTTGTAAGTATCTTAAAACCTATGGATTGCTATGTCTCTGAAAGAGAATCAAGCATGTGTACAGGGGCATAAACGCAGCAGTGATAGGATTGGAGAGGTTCGGTGAGCAAATGAAGACCCTTTGAAGTCATATTGCATGGTACCCATTCCACGGGTTTCAACTACCCAGGTTTAAGGTATTCTTCCTTCAGCTAAAACATGCATGTGGAACCTAGAGTATGATCAACCATGTGATCGGGAGACGTGTTCAAATATGTCTCAGTTTTCCTCCCCTGGTACTCGGGTGCAACATTCCAGACGCTTTACTAACACTCTCCCCACTTGGAGAGTCAGTCCCTTTAACCTCCTGTTTGGCCCAGTTTGCAATTTCTGCGGAAGATGAACAGGAATAGCGAGAACCAATGAGAGGCTAGCTGGAGGTGTCTGGACGGGCAAATTTAACTCTCATTTCCCACCAGGAAGAGGAAATAACCAAAGGCTCAGCATGCCGGGCCGGAACCAGATTAGGGCCTGAAGCCATCCTGCGGTGTTGCGGCCAGGTCACAAGAAAGCGAGTTGAAGAAAGGAGCTCAGGGGCACTGTAATTCACAAACCTGCAGAGTTATAAATGACAGCTATCGTCCAAAAATAGACTGAAGTAAGGCTGCCAAGAGGACTTGAAAGCGGGGCAGAATTGCAGGAAACCGATTTCAGGAGGTAGACTGGAATTGCATTGAAAGCATAGGAAAAGAGGCAGAACGTCCACAATGATGCACTTGGCCAAAAAGGGCGTATGCGTTTTTTCCTGAATATATTCAGGAAAAAACGCATACGCCCTTTTTGGCCAACCAAGCAAGCTTGCAAAGGAAATCTGCACTACAATGAAGTCTCACTTCCCCCCGGTCAAAAGGGCCATCTGAAAAAAGTGTAAAATCCAGAAAGGCAACAGGCCATTGAGAACTGGGAGCCTTGTTATGCTGATGGGCGGGATGTAAATTGCCAACAGACACTTGGGAGAAGTGTATGGTGTTTCCTGAAACATCTAAAAAACAAAGCAACAGAGCCTAGGGCACTTCCACTTATGGTCCTATAGCTTAGGGAAATTAAAATCAAAAAGACACAGCCACCCCAAAGTTTGGAACGGCTCTGTTTACAAGAACCTCGTTTACAGTACAAGTTCAACATCGCAGAAAGTGAAAAATGGATAAAGAAGTTGTGGTATTTACTTACAAAGCAATATCACTCAGCAATGAAATCTGTGTCATCAGGCCCTTAGCAGCACAATGAGTGGATTCAGGTATGATGATTCTAACTGAAGTAAGTCACACAGAAAAAGAAACATCATAAGATATCAGTAATACACGGAATGTAAACTTGGCTACACAGGAACTGAATTACAGAACAGAACAGGGTCTCAAATTTAGAAAACCAACTTATGCTTGCTTAAGGGTAAAGGTGAGTTGGGGTGCTGCATAAAACCAGAGATTGAAATGAGCACAGATAAAGTTCCTTAAGTCAAATATGGAATAGACAAGAGCTATTCCTTGCTCAACGAAATGGACTCAACATCGCATATTAAACGCCTAAGAATGTACCTGACTAGTAAGTATCGTAAAACCTATGGATTGCTATGTCTCCGAAAGAGAATCAAGCATGTGTACAGGGGCATAAACGCAGCAGTGATAGGATTGGAGAGGTTCGGTGAGCAAATGAAGACCCTTTGAAGTCATATTGCATGGTACCCATTACACGGGTCTTAACTCTCCAGGTTTAAGGTATTCTTCCTTCAGCTAAAACATGCATGTGGAACCCAAGTATGATCAACCATGTGAACGGGAGACGTGTTCAAATATGTCTCAGTTTTCCTCCCCTGGTACTCGGGTGCAACATTCCAGACGCTTTACTAACACTCTCCCCACTTGGAGAGTCAGCGCCTTTAACCTCCTGTTTGGCCCAGTTTGCAATTTCTGCGGAAGATGAACAGGAATAGCGAGAACCAATGAGAGGCTAGCTGGAGGTGTCTGCACGGGCAAATTTAACTCTCATTTCCCACCAGGAAGAGGAAATAACCAAAGGCTCAGCGTGCCGTGCCGGAACCAGATTAGGGCCTGAAGCCATCCTGCAGTGTTGCGGCCAGGTCACAAGAAAGCGAGTTGAAGAAAGGAGCTCAGGGGCACTGTAATTCACAAACCTGCAGAGTTATAAATGACAGCTATCGTCCAAAAATAGACTGAAGTAAGGCTGCCAAGAGGACTTGAAAGCGGGGCAGAATTGCAGGAAACCGATTTCAGGAGGTAGACTGGAATTGCATTGAAAGCATAGGAAAAGAGGCAGAACGTCCACAATGATGCACTTGGCCAAAAAGGGCGTATGCGTTTTTTCCTGAATATATTCAGGAAAAAACGCATACGCCCTTTTTGGCCAACCAAGCAAGCTTGCAAAGGAAATCTGCACTACAATGAAGTCTCACTTCCCCCCGGTCAAAAGGGCCATCTGAAAAAAGTGTAAAATCCAGAAAGGCAACAGGCCATTGAGAACTGGGAGCCTTGTTATGCTGATGGGCGGGATGTAAATTGCCAACAGACACTTGGGAGAAGTGTATGGTGTTTCCTGAAACATCTAAAAAACAAAGCAACAGAGCCTAGGGCACTTCCACTTATGGTCCTATAGCTTAGGGAAATTAAAATCAAAAAGACACAGCCACCCCAAAGTTTGGAACGGCTCTGTTTACAAAAACCTCGTTTACAGTACAAGTTCAACATCGCAGAAAGTGAAAAATGGATAAAGAAGTTGTGGTATTCACTTACAAAGCAATATCACTCAGCAATGAAATCTATGTCATCAGGCCCTTAGCAGCACAATGAGTGGATTCAGGTATGATGATTCTAACTGAAATAAGTCACACAGAAAAAGAAACATCATAAGATATCAGTAATACACGGAATGTAAACTTGGCTACACAGGAACTGAATTACAGAACAGAACAGTGTCTCAAATTTAGAAAAACAACTTATGCTTGCTTAAGGGTAAAGGTGAGTTGGGGTGCTGCATAAAACCAGAGATTGAAATGAGCACAGATACAGTTCCTTAAGCCAAATATGGAATAGACAACAGCTACTCCTTGCTCAACGAAATGGACTCAAAACTGCATATTAAACGCCTAAGAATGTACCTCACTTGTAAGTATCTTAAAACCTATGGATTGCTATGTCTCCGAAAGAGAATCAAGCATGTGTACAGGGGCATAAACGCAGCAGTGATAGGATTGGAGAGGTTCGGTGAGCAAATGAAGACCCTTTGAAGTCATATTGCATGGTACCCATTCCACGGGTTTCAACTACCCAGGTTTAAGGTATTCTTCCTTCAGCTAAAACATGCATGTGGAACCTAGAGTATGATCAACCATGTGAACGGGAGACGTGTTCAAATATGTCTCAGTTTTCCTCCCCTGGTACTCGGGTGCAACATTCCAGACGCTTTACTAACACTCTCCCCACTTGGAGAGTCAGTCCCTTTAACCTCCTGTTTGGCCCAGTTTGCAATTTCTGCGGAAGATGAACAGGAATAGCGAGAACCAATGAGAGGCTAGCTGGAGGTGTCTGGACGGGCAAATTTAACTCTCATTTCCCACCAGGAAGAGGAATTAACCAAAGGCTCAGCATGCCGGGCCGGAACCAGATTAGGGCCTGAAGCCATCCTGCGGTGTTGCGGCCAGGTCACAACAAAGCGAGTTGAAGAAAGGAGCTCAGGGGCACTGTAATTCACAAACCTGCAGAGTTATAAATGACAGCTATCGTCCAAAAATAGACTGAAGTAAGGCTGCCAAGAGGACTTGAAAGCGGGGCAGAATTGCAGGAAACCGATTTCAGGAGGTAGACTGGAATTGCATTGAAAGCATAGGAAAAGAGGCAGAACGTCCACAATGATGCACTTGGCCAAAAAGGGCGTATGCGTTTTTTCCTGAATATATTCAGGAAAAAACGCATACGCCCTTTTTGGCCAACCAAGCAAGCTTGCAAAGGAAATCTGCACTACAATGAAGTCTCACTTCCCCCCGGTCAAAAGGGCCATCTGAAAAAAGTGTAAAATTCAGAAAGGCAACAGGCCATTGAGAACTGGGAGCCTTGTTATGCTGATGGGCGGGATGTAAATTGCCAACAGACACTTGGGAGAAGTGTATGGTGTTTCCTGAAACATCTAAAAAACAAAGCAACAGAGCCTAGGGCACTTCCACTTATGGTCCTATAGCTTAGGGAAATTAAAATCAAAAAGACACAGCCACCCCAAAGTTTGGAACGGCTCTGTTTACAAGAACCTCGTTTACAGTACAAGTTCAACATCGCAGAAAGTGAAAAATGGATAAAGAAGTTGTGGTATTTACTTACAAAGCAATATCACTCAGCAATGAAATCTGTGTCATCAGGCCCTTAGCAGCACAATGAGTGGATTCAGGTATGATGATTCTAACTGAAATAAGTCACACAGAAAAAGAAACATCATAAGATATCAGTAATACACGGAATGTAAACTTGGCTACACAGGAACTGAATTACAGAACAGAACAGGGTCTCAAATTTAGAAAACCAACTTATGCTTGCTTAAGGGTAAAGGTGAGTTGGGGTGCTGCATAAAACCAGAGATTGAAATGAGCACAGATAAAGTTCCTTAAGTCAAATATGGAATAGACAAGAGCTACTCCTTGCTCAACGAAATGGACTCAACACCGCATATTAAACGCCTAAGAATGTACCTGACTAGTAAGTATCGTAAAACCTATGGATTGCTATGTCTCCAAAAGAGAATCAAGCATGTGTACAGGGGCATAAACGCAGCAGTGATAGGATTGGAGAGGTTCGGTGAGCAAATGAAGACCCTTTGAAGTCATATTGCATGGTACCCATTACACGGGTCTCAACTCTCCAGGTTGAAGGTATTCTTCCTTCAGCTAAAACATGCATGTGGAACCCAAGTATGATCAACCATGTGAACGGGAGACGTGTTCAAATATGTCTCAGTTTTCCTCCCCTGGTACTCGGGTGCAACATTCCAGACGCTTTACTAACACTCTCCCCACTTGGAGAGTCAGCGCCTTTAACCTCCTGTTTGGCACAGTTTGCAATTTCTGCGGAAGATGAACAGGGATAGCGAGAACCAATGAGAGGCTAGCTGGAGGTGTCTGGACGGGCAAATTTAACTCTCATTTCCCAACAGGAAGAGGAAATAACCAAAGGCTCAGCGTGCCGTACCGGAACCAGATTAGGGCCTGAAGCCATCCTGCGGTGTTGCGGCCAGCTCAAAAGAAACCGAGTTGAAGAAAGGAGCTCAGGGGCACTGTAATTCACAAACCTGCAGAGTTATAAAAGACAGCTATCGTCCAAAAATAGACTGAAGTAAGGCTGCCAAGAGGACTTGAAAGCGGGGCAGAATTGCAGGAAACCGATTTCAGGAGGTAGACTGGAATTGCATTGAAAGCATAGGAAAAGAGGCAGAACGTCCACAATGATGCACTTGGCCAAAAAGGGCGTATGCGTTTTTTCCTGAATATATTCAGGAAAAAACGCATACGCCCTTTTTGGCCAACCAAGCAAGCTTGCAAAGGAAATCTGCACTACAATGAAGTCTCACTTCCCCCCGGTCAAAAGGGCCATCTGATAAAAGTGTAAAATCCAGAAAGGCAGGACAGGCCATGGAGAACTGGGAGCCTTGTTATGCTGATGGGCGGGATGTAAATTGCCAACAGACACTTGGGAGAAGTGTATGGTGTTTCCTGAAACATCTAAAAAACAAAGCAACAGAGCCTAGGGCACTTCCACTTATGGTCCTATAGCTTAGGGAAATTAAAATCAAAAAGACACAGCCACCCCAAAGTTTGGAACGGCTCTGTTTACAAGAACCTCGTTTACAGTACAAGTTCAACATCGCAGAAAGTGAAAAATGGATAAAGAAGTTGTGGTATTTACTTACAAAGCAATATCACTCAGCAATGAAATCTATGTCATCAGGCCCTTAGGAGCACAATGAGTGGATTCAGGTATGATGATTCTAACTGAAATAAGTCACACAGAAAAAGAAACATCATAAGATATCAGTAATACACGGAATGGAAACTTGGCTACACAGGAACTGAATTACAGAACAGAACAGTGTCTCAAATTTAGAAAAACAACTTATGCTTGCTTAAGGGTAAAGGTGAGTTGGGGTGCTGCATAAAACCAGAGATTGAAATGAGCACAGATACAGTTCCTTAAGCCAAATATGGAATAGACAACAGCTACTCCTTGCTCAACGAAATGGACTCAAAACTGCATATTAAACGCCTAAGAATGTACCTCACTTGTAAGTATCTTAAAACCTATGGATTGCTATATCTCCGAAAGAGAATCAAGCATGTGTACAGGGGCATAAACGCAGCAGTGATAGGATTGGAGAGGTTCGGTGAGCAAATGAAGACCCTTTGAAGTCATATTGCATGGTACCCATTCCACGGGTTTCAACTACCCAGGTTTAAGGTATTCTTCCTTCAGCTAAAACATGCATGTGGAACCTAGAGTATGATCAACCATGTGAACGGGAGACGTGTTCAAATATGTCTCAGTTTTCCTCCCCTGGTACTCGGGTGCAACATTCCAGACGCTTTACTAACACTCTCCCCACTTGGAGAGTCAGTCCCTTTAACCTCCTGTTTGGCCCAGTTTGCAATTTCTGCGGAAGATGAACAGGAATAGCGAGAACCAATGAGAGGCTAGCTGGAGGTGTCTGGACGGGCAAATTTAACTCTCATTTCCCACCAGGAAGAGGAATTAACCAAAGGCTCAGCATGCCGGGCCGGAACCAGATTAGGGCCTGAAGCCATCCTGCGGTGTTGCGGCCAGGTCACAACAAAGCGAGTTGAAGAAAGGAGCTCAGGGGCACTGTAATTCACAAACCTGCAGAGTTATAAATGACAGCTATCGTCCAAAAATAGACTGAAGTAAGGCTGCCAAGAGGACTTGAAAGCGGGGCAGAATTGCAGGAAACCGATTTCAGGAGGTAGACTGGAATTGCATTGAAAGCATAGGAAAAGAGGCAGAACGTCCACAATGATGCACTTGGCCAAAAAGGGCGTATGCGTTTTTTCCTGAATATATTCAGGAAAAAACGCATACGCCCTTTTTGGCCAACCAAGCAAGCTTGCAAAGGAAATCTGCACTACAATGAAGTCTCACTTCCCCCCGGTCAAAAGGGCCATCTGAAAAAAGTGTAAAATCCAGAAAGGCAACAGGCCATTGAGAACTGGGAGCCTTGTTATGCTGATGGGCGGGATGTAAATTGCCAACAGACACTTGGGAGAAGTGTATGGTGTTTCCTGAAACATCTAAAAAACAAAGCAACAGAGCCTAGGGCACTTCCACTTATGGTCCTATAGCTTAGGGAAATTAAAATCAAAAAGACACAGCCACCCCAAAGTTTGGAACGGCTCTGTTTACAAGAACCTCGTTTACAGTACAAGTTCAACATCGCAGAAAGTGAAAAATGGATAAAGAAGTTGTGGTATTCACTTACAAAGCAATATCACTCAGCAATGAAATCTATGTCATCAGGCCCTTAGCATCACAATGAGTGGATTCAGGTATGATGATTCTAACTGAAATAAGTCACACAGAAAAAGAAACATCATAAGATATCAGTAATACACGGAATGGAAACTTGGCTACACAGGAACTGAATTACAGAACAGAACAGGGTCTCAAATTTAGAAAAACAACTTATGCTTGCTTAAGGGTAAAGGTGAGTTGGGGTGCTGCATAAAACCAGAGATTGAAATGAGCACAGATAAAGTTCCTTAAGCCAAATATGGAATAGACAAGAGCTACTCCTTGCTCAACGAAATGGACTCAACACCGCATATTAAACGCCTAAGAATGTACCTGACTTGTAAGTATCTTAAAACCTATGGATTTCTATGTCTCCGAAAGAGAATCAAGCATGTGTACAGGGGCATAAACGCAGCAGTGATAGGATTGGAGAGGTTCGGTGAGCAAATGAAGACCCTTTGAAGTCATATTGCATGGTACCCATTCCACGGGTTTCAACTACCCAGGTTTAAGGTATTCTTCCTTCAGCTAAAACATGCATGTGGAACCTAGAGTATGATCAACCATGTGATCGGGAGACGTGTTCAAATATGTCTCAGTTTTCCTCCCCTGGTACTCGGGTGCAACATTCCAGACGCTTTACTAACACTCTCCCCACTTGGAGAGTCAGTCCCTTTAACCTCCTGTTTGGCCCAGTTTGCAATTTCTGCGGAAGATGAACAGGAATAGCGAGAACCAATGAGAGGCTAGCTGGAGGTGTCTGGACGGGCAAATTTAACTCTCATTTCCCACCAGGAAGAGGAATTAACCAAAGGCTCAGCGTGCCGGGTCGGAACCAGATTAGGGCCTGAAGCCATCCTGCGGTGTTGCGGCCAGGTCACAAGAAAGCGAGTTGAAGAAAGGAGCTCAGGGGCACTGTAATTCACAAACCTGCAGAGTTATAAATGACAGCTATCATCCAAAAATAGACTGAAGTAAGGCTGCCAAGAGGACTTGAAAGCGGGGCAGAATTGCAGGAAACCGATTTCAGGAGGTAGACTGGAATTGCATTGAAAGCATAGGAAAAGAGGCAGAACGTCCACAATGATGCACTTGGCCAAAAAGGGCGTATGCGTTTTTTCCTGAATATATTCAGGAAAAAACGCATACGCACTTTTTGGCCAACCAAGCAAGCTTGCAAAGGAAATCTGCACTACAATGAAGTCTCACTTCCCCCCGGTCAAAAGGGCCATCTGAAAAAAGTGTAAAATCCAGAAAGGCAGGACAGGCCATGGAGAACTGGGAGCCTTGTTATGCTGATGGGCGGGATGTAAATTGCCAACAACCACTCGGGAGAAGTGTATGGTGTTTCCTGAAACATCTAAAAAACAAAGCAACAGAGCCTAGGGCACTGCCACTTATGGTCCTATAGCTTAGGGAAATTAAAATCAAAAAGACACAGCCACCCCAAAGTTTGGGACGCCTCTGTTTACAAGAACCTCGTTTACAGTACAAGTTCAACATCACAGAAAGTGAAAAATGGATAAAGAAGTTGTGGTATTTACTTACAAAGCAATATCACTCAGCAATGAAATCTATGTCATCAGGCCCTTAGCATCACAATGAGTGGATTCAGGTATGATGATTCTAACTGAAATAAGTCACACAGAAAAAGAAACATCATAAGATATCACTAATACACGGAATGTAAACTTGGCTACACAGGAACTGAATTACAGAACAGAACAGGGTCTCAAATTTAGAAAACCAACTTATGCTTGCTTAAGGGTAAAGGTGAGTTGGGGTGCTGCATAAAACCAGAGATTGAAATGAGCACAGATAAAGTTCCTTAAGTCAAATATGGAATAGACAAGAGCTACTCCTTGCTCAACGAAATGGACTCAACACCGCATATTAAACGCCTAAGAATGTACCTGACTAGTAAGTATCGTAAAACCTATGGATTGCTATGTCTCCAAAAGAGAATCAAGCATGTGTACAGGGGCATAAACGCAGCAGTGATAGGATTGGAGAGGTCGGTGAGCAAATGAAGACCCTTTGAAATCATATTGCATGGTACCCATTCCACGGATTTCAACTACCCAGGTTTAAGGTATTCTTCCTTCAGCTAAAACATGCATGTGGAACCTAGAGTATGATCAACCATGTGATTGGGAGACGTGTTCAAATATGTCTCAGTTTTCCTCCCCTGGTACTCGGGTGCAACATTCCAGACGCTTTACTAACACTCTCCCCACTTGGAGAGTCAGTCCCTTTAACCTCCTGTTTGGCCCAGTTTGCAATTTCTGCGGAAGATGAACAGGAATAGCGAGAACCAATGAGAGACTAGCTGGAGGTGTCTGAACGGGCAAATTTAACTCTCATTTCCCACCAGGAAGAGGAATTAACCAAAGGCTCAGCATGCCGGGCCGGAACCAGATTAGGGCCTGAAGCCATCCTGCGGTGTTGCGGCCAGCTCACAAGAAAGCGAGTTGAAGAAAGGAGCTCAGGGGCACTGTAATTCACAAACCTGCAGAGTTATAAATGACAGCTATCGTCCAAAAATAGACTGAAGTAAGGCTGCCAAGAGGACTTGAAAGCGGGGCAGAATTGCAGGAAACCGATTTCAGGAGGTAGACTGGAATTGCATTGAAAGCATAGGAAAAGAGGCAGAACGTCCACAATGATGCACTTGGCCAAAAAGGGCGTATGCGTTTTTTCCTGAATATATTCAGGAAAAAACGCATACGCCCTTTTTGGCCAACCAAGCAAGCTTGCAAAGGAAATCTGCACTACAATGAAGTCTCACTTCCCCCCGGTCAAAAGGGCCATCTGATAAAAGTGTAAAATCCAGAAAGGCAACAGGCCATTGAGAACTGGGAGCCTTGTTATGCTGATGGGCGGGATGTAAATTGCCAACAGACACTTGGGAGAAGTGTATGGTGTTTCCTGAAACATCTAAAAAACAAAGCAACAGAGCCTAGGGCACTTCCACTTATGGTCCTATAGCTTAGGGAAATTAAAATCAAAAAGACACAGCCACCCCAAAGTTTGGAACGGCTCTGTTTACAAGAACCTCGTTTACAGTACAAGTTCAACATCGCAGAAAGTGAAAAATGGATAAAGAAGTTGTGGTATTCACTTACAAAGCAATATAACTCAGCAATGAAATCTATGTCATCAGGCCCTTAGCAGCACAATGAGTGGATTCAGGTATGATGATTCTAACTGAAGTAAGTCACACAGAAGAAGAAACATCATAAGATATCAGTAATACACGGAATGGAAACTTGGCTACACAGGAACTGAATTACAGAACAGAACAGGGTCTCAAATTTAGAAAAACAACTTATGCTTGCTTAAGGGTAAAGGTGAGTTGGGGTGCTGCATAAAACCAGAGATTGAAATGAGCACAGATAAAGTTCCTTAAGCCAAATATGGAATAGACAAGAGCTACTCCTTGCTCAACGAAATGGACTCAACACCGCATATTAAACGCCTAAGAATGTACCTGACTTGTAAGTATCTTAAAACCTATGGATTGCTATGTCTCCGAAAGAGAATCAAGCATGTGTACAGGGGCATAAACGCAGCAGTGATAGGATTGGAGAGGTTCGGTGAGCAAATGAAGACCCTTTGAAGTCATATTGCATGGTACCCATTCCACGGGTTTCAACTACCCAGGTTTAAGGTATTCTTCCTTCAGCTAAAACATGCATGTGGAACCTAGAGTATGATCAACCATGTGATCGGGAGACGTGTTCAAATATGTCTCAGTTTTCGTACCCTGGTACTCGGGTGCAACATTCCAGACGCTTTACTAACACTCTCCCCACTTGGAGAGTCAGTCCCTTTAACCTCCTGTTTGGCCCAGTTTGCAATTTCTGCGGAAGATGAACAGGAATAGCGAGAACCAATGAGAGGCTAGCTGGAGGTGTCTGGACGGGCAAATTTAACTCTCATTTCCCACCAGGAAGAGGAATTAACCAAAGGCTCAGCATGCCGGGTCGGAACCAGATTAGGGCCTGAAGACATCCTGCGGTGTTGCGGCCAGGTCACAAGAAAGCGAGTTGAAGAAAGGAGCTCAGGGGCACTGTAATTCACAAACCTGCAGAGTTATAAATGACAGCTATCGTCCAAAAATAGACTGAAGTAAGGCTGCCAAGAGGACTTGAAAGCGGGGCAGAATTGCAGGAAACCGATTTCAGGAGGTAGACTGGAATTGCATTGAAAGCATAGGAAAAGAGGCAGAACGTCCACAATGATGCACTTGGCCAAAAAGGGCGTATGCGTTTTTTCCTGAATATATTCAGGAAAAAACGCATACGCCCGTTATGGCCAACCAAGCAAGCTTGCAAAGGAAATCTGCACTACAATGAAGTCTCACTTCCCCCCGGTCAAAAGGGCCATCTGAAAAAAGTGTAAAATCCAGAAAGGCAGGACAGGCCATGGAGAACTGGGAGCCTTGTTATGCTGATGGGCGGGATGTAAATTGCCAACAGACACTCGGGAGAAGTGTATGGTGTTTCCTGAAACATCTAAAACACAAAGCAACAGAGCCTAGGGCACTGCCACTTATGGTCCTATAGCTTAGGGAAATTAAAATCAAAAAGACACAGCCACCCCAAAGTTTGGGACGCCTGTGTTTACAAGAACCTCGTTTACAGTACAAGTTCAACATCGCAGAAAGTGAAAAATGGATAAAGAAGTTGTGGTATTTACTTACAAAGCAATATCACTCAGCAATGAAATCTATGTCATCAGGCCCTTAGCATCACAATGAGTGGATTCAGGTATGATGATTCTAACTGAAATAAGTCACACAGAAAAAGAAACATCATAAGATATCAGTAATACACGGAATGTAAACTTGGCTACACAGGAACTGAATTACAGAACAGAACAGGGTCTCAAATTTAGAAAACCAACTTATGCTTGCTTAAGGGGAAAGGTGAGTTGGGGTGCTGCATAAAACCAGAGATTGAAATGAGCACAGATAAAGTTCCTTAAGCCAAATATGGAATAGACAAGAGCTACTCCTTGCTCAACGAAATGGACTCAACACCCCATATTAAACGCCTAAGAATGTACCTGACTAGTAAGTATCTTAAAACCTATGGATTGCTATATCTCCGAAAGAGAATCAAGCATGTGTACAGGGGCATAAACGCAGCAGTGATAGGATTGGAGAGGTTCGGTGAGCAAATGAAGACCCTTTGAAATCATATTGCATGGTACCCATTCCACGGGTTTCAACTACCCAGGTTTAAGGTATTCTTCCTTCAGCTAAAACATGCATGTGGAACCTAGAGTATGATCAACCATGTGATCGGGAGATGTGTTCAAATATGTCTCAGTTTTCCTCCCCTGGTACTCGGGTGCAACATTCCAGACGCTTTACTAACACTCTCCCCACTTGGAGAGTCAGTCCCTTTAACCTCCTGTTTGGCCCAGTTTGCAATTTCTGCGGAAGATGAACAGGAATAGCGAGAACCAATGAGAGGTTAGCTGGAGGTGTCTGAACGGGCAAATTTAACTCTCATTTCCCACCAGGAAAAGGAATTAACCAAAGGCTCAGCATGCCGGGCCGGAACCAGATTAGGGCCTGAAGCCATCCTGCGGTGTTGCGGACAGCTCACAAGAAAGCGAGTTGAAGAAAGGAGCTCAGGGGCACTGTAATTCACAAACCTGCAGAGTTATAAATGACAGCTATCGTCCAAAAATAGACTGAAGTAAGGCTGCCAAGAGGACTTGAAAGCGGGGCAGAATTGCAGGAAACCGATTTCAGGAGGTAGACTGGAATTGCATTGAAAGCATAGGAAAAGAGGCAGAACGTCCACAATGATGCACTTGGCCAAAAAGGGCGTATGCGTTTTTTCCTGAATATATTCAGGAAAAAACGCATACATCCTTTTTGGCCAACCAAGCAAGCTTGCAAAGGAAATCTGCACTACAATGAAGTCTCACTTCCCCCCAGTCAAAAGGGCCATCTGAAAAAAGTGTAAAATCCAGAAAGGCAGGACAGGCCATGGAGAACTGGGAGCCTTGTTATGCTGATGGGCGGGATGTAAATTGCCAACAGACACTTGGGAGAAGTGTATGGTGTTTCCTGAAACATCTAAAAAACAAAGCAACAGAGCCTAGGGCACTTCCACTTATGGTCCTATAGCTTAGGGAAATTAAAATCAAAAAGACACAGCCACCCCAAAGTTTGGAAAGGCTCTGTTTACAAGAACCTCGTTTACAGTACAAGTTCAACATCGCAGAAAGTGAAAAATGGATAAAGAAGTTGTGGTATTCACTTACAAAGCAATATCACTCAGCAATGAAATCTATGTCATCAGGCCCTTAGCAGCACAATGAGTGGATTCAGGTATGATGATTCTAACTGAAATAAGTCACACAGAAAAAGAAACATCATAAGATATCAGTAATACACGGAATGGAAACTTGGCTACACAGGAACTGAATTACAGAACAGAACAGGGTCTCAAATTTAGAAAACCAACTTATGCTTGCTTAAGGGGAAAGGTGAGTTGGGGTGCTGCATAAAACCAGAGATTGAAATGAGCACAGATAAAGTTCCTTAAGTCAAATATGGAATAGACAAGAGCTACTCCTTGCTCAACGAAATGGACTCAACACCGCATATTAAACGCCTAAGAATGTACCTGACTAGTAAGTATCGTAAAACCTATGGATTGCTATGTCTCCGAAAGAGAATCAAGCATGTGTACAGGGGCATAAACGCAGCAGTGATAGGATTGGAGAGGTTCGTGAGCAAATGAAGACCCTTTGAAGTCATATTGCATGGTACCCATTACACGGGTCTCAACTCTCCAGGTTTAAGGTATTCTTCCTTCAGCTAAAACATGCATGTGGAACCCAAGTATGATCAACCATGTGAACGGGAGACGTGTTCAAATATGTCTCAGTTTTCCTCCCCTGGTACTCGGGTGCAACATTCCAGACGCTTTACTAACACTCTCCCCACTTGGAGAGTCAGCGCCTTTAACCTCCTGTTTGGCCCAGTTTGCAATTTCTGCGGAAGATGAACAGGAATAGCGAGAACCAATGAGAGGCTAGCTGGAGGTGTCTGGACGGGCCAATTTAACTCTCATTTCCCAACAGGAAGAGGAAATAACCAAAGGCTCAGCATGCCGTACCGGAACCAGATTAGGGCCTGAAGCCATCCTGCGGTGTTGCGGCCAGCTCAAAAGAAACCGAGTTGAAGAAAGGAGCTCAGGGGCACTGTAATTCACAAACCTGCAGAGTTATAAATGACAGCTATCGTCCAAAAATAGACTGAAGTAAGGCTGCCAAGAGGACTTGAAAGCGGGGCAGAATTGCAGGAAACCGATTTCAGGAGGTAGACTGGAATTGCATTGAAAGCATAGGAAAAGAGGCAGAACGTCCACAATGATGCACTTGGCCAAAAAGGGCGTATGCGTTTTTTCCTGAATATATTCAGGAAAAAACGCATACGCCCTTTTTGGCCAACCAAGCAAGCTTGCAAAGGAAATCTGCACTACAATGAAGTCTCACTTCCCCCCGGTCAAAAGGGCCATCTGATAAAAGTGTAAAATCCAGAAAGGCAACAGGCCATTGAGAACTGGGAGCCTTGTTATGCTGATGGGCGGGATGTAAATTGCCAACAGACACTTGGGAGAAGTGTATGGTGTTTCCTGAAACATCTAAAAAACAAAGCAACAGAGCCTAGGGCACTTCCACTTATGGTCCTATAGCTTAGGGAAATTAAAATCAAAAAGACACAGCCACCCCAAAGTTTGGAACGGCTCTGTGTACAAGAACCTCGTTTACAGTACAAGTTCAACATCGCAGAAAGTGAAAAATGGATAAAGAAGTTGTGGTATTTACTTATAAAGCAATATCACTCAGCAATGAAATCTATGTCATCAGGCCCTTAGCAGCACAATGAGTGGATTCAGGTATGATGATTCTAACTGAAATAAGTCACACAGAAAAAGAAACATCATAAGATATCAGTAATACACGGAATGGAAACTTGGCTACACAGGAAATGAATTACAGAACAGAACAGGGTCTCAAATTTAGAAAACCAACTTATTCTTGCTTAAGGGTAAAGGTGAGTTGGGGTGCTGCATAAAACCAGAGATTGAAATGAGCACAGATAAAGTTCCTTAAGCCAAATATGGAATAGACAAGAGCTACTCCTTGCTCAACGAAATGGACTCAACACCCCATATTAAACGCCTAAGAATGTACCTGACTAGTAAGTATCTTAAAACCTATGGATTGCTATATCTCCGAAAGAGAATCAAGCATGTGTACAGGGGCATAAACGCAGCAGTGATAGGATTGGAGAGGTTCGGTGAGCAAATGAAGACCCTTTGAAATCATATTGCATGGTACCCGTTCCACGGGTTTCAACTACCCAGGTTTAAGGTATTCTTCCTTCAGCTAAAACATGCATGTGGAACCCAGAGTATGATCAACCATGTGATCGGGAGATGTGTTCAAATATGTCTCTGTTTTCCTCCCCTGGTACTCGGGTGCAACATTCCAGACGCTTTACTAACACTCTCCCCACTTGGAGAGTCAGTCCCTTTAACCTCCTGTTTGGCCCAGTTTGCAATTTCTGCGGAAGATGAACAGGAATAGCGAGAACCAATGAGAGGTTAGCTGGAGGTGTCTGAACGGGCAAATTTAACTCTCATTTCCCACCAGGAAGAGGAATTAACCAAAGGCTCAGCATGCCGGGCCGGAACCAGATTAGGGCCTGAAGCCATCCTGCGGTGTTGCGGCCAGGTCACAAGAAAGTGAGTTGAAGAAAGGAGCTCAGGGGCACTGTAATTCACAAACCTGCAGAGTTATAAATGACAGCTATCGTCCAAAAATAGACTGAAGTAAGGCTGCCAAGAGGACTTGAAAGCGGGGCAGAATTGCAGGAAACCGATTTCAGGAGGTAGACTGGAATTGCATTGAAAGCATAGGAAAAGAGGCAGAACGTCCACAATGATGCACTTGGCCAAAAAGGGTGTATGCGTTTTTTCCTGAATATATTCAGGAAAAAACGCATACGCCCTTTTTGGCCAACCAAGCAAGCTTGCAAAGGAAATCTGCACTACAATGAAGTCTCACTTCCCCCCGGTCAAAAGGGTCATCTGAAAAAAGTGTAAAATCCAGAAAGGCAACAGGCCATTGAGAACTGGGAGCCTTGTTATGCTGATGGGCGGGATGTAAACTGCCAACAGACACTTGGGAGAAGTGTATGGTGTTTCCTGAAGCATCTAAAAAACAAAGCAACAGAGCCTAGGGCACTTCCACTTATGGTCCTATAGCTTAGGGAAATTAAAATCAAAAAGACACAGCCACCCCAAAGTTTGGGACGCCTCTGTTTACAAGAACCTCGTTTACAGTACAAGTTCAACATCGCAGAAAGTGAAAAATGGATAAAGAAGTTGTGGTATTCACTTACAAAGCAATATCACTCAGCAATGAAATCTATGTCATCAGGCCCTTAGCAGCACAATGAGTGGATTCAGGTATGATGATTCTAACTGAAATAAGTCACACAGAAAAAGAAACATCATAAGATATCAGTAATACACGGAATGTAAACTTGGCTACACAGGAACTGAATTACAGAACAGAACAGGGTCTCAAATTTAGAAAACCAACTTATGCTTGCTTAAGGGTAAAGGTGAGTTGGGGTGCTGCATAAAACCAGAGATTGAAATGAGCACAGATAAAGTTCCTTAAGTCAAATATGGAATAGACAAGAGCTACTCCTTGCTCAACGAAATGGACTCAACACCGCATATTAAACGCCTAAGAATGTACCTGACTAGTAAGTATCGTAAAACCTATGGATTGCTATGTCTCCAAAAGAGAATCAAGCATGTGTACAGGGGCATAAACGCAGCAGTGATAGGATTGGAGAGGTTCGGTGAGCAAATGAAGACCCTTTGAAGTCATATTGCATGGTACCCATTACACGGGTCTCAACTCTCCAGGTTGAAGGTATTCTTCCTTCAGCTAAAACATGCATGTGGAACCCAAGTATGATCAACCATGTGAACGGGAGACGTGTTCAAATATGTCTCAGTTTTCCTCCCCTGGTACTCGGGTGCAGCATTCCAGACGCTTTACTAACACTCTCCCCACTTGGAGAGTCAGCGCCTTTAACCTCCTGTTTGGCACAGTTTGCAATTTCTGCGGAAGATGAACAGGGATAGCGAGAACCAATGAGAGGCTAGCTGGAGGTGTCTGGACGGGCAAATTTAACTCTCATTTCCCAACAGGAAGAGGAAATAACCAAAGGCTCAGCGTGCCGTACCGGAACCAGATTAGGGCCTGAAGCCATCCTGCGGTGTTGCGGCCAGGTCACAAGAAAGCGAGTTGAAGAAAGGAGCTCAGGGGCACTGTAATTCACAAACCTGCAGAGTTATAAATGACAGCTATCGTCCAAAAATAGACTGAAGTAAGGCTGCCAAGAGGACTTGAAAGCGGGGCAGAATTGCAGGAAACCGATTTCAGGAGGTAGACTGGAATTGCATTGAAAGCATAGGAAAAGAGGCAGAACGTCCACAATGATGCACTTGGCCAAAAAGGGCGTATGCGTTTTTTCCTGAATATATTCAGGAAAAAACGCATACGCCCTTTTTGGCCAACCAAGCAAGCTTGCAAAGGAAATCTGCACTACAATGAAGTCTCACTTCCCCCCGGTCAAAAGGGCCATCTGATAAAAGTGTAAAATCCAGAAAGGCAACAGGCCATTGAGAACTGGGAGCCTTGTTATGCTGATGGGCGGGATGTAAATTGCCAACAGACACTTGGGAGAAGTGTATGGTGTTTCCTGAAACATCTAAAAAACAAAGCAACAGAGCCTAGGGCACTTCCACTTATGGTCCTATAGCTTAGGGAAATTAAAATCAAAAAGACACAGCCACCCCAAAGTTTGGAACGGCTCTGTGTACAAGAACCTCGTTTACAGTACAAGTTCAACATCGCAGAAAGTGAAAAATGGATAAAGAAGTTGTGGTATTTACTTATAAAGCAATATCACTCAGCAATGAAATCTATGTCATCAGGCCCTTAGGAGCACAATGAGTGGATTCAGGTATGATGATTCTAACTGAAATAAGTCACACAGAAAAAGAAACATCATAAGATATCAGTAATACACGGAATGGAAACTTGGCTACACAGGAACTGAATTACAGAACAGAACAGTGTCTCAAATTTAGAAAAACAACTTATGCTTGCTTAAGGGTAAAGGTGAGTTGGGGTGCTGCATAAAACCAGAGATTGAAATGAGCACAGATAAAGTTCCTTAAGCCAAATATGGAATAGACAACAGCTACTCCTTGCTCAACGAAATGGACTCAACACCGCATATTAAACGCCTAAGAATGTACCTGACTTGTAAGTATCTTAAAACCTATGGATTGCTATGTCTCCGAAAGAGAATCAAGCATGTGTACAGGGGCATAAACGCAGCAGTGATAGGATTGGAGAGGTTCGGTGAGCAAATGAAGACCCTTTGAAGTCATATTGCATGGTACCCATTCCACGGGTTTCAACTACCCAGGTTTAAGGTATTCTTCCTTCAGCTAAAACATGCATGTGGAACCTAGAGTATGATCAACCATGTGATCGGGAGACGTGTTCAAATATGTCTCAGTTTTCCTCCCCTGGTACTCGGGTGCAACATTCCAGACGCTTTACTAACACTCTCCCCACTTGGAGAGTCAGTCCCTTTAACCTCCTGTTTGGCCCAGTTTGCAATTTCTGCGGAAGATGAACAGGAATAGCGAGAACCAATGAGAGGCTAGCTGGAGGTGTCTGGACGGGCAAATTTAACTCTCATTTCCCACCAGGAAGAGGAATTAACCAAAGGCTCAGCATGCCGGGTCGGAACCAGATTAGGGCCTGAAGACATCCTGCGGTGTTGCGGCCAGGTCACAAGAAAGCGAGTTGAAGAAAGGAGCTCAGGGGCACTGTAATTCACAAACCTGCAGAGTTATAAATGACAGCTATCGTCCAAAAATAGACTGAAGTAAGGCTGCCAAGAGGACTTGAAAGCGGGGCAGAATTGCAGGAAACCGATTTCAGGAGGTAGACTGGAATTGCATTGAAAGCATAGGAAAAGAGGCAGAACGTCCACAATGATGCACTTGGCCAAAAAGGGCGTATGCGTTTTTTCCTGAATATATTCAGGAAAAAACGCATACGCCCTTTATGGCCAACCAAGCAAGCTTGCAAAGGAAATCTGCACTACAATGAAGTCTCACTTCCCCCCGGTCAAAAGGGCCATCTGAAAAAAGTGTAAAATCCAGAAAGGCAGGACAGGCCATGGAGAACTGGGAGCCTTGTTATGCTGATGGTCGGGATGTAAATTGCCAACAGACACTCGGGAGAAGTGTATGGTGTTTCCTGAAACATCTAAAACACAAAGCAACAGAGCCTAGGGCACTGCCACTTATGGTCCTATAGCTTAGGGAAATTAAAATCAAAAAGACACAGCCACCCCAAAGTTTGGGACGCCTGTGTTTACAAGAACCTCGTTTACAGTACAAGTTCAACATCGCAGAAAGTGAAAAATGGATAAAGAAGTTGTGGTATTTACTTACAAAGCAATATCACTCAGCAATGAAATCTATGTCATCAGGCCCTTAGCATCACAATGAGTGGATTCAGGTATGATGATTCTAACTGAAATAAGTCACACAGAAAAAGAAACATCATAAGATATCAGTAATACACGGAATGTAAACTTGGCTACACAGGAACTGAATTACAGAACAGAACAGGGTCTCAAATTTAGAAAACCAACTTATGCTTGCTTAAGGGGAAAGGTGAGTTGGGGTGCTGCATAAAACCAGAGATTGAAATGAGCACAGATAAAGTTCCTTAAGTCAAATATGGAATAGACAAGAGCTACTCCTTGCTCAACGAAATGGACTCAACACCGCATATTAAACGCCTAAGAATGTACCTGACTAGTAAGTATCGTAAAACCTATGGATTGCTATGTCTCCGAAAGAGAATCAAGCATGTGTACAGGGGCATAAACGCAGCAGTGATAGGATTGGAGAGGTTCGGTGAGCAAATGAAGACCCTTTGAAGTCATATTGCATGGTACCCATTCCACGGGTTTCAACTACCCAGGTTTAAGGTATTCTTCCTTCAGCTAAAACATGCATGTGGAACCTAGAGTATGATCAACCATGTGATCGGGAGACGTGTTCAAATATGTCTCAGTTTTCCTCCCCTGGTACTCGGGTGCAACATTCCAGACGCTTTACTAACACTCTCCCCACTTGGAGAGTCAGTCCCTTTAACCTCCTGTTTGGCCCAGTTTGCAATTTCTGCGGAAGATGAACAGGAATAGCGAGAACCAATGAGAGGCTAGCTGGAGGTGTCTGGACGGGCAAATTTAACTCTCATTTCCCACCAGGAAGAGGAATTAACCAAAGGCTCAGCATGCCGCGCCGGAACCAGATTAGGGCCTGAAGCCATCCTGCGGTGTTGCGGCCAGGTCACAACAAAGCGAGTTGAAGAAAGGAGCTCAGGGGCACTGTAATTCACAAACCTGCAGAGTTATAAATGACAGCTATCGTCCAAAAATAGACTGAAGTAAGGCTGCCAAGAGGACTTGAAAGCGGGGCAGAATTGCAGGAAACCGATTTCAGGAGGTAGACTGGAATTGCATTGAAAGCATAGGAAAAGAGGCAGAACGTCCACAATGATGCACTTGGCCAAAAAGGGCGTATGCGTTTTTTCCGGAATATATTCAGGAAAAAACGCATACGCCCTTTTTGGCCAACCAAGCAAGCTTGCAAAGGAAATCTGCACTACAATGAAGTCTCACTTCCCCCCAGTCAAAAGGGCCATCTGAAAAAAGTGTAAAATCCAGAAAGGCAGGACAGGCCATGGAGAACTGGGAGCCTTGTTATGCTGATGGGCGGGATGTAAATTGCCAACAGACACTCGGGAGAAGTGTATGGTGTTTCCTGAAACATCTAAAAAACAAAGCAACAGAGCCTAGGGCACTGCCACTTATGGTCCTATAGCTTAGGGAAATTAAAATCAAAAAGACACAGCCACCCCAAAGTTTGGGACACCTCCGTTTACAAGAACCTCGTTTACCGTACAAGTTCAATATCACAGAAAGTGAAAAATGGATAAAGAACTTGTGGTACTTACGTACAATGCAGTATCACTCAGCAATGAAATCTGTGTCATCAGGCCCGTAGCAGCATAATGAGTAGATTCAGATACGATGATTCTAACTGAAATAAGTCACACAGAAAAAGAAACATCATAAGATATCACTAATACACGGAATGTAAACTTGGCTACACAGGAACTGAATTCCAAAACAGAACAGGTTCTCAAATTTAGAAAACCAACTTATGCTTGCTTAAGGGGAAAGGTGAGTTGGGTTGCTGCATAAAACCAGAGATTGAAATGAGCACAGATAAAGTTCCTTAAGCCAAATATGGAATAGACAAGAGCTACTCCTTGCTCAACGATATGGACTCAACACCGCATATTAAACGCCTAAGAATGTACCTGACTAGTAAGTATCTTTAAACCTATGGATTGCTATGTCTCCGAAAGAGAATCAAGCATGTGTACAGGGGCATAAACGCAGCAGTGATAGGATTGGAGAGGTTCGGTGAGCAAATGAAGACCCTTTGAAGTCATATTGCATGGTACCCATTACACGGGTTTCAACTACCCAGGTTTAAGGTATTCTTCCTTCAGCTAAAACATGCATGTGGAACCTAGAGTATGATCAACCATGTGATCGGGAGACGTGTTCAAATATGTCTCAGTTTTCCTCCCCTGGTACTCGGGTGCAACATTCCAGACGCTTTACTAACACTCTCCCCACTTGGAGAGTCAGCGCCTTTAACCTCCTGTTTGGCCCAGTTTGCAATTTCTGCGGAAGATGAACAGGAATAGTGAGAACCAATGAGAGGCTAGCTGGAGGTGTCTGGACGGGCAAATTTAACTCTCATTTCCCACCAGGAAGAGGAAATAACCAAAGGCTCAGCGTGCCGTACCGGAACCAGATTAGGGCCTGAAGCCATCCTGCGGTGTTGCGGCCAGCTCAAAAGAAAGCGAGTTGAAGAAAGGAGCTCAGGGGCACTGTAATTCACAAACCTGCAGAGTTATAAATGACAGCTATCGTCCAAAAATATACTGAAGTAAGGCTGCCAAGAGGACTTGAAAGCGGGGCAGAATTGCAGGAAACCGATTTCAGGAGGTAGACTGGAATTGCATTGAAAGCATAGGAAAAGAGGCAGAACGTCCACAATGATGCACTTGGCCAAAAAGGGCGTATGCGTTTTTTCCTGAATATATTCAGGAAAAAACGCATACGCCCTTTTTGGCCAACCAAGCAAGCTTGCAAAGGAAATCTGCACTACAATGAAGTCTCACTTCCCCCCGGTCAAAAGGGCCCTCTGAAAAAAGTGTAAAATCCAGAAAGGCAGGACAGGCCATGGAGAACTGGGAGCCTTGTTATGCTGATGGGCGGGATGTAAATTGCCAACAACCACTCGGGAGAAGTGTATGGTGTTTCCTGAAACATCTAAAAAACAAAGCAACAGAATCTAGGGCACTTCCACTTATGCTCCTACAGCTTAGGGAAATTAAAATAAAAAAAACAGAGCCACCCTAAAGTTTGGAACGGCTCTGTTTACAACAACCTCGATTACAGTACAAGTTCAACATCGCAGAAAGTGAAAAATGGATAAAGAAGTTGTGGTATTTACTTACAAAGCAATATCACTCAGCAATGAAATCTATGTCATCAGGCCCGTAGCAGCATAATGAGTGGATTCAGGTACGATGATTCTAACTGAAATAAGTCACACAGAAAAAGAAACATCATAAGATATCAGTAATACACGGAATGTAAACTTGGCTACACAGGAACTGAATTACAGAACAGAACAGGGTCTCAAATTTAGAAAACCAACTTATGCTTGCTTAAGGGGAAAGGTGAGTTGGGGTGCTGCATAAAACCAGAGATTGAAATGAGCACAGATAAAGTTCCTTAAGTCAAATATGGAATAGACAAGAGCTACTCCTTGCTCAACGAAATGGACTCAACACCCCATATTAAACGCCTAAGAATGTACCTGACTAGTAAGTATCTTAAAACCTATGGATTGCTATGTCTCCGAAAGAGAATCAAGCATGTGTACAGGGGCATAAACGCAGCAGTGATAGGATTGGAGAGGTTCGGTGAGCAAATGAAGACCCTTTGAAGTCATATTGCATGGTACCCATTACACGGGTCTTAACTCTCCAGGTTTAAGGTATTCTTCCTTCAGCTAAAACATGCATGTGGAACCCAAGTATGATCAACCATGTGAACGGGAGACGTGTTCAAATATGTCTCAGTTTTCCTCCCCTGGTACTCGGGTGCAACATTCCAGACGCTTTACGAACACTCTCCCCACTTGGAGAGTCAGCGCCTTTAACCTCCTGTTTGGCCCAGTTTGCAATTTCTGCGGAAGATGAACAGGAATAGCGAGAACCAATGAGAGGCTAGCTGGAGGTGTCTGGACGGGCAAATTTAACTCTCATTTCCCACCAGGAAGAGGAATTAACCAAAGGTTCAGCATGCCGGGCCGGAACCAGATTAGGGCCTGAAGCCATCCTGCGGTGTTGCGGCCAGGTCACAAGAAAGCGAGTTGAAGAAAGGAGCTCAGGGGCACTGTAATTCACAAACCTGCAGAGTTATAAATGACAGCTATCGTCCAAAAATAGACTGAAGTAAGGCTGCCAAGAGGACTTGAAAGCGGGGCAGAATTGCAGGAAACCGATTTCAGGAGGTAGACTGGAATTGCATTGAAAGCATAGGAAAAGAGGCAGAACGTCCACAATGATGCACTTGGCCAAAAAGGGCGTATGCGTTTTTTCCTGAATATATTCAGGAAAAAAACGCATACGCCCTTTTTGGCCAACCAAGCAAGCTTGCAAAGGAAATCTGCACTACAATGAAGTCTCACTTCCCCCCGGTCAAAAGGGCCATCTGAAAAAAGTGTAAAATCCAGAAAGGCAACAGGCCATTGAGAACTGGGAGCCTTGTTATGCTGATGGGCGGGATGTAAATTGCCAACAGACACTTGGGAGAAGTGTATGGTGTTTCCTGAAACATCTAAAAAACAAAGCAACAGAGCCTAGGGCACTTCCACTTATGGTCCTATAGCTTAGGGAATTTAAAATCAAAAAGACACAGCCACCCCAAAGTTTGGAACGGCTCTGTTTATAAGAACCTCGTTTACAGTACAAGTTCAACATCGCAGAAAGTGAAAAATGGATAAAGAAGTTGTGGTATTTACTTACAAAGCAATATCACTCAGCAATGAAATCTGTGTCATCAGGCCCTTAGCAGCACAATGAGTGGATTCAGGTATGATGATTCTAACTGAAATAAGTCACACAGAAAAAGAAACATCATAAGATATCAGTAATACACGGAATGGAAACTTGGCTACACAGGAACTGAATTACAGAACAGAACAGGGTCTCAAATTTAGAAAAACAACTTATGCTTGCTTAAGGGTAAAGGTGAGTTGGGGTGCTGCATGAAACCAGAGATTGAAATGAGCACAGATAAAGTTCCTTAAGCCAAATATGGAATAGACAAGAGCTACTCCTTGCTCAACGAAATGGACTCAACACCGCATATTAAACGCCTAAGAATGTACCTGACTTGTAAGTATCTTAAAACCTATGGATTGCTATGTCTCCAAAAGAGAATCAAGCATGTGTACAGGGGCATAAACGCAGCAGTGATAGGATTGGAGAGGTTCGGTGAGCAAATGAATACCCTTTGAAGTCATATTGCATGGTACCCATTCCACGGGTTTCAACTACCCAGGTTTAAGGTATTCTTCCTTCAGCTAAAACATGCATGTGGAACCCAAGTATGATCAACCATGTGATCGGGAAACATGTTCAAATATGTCTCAGTTTTCGTACCCTGGTACTCGGGTGCAACATTCCAGACGCTTTACTAACACTCTCCCGACTTGGAGAGTCAGTCCCTTTAACCTCCTGTTTGGCCCAGTTTGCAATTTCTGTGGAAGATGAACAGGAATAGCGAGAACCAATGGAGACTAGCTGGAGGTGTCTGGACGGGCAAATTTAACTCTCATTTCCCACCAGGAAGAGGAATTAACCAAAGGCTCAGCGTGCCATGCCGGAACCAGATTAGGGCCTGAAGCCATCCTGCGGTGTTGCGGCCAGGTCACAAGAAAGCGAGTTGAAGAAAGGAGCTCAGGGGCACTGTAATTCACAAACCTGCAGAGTTATAAATGACAGCTATCGTCCAAAAATAGACTGAAGTAAGGCTGCCAAGAGGACTTGAAAGCGGGGCAGAATTGCAGGAAACCGATTTCAGGAGGTAGACTGGAATTGCATTGAAAGCATAGGAAAAGAGGCAGAACGTCCACAATGATGCACTTGGCCAAAAAGGGCGTATGCGTTTTTTCCTGAATATATTCAGGAAAAAACGCATACGCCCTTTTTGGCCAACCAAGCAAGCTTGCAAAGGAAATCTGCACTACAATGAAGTCTCACTTCCCCCCGGTCAAAAGGGCCATCTGAAAAAAGTGTAAAATCCAGAAAGGCAGGACAGGCCATGGAGAACTGGGAGCCTTGTTATGCTGATGGGCGGGATGTAAATTGCCAACAGACACTCGGGAGAAGTGTATGGTGTTTCCTGAAACATCTAAAAAACAAATCAACAGAGCCTAGGGCACTGCCACTTATGGTCCTATAGCTTAGGGAAATTAAAATCAAAAAGACACAGCCACCCCAAAGTTTGGGACGCCTCCGTTTACAAGAACCTCGTTTACCGTACAAGTTCAATGTCACAGAAAGTGAAAAATGGATAAAGAACTTGTGGTACTTACGTACAATGCAGTATCACTCAGCAATGAAATCTATGTCATCAGGCCCATAGCAGCATAATGAGTGGATTCAGGTACGATGATTCTAACTGAAATAAGTCACACAGAAAAAGAAACATCATAAGATATCACTAATACACGGAATGTAAACTTGGCTACACAGGAACTGCATTCCAAAACAGAACAGGGTCTCAAATTTAGAAAACCAACTTATGCTTGCTTAAGGGGAAAGGTGAGTTGGGGTGCTGCATAAAACCAGGATTGAAATGAGCACAGATAAAGTTCCTTAAGCCAAATATGGAATAGACAAGAGCTACTCCTTGCTCAACGAAATGGACTCAACACCCCATATTAAACGCCTAAGAATGTACCTGACTAGTAAGTATCTTAAAACCTATGGATTGCTATGTCTCCAAAAGAGAATCAAGCATGTGTACAGGGGAATAAACGCAGCAGTGATAGGATTGGAGAGGTTTGGTGAGCAAATGAAGACCCTTTGAAGTCATATTGCATGGTACCCATTCCACGGGTCTCAACTCTCCAGGTTTAAGGAATTCTTCCTTCAGCTAAAACATGCATGTGGAACCCAGAGTATGATCAACCATGTGAACGGGAGACGTGTTCAAATATGTCTCAGTTTTCCTCCCCTGGTACTCGGGTGCAACATTCCAGACGCTTTACTAACACTCTCCCCACTTGGAGAGTCAGCGCCTTTAACCTCCTGTTTGGCCCAGTTTGCAATTTCTGCGGAAGATGAACAGGAATAGCGAGAACCAATGAGAGGGTAGCTGGAGGTGTCTGGACGGGCAAATTTAACTCTCATTTCCCACCAGGAAGAGGAAATAACCAAAGGCTCAGCGTGCCGTACCGGAACCAGATTAGGGCCTGAAGCCATCCTGCGGTGTTGCGGCCAGCTCAAAAGAAAGCGAGTTGAAGAAAGGAGCTCAGGGGCACTGTAATTCACAAACCTGCAGAGTTATAAATGACAGCTATCGTCCAAAAATATACTGAAGTAAGGCTGCCAAGAGGACTTGAAAGCGGGGCAGAATTGCAGGAAACCGATTTCAGGAGGTAGACTGGAATTGCATTGAAAGCATAGGAAAAGAGGCAGAACGTCCACAATGATGCACTTGGCCAAAAAGGGCGTATGCGTTTTTTCCTGAATATATTCAGGAAAAAACGCATACGCCCTTTTTGGCCAACCAAGCAAGCTTGCAAAGGAAATCTGCACTACAATGAAGTCTCACTTCCCCCCGGTCAAAAGGGTCATCTGAAAAAAGTGTAAAATCCAGAAAGGCAGGACAGGCCATGGAGAACTGGGAGCCTTATTATGCTGATGGGCGGGATGTAAATTGCCAACAACCACTCGGGAGAAGTGTATGGTGTTTCCTGAAACATCTAAAAAACAAAGCAACAGAATCTAGTGCACTTCCACTTATGGTCCTATAGCTTAGGGAAATTAAAATCAAAAAGACACAGCCACCTCAAAGTTTGGAACGGCTCTGTTTACAAGAACCTCGATTACAGTACAAGTTCAACATCGCAGAAAGTGAAAAATGGATAAAGAAGTTGTGGTATTTACTTACAAAGCAATATCACTCAACAATGAAATCTGTGTCATCAGGCCCTTAGCAGCACAATGAGTGGATTCAGGTATGATGATTCTAACTGAAATAAGTCACACAGAAAAAGAAACATCATAAGATATCAGTAATACACGGAATGTAAACTTGGCTACACAGGAACTGAATTACAGAACAGAACAGGGACTCAAATTTAGAAAACCAACTTATGCTTGCTTAAGGGTAAAGGTGAGTTGGGGTGCTGCATAAAACCAGAGATTAAAATGAGCACAGATAAAGTTCCTTAAGTCAAATATGGAATAGACAAGAGCTACTCCTTGTTCAACGAAATGGACTCAACACCCCATATTAAACGCCTAAGAATGTACCTGACTAGTAAGTATCTTAAAACCTATGGATTGCTATGTCTCCGAAAGAGAATCAAGCATGTGTACAGGGGCATAAACGCAGCAGTGATAGGATTGGAGAGGTTCGGTGAGCAAATGAAGACCCTTTGAAGTCATATTGCATGGTACCCATTCCACGGGTTTCAACTACCCAGGTTTAAGGTATTCTTCCTTCAGCTAAAACATGCATGTGGAACCTAGAGTATGATCAACCATGTGATCGGGAGACGTGTTCAAATATGTCTCAGTTTTCGTACCCTGGTACTCGGGTGCAACATTCCAGACGCTTTACTAACACTCTCCCGACTTGGAGAGTCAGTCCCTTTAACCTCCTGTTTGGCCCAGTTTGCAATTTCTGCGGAAGATGAACAGGAATAGCGAGAACCAATGAGAGGCTAGCTGGAGGTGTCTGGACGGGCAAATTTAACTCTCATTTCCCACCAGGAAGAGGAATTAACCAAAGGTTCAGCATGCCGGGCCGGAACCAGATTAGGGCCTGAAGCCATCCTGCGGTGTTGCGGCCAGGTCACAAGAAAGCGAGTTGAAGAAAGGAGCTCAGGGGCACTGTAATTCACAAACCTGCAGAGTTATAAATGACAGCTATCGTCCAAAAATAGACTGAAGTAAGGCTGCCAAGAGGACTTGAAAGCGGGGCAGAATTGCAGGAAACCGATTTCAGGAGGTAGACTGGAATTGCATTGAAAGCATAGGAAAAGAGGCAGAACGTCCACAATGATGCACTTGGCCAAAAAGGGCGTATGCGTTTTTTCCTGAATATATTCAGGAAAAAAACGCATACGCCCTTTTTGGCCAACCAAGCAAGCTTGCAAAGGAAATCTGCACTACAATGAAGTCTCACTTCCCCCCGGTCAAAAGGGCCATCTGAAAAAAGTGTAAAATCCAGAAAGGCAACAGGCCATTGAGAACTGGGAGCCTTGTTATGCTGATGGGCGGGATGTAAATTGCCAACAGACACTTGGGAGAAGTGTATGGTGTTTCCTGAAACATCTAAAAAACAAAGCAACAGAGCCTAGGGCACTTCCACTTATGGTCCTATAGCTTAGGGAATTTAAAATCAAAAAGACACAGCCACCCCAAAGTTTGGAACGGCTCTGTTTATAAGAACCTCGTTTACAGTACAAGTTCAACATCGCAGAAAGTGAAAAATGGATAAAGAAGTTGTGGTATTTACTTACAAAGCAATATCACTCAGCAATGAAATCTGTGTCATCAGGCCCTTAGCAGCACAATGAGTGGATTCAGGTATGATGATTCTAACTGAAATAAGTCACACAGAAAAAGAAACATCATAAGATATCAGTAATACACGGAATGGAAACTTGGCTACACAGGAACTGAATTACAGAACAGAACAGGGTCTCAAATTTAGAAAAACAACTTATGCTTGCTTAAGGGTAAAGGTGAGTTGGGGTGCTGCATGAAACCAGAGATTGAAATGAGCACAGATAAAGTTCCTTAAGCCAAATATGGAATAGACAAGAGCTACTCCTTGCTCAACGAAATGGACTCAACACCGCATATTAAACGCCTAAGAATGTACCTGACTTGTAAGTATCTTAAAACCTATGGATTGCTATGTCTCCAAAAGAGAATCAAGCATGTGTACAGGGGCATAAACGCAGCAGTGATAGGATTGGAGAGGTTCGGTGAGCAAATGAATACCCTTTGAAGTCATATTGCATGGTACCCATTCCACGGGTTTCAACTACCCAGGTTTAAGGTATTCTTCCTTCAGCTAAAACATGCATGTGGAACCCAAGTATGATCAACCATGTGATCGGGAAACATGTTCAAATATGTCTCAGTTTTCGTACCCTGGTACTCGGGTGCAACATTCCAGACGCTTTACTAACACTCTCCCGACTTGGAGAGTCAGTCCCTTTAACCTCCTGTTTGGCCCAGTTTGCAATTTCTGTGGAAGATGAACAGGAATAGCGAGAACCAATGGAGACTAGCTGGAGGTGTCTGGACGGGCAAATTTAACTCTCATTTCCCACCAGGAAGAGGAATTAACCAAAGGCTCAGCGTGCCATGCCGGAACCAGATTAGGGCCTGAAGCCATCCTGCGGTGTTGCGGCCAGGTCACAAGAAAGCGAGTTGAAGAAAGGAGCTCAGGGGCACTGTAATTCACAAACCTGCAGAGTTATAAATGACAGCTATCGTCCAAAAATAGACTGAAGTAAGGCTGCCAAGAGGACTTGAAAGCGGGGCAGAATTGCAGGAAACCGATTTCAGGAGGTAGACTGGAATTGCATTGAAAGCATAGGAAAAGAGGCAGAACGTCCACAATGATGCACTTGGCCAAAAAGGGCGTATGCGTTTTTTCCTGAATATATTCAGGAAAAAACGCATACGCCCTTTTTGGCCAACCAAGCAAGCTTGCAAAGGAAATCTGCACTACAATGAAGTCTCACTTCCCCCCGGTCAAAAGGGCCATCTGAAAAAAGTGTAAAATCCAGAAAGGCAGGACAGGCCATGGAGAACTGGGAGCCTTGTTATGCTGATGGGCGGGATGTAAATTGCCAACAGACACTCGGGAGAAGTGTATGGTGTTTCCTGAAACATCTAAAAAACAAATCAACAGAGCCTAGGGCACTGCCACTTATGGTCCTATAGCTTAGGGAAATTAAAATCAAAAAGACACAGCCACCCCAAAGTTTGGGACGCCTCCGTTTACAAGAACCTCGTTTACCGTACAAGTTCAATGTCACAGAAAGTGAAAAATGGATAAAGAACTTGTGGTACTTACGTACAATGCAGTATCACTCAGCAATGAAATCTATGTCATCAGGCCCATAGCAGCATAATGAGTGGATTCAGGTACGATGATTCTAACTGAAATAAGTCACACAGAAAAAGAAACATCATAAGATATCACTAATACACGGAATGTAAACTTGGCTACACAGGAACTGCATTCCAAAACAGAACAGGGTCTCAAATTTAGAAAACCAACTTATGCTTGCTTAAGGGGAAAGGTGAGTTGGGGTGCTGCATAAAACCAGGATTGAAATGAGCACAGATAAAGTTCCTTAAGCCAAATATGGAATAGACAAGAGCTACTCCTTGCTCAACGAAATGGACTCAACACCCCATATTAAACGCCTAAGAATGTACCTGACTAGTAAGTATCTTAAAACCTATGGATTGCTATGTCTCCAAAAGAGAATCAAGCATGTGTACAGGGGAATAAACGCAGCAGTGATAGGATTGGAGAGGTTTGGTGAGCAAATGAAGACCCTTTGAAGTCATATTGCATGGTACCCATTCCACGGGTCTCAACTCTCCAGGTTTAAGGAATTCTTCCTTCAGCTAAAACATGCATGTGGAACCCAGAGTATGATCAACCATGTGAACGGGAGACGTGTTCAAATATGTCTCAGTTTTCCTCCCCTGGTACTCGGGTGCAACATTCCAGACGCTTTACTAACACTCTCCCCACTTGGAGAGTCAGCGCCTTTAACCTCCTGTTTGGCCCAGTTTGCAATTTCTGCGGAAGATGAACAGGAATAGCGAGAACCAATGAGAGGGTAGCTGGAGGTGTCTGGACGGGCAAATTTAACTCTCATTTCCCACCAGGAAGAGGAAATAACCAAAGGCTCAGCGTGCCGTACCGGAACCAGATTAGGGCCTGAAGCCATCCTGCGGTGTTGCGGCCAGCTCAAAAGAAAGCGAGTTGAAGAAAGGAGCTCAGGGGCACTGTAATTCACAAACCTGCAGAGTTATAAATGACAGCTATCGTCCAAAAATATACTGAAGTAAGGCTGCCAAGAGGACTTGAAAGCGGGGCAGAATTGCAGGAAACCGATTTCAGGAGGTAGACTGGAATTGCATTGAAAGCATAGGAAAAGAGGCAGAACGTCCACAATGATGCACTTGGCCAAAAAGGGCGTATGCGTTTTTTCCTGAATATATTCAGGAAAAAACGCATACGCCCTTTTTGGCCAACCAAGCAAGCTTGCAAAGGAAATCTGCACTACAATGAAGTCTCACTTCCCCCCGGTCAAAAGGGTCATCTGAAAAAAGTGTAAAATCCAGAAAGGCAGGACAGGCCATGGAGAACTGGGAGCCTTATTATGCTGATGGGCGGGATGTAAATTGCCAACAACCACTCGGGAGAAGTGTATGGTGTTTCCTGAAACATCTAAAAAACAAAGCAACAGAATCTAGTGCACTTCCACTTATGGTCCTATAGCTTAGGGAAATTAAAATCAAAAAGACACAGCCACCTCAAAGTTTGGAACGGCTCTGTTTACAAGAACCTCGATTACAGTACAAGTTCAACATCGCAGAAAGTGAAAAATGGATAAAGAAGTTGTGGTATTTACTTACAAAGCAATATCACTCAACAATGAAATCTGTGTCATCAGGCCCTTAGCAGCACAATGAGTGGATTCAGGTATGATGATTCTAACTGAAATAAGTCACACAGAAAAAGAAACATCATAAGATATCAGTAATACACGGAATGTAAACTTGGCTACACAGGAACTGAATTACAGAACAGAACAGGGACTCAAATTTAGAAAACCAACTTATGCTTGCTTAAGGGTAAAGGTGAGTTGGGGTGCTGCATAAAACCAGAGATTAAAATGAGCACAGATAAAGTTCCTTAAGTCAAATATGGAATAGACAAGAGCTACTCCTTGTTCAACGAAATGGACTCAACACCCCATATTAAACGCCTAAGAATGTACCTGACTAGTAAGTATCTTAAAACCTATGGATTGCTATGTCTCCGAAAGAGAATCAAGCATGTGTACAGGGGCATAAACGCAGCAGTGATAGGATTGGAGAGGTTCGGTGAGCAAATGAAGACCCTTTGAAGTCATATTGCATGGTACCCATTCCACGGGTTTCAACTACCCAGGTTTAAGGTATTCTTCCTTCAGCTAAAACATGCATGTGGAACCTAGAGTATGATCAACCATGTGATCGGGAGACGTGTTCAAATATGTCTCAGTTTTCGTACCCTGGTACTCGGGTGCAACATTCCAGACGCTTTACTAACACTCTCCCGACTTGGAGAGTCAGTCCCTTTAACCTCCTGTTTGGCCCAGTTTGCAATTTCTGCGGAAGATGAACAGGAATAGCGAGAACCAATGAGAGGCTAGCTGGAGGTGTCTGGACGGGCAAATTTAACTCTCATTTCCCACCAGGAAGAGGAATTAACCAAAGGCTCAGCGTGCCGTGCCGGAACCAGATTAGGGCCTGAAGCCATCCTGCAGTGTTGCGGCCAGCTCAAAAGAAAGCGAGTTGAAGAAAGGAGCTCAGGGGCACTGTAATTCACAAACCTGCAGAGTTATAAATGACAGCTATCGTCCAAAAATAGACTGAAGTAAGGCTGCCAAGAGGACTTGAAAGCGGGGCAGAATTGCAGGAAACCGATTTCAGGAGGTAGACTGGAATTGCATTGAAAGCATAGGAAAAGAGGCAGAACGTCCACAATGATGCACTTGGCCAAAAAGGGCGTATGCATTTTTTCCTGAATATATTCAGGAAAAAAACGCATACGCCCTTTTTGGCCAACCAAGCAAGCTTGCAAAGGAAATCTGCACTACAATGAAGTCTCACTTCCCCCCGGTCAAAAGGGCCATCTGAAAAAAGTGTAAAATCCAGAAAGGCAGGACAGGCCATGGAGAACTGGGAGCCTTGTTATGCTGATGGGCGGGATGTAAATTGCCAACAGACACTCCGGAGAAGTGTATGGTGTTTTCTGAAACATCTAAAAAACAAAGCAACAGAGCCTAGGGCACTGCCACTTATGGTCCTATAGCTTAGGGAAATTAAAATCAAAAAGACACAGCCACCCCAAAGTTTGGGACGCCTCTGTTTACAAGAACCTCGTTTACAGTACAAGTTCAACATCGCAGAAAGTGAAAAATGGATAAAGAACTTGTGGTACTTACGTACAATGCAGTATCACTCAGCAATGAAATCTATGTCATCAGGCACATAGCAACATAATGAGTGGATTCAGGTACGATGATTCTAACTGAAATAAGTCACACAGAAAAAGAAACATCATAAGATATCACTAATACACGGAATGTAAACTTGGCTACACAGGAACTGAATTACAGAACAGAACAGGGTCTCAAATTTAGAAAACCAACTTATGCTTGCTTAAGGGGAAAGGTGAGTTGGGGTGCTGCATAAAACCAGAGATTGAAATGAGCACAGATAAAGTTCCTTAAGTCAAATATGGAATAGACAAGAGCTACTCCTTGCTCAACGAAATGGACTCAACACCGCATATTAAACGCCTAAGAATGTACCTGACTAGTAAGTATCTTAAAACCTATGGATTGCTATGTCTCCGAAAGAGAATCAAGCGTGTGTACAGGGGCATAAACGCAGCAGTGATAGGATTGGAGAGGTTCGGTGAGCAAATGAAGACCCTTTGAAGTCATATTGCATGGTACCCATTACACGGGTCTTAACTCTCCAGGTTTAAGGTATTCTTCCTTCAGCTAAAACATGCATGTGGAACCCAAGTATGATCAACCATGTGAACGGGAGACGTGTTCAAATATGTCTCAGTTTTCCTCCCCTGGTACTCGGGTGCAACATTCCAGACGCTTTACTAACACTCTCCCCACTTGGAGAGTCAGCGCCTTTAACCTCCTGTTTGTCCCAGTTTGCAATTTCTGCGGAAGATGAACAGGAATAGCGAGAACCAATGAGAGGCTAGCTGGAGGTGTCTGGACGGGCAAATTTAACTCTCATTTCCCACCAGGAAGAGGAATTAACCAAAGGCTCAGCATGCCGTGCCGGAACCAGTTAGGGCCTGAAGCCATCCTGCAGTGTTGCGGCCAGGTCACAAGAAAGCGAGTTGAAGAAAGGAGCTCAGGGGCACTGTAATTCACAAACCTGCAGAGTTATAAATGACAGCTATCATCCAAAAATAGACTGAAGTAACGCTGCCAAGAGGACTTGAAAGCGGGGCAGAATTGCAGGAAACCGATTTCAGGAGGTAGACTGGAATTGCATTGAAAGCATAGGAAAAGAGGCAGAACGTCCACAATGATGCACTTGGCCAAAAAGGGCGTATGCGTTTTTTCCTGAATATATTCAGGAAAAAACGCATACGCCCTTTTTGGCCAACCAAGCAAGCTTGCAAAGGAAATCTGCACTACAATGAAGTCTCACTTCCCCCCGGTCAAAAGGGCCATCTGAAAAAAGTGTAAAATCCAGAAAGGCAACAGGCCATTGAGAACTGGGAGCCTTGTTATGCTGATGGGCGGGATGTAAATTGCCAACAGACACTTGGGAGAAGTGTATGGTGTTTCCTGAAACATCTAAAAAACAAAGCAACAGAGCCTAGGGCACTTCCACTTATGGTCCTATAGCTTAGGGAATTTAAAATCAAAAAGACACAGCCACCCCAAAGTTTGGAACGGCTCTGTTTACAAGAACCTCGTTTACACTACAAGTTCAACATCGCAGAAAGTGAAAAATGGATAAAGAAGTTGTGGTATTTACTTACAAAGCAATATCACTCAGCAATGAAATCTGTGTCATCAGGCCCTTAGCAGCACAATGAGTGGATTCAGGTATGATGATTCTATCTGAAATAAGTCACACAGAAAAAGAAACATCATAAGATATCAGTAATACACGGAATGGAAAATTGGCTACACAGGAACTGAATTACAGAACAGAACAGGGTCTCAAATTTAGAAAAACAACTTATGCTTGCTTAAGGGTAAAGGTGAGTTGGGGTGCTGCATAAAACCAGAGATTGAAATGAGCACAGATAAAGTTCCTTAAGCCAAATATGGAATAGACAAGAGCTACTCCTTGCTCAACGAAATGGACTCAACACCGCATATTAAACGCCTAAGAATGTACCTGACTTGTAAGTATCTTAAAACCTATGGATTGCTATGTCTCCAAAAGAGAATCAAGCATGTGTACAGGGGCATAAACGCAGCAGTGATAGGATTGGAGAGGTTCGGTGAGCAAATGAAGACCCTTTGAAGTCATATTGCATGGTACCCATTCCACGGGTTTCAACTACCCAGGTTTAAGGTATTCTTCCTTCAGCTAAAACATGCCTGTGGAACCTAGAGTATGATCAACCATGTGATCGGGAGACGTGTTCAAATATGTCTCAGTTTTCGTACCCTGGTACTCGGGTGCAACATTCCAGACGCTTTAATAACACTCTCCCGACTTGGAGAGTCAGCGCCTTTAACCTCCTGTTTGGCCCAGTTTGCAATTTCTGCGGAAGATGAACAGGAATAGCGAGAACCAATGAGAGGCTAGCTGGAGGTGTCTGGACGGGCAAATTTAACTCTCATTTCCCACCAGGAAGAGGAAATAACCAAAGGCTCAGCGTGCCGTGCCGGAACCAGATTAGTGCCTGAAGCCATCCTGCGGTGTTGCGGCCAGGTCACAAGAAAGCGAGTTGAAGAAAGGAGCTCAGGGGCACTGTAATTCACAAACCTGCAGAGTTATAAATGACAGCTATCGTCCAAAAATAGACTGAAGTAAGGCTGCCAAGAGGACTTGAAAGCGGGGCAGAATTGCAGGAAACCGATTTCAGGAGGTAGACTGGAATTGCATTGAAAGCATAGGAAAAGAGGCAGAACGTCCACAATGATGCACTTGGCCAAAAAGGGCGTATGCGTTTTTTCCTGAATATATTCAGGAAAAAACGCATACGCCCTTTTTGGCCAACCAAGCAAGCTTGCAAAGGAAATCTGCACTACAATGAAGTCTCACTTCCCCCCGGTCAAAAGGGCCATCTGAAAAAAGTGTAAAATCCAGAAAGGCAGGACAGGCCATGGAGAACTGGGAGCCTTGTTATGCTGATGGGCGGGATGTAAATTGCCAACAGACACTCGGGAGAAGTGTATGGTGTTTCCTGAAACATCTAAAAAACAAAGCAACAGAGCCTAGGGCACTGCCACTTATGGTCCTATAGCTTAGGGAAATTAAAATCAAAAAGACACAGCCACCCCAAAGTTTGGGACGCCTCCGTTTACAAGAACCTCGTTTACCGTAGAAGTTCAATATCACAGAAAGTGAAAAATGGATAAAGAACTTGTGGTACTTACGTACAATGCAGTATCACTCAGCAATGAAATCTATGTAATCAGGCCCATAGCAGCATAATGAGTGGATTCAGGTACGATGATTCTAACTGAAATAAGTCACACAGAAAAAGAAACATCATAAGATATCAGTAATACACGGAATGTAAACTTGGCTACACAGGAACTGAATTACAGAACAGAACAGGGTCTCAAATTTAGAAAACCAACTTATGCTTGCTTAAGGGTAAAGGTGAGTTGGGGTGCTGCATAAAACCAGAGATTGAAATGAGCACAGATAAAGTTCCTTAAGTCAAATATGGAATAGACAAGAGCTACTCCTTGCTCAACGAAATGGACTCAACACCGCATATTAATCGCCTAAGAATGTACCTGACTAGTAAGTATCGTAAAACCTAAGGATTGCTATGTCTCCAAAAGAGAATCAAGCATGTGTACAGGGACATAAACGCAGCAGTGATAGGATTGGAGAGGTTCGGTGAGCAAATGAAGACCCTTTGAAGTCATATTGCATGGTACCCATTACACGGGTCTCAACTCTCCAGGTTTAAGGTATTCTTCCTTCAGCTAAAACATGCATGTGGAACCCAAGTATGATCAACCATGTGAACGGGAGACGTGTTCAAATATGTCTCAGTTTTTCTCCCCTGGTACTCGGGTGCAACATTCCAGACGCTTTACTAACACTCTCCCCACTTGGAGAGTCAGCGCCTTTAACCTCCTGTTTGGCCCAGTTTGCAATTTCTGCGGAAGATGAACAGGAATAGCGAGAACCAATGAGAGGCTAGCTGGAGGTGTCTGGACGGGCAAATTTAACTCTCATTTCCCAACAGGAAGAGGAAATAACCAAAGGCTCAGCGTGCCGTACCGGAACCAGATTAGGGCCTGAAGGCATCCTGCGGTGTTGCGGCCAGCTCAAAAGAAAGCAAGTTGAAGAAAGGAGCTCAGGGGCACTGTAATTCACAAACCTGCAGAGTTATAAATGACAGCTATCGTCCAAAAATAGACTGAAGTAAGGCTGCCAAGAGGACTTGAAAGCGGGGCAGAATTGCAGGAAACCGATTTCAGGAGGTAGACTGGAATTGCATTGAAAGCATAGGAAAAGAGGCAGAACGTCCACAATGATGCACTTGGCCAAAAAGGGCGTATGCGTTTTTTCCTGAATATATTCAGGAAAAAACGCATACGCCCTTTTTGGCCAACCAAGCAAGCTTGCAAAGGAAATCTGCACTACAATGAAGTCTCACTTCCCCCCGGTCAAAAGGGCCATCTGAAAAAAGTGTAAAATCCAGAAAGGCAGGACAGGCCATGGAGAACTGGGAGCCTTGTTATGCTGATGGGCGGGATGTAAATTGCCAACAACCACTTGGGAGAAGTGTATGGTGTTTCCTGAAACATCTAAAAAACAAAGCAACAGAACCTAGGGCACTTCCACTTATGGTCCTATAGCTTAGGGAAATTAAAATCAAAAAGACACAGCCACCCTAAAGTTTGGATCGGCTCTGTTTACAAGAACCTCGTTTACAGTACAAGTTCAACATCGCAGAAAGTGAAAAATGGATAAAGAAGTTGTGGTATTTACTTACAAAGCAATATCACTCAGCAATGAAATCTGTGTCATCAGGCCCTTAGCAGCACAATGAGTGGATTCAGGTATGATGATTCTAACTGAAATAAGTCACACAGAAAAAGAAACATCATAAGATATCAGTAATACACGGAATGTAAACTTGGCTACACAGGAACTGAATTCCAAAACAGAACAGATTCTCAAATTTAGAAAACCAACTTATTCTTGCTTAAGGGTAAAGGTGAGTTGGGGTGCTGCATAAAACCAGAGATTGAAATGAGCACAGATAAAGTTCCTTAAGCCAAATATGGAATAGACAAGAGCTACTCCTTGCTCAACGAAATGGACTCAACACCCCATATTAAACGCCTAAGAATGTACCTGACTTGTAAGTATCTTAAAACCTATGGATTGCTATGTCTCCGAAAGAGAATCAAGCAAGTGTACAGGGGCATAAACGCAGCAGTGATAGGATTGGAGAGGTTCGGTGAGCAAATGAAGACCCTTTGAAGTCATATTTCATGGTACACATTCCACGGCTTTCAACTACCCAGGTTTAAGGTATTCTTCCTTCAGCTAAAACATGCATGTGGAACCTAGAGTATGATCAACCATGTGAACGGGAGACGTGTTCAAATATGTCTCAGTTTTCCTCCCCTGGTACTCGGGTGCAACATTCCAGACGCTTTACTAACACTCTCCCCACTTGGAGAGTCAGCGCCTTTAACCTCCTGTTTGGCCCAGTTTGCAATTTCTGCGGAAGATGAACAGGAATAGCGAGAACCAATGAGAGGCTAGCTGGAGGTGTCTGGACGGGCAAATTTAACTCTCATTTCCCACCAGGAGGAGGAAATAACCAAAGGCTCAGCGTGCCGTGCCGGAACCAGATTAGGGCCTGAAGCCATCCTGCGGTGTTGCGGCCAGCTCACAAGAAAGCGAGTTGAAGAAAGGAGCTCAGGGGCACTGTAATTCACAAACCTGCAGAGTTATAAATGACAGCTATCGTCCAAAAATAGACTGAAGTAAGGCTGCCAAGAGGACTTGAAAGCGGGGCAGAATTGCAGGAAACCGATTTCAGGAGGTAGACTGGAATTGCATTGAAAGCATAGGAAAAGAGGCAGAACGTCCACAATGATGCACTTGGCCAAAAAGGGCGTATGCGTTTTTTCCTGAATATATTCAGGAAAAAACGCATACGCCCTTTTTGGCCAACCAAGCAAGCTTGCAAAGGAATTCTGCACTACAATGAAGTCTCACTTCCCCCCGGTCAAAAGGGCCATCTGAAAAAAGTGTAAAATCCAGAAAGGCAGGACAGGCCATGGAGAACTGGGAGCCTTGTTATGCTGATGGGCGGGATGTAAATTGCCAACAGACACTCGGGAGAAGTGTATGGTGTTTCCTGAAACATCTAAAAAACAAAGCAACAGAGCCTAGGGCACTTCCACTTATGTTCCTATAGCTTAGGGAAATTAAAATCAAAAAGACACAGCCACCCCAAAGTTTCGAACGGCTCTGTTTACAAGAACCTCGTTTACAGTACAAGTTCAACATCGCAGAAAGTGAAAAATGGATAAAGAAGTTGTCGTATTTACTTACAAAGCAATATCACTCAGCAATGAAATCTGTGTCATCAGGCCCTTAGCAGCACAATGAGTGGATTCAGGTATGATGATTCTAACTGAAATAAGTCACACAGAAAAAGAAACATCATAAGATATCAGTAATACACGGAATGTAAACTTGGCTACACAGGAACTGAATTACAGAACAGAACAGGGTCTCAAATTTAGAAAACCAACTTATTCTTGCTTAAGGGTAAAGGTGAGTTGGGGTGCTGCATAAAACCAGAGATTGAAATGAGCACAGATAAAGTTCCTTAAGCCAAATATGGAATAGACAAGAGCTACTCCTTGCTCAACAAAATGGACTCAACACCCCATATTAAACGCCAAAGAATGTACCTGAATAGTAAGTATCTTAAAACCTATGGATTGCTATGTCTCCGAAAGAGAATCAAGCATGTGTACAGGGGCATAAACGCAGCAGTGATAGGATTGGAGAGGTTCGGTGAGCAAATGAAGACCCTTTGAAGTCATATTGCATGGTACCCATTCCACGGGTTTCAACTACCCAGGTTTAAGGTATTCTTCCTTCAGCTAAAACATGCATGTGGAGCCTAGAGTATGATCAACCATGTGAACGGGAGACGTGTTCAAATATGTCTCAGTTTTCCTCCCCTGGTACTCGGGTGCAACATTCCAGACGCTTTACTAACACTCTCCCCACTTGGAGAGTCAGCGCCTTTAACCTCCTGTTTTGCCCAGTTTGCAATTTCTGCGGAAGATGAACAGGAATAGCGAGAACCAATGAGAGGCTAGCTGGAGGTGTCTGGACGGGCAAATTTAACTCTCATTTCCCACCAGGAAGAGGAAATAACCAAAGGCTCAGCGTGCCGTGCCGGAACCAGATTAGGGCCTGAAGCCATCCTGCGGTGTTGCGGCCAGGTCACAAGAAAGCGAGTTGAAGAAAGGAGCTCAGTGGCACTGTAATTCACAAACCTGCAGAGTTATAAATGACAGCTATCGTCCAAAAATAGACTGAAGTAAGGCTGCCAAGAGGACTTGAAAGCAGGGCAGAATTGCAGGAAACCGATTTCAGGAGGTAGACTGGAATTGCATTGAAAGCATAGGAAAAGAGGCAGAACGTCCACAATGATGCACTTGGCCAAAAAGGGATATTCAGGAAAAAACGCATATATTCAGGAAAAAACGCATATGCCCTTTTTGGCCAACCAAGCAAACTTGCAAAGGAAATCTGCACTACAATGAAGTCTCACTTCTCCCTGGTCAAAAGGGCCATCTGAAAAAAGTGTAAAATCCAGAAAGGCAGGACAGGCCATGGAGAACTGGGAGCCTTGTTATGCTGATGGGCGGGATGTAAATTGCCAACAACCACTCGGGAGAAGTGTATGGTGTTTCCTGAAACATCTAAAAAACAAAGCAACAGAGCCTAGGGCACTTCCACTTATGGTCCTATAGCTTAGGGAATTTAAAATCAAAAAGACACAGCCACCCCAAAGTTTCGAACGGCTCTGTTTACAAGAACCTCGTTTACAGTACAAGTTCAACATCGCAGAAAGTGAAAAATGGATGAAAGAGTTGTGGTATTTCCTTACAAAGCAATATCACTCAGCAATGAAATCTGTGTCATCAGGCCCTTAGCAGCACAATGAGTGGATTCAGGTATGATGATTCTAACTGAAATAAGTCACACAGAAAAAGAAACATCATAAGATATCAGTAATACACGGAATGTAAACTTGTCTACACAGGAACTGCATTCCAAAACAGAACAGGGTCTCAAATTCAGAAAACCAACTTATGCTTGCTAAGGGGAAAGGTGAGTTGGGGTGCTGCATAAAACCAGAGATTGAAATGAGCACAGATAAAGTTCCTTAAGCCAAATATGGAATAGACAAGAGCTACTCCTTGCTCAACGAAATGGACTCAACACCGCATATTAAACGCCTAAGAATGTACCTGACTAGTAAGTATCTTAAAACCTATGGATTGCTATGTCTCCGAAAGAGAATCAAGCATGTGTACAGGGGCATAAACGCAGCAGTGATAGGATTGGAGAGGTTCGGTGAGCAAATGAAGACCCTTTGAAGTCATATTGCATGGTACCCATTCCACGGGTTTCAAATACCCAGGTTTAAGGTATTCTTCCTTCATCTAAAACATGCATGTGGAACCTAGAGTATGATCAACCATGTGATCGGGAAACATGTTCAAATATGTCTCAGTTTTCGTACCCTGGTACTCGGGTGCAACATTCCAGACGCTTTACTAACACTCTCCCGACTTGGAGAGTCAGTCCCTTTAACCTCCTGTTTGGCCCAGTTTGCAATTTCTGTGGAAGATGAACAGGAATAGCGAGAACCAATGAAAGAATAGCTGGAGGTGTCTGGATGGGCAAATTTAACTCTCATTTCCCACCAGGAAGAGGAATTAACCAAAGGCTCAGCATGCCGTGCCAGAACCAGATTAGGGCCTGAAGACATCCTGCGGTGTTGCGGCCAGGTCACAAGAAAGCGAGTTGAAGAAAGGAGCTCAGTGGCACTGTAATTCACAAACCTGCAGAGTTATAAATGACAGCTATCGTCCAAAAATAGACTGAAGTAAGGCTGCCAAGAGGACTTGAAAGCGGGGCAGAATTGCAGGAAACCGATTTCAGGAGGTAGACTGGAATTGCATTGAAAGCATAGGAAAAGAGGCAGAACGTCCACAATGATGCACTTGGCCAAAAAGGGATATTCAGGAAAAAACGCATATATTCAGGAAAAAACGCATATGCCCTTTTTGGCCAACCAAGCAAACTTGCAAAGGAAATCTGCACTACAATGAAGTCTCACTTCTCCCTGGTCAAAAGGGCCATCTGAAAAAAGTGTAAAATCCAGAAAGGCAGGACAGGCCATGGAGAACTGGGAGCCTTGTTATGCTGATGGGCGGGATGTAAATTGCCAACAACCACTAGGGAGAAGTGTATGGTGTTTCCTGAAACATCTAAAAAACAAAGCAACAGAGCCTAGGGCACTTCCACTTATGGTCCTATAGCTTAGGGAAATTAAAATCAAAAAGACACAGTCACCACAAAGTTTGGGACGCCTCCGTTTACAAGAACCTCGTTTACCGTACAAGTTCAATATCACAGAAAGTGAAAAATGGATAAAGAAGTTGTGGTACTTACGTACAATGCAGTATCACTCAGCAATGAAATCTATGTCATCAGGCCCGTAGCAGCATAATGAGTGGATTCAGGTACGATGATTCTAAGTGAAATAAGTGACACAGAAAAAGAAACATCATAAGATATCAGTAATACACGGAATGTAAACTTGGCTACACAGGAACTGCATTCCAAAACAGAACAGGGTCTCAAATTTAGAAAACCAACTTATGCTTGCTTAAGGGGAAAGGTGAGTTGGGGTGCTGCATAAAACCAGAGATTGAAATGAGCACAGATAATGTTCCTTAAGCCAAATATGGAATAGACAAGAGCTACTCCTTGCTCAACGAAATGGACTCAAAACCCCATATTAAACGCCTAAGAATGTACCTGACTAGTAAGTATCTTAAAACCTATGGATTGCTATCTCTCCGAAAGAGAATCAAGCATGTGTACAGGGGCATAAACGCAGCAGTGATAGGATTGGAGAGGTTCGGTGAGCAAATGAAGACCCTTTGAAGTCATATTGCATGGTACCCATTCCACGGATTTCAACTACCCAGGTGTAAGGTATTGTTCCTTCAGCTAAAACATGCATGGGGAACCCAGAGTATGATCAACCATGTGAACGGGAGACGTGTTCAAATATGTCTCAGTTTTCCTCCCCTGGTACTCGGGTGCAACATTCCAGACGCTTTACTAACACTCTCCCCACTTGGAGAGTCAGCGCCTTTAACCTCCTGTTTGGCCCAGTTTGCAATTTCTGCGGAAGATGAACAGGAATAGCGAGAACCAATGAGAGGCTAGCTGGAGGTGTCTGGACGGGCAAATTTAACTCTCATTTCCCAACAGGAAGAGGAAATAACCAAAGGCTCAGCGTGCCGTACCGGAACCAGATTAGGGCCTGAAGGCATCCTGCGGTGTTGCGGCCAGCTCTAAAGAAAGCGAGTTGAAGAAAGGAGCTCAGGGGCACTGTAATTCACAAACCTGCAGAGTTATAAATGACAGCTATCGTCCAAAAATAGACTGAAGTAAGGCTGCCAAGAGGACTTGAAAGCGGGGCAGAATTGCAGGAAACGGATTTCAGGAGGTAGACTGGAATTGCATTGAAAGCATAGGAAAAGAGGCAGAACGTCCACAATGATGCACTTGGCCAAAAAGGGCGTATGCGTTTTTTCCTGAATATATTCAGGAAAAAACGCATACGCCCTTTTTGGCCAACCAAGCAAGCTTGCAAAGGAAATCTGCACTACAATGAAGTCTCACTTCCCCCCGGTCAAAAGGGCCATCTGAAAAAAGTGTAAAATCCAGAAAGGCAGGACAGGCCATGGAGAACTGGGAGCCTTGTTATGCTGATGGGCGGGATGTAAATTGCCAACAACCACTTGGGAGAAGTGTATGGTGTTTCCTGAAACATCTAAAAAACAAAGCAACAGAACCTAGGGCACTTCCACTTATGGTCCTATAGCTTAGGGAAATTAAAATCAAAAAGACACAGCCACCCTAAAGTTTGGAACGGCTCTGTTTACAAGAACCTCGTTTACAGTACAAGTTCAACATCGCAGAAAGTGAAAAATGGATAAAGAAGTTGTGGTATTTACTTACAAAGCAATATCACTCAGCAATGAAATCTGTGTCATCAGGCCCTTAGCAGCACAATGAGTGGATTCAGGTATGATGATTCTAACTGAAATAAGTCACACAGAAAAAGAAACATCATAAGATATCAGTAATACACGGAATGTAAACTTGGCTACACAGGAACTGAATTCCAAAACAGAACAGATTCTCAAATTTAGAAAACCAACTTATTCTTGCTTAAGGGTAAAGGTGAGTTGGGGTGCTGCATAAAACCAGAGATTGAAATGAGCACAGATAAAGTTCCTTAAGCCAAATATGGAATAGACAAGAGCTACTCCTTGCTCAACGAAATGGACTCAACACCCCATATTAAACGCCTAAGAATGTACCTGACTTGTAAGTATCTTAAAACCTATGGATTGCTATGTCTCCGAAAGAGAATCAAGCAAGTGTACAGGGGCATAAACGCAGCAGTGATAGGATTGGAGAGGTTCGGTGAGCAAATGAAGACCCTTTGAAGTCATATTTCATGGTACACATTCCACGGCTTTCAACTACCCAGGTTTAAGGTATTCTTCCTTCAGCTAAAACATGCATGTGGAACCTAGAGTATGATCAACCATGTGAACGGGAGACGTGTTCAAATATGTCTCAGTTTTCCTCCCCTGGTACTCGGGTGCAACATTCCAGACGCTTTACTAACACTCTCCCCACTTGGAGAGTCAGCGCCTTTAACCTCCTGTTTGGCCCAGTTTGCAATTTCTGCGGAAGATGAACAGGAATAGCAAGAACCAATGAGAGGCTAGCTGGAGGTGTCTGGACGGGCAAATTTAACTCTCATTTCCCACCAGGAGGAGGAAATAACCAAAGGCTCAGCGTGCCGTGCCGGAACCAGATTAGGGCCTGAAGCCATCCTGCGGTGTTGCGGCCAGCTCACAAGAAAGCGAGTTGAAGAAAGGAGCTCAGGGGCACTGTAATTCACAAACCTGCAGAGTTATAAATGACAGCTATCGTCCAAAAATAGACTGAAGTAAGGCTGCCAAGAGGACTTGAAAGCGGGGCAGAATTGCAGGAAACCGATTTCAGGAGGTAGACTGGAATTGCATTGAAAGCATAGGAAAAGAGGCAGAACGTCCACAATGATGCACTTGGCCAAAAAGGGCGTATGCGTTTTTTCCTGAATATATTCAGGAAAAAACGCATACGCCCTTTTTAGCCAACCAAGCAAGCTTGCAAAGGAAATCTGCACTACAATGAAGTCTCACATCTCCCCGGTCAAAAGGGCCATCTGAAAAAAGTGTAAAATCCAGAAAGGCAGGACAGGCCATGGAGAACTCGGAGCCTTGTTATGCAGATGGGCGGGATGTAAATTGCCAACAGACACTCGGGAGAAGTGTATGGTGTTTCCTGAAACATCTAAAAAACAAAGCAACAGAGCCTAGGGCACTGCCACTTATGGTCCTATAGCTTAGGGAAATTAAAATCAAAAAGACACAGCCACCCCAAAGTTTGGGACGCCTCTGTTTACAAGAACCTCGTTTACAGTACAAGTTCAACATCGCAGAAAGTGAAAAATGGATAAAGAAGTTGTGGTATTTACTTACAAAGCAATATCACTCAGGAATGAAATCTATGTCATCAGGCCCTTAGCAGCACAATGAGTGGATTCAGGTATGATGATTCTAACTGAAATAAGTCACACAGAAAAAGAAACATCATAAGATATCAGTAATACACGGAATGTAAACTTGGCTACACAGGAACTGAATTACAGAACAGAACAGGGTCTCAAATTTAGAAAACCAACTTATGCTTGCTTAAGGGTAAAGGTGAGTTGGGGTGCTGCATAAAACCAGAGATTGAAATGAGCACAGATAAAGTTCCTTAAGCCAAATATGGAATAGACAAGAGCTACTCCTTGCTCAACGAAATGGACTCAACACCGCATATTAAACGCCTAAGAATGTACCTGACTAGTAAGTATCTTAAAACCTATGGATTGCTATGTCTCTGAAAGAGAATCAAGCATGTGTACAGGGGCATAAACGTAGCAGTGATAGGATTGGAGAGGTTCGGTGAGCAAATGAAGACCCTTTGAAGTCATATTGCATGGTACCCATTCCACGGGTTTCAACTAACCAGGTTTTAGGTATTCTTCCTTCAGCTAAAACATGCATGTGGAACCCAGAGTATGATCAACCATGTGATCGGGAGACGTGTTCAAATATGTCTCAGTTTTCCTCCCCTGGTACTCGGGTGCAACATTCCAGACGCTTTACTAACACTCTCCCCACTTGCAAGGTCAGCACCTTTAACCTCCTGTTTGGCACAGTTTGCAGTTTCTGCGGAAGATGAACAGGAATAGCGAGAACCAATGAGAGGCTTGCTGGAGGTGTCTGGACGGGCAAATTTAACTCTCATTTCCCACCAGGAAGAGGAAATAACCAAAGACTCAGCGTGCCGTACCGGAACCAGATTAGGGCCTGAAGCCATCCTGCGGTGTTGCGGACAGCTCACAAGAAAGCGAGTTGAAGAAAGGAGCTCAGGGGCACTGTAATTCACACACCTGCAGAGTTATAAATGACAGCTATCGTCCAAAAATAGACTGAAGTAAGGCTGCCAAGAGGACTTGAATGCGGGGCAGAATTGCAGGAAACCTATTTCAGGAGGTAGACTGGAATTGCATTGAAAGCATAGGAAAAGAGGCAGAACGTCCACAATGATGCACTTGGCCAAAAAGGGCGTATGCATTTGTTCCTGAATATATTCAGGAAAAAACGCATAAGCCCTTTTTGGCCAACCAAGCAAGCTTGCAAAGCAAATCTGCACTACAATGAAGTCTCACTTCCCCCCGGTCAAAAGGGCCATCTGAAAAAAGTGTAAAATCCAGAAAGGCAGGACAGGCCATGGAGAACTGGGAGCCTTGTTATGCTGATGGGCGGGATGTAAATTGCCAACAACCACTCGGGAGAAGTGTATGGTGTTTCCTGAAACATCTAAAAAACAAAGCAACAGAGCCTAGGGCACTTCCACTTATGGTCCTATAGCTTAGGGAATTTAAAATCAAAAAGACACAGCCACCCCAAAGTTTCGAACGGCTCTGTTTACAAGAACCTCGTTTACAGTACAAGTTCAACATCGCAGAAAGTGAAAAATGGATGAAAAAGTTGTGGTATTTACTTACAAAGCAATATCACTCAGCAATGAAATCTGTGTCATCAGGCCCTTAGCAGCACAATGAGTGGATTCAGGTATGATGATTCTAACTGAAATAAGTCACACAGAAAAAGAAACATCATAAGATATCAGTAATACACGGAATGTAAACTTGTCTACACAGGAACTGCATTCCAAAACAGAACAGGGTCTCAAATTTAGAAAACCAACTTATGCTTGCTAAGGGGAAAGGTGAGTTGGGGTGCTGCATAAAACCAGAGATTGAAATGAGCACAGATAAAGTTCCTTAAGCCAAATATGGAATAGACAAGAGCTACTCCTTGCTCAACGAAATGGACTCAACACCGCATATTAAACGCCTAAGAATGTACCTGACTAGTAAGTATCTTAAAACCTATGGATTGCTATGTCTCCGAAAGAGAATCAAGCATGTGTACAGGGGCATAAACGCAGCAGTGATAGGATTGGAGAGGTTCGGTGAGCAAATGAAGACCCTTTGAAGTCATATTGCATGGTACCCATTCCACGGGTTTCAAATACCCAGGTTTAAGGTATTCTTCCTTCATCTAAAACATGCATGTGGAACCTAGAGTATGATCAACCATGTGATCGGGAAACATGTTCAAATATGTCTCAGTTTTCGTACCCTGGTACTCGGGTGCAACATTCCAGACGCTTTACTAACACTCTCCCGACTTGGAGAGTCAGTCCCTTTAACCTCCTGTTTGGCCCAGTTTGCAATTTCTGTGGAAGATGAACAGGAATAGCGAGAACCAATGAAAGAATAGCTGGAGGTGTCTGGATGGGCAAATTTAACTCTCATTTCCCACCAGGAAGAGGAATTAACCAAAGGCTCAGGATGCCGTGCCAGAACCAGATTAGGGCCTGAAGACATCCTGCGGTGTTGCGGCCAGGTCACAAGAAAGCGAGTTGAAGAAAGGAGCTCAGTGGCACTGTAATTCACAAACCTGCAGAGTTATAAATGACAGCTATCGTCCAAAAATAGACTGAAGTAAGGCTGCCAAGAGGACTTGAAAGCGGGGCAGAATTGCAGGAAACCGATTTCAGGAGGTAGACTGGAATTGCATTGAAAGCATAGGAAAAGAGGCAGAACGTCCACAATGATGCACTTGGCCAAAAAGGGCGTATGCGTTTTTTCCTGAATATATTCAGGAAAAAACGCATACGCCCTTTTTGGCCAACCAAGCAAGCTTGCAAAGGAAATCTGCACTACAATGAAGTCTCACTTCCCCCCGGTCAAAAGGGCCATCTGAAAAAAGTGTAAAATCCAGAAAGGCAGGACAGGCCATGGAGAACTGGGAGCCTTGTTATGCTGATGGGCGGGATGTAAATTGCCAACAACCACTCGGGAGAAGTGTATGGTGTTTCCTGAAACATCTAAAAAACAAAGCAACAGAGCCTAGGGCACTTCCACTTATGGTCCTATAGCTTAGGGAATTTAAAATCAAAAAGACACAGCCACCCCAAAGTTTGGAACGGCTCTGTTTACAAGAACCTCGTTTACAGTACAAGTTCAACATCGCAGAAATTGAAAAATGGATAAAGAAGTTGTGGTATTTACTTACAAAGCAATATCACTCAGCAATGAAATCTGTGTCATCAGGCCCTTAGCAGCACAATGAGTGGATTCAGGTATGATGATTCTAACTGAAATAAGTCACACAGAAAAAGAAACATCATAAGATATCAGTAATACACGGAATGTAAACTTGGCTACACAGGAACTGAATTACAGAACAGAACAGGGTCTCAAATTTAGAAAACCAACTTATGCTTGCTTAAGGGGAAAGGTGAGTTGGGGTGCTGCATAAAACCAGAGATTGAAATGAGCACAGATAAAGTTCCTTAAGCCAAATATGGAATAGACAAGAGCTACTCCTTGCTCAACGAAATGGACTCAACACCCCATATTAAACGCCTAAGAATGTACCTGACTAGTAAGTATCTTAAAACCTATGGATTGCTATGTCTCCGAAAGAGAATCAAGCATGTGTACAGGGGCATAAACGCAGCAGTGATAGGATTGGAGAGGTTCGGTGAGCAAATGAAGACCCTTTGAAGTCATATTGCATGGTACCCATTCCACGGGTTTCAACTAACCAGGTTTTAGGTATTCTTCCTTCAGCTAAAACATGCATGTGGAACCCAGAGTATGATCAACCATGTGATCGGGAGACGTGTTCAAATATGTCTCAGTTTTCCTCCCCTGGTACTCGGGTGCAACATTCCAGACGCTTTACTAACACTCTCCCCACTTGCAAGGTCAGCACCTTTAACCTCCTGTTTGGCACAGTTTGCAGTTTCTGCGGAAGATGAACAGGAATAGCGAGAACCAATGAGAGGCTTGCTGGAGGTGTCTGGACGGGCAAATTTAACTCTCATTTCCCACCAGGAAGAGGAAATAACCAAAGACTCAGCGTGCCGTGCCGGAACCAGATTAGGGCCTGAAGCCATCCTGCGGTGTTGCGGCCAGCTCAAAAGAAAGCGAGTTGAAGAAAGGAGCTCAGGGGCACTGTAATTCACAAACCTGCAGAGTTATAAATGACAGCTATCGTCCAAAAATAGACTGAAGTAAGGCTGCCAAGAGGACTTGAAAGCGGGGTAGAATTGCAGGAAACCGATTTCAGGAGGTAGACTGGAATTGCATTGCAAGCATAGGAAAAGAGGCAGAACGTCCACAATGATGCACTTGGCCAAAAAGGGCGTATGCGTTTTTTCCTGAATATATTCAGGAAAAAACGCATACGCCCTTTTTGGCCAACCAAGCAAGCTTGCAAAGGAAATCTGCACTACAATGAAGTCTCACTTCCCCCCGGTCAAAAGGGCCATCTGAAAAAAGTGTAAAATCCAGAAAGGCAGGACAGGCCATTGAGAATTGGGAGCCTTCTCATGCTGATGGGCGGGATGTACATTGCCAACAGACACTTGGGAGAAGTGTATGGTGTTTCCTGAAACATCTAAAAAACAAAGCAACAGAGCCTAGGGCACTTCCACTTATGGTCCTATAGCTTAGGGAAATTAAAATCAAAAAGACACAGCCACCCCAAAGTTTGGGACGCCTCCGCTTACAAGAACCTCGTTTACCGTACAAGTTCAATATCACAGAAAGTGAAAAATGGATAAAGAACTTGAGGTACTTACGTACAATGCAGTATCACTCAGCAATGAAATCTATGTCATCAGGCCCTTAGCAGCATAATGAGTGGATTCAGGTACGATGATTCTAACTGAAATAAGTCACACAGAAAAAGAAACATCATAAGATATCACTAATACACGGAATGTAAACTTGGCTACACAGGAACTGAATTACAGAACAGAACAGGGTCTCAAATTTAGAAAACCAACTTATGCTTGCTTAAGGGGAAAGGTGAGTTGGCGTGCTGCATAAAACCAGAGATTGAAATGAGCACAGATAAAGTTCCTTAAGCCAAATATGGAATAGACAAGAGCTACTCCTTGCTCAACGAAATGGACTCAACACCGCATATTAAACGCCTAAGAATGTACCTGACTAGTAAGTATCTTAAAACCTATGGATTGCTATGTCTCCGAAACAGAATCAAGCATGTGTACAGGGGCATAAACGCAGCAGTGATAGGATAGGAGAGGTTCGGTGAGCAAATGAAGACCCTTTGAAGTCATATTGCATGGTACCCATTCCACGGGTTTCAACTACCCAGGTTTTAGGTATTCTTCCTTCAGCTAAAACATGCATGTGGAACCCAGAGTATGATCAACCATGTGAACGGGAGACGTGTTCAAATATGTCTCAGTTTTCCTCCCCTGGTACTCGGGTGCAACATTCCAGACGCTTTACTAACACTCTCCCGACTTGGAGAGTCAGTGCCTTTAACCTCCTGTTTGGCCCAGTTTGCAATTTCTGCGGAAGATGAACAGGAATAGCGAGAACCAATGAGAGGCTAGCTGGAGGTGTCTGAACGGGCAAATTTAACTCTCATTTCCCACCAGGAAGAGGAATTAACCAAAGGCTCAGCGTGCCGGGCCGGAACCAGATTAGGGCCTGAGGCCATCCTGCGATGTTGCGGCCAGGTCACAAGAAAGCAAGTTGAAGAAAGGAGCTCAGGGGCACTGTAATTCACAAACCTGCAGAGTTATAAATGACAGCTATCGTCCAAAAATAGACTGAAGTAAGGCTGCCAAGAGGACTTGAAAGCGGGGCAGAATTGCAGGAAACGGATTTCAGGAGGTAGACTGGAATTGCATTGAAAGCATAGGAAAAGAGGCAGAACGTCCACAATGATGCACTTGGCCAAAAAGGGCGTATGCGTTTTTTCCTGAATATATTCAGGAAAAAACGCATACGCCCTTTTTGGCCAACCAAGCAAGCTTGCAAAGGAAATCTGCACTACAATGAAGTCTCACTTCCCCCCGGTCAAAAGGGCCATCTGAAAAAAGTGTAAAATCCAGAAAGGCAGGACAGGCCATTGAGAACTGGGAGCCTTGTTATGCTGATGGGCGGGATGTAAATTGCCAACAGACACTTGGGAGAAGTGTATGGTGTTTCCTGAAACATCTAAAAAACAAAGCAACAGAGCCTAGGGCACTTCCACTTATGGTCCTATAGCTTAGGGAAATTAAAATCAAAAAGACACCGCCACCCCAAAGTTTGGGACGCCTCTGTTTACAAGAACCTCGTTTACAATACAAGTTCAACATCGCAGAAAGTGAAAAATGGATAAAGAAGTTGTAGTATTCACTTACAAAGCAATATCACTCAGCAATGAAATCTATGTCATCAGGCCCTTAGCAGCACAATGAGTGGATTCAGGTATGATGATTCTAACTGAAATAAGTCACACAGAAAAAGAAACATCATAAGATATCAGTAATACACGGAATGTAAACTTGGCTACACAGGAACTGAATTACAGAACAGAACAGGGTCTCAAATTTAGAAAACCAACTTATGCTTGCTTAAGGGGAAAGGTGAGTTGGGGTGCTGCATAAAACCAGAGATTGAAATGAGCACAGATAAAGTTCCTTAAGCCAAATATGGAATAGACAAGAGCTACTCCTTGCTCAACGAAATGGACTCAACACCGCATATTAAACGCCTAAGAATGTACCTGACTAGTAAGTATCTTAAAACCTATGGATTGCTATGTCTCCGAAACAGAATCAAGCATGTGTACAGGGGCATAAACGCAGCAGTGATAGGATTGGAGAGGTTCGGTGAGCAAATGAAGACCCTTTGAAGTCATATTGCATGGTACCCATTCCACGGGTTTCAACTACCCAGGTTTTAGGTATTCTTCCTTCAGCTAAAACATGCATGTGGAACCCAAGTATGATCAACCATGTGAACGGGAGACGTGTTCAAATATGTCTCAGTTTTCCTCCCCTGGTACTCGGGTGCAACATTCCAGACGCTTTACTAACACTCTCCCCACTTGGAAAGTCAGCGCCTTTAACCTCCTGTTTGTCCCAGTTTGCAATTTCTGCGGAAGATGAACAGGAATAGCGAGAACCAATGAGAGGCTAGCTGGAGGTGTATGGACGGGCAAATTTAACTCTCATTTCCCACCAGGAAGAGGAAATAACCAAAGGCTCAGCGTGCCGTGCCGGAACCAGATTAGGGCCTGAAGCCATCCTGCGGTGTTGCGGCCAGCTCAAAAGAAAGCGAGTTGAAGAAAGGAGCTCAGGGGCACTGTAATTCACAAACCTGCAGAGTTATAAATGACAGCTATCGTCCAAAAATAGACTGAAGTAAGGCTGCCAAGAGGACTTGAAAGCGGGGCAGAATTGCAGGAAACCGATTTCAGGAGGTAGACTGGAATTGCATTGAAAGCATAGGAAAAGAGGCAGAACGTCCACAATGATGCACTTGGCCAAAAAGGGCGTATGCGTTTTTTCCTGAATATATTCAGGAAAAAACGCATACGCCCTTTTTGGCCAACCAAGCAAGCTTGCAAAGGAAATCTGCACTACAATGAAGTCTCACTTCCCCCCGGTCAAAAGGGCCATCTGAAAAAAGTGTAAAATCCAGAAAGGCAGGACAGGCCATGGAGAACTGGGAGCCTTGTTATGCTGAAGGGCGGGATGTAAATTGCCAACAAACACTCGGGAGAGGTGTATGGTGTTTCCTGAAACATCTAAAAAACAAAGCAACAGAGCCTAGGGCACTTCCACTTATGGTCCTATAGCTTAGGGAATTTAAAATCAAAAAGACACAGCCACCCCAAAGTTTGGAACGGCTCTGTTTACAAGAACCTCGTTTACAGTACAAGTTCAACATCGCAGAAAGTGAAAAATGGATAAAGAACTTGTGGTACTTACGTACAATGCAGTATCACTCAGCAATGAAATCTATGTCATCAGGCCCGTAGCAGCATAATGAGTGGATTCAGGTACGATGATTCTAACTGAAATAAGTCACACAGAAAAAGAAACATCATAAGATATCACTAATACACGGAATGGAAACTTGGCTACACAGGAACTGAATTACAGAACAGAACAGGGTCTCAAATTTAGAAAACCAACTTATGCTTGCTTAAGGGTAAAGGTGAGTTGGGGTGCTGCATAAAACCAGAGATTGAAATGAGCACAGATAAAGTTCCTTAAGCCAAATATGGAATAGACAAGAGCTACTCCTTGCTCAACGAAATGAACTCAACACCGCATATTAAATGCCTAAGAATGTACCTGACTAGTAAGTATCTTAAAACCTATGGATTGCTATGTCTCCGAAAGAGAATCAAGCATGTGTACAGGGGCATAAACGCAGCAGTGATAGGATTGGAGAGGTTCGGTGAGCAAATGAAGACCCTTTGAAGTCATATTGCATGGTACCCATTCCACGGGTTTCAACTACCCAGGTTTAAGGTATTCTTCCTTCAGCTAAAACATGCATGTGGAACCCAGAGTATGATCAACCATGTGAACGGGAGACGTGTTCAAATATGTCTCAGTTTTCCTCCCCTGGTACTCGGGTGCAACATTCCAGACGCTTTACTAACACTCTCCCCACTTGGAAAGTCAGCGCCTTTAACCTCCTGTTTGGCCCAGTTTGCAATTTCTGCGGAAGATGAACAGGAATAGCGAGAACCAATGAGAGGCTAGCTGGAGGTGTCTGAACGGGCAAATTTAACTCTCATTTCCCACCAGGAAGAGGAATTAACCAAAGGCTCAGCGTGCCGGGCCGGAACCAGATTAGGGCCTGAGGCCATCCTGCGATGTTGCGGCCAGGTCACAAGAAAGCAAGTTGAAGAAAGGAGCTCAGGGGCACTGTAATTCACAAACCTGCAGAGTTATAAATGACAGCTATCGTCCAAAAATAGACTGAAGTAAGGCTGCCAAGAGGACTTGAAAGCGGGGCAGAATTGCAGGAAACGGATTTCAGGAGGTAGACTGGAATTGCATTGAAAGCATAGGAAAAGAGGCAGAACGTCCACAATGATGCACTTGGCCAAAAAGGGCGTATGCGTTTTTTCCTGAATATATTCAGGAAAAAACGCATACGCCCTTTTTGGCCAACCAAGCAAGCTTGCAAAGGAAATCTGCACTACAATGAAGTCTCACTTCCCCCCGGTCAAAAGGGCCATCTGAAAAAAGTGTAAAATCCAGAAAGGCAGGACAGGCCATTGAGAACTGGGAGCCTTGTTATGCTGATGGGCGGGATGTAAATTGCCAACAGACACTTGGGAGAAGTGTATGGTGTTTCCTGAAACATCTAAAAAACAAAGCAACAGAGCCTAGGGCACTTCCACTTATGGTCCTATAGCTTAGGGAAATTAAAATCAAAAAGACACCGCCACCCCAAAGTTTGGGACGCCTCTGTTTACAAGAACCTCGTTTACAATACAAGTTCAACATCGCAGAAAGTGAAAAATGGATAAAGAAGTTGTGGTATTCACTTACAAAGCAATATCACTCAGCAATGAAATCTATGTCATCAGGCCCTTAGCAGCACAATGAGTGGATTCAGGTATGATGATTCTAACTGAAATAAGTCACACAGAAAAAGAAACATCATAAGATATCAGTAATACACGGAATGTAAACTTGGCTACACAGGAACTGAATTACAGAACAGAACAGGGTCTCAAATTTAGAAAACCAACTTATGCTTGCTTAAGGGGAAAGGTGAGTTGGGGTGCTGCATAAAACCAGAGATTGAAATGAGCACAGATAAAGTTCCTTAAGCCAAATATGGAATAGACAAGAGCTACTCCTTGCTCAACGAAATGGACTCAACACCGCATATTAAACGCCTAAGAATGTACCTGACTAGTAAGTATCTTAAAACCTATGGATTGCTATGTCTCCGAAACAGAATCAAGCATGTGTACAGGGGCATAAACGCAGCAGTGATAGGATTGGAGAGGTTCGGTGAGCAAATGAAGACCCTTTGAAGTCATATTGCATGGTACCCATTCCACGGGTTTCAACTACCCAGGTTTTAGGTATTCTTCCTTCAGCTAAAACATGCATGTGGAACCCAAGTATGATCAACCATGTGAACGGGAGACGTGTTCAAATATGTCTCAGTTTTCCTCCCCTGGTACTCGGGTGCAACATTCCAGACGCTTTACTAACACTCTCCCCACTTGGAAAGTCAGCGCCTTTAACCTCCTGTTTGTCCCAGTTTGCAATTTCTGCGGAAGATGAACAGGAATAGCGAGAACCAATGAGAGGCTAGCTGGAGGTGTATGGACGGGCAAATTTAACTCTCATTTCCCACCAGGAAGAGGAAATAACCAAAGGCTCAGTGTGCCGTGCCGGAACCAGATTAGGGCCTGAAGCCATCCTGCGGTGTTGCGGCCAGCTCAAAAGAAAGCGAGTTGAAGAAAGGAGCTCAGGGGCACTGTAATTCACAAACCTGCAGAGTTATAAATGACAGCTATCGTCCAAAAATAGACTGAAGTAAGGCTGCCAAGAGGACTTGAAAGCGGGGCAGAATTGCAGGAAACCGATTTCAGGAGGTAGACTGGAATTGCATTGAAAGCATAGGAAAAGAGGCAGAACGTCCACAATGATGCACTTGGCCAAAAAGGGCGTATGCGTTTTTTCCTGAATATATTCAGGAAAAAACGCATACGCCCTTTTTGGCCAACCAAGCAAGCTTGCAAAGGAAATCTGCACTACAATGAAGTCTCACTTCCCCCCGGTCAAAAGGGCCATCTGAAAAAAGTGTAAAATCCAGAAAGGCAGGACAGGCCATGGAGAACTGGGAGCCTTGTTATGCTGAAGGGCGGGATGTAAATTGCCAACAAACACTCGGGAGAGGTGTATGGTGTTTCCTGAAACATCTAAAAAACAAAGCAACAGAGCCTAGGGCACTTCCACTTATGGTCCTATAGCTTAGGGAATTTAAAATCAAAAAGACACAGCCACCCCAAAGTTTGGAACGGCTCTGTTTACAAGAACCTCGTTTACAGTACAAGTTCAACATCGCAGAAAGTGAAAAATGGATAAAGAACTTGTGGTACTTACGTACAATGCAGTATCACTCAGCAATGAAATCTATGTCATCAGGCCCGTAGCAGCATAATGAGTGGATTCAGGTACGATGATTCTAACTGAAATAAGTCACACAGAAAAAGAAACATCATAAGATATCACTAATACACGGAATGGAAACTTGGCTACACAGGAACTGAATTACAGAACAGAACAGGGTCTCAAATTTAGAAAACCAACTTATGCTTGCTTAAGGGTAAAGGTGAGTTGGGGTGCTGCATAAAACCAGAGATTGAAATGAGCACAGATAAAGTTCCTTAAGCCAAATATGGAATAGACAAGAGCTACTCCTTGCTCAACGAAATGGACTCAACACCGCATATTAAATGCCTAAGAATGTACCTGACTAGTAAGTATCTTAAAACCTATGGATTGCTATGTCTCCGAAAGAGAATCAAGCATGTGTACAGGGGCATAAACGCAGCAGTGATAGGATTGGAGAGGTTCGGTGAGCAAATGAAGACCCTTTGAAGTCATATTGCATGGTACCCATTCCACGGGTTTCAACTACCCAGGTTTAAGGTATTCTTCCTTCAGCTAAAACATGCATGTGGAACCTAGAGTATGATCAACCATGTGAACGGGAGACGTGTTCAAATATGTCTCAGTTTTTGTACCCTGGTACTCGGGTGCAACATTCCAGACGCTTTACTAACACTCTCCCCACTTGGAGAGTCAGTCCCTTTAACCTCCTGTTTGGCCCAGTTTGCAATTTCTGTGGAAGATGAACAGGAATAGCGAGAACCAATGAGAGACTAGCTGGAGGTGTCTGGATGGGCAAATTTAACTCTCATTTCCCACCAGGAAGAGGAATTAACCAAAGGCTCAGCGTGCCGTGCCAGAACCAGATTAGGGCCTGAAGACATCCTGCGGTGTTGCGGCCAGGTCACAAGAAAGCGAGTTGAAGAAAGGAGCTCAGGGGCACTGTAATTCACAAACCTGCAGAGTTATAAATGACAGCTATCGTCCAAAAATAGACTGAAGTAAGGCTGCCAAGAGGACTTGAAAGCGGGGCAGAATTGCAGGAAACCGATTTCAGGAGGTAGACTGGAATTGCATTGAAAGCATAGGAAAAGAGGCAGAACGTCCACAATGATGCACTTGGCCAAAAAGGGCGTATGCGTTTTTTCCTGAATATATTCAGGAAAAAACGCATACGCCCTTTTTGGCCAACCAAGCAAGCTTGCAAAGGAAATCTGCACTACAATGAAGTCTCACTTCCCCCCAGTAAAAAGGGCCATCTGAAAAAAGTGTAAAATCCAGAAAGGCAGGACAGGCCATGGAGAACTGGGAGCCTTGTTATGCTGATGGGCGGGATGTAAATTGCCAACAACCACTCGGGAGAAGTGTATGGTGTTTCCTGAAACATCTAAAAAACAAAGCAACAGAGCCTAGGGCACTTCCACTTATGGTCCTATAGCTTAGGGAATTTAAAATCAAAAAGACACAGCCACCCCAAAGTTTGGAACGGCTCTGTTTACAAGAACCTCGTTTACAGTACAAGTTCAACATCGCAGAAATTGAAAAATGGATAAAGAAGTTGTGGTATTTACTTACAAAGCAATATCACTCAGCAATGAAATCTGTGTCATCAGGCCCTTAGCAGCACAATGAGTGGATTCAGGTATGATGATTCTAACTGAAATAAGTCACACAGAAAAAGAAACATCATAAGATATCAGTAATACACGGAATGTAAACTTGGCTACACAGGAACTGAATTACAGAACAGAACAGGGACTCAAATTTAGAAAACCAACTTATGCTTGCTTAAGGGGAAAGGTGAGTTGGGGTGCTGCATAAAACCAGAGATTGAAAAGAGCACAGATAAAGTTCCTTAAGCCAAATATGGAATAGACAAGAGCTACTCCTTGCTCAACGAAATGGACTCAACACCGCATATTAAACGCCTAAGAATGTACCTGACTAGTAAGTATCTTAAAACCTATGGATTGCTATGTCTCCGAAACAGAATCAAGCATGTGTACAGGGGCATAAACGCAGCAGTGATAGGATTGGAGAGGTTCGGTGAGCAAATGAAGACCCTTTGAAGTCATATTGCATGGTACCCATTCCACGGGTTTCAACTACCCAGGTTTTAGGTATTCTTCCTTCAGCTAAAACATGCATGTGGAACCCAAGTATGATCAACCATGTGAACGGGAGACGTGTTCAAATATGTCTCAGTTTTCCTCCCCTGGTACTCGGGTGCAACATTCCAGACGCTTTACTAACACTCTCCCCACTTGGAAAGTCAGCGCCTTTAACCTCCTGTTTGTCCCAGTTTGCAATTTCTGCGGAAGATGAACAGGAATAGCGAGAACCAATGAGAGGCTAGCTGGAGGTGTATGGACGGGCAAATTTAACTCTCATTTCCCACCAGGAAGAGGAAATAACCAAAGGCTCAGCGTGCCGTGCCGGAACCAGATTAGGGCCTGAAGCCATCATGCGGTGTTGCGGCCAGCTCAAAAGAAAGCGAGTTGAAGAAAGGAGCTCAGGGGCACTGTAATTCACAAACCTGCAGAGTTATAAATGACAGCTATCGTCCAAAAATAGACTGAAGTAAGGCTGCCAAGAGGACTTGAAAGCGGGGCAGAATTGCAGGAAACCGATTTCAGGAGGTAGACTGGAATTGCATTGAAAGCATAGGAAAAGAGGCAGAACGTCCACAATGATGCACTTGGCCAAAAAGGGCGTATGCGTTTTTTCCTGAATATATTCAGGAAAAAACGCATACGCCCTTTTTGGCCAACCAAGCAAGCTTGCAAAGGAAATCTGCACTACAATGAAGTCTCACTTCCCCCCGGTCAAAAGGGCCATCTGAAAAAAGTGTAAAATCCAGAAAGGCAGGACAGGCCATGGAGAACTGGGAGCCTTGTTATGCTGAAGGGCGGGATGTAAATTGCCAACAAACACTCGGGAGAAGTGTATGGTGTTTCCTGAAACATCTAAAAAACAAAGCAACAGAGCCTAGGGCACTTCCACTTATGGTCCTATAGCTTAGGGAATTTAAAATCAAAAAGACACAGCCACCCCAAAGTTTGGAACGGCTCTGTTTACAAGAACCTCGTTTACAGTACAAGTTCAACATCGCAGAAAGTGAAAAATGGATAAAGAACTTGTGGTACTTACGTACAATGCAGTATCACTCAGCAATGAAATCTATGTCATCAGGCCCGTAGCAGCATAATGAGTGGATTCAGGTACGATGATTCTAACTGAAATAAGTCACACAGAAAAAGAAACATCATAAGATATCACTAATACACGGAATGGAAACTTGGCTACACAGGAACTGAATTACAGAACAGAACAGGGTCTCAAATTTAGAAAACCAACTTATGCTTGCTTAAGGGGAAAGGTGAGTTGGGGTGCTGCATAAAACCAGAGATTGAAATGAGCACAGATAAAGTTCCTTAAGCCAAATATGGAATAGACAAGAGCTACTCCTTGCTCAACGAAATGGACTCAACACCGCATATTAAATGCCTAAGAATGTACCTGACTAGTAAGTATCTTAAAACCTATGGATTGCTATGTCTCCGAAAGAGAATCAAGCATGTGTACAGGGGCATAAACGCAGCAGTGATAGGATTGGAGAGGTTCGGTGAGCAAATGAAGACCCTTTGAAGTCATATTGCATGGTACCCATTCCACGGGTTTCAACTACCCAGGTTTAAGGTATTCTTCCTTCAGCTAAAACATGCATGTGGAACCCAGAGTATGATCAACCATGTGATCGGGAGACGTGTTCAAATATGTCTCAGTTTTCGTACCCTGGTACTCGGGTGCAACATTCCAGACGCTTTACTAACACTCTCCCCACTTGGAGAGTCAGTCCCTTTAACCTCCTGTTTGGCCCAGTTCGCAATTTCTGCGGAAGATGAACAGGAATAGCGAGAACCAATGAGAGACTTGCTGGAGGTGTCTGGACGGGCAAATTTAACTCTCATTTCCCACCAGGAAGAGGAATTAACCAAAGGCTCAGCGTGCCGTGCCGGAACCAGATTAGGGCCTGAAGCCATCCTGCGGTGTTGCGGCCAGCTCACAAGAAAGCGAGTTGAAGAAAGGAGCTCAGGGGCACTGTAATTCACAAACCTGCAGAGTTATAAATGACAGCTATCGTCCAAAAATAGACTGAAGTAAGGCTGCCAAGAGGACTTGAAAGCGGGGCAGAATTGCAGGAAACCGATTTCAGGAGGTAGACTGGAATTCCATTGAAAGCATAGGAAAAGAGGCAGAACGTCCACAATGATGCACTTGGCCAAAAAGGGCGTATGCGTTTTTTCCTGAATATATTCAGGAAAAAACGCATATGCCCTTTTTGGCCAACCAAGCAAGCTTGCAAAGGAAATCTGCACTACAATGAAGTCTCACTTCCCCCCGGTCAAAAGGGCCATCTGAAAAAAGTGTAAAATCCAGAAAGGCAGGACAGGCCATGGAGAACTGGGAGCCTTGTTATGCTGATGGGCGGGATGTAAATTGCCAACAACCACTCGGGAGAAGTGTATGGTGTTTCCTGAAACATCTAAAAAACAAAGCAACAGAGCCTAGGGCACTTCCACTTATGGTCCTATAGCTTAGGGAATTTAAAATCAAAAAGACACAGCCACCCCAAAGTTTGGAACGGCTCTGTTTACAAGAACCTCGTTTACAGTACAAGTTCAACATCGCAGAAATTGAAAAATGGATAAAGAAGTTGTGTTATTTACTTACAAAGCAATATCACTCAGCAATGAAATCTGTGTCATCAGGCCCTTAGCAGCACAATGAGTGGATTCAGGTATGATGATTCTAACTGAAGTAAGTCACACAGAAAAAGAAACATCATAAGATATCAGTAATACACGGAATGTAAACTTGGCTACACAGGAACTGAATTACAGAACAGAACAGGGTCTCAAATTTAGAAAACCAACTTATGCTTGCTTAAGGGAAAAGGTGAGTTGGGGTGCTGCATAAAACCAGAGATTGAAATGAGCACAGATAAAGTTCCTTAAGCCAAATATGGAATAGACAAGAGCTACTCCTTGCTCAACGAAATGGACTCAACATCGCATTTTAAATGCCTAAGAATGTACCTGACTAGTAAGTATCTTAAAACCTATGGATTGCTATGTCTCCGAAAGAGAATCAAGCATGTGTACAGGGGCATAAACGCAGCAGTGATAGGATTGGAGAGGTTCGGTGAGCAAATGAAGACCCTTTGAAGTCATATTGCATGGTACCCATTCCACGGGTTTCAACTACCCAGGTTTAAGGTATTCTTCCTTCAGCTAAAACATGCATGTGGGACCTAGAGTATGATCAACCATGTGATCGGGAGACGCGTTCAAATATGTCTCAGTTTTCGTACCCTGGTACTCGGGTGCAACATTCCAGACGCTTTACTAACACTCTCCCCACTTGGAGAGTCAGTCCCTTTAACCTCCTGTTTGGCCCAGTTTGCAATTTCTGTGGAAGATGAACAGGAATAGCGAGAACCAATGAGAGACTAGCTGGAGGTGTCTGGATGGGCAAATTTAACTCTCATTTCCCACCAGGAAGAGGAATTAACCAAAGGCTCAGCGTGCCGTGCCAGAACCAGATTAGGGCCTGAAGACATCCTGCGGTGTTGCGGCCAGGTCACAAGAAAGCGAGTTGAAGAAAGGAGCTCAGGGGCACTGTAATTCACAAACCTGCAGAGTTATAAATGACAGCTATCGTCCAAAAATAGACTGAAGTAAGGCTGCCAAGAGGACTTGAAAGCGGGGCAGAATTGCAGGAAACCGATTTCAGGAGGTAGACTGGAATTGCATTGAAAGCATAGGAAAAGAGGCAGAACGTCCACAATGATGCACTTGGCCAAAAAGGGCGTATGCGTTTTTTCCTGAATATATTCAGGAAAAAACGCATACGCCCTTTTTGGCCAACCAAGCAAGCTTGCAAAGGAAATCTGCACTACAATGAAGTCTCACTTCCCCCCGGTCAAAAGGGCCATCTGAAAAAAGTGTAAAATCCAGAAAGGCAGGACAGGCCATGGAGAACTGGGAGCCTTGTTATGCTGAAGGGCGGGATGTAAATTGCCAACAAACACTCGGGAGAAGTGTATGGTGTTTCCTGAAACATCTAAAAAACAAAGCAACAGAGCCTAGGGCACTTCCACTTATGGTCCTATAGCTTAGGGAATTTAAAATCAAAAAGACACAGCCACCCCAAAGTTTGGAACGGCTCTGTTTACAAGAACCTCGTTTACAGTAGAAGTTCAACATCGCAGAAAGTGAAAAATGGATAAAGAACTTGTGGTACTTACGTACAATGCAGTATCACTCAGCAATGAAATCTATGTCATCAGGCCCTTAGCAGCATAATGAGTGGATTCAGGTACGATGATTCTAACTGAAATAAGTCACACAGAAAAAGAAACATCATAAGATATCACTAATACACGGAATGTAAACTTGGCTACACAGGAACTGAATTACAGAACAGAACAGGGTCTCAAATTTAGAAAACCAACTTATGCTTGCTTAAGGGTAAAGGTGAGTTGGGGTGCTGCATAAAACCAGAGATTGAAATGAGCACAGATAAAGTTCCTTAAGCCAAATATGGAATAGACAAGAGCTACTCCTTGCTCAACGAAATGGACTCAACACCGCATATTAAACGCCTAAGAATGTACCTGACTAGTAAGTATCTTAAAACCTATGGATTGCTATGTCTCCAAAACAGAATCAAGCATGTGTACAGGGGCATAAACGCAGCAGTGATAGGATTGGAGAGGTTCGGTGAGCAAATGAAGACCCTTTGAAGTCATATTGCATGGTACCCATTCCACGGGTTTCAACTACCCAGGTTTTAGGTATTCTTCCTTCAGCTAAAACATGCATGTGGAACCCAAGTATGATCAACCATGTGAACGGGAGACGTGTTCAAATATGTCTCAGTTTTCGTACCCTGGTACTCGGGTGCAACATTCCAGACGCTTTACTAACACTCTCCCCACTTGGAAAGTCAGCGCCTTTAACCTCCTGTTTGTCCCAGTTTGCAATTTCTGCGGAAGATGAACAGAAATAGCGAGAACCAATGAGAGGCTAGCTGGAGGTGTCTGGACGGACAAATTTAACTCTCATTTCCCACCAGGAAGAGGAAATAACCAAAGGCTCAGCGTGCCGTGCCGGAACCAGATTAGGGCCTGAAGCCATCCTGCGGTGTTGCGGCCAGCTCAAAAGAAAGCGAGTTGAAGAAAGGAGCTCAGGGGCACTGTAATTCACAAACCTGCAGAGTTATAAATGACAGCTATCGTCCAAAAATAGACTGAAGTAAGGCTGCCAAGAGGACTTGAAAGCGGGGCAGAATTGCAGGAAACCGATTTCAGGAGGTAGACTGGAATTGCATTGAAAGCATAGGAAAAGAGGCAGAACGTCCACAATGATGCACTTGGCCAAAAAGGGCGTATGCGTTTTTTCCTGAATATATTCAGGAAAAAACGCATACGCCCTTTTTGGCCAACCAAGCAAGCTTGCAAAGGAAATCTGCACTACAATGAAGTCTCACTTCCCCCCGGTCAAAAGGGCCATCTGAAAAAAGTGTAAAATCCAGAAAGGCAGGACAGGCCATTGAGAACTGGGAGCCTTGTTATGCTGAAGGGCGGGATGTAAATTGCCAACAACCACTCGGGAGAAGTGTATGGTGTTTCCTGAAACATCTAAAAAACAAAGCAACAGAGCCTAGGGCACTTCCACTTATGGTCCTATAGCTTAGGGAATTTAAAATCAAAAAGACACAGCCACCCCAAAGTTTGGAATGGCTCTGTTTACAAGAACCTCGTTTACAGTAGAAGTTCAACATCGCAGAAAGTGAAAAATGGATAAAGAACTTGTGGTACTTACGTACAATGCAGTATCACTCAGCAATGAAATCTATGTCATCAGGCCCGTAGCAGCATAATGAGTGGATTCAGGTACGATGATTCTAACTGAAATAAGTCACACAGAAAAAGAAACATCATAAGATATCACTAATACACGGAATGTAAACTTGGCTACACAGGAACTGAATTACAGAACAGAACAGGGTCTCAAATTTAGAAAACCAACTTTTGCTTGCTTAAGGGTAAAGGTGAGTTGGGGTGCTGCATAAAACCAGAGATTGAAATGAGCACAGATAAAGTTCCTTAAGCCAAATATGGAATAGACAAGAGCTACTCCTTGCTCAACGAAATTGACTCAACACCGCATATTAAATGCCTAAGAATGTACCTGACTAGTAAGTATCTTAAAACCTATGGATTGCTATGTCTCCAAAAGAGAATCAAGCATGTGTACAGGGGCATAAACGCAGCAGTGATAGGATTGGAGAGGTTCGGTGAGCAAATGAAGACCCTTTGAAGTCATATTGCATGGTACCCATTTCACGGGTTTCAACTACCCAAGTTTAAGGTATTCTTCCTTCAGCTAAAACATGCATGTGGAACCTAGAGTATGATCAACCATGTGATCGGGAGACGTGTTCAAATATGTCTCAGTTTTTGTACCCTGGTACTCGGGTGCAACATTCCAGACGCTTTACTAACACTCTCCCCACTTGGAGAGTCAGTCCCTTTAACCTCCTGTTTGGCCCAGTTTGCAATTTCTGTGGAAGATGAACAGGAATAGCGAGAACCAATGAGAGACTAGCTGGAGGTGTCTGGATGGGCAAATTTAACTCTCATTTCCCACCAGGAAGAGGAATTAACCAAAGGCTCAGCGTGCCGTGCCAGAACCAGATTAGGGCCTGAGGACATCCTGCGGTGTTGCGGCCAGGTCACAAGAAAGCGAGTTGAAGAAAGGAGCTCAGGGGCACTGTAATTCACAAACCTGCAGAGTTATAAATGACAGCTATCGTCCAAAAATAGACTGAAGTAAGGCTGCCAAGAGGACTTGAAAGCGGGGCAGAATTGCAGGAAACCGATTTCAGGAGGTAGACTGGAATTGCATTGCAAGCATAGGAAAAGAGGCAGAACGTCCACAATGATGCACTTGGCCAAAAAGGGCGTATGCGTTTTTTCCTGAATATATTCAGGAAAAAACGCATACGCCCTTTTTGGCCAACCAAGCAAGCTTGCAAAGGAAATCTGCACTACAATGAAGTCTCACTTCCCCCCGGTCAAAAGGGCCATCTGAAAAAAGTGTAAAATCCAGAAAGGCAGGACAGGCCATGGAGAACTGGGAGCCTTGTTATGCTGATGGGCGGGATGTAAATTGCCAACAACCACTCGGGAGAAGTGTATGGTGTTTCCTGAAACATCTAAAAAACAAAGCAACAGAGCCTAGGGCACTTCCACTTATGGTCCTATAGCTTAGGGAATTTAAAATCAAAAAGACACAGCCACCCCAAAGTTTGGAACGGCTCTGTTTACAAGAACCTCGTTTACAGTACAAGTTCAACATCGCAGAAATTGAAAAATGGATAAAGAAGTTGTGGTATTTACTTACAAAGCAATATCACTCAGCAATGAAATCTGTGTCATCAGGCCCTTAGCAGCACAATGAGTGGATTCAGGTATGATGATTCTAACTGAAATAAGTCACACAGAAAAAGAAACATCATAAGATATCAGTAATACACGGAATGGAAAATTGGCTACACAGGAACTGAATTACAGAACAGAACAGGGTCTCAAATTTAGAAAACCAACTTATGCTTGCTTAAGGGGAAAGGTGAGTTGGGGTGCTGCATAAAACCAGAGATTGAAATGAGCACAGATAAAGTTCCTTAAGCCAAATATGGAATAGACAAGAGCTACTCCTTGCTCAACGAAATGGACTCAACACCGCATATTAAACGCCTAAGAATGTACCTGACTAGTAAGTATCTTAAAACCTATGGATTGCTATGTCTCCGAAACAGAATCAAGCATGTGTACAGGGGCATAAACGCAGCAGTGATAGGATTGGAGAGGTTCGGTGAGCAAATGAAGACCCTTTGAAGTCATATTGCATGGTACCCATTCCACGGGTTTCAACTACCCAGGTTTTAGGTATTCTTCCTTCAGCTAAAACATGCATGTGGAACCCAGAGTATGATCAACCATGTGAACGGGAGACGTGTTCAAATATGTCTCAGTTTTCGTACCCTGGTACTCGGGTGCAACATTCCAGACGCTTTACTAACACTCTCCCGACTTGGAGAGTCAGTGCCTTTAACCTCCTGTTTGGCCCAGTTTGCAATTTCTGCGGAAGATGAACAGGAATAGCGAGAACCAATGAGAGGCTAGCTGGAGGTGTCTGAACGGGCAAATTTAACTCTCATTTCCCACCAGGAAGAGGAATTAACCAAAGGCTCAGCGTGCCGGGCCGGAACCAGATTAGGGCCTGAGGCCATCCTGCGGTGTTGCGGCCAGGTCACAAGAAAGCAAGTTGAAGAAAGGAGCTCAGGGGCACTGTAATTCACAAACCTGCAGAGTTATAAATGACAGCTATCGTCCAAAAATAGACTGAAGTAAGGCTGCCAAGAGGACTTGAAAGCGGGGCAGAATTGCAGGAAACGGATTTCAGGAGGTAGACTGGAATTGCATTGAAAGCATAGGAAAAGAGGCAGAACGTCCACAATGATGCACTTGGCCAAAAAGGGCGTATGCGTTTTTTCCTGAATATATTCAGGAAAAAACGCATACGCCCTTTTTGGCCAACCAAGCAAGCTTGCAAAGGAAATCTGCACTACAATGAAGTCTCACTTCCCCCCGGTCAAAAGGGCCATCTGAAAAAAGTGTAAAATCCAGAAAGGCAGGACAGGCCATTGAGAACTGGGAGCCTTGTTATGCTGATGGGCGGGATGTAAATTGCCAACAGACACTTGGGAGAAGTGTATGGTGTTTCCTGAAACATCTAAAAAACAAAGCAACAGAGCCTAGGGCACTTCCACTTATGGTCCTATAGCTTAGGGAAATTAAAATCAAAAAGACACCGCCACCCCAAAGTTTGGGACGCCTCTGTTTACAAGAACCTCGTTTACAATACAAGTTCAACATCGCAGAAAGTGAAAAATGGATAAAGAAGTTGTGGTATTCACTTACAAAGCAATATCACTCAGCAATGAAATCTATGTCATCAGGCCCTTAGCAGCACAATGAGTGGATTCAGGTATGATGATTCTAACTGAAATAAGTCACACAGAAAAAGAAACATCATAAGATATCAGTAATACACGGAATGTAAACTTGGCTACACAGGAACTGAATTACAGAACAGAACAGGGTCTCAAATTTAGAAAACCAACTTATGCTTGCTTAAGGGGAAAGGTGAGTTGGGGTGCTGCATAAAACCAGAGATTGAAATGAGCACAGATAAAGTTCCTTAAGCCAAATATGGAATAGACAAGAGCTACTCCTTGCTCAACGAAATGGACTCAACACCGCATATTAAACGCCTAAGAATGTACCTGACTAGTAAGTATCTTAAAACCTATGGATTGCTATGTCTCCGAAAGAGAATCAAGCATGTGTACAGGGGCATAAACGCAGCAGTGATAGGATTGGAGAGGTTCGGTGAGCAAATGAAGACCCTTTGAAGTCATATTGCATGGTACCCATTCCACGGGTTTCAACTACCCAGGTTTTAGGTATTCTTCCTTCAGCTAAAACATGCATGTGGAACCCAAGTATGATCAACCATGTGAACGGGAGACGTGTTCAAATATGTCTCAGTTTTCCTCCCCTGGTACTCGGGTGCAACATTCCAGACGCTTTACTAACACTCTCCCCACTTGGAGAGTCAGTCCCTTTAACCTCCTGTTTGGCCCAGTTTGCAATTTCTGTGGAAGATGAACAGGAATAGCGAGAACCAATGAGAGACTAGCTGGAGGTGTCTGGATGGGCAAATTTAACTCTCATTTCCCACCAGGAAGAGGAATTAACCAAAGGCTCAGCGTGCCGTGCCAGAACCAGATTAGGGCCTGAAGACATCCTGCGGTGTTGCGGCCAGGTCACAAGAAAGCGAGTTGAAGAAAGGAGCTCAGGGGCACTGTAATTCACAAACCTGCAGAGTTATAAATGACAGCTATCGTCCAAAAATAGACTGAAGTAAGGCTGCCAAGAGGACTTGAAAGCGGGGCAGAATTGCAGGAAACCGATTTCAGGAGGTAGACTGGAATTGCATTGAAAGCATAGGAAAAGAGGCAGAACGTCCACAATGATGCACTTGGCCAAAAAGGGCGTATGCGTTTTTTCCTGAATATATTCAGGAAAAAACGCATACGCACTTTTTGGCCAACCAAGCAAGCTTGCAAAGGAAATCTGCACTACAATGAAGTCTCACTTCCCCCCGGTCAAAAGGGCCATCTGAAAAAAGTGTAAAATCCAGAAAGGCAGGACAGGCCATGGAGAACTGGGAGCCTTGTTATGCTGATGGGCGGGATGTAAATTGCCAACAACCACTCGGGAGAAGTGTATGGTGTTTCCTGAAACATCTAAAAAACAAAGCAACAGAGCCTAGGGCACTTCCACTTATGGTCCTATAGCTTAGGGAATTTAAAATCAAAAAGACACAGCCACCCCAAAGTTTGGAACGGCTCTGTTTACAAGAACCTCGTTTACAGTACAAGTTCAACATCGCAGAAATTGAAAAATGGATAAAGAAGTTGTGGTATTTACTTACAAAGCAATATCACTCAGCAATGAAATCTGTGTCATCAGGCCCTTAGCAGCACAATGAGTGGATTCAGGTATGATGATTCTAACTGAAATAAGTCACACAGAAAAAGAAACATCATAAGATATCAGTAATACACGGAATGTAAACTTGGCTACACAGGAACTGAATTACAGAACAGAACAGGGTCTCAAATTTAGAAAACCAACTTATGCTTGCTTAAGGGGAAAGGTGAGTTGGGGTGCTGCATAAAACCAGAGATTGAAATGAGCACAGATAAAGTTCCTTAAGCCAAATATGGAATAGACAAGAGCTACTCCTTGCTCAACGAAATGGACTCAACACCGCATATTAAACGCCTAAGAATGTACCTGACTAGTAAGTATCTTAAAACCTATGGATTGCTATGTCTCCGAAACAGAATCAAGCATGTGTACAGGGGCATAAACGCAGCAGTGATAGGATTGGAGAGGTTCGGTGAGCAAATGAAGACCCTTTGAAGTCATATTGCATGGTACCCATTCCACGGGTTTCAACTACCCAGGTTTTAGGTATTCTTCCTTCAGCTAAAACATGCATGTGGAACCCAAGTATGATCAACCATGTGAACGGGAGACGTGTTCAAATATGTCTCAGTTTTCCTCCCCTGGTACTCGGGTGCAACATTCCAGACGCTTTACTAACACTCTCCCCACTTGGAAAGTCAGCGCCTTTAACCTCCTGTTTGTCCCAGTTTGCAATTTCTGCGGAAGATGAACAGGAATAGCGAGAACCAATGAGAGGCTAGCTGGAGGTGTATGGACGGGCAAATTTAACTCTCATTTCCCACCAGGAAGAGGAAATAACCAAAGGCTCAGCGTGCCGTGCCGGAACCAGATTAGGGCCTGAAGCCATCCTGCGGTGTTGCGGCCAGCTCAAAAGAAAGCGAGTTGAAGAAAGGAGCTCAGGGGCACTGTAATTCACAAACCTGCAGAGTTATAAATGACAGCTATCGTCCAAAAATAGACTGAAGTAAGGCTGCCAAGAGGACTTGAAAGCGGGGCAGAATTGCAGGAAACCGATTTCAGGAGGTAGACTGGAATTGCATTGAAAGCATAGGAAAAGAGGCAGAACGTCCACAATGATGCACTTGGCCAAAAAGGGCGTATGCGTTTTTTCCTGAATATATTCAGGAAAAAACGCATACGCCCTTTTTGGCCAACCAAGCAAGCTTGCAAAGGAAATCTGCACTACAATGAAGTCTCACTTCCCCCCGGTCAAAAGGGCCATCTGAAAAAAGTGTAAAATCCAGAAAGGCAGGACAGGCCATGGAGAACTGGGAGCCTTGTTATGCTGAAGGGCGGGATGTAAATTGCCAACAAACACTCGGGAGAAGTGTATGGTGTTTCCTGAAACATCTAAAAAACAAAGCAACAGAGCCTAGGGCACTTCCACTTATGGTCCTATAGCTTAGGGAATTTAAAATCAAAAAGACACAGCCACCCCAAAGTTTGGAACGGCTCTGTTTACAAGAACCTCGTTTACAGTACAAGTTCAACATCGCAGAAAGTGAAAAATGGATAAAGAACTTGTGGTACTTACGTACAATGCAGTATCACTCAGCAATGAAATCTATGTCATCAGGCCCGTAGCAGCATAATGAGTGGATTCAGGTACGATGATTCTAACTGAAATAAGTCACACAGAAAAAGAAACATCATAAGATATCACTAATACACGGAATGGAAACTTGGCTACACAGGAACTGAATTACAGAACAGAACAGGGTCTCAAATTTAGAAAACCAACTTATGCTTGCTTAAGGGTAAAGGTGAGTTGGGGTGCTGCATAAAACCAGAGATTGAAATGAGCACAGATAAAGTTCCTTAAGCCAAATATGGAATAGACAAGAGCTACTCCTTGCTCAACGAAATGGACTCAACACCGCATATTAAATGACTAAGAATGTACCTGACTAGTAAGTATCTTAAAACCTATGGATTGCTATGTCTCCGAAAGAGAATCAAGCATGTGTACAGGGGCATAAACGCAGCAGTGATAGGATTGGAGAGGTTCGGTGAGCAAATGAAGACCCTTTGAAGTCATATTGCATGGTACCCATTCCACGGGTTTCAACTACCCAGGTTTAAGGTATTCTTCCTTCAGCTAAAACATGCATGTGGAACCCAGAGTATGATCAACCATGTGATCGGGAGACGTGTTCAAATATGTCTCAGTTTTCGTACCCTGGTACTCGGGTGCAACATTCCAGACGCTTTACTAACACTCTCCCCACTTGGAGAGTCAGTCCCTTTAACCTCCTGTTTGGCCCAGTTCGCAATTTCTGCGGAAGATGAACAGGAATAGCGAGAACCAATGAGAGACTTGCTGGAGGTGTCTGGACGGGCAAATTTAACTCTCATTTCCCACCAGGAAGAGGAATTAACCAAAGGCTCAGCGTGCCGTGCCGGAACCAGATTAGGGCCTGAAGCCATCCTGCGGTGTTGCGGCCAGCTCACAAGAAAGCGAGTTGAAGAAAGGAGCTCAGGGGCACTGTAATTCACAAACCTGCAGAGTTATAAATGACAGCTATCGTCCAAAAATAGACTGAAGTAAGGCTGCCAAGAGGACTTGAAAGCGGGGCAGAATTGCAGGAAACCGATTTCAGGAGGTAGACTGGATTTGCATTGCAAGCATAGGAAAAGAGGCAGAACGTCCACAATGATGCACTTGGCCAAAAAGGGCGTATGCGTTTTTTCCTGAATATATTCAGGAAAAAACGCATATGCCCTTTTTGGCCAACCAAGCAAGCTTGCAAAGGAAATCTGCACTACAATGAAGTCTCACTTCCCCCCGGTCAAAAGGGCCATCTGAAAAAAGTGTAAAATCCAGAAAGGCAGGACAGGCCATGGAGAACTGGGAGCATTGTTATGCTGATGGGCGGGATGTAAATTGCCAACAACCACTCGGGAGAAGTGTATGGTGTTTCCTGAAACATCTAAAAAACAAAGCAACAGAGCCTAGGGCACTTCCACTTATGGTCCTATAACTTAGGGAATTTAAAATCAAAAAGACACAGCCACCCCAAAGTTTGGAACGGCTCTGTTTACAAGAACCTCGTTTACAGTACAAGTTCAACATCGCAGAAATTGAAAAATGGATAAAGAAGTTGTGTTATTTACTTACAAAGCAATATCACTCAGCAATGAAATCTGTGTCATCAGGCCCTTAGCAGCACAATGAGTGGATTCAGGTATGATGATTCTAACTGAAGTAAGTCACACAGAAAAAGAAACATCATAAGATATCAGTAATACACGGAATGTAAACTTGGCTACACAGGAACTGAATTACAGAACAGAACAGGGTCTCAAATTTAGAAAACCAACTTATGCTTGCTTAAGGGGAAAGGTGAGTTGGGGTGCTGCATAAAACCAGAGATTGAAATGAGCACAGATAAAGTTCCTTAAGCCAAATATGGAATAGACAAGAGCTACTCCTTGTTCAACGAAATGGACTCAACACCGCATATTAAACGCCTAAGAATGTACCTGACTAGTAAGTATCTTAAAACCTATGGATTGCTATGTCTCCGAAAGAGAATCAAGCATGTGTACAGGGGCATAAACGCAGCAGTGATAGGATTGGAGAGGTTCGGTGAGCAAATGAAGACCCTTTGAAGTCATATTGCATGGTACCCATTCCACAGGTTTCAACTACCCAGGTTTTAGGTATTCTTCCTTCAGCTAAAACATGCATGTAGAACCCAAGTATGATCAACCATGTGAACGGGAGACGTGTTCAAATATGTCTCAGTTTTCCTCCCCTGGTACTCGGGTGCAACATTCCAGACGCTTTACTAACACTCTCCCCACTTGGAAAGTCAGCGCCTTTAACCTCCTGTTTGCCCCAGTTTGCAATTTCTGCGGAAGATGAACAGGAATAGCGAGAACCAATGAGAGGCTAGCTGGAGGTGTCTGGACGGGCAAATTTAACTCTCATTTCCCACCAGGAAGAGGAAATAACCAAAGGCTCAGCGTGCCGTGCCGGAACCAGATTAGGGCCTGAAGCCATCCTGCGGTGTTGCGGCCAGCTCAAAAGAAAGCGAGTTGAAGAAAGGAGCTCAGGGGCACTGTAATTCACAAACCTGCAGAGTTATAAATGACAGCTATCGTCCAAAAATAGACTGAAGTAAGGCTGCCAAGAGGACTTGAAAGCGGGGCAGAATTGCAGGAAACCGATTTCAGGAGGTAGACTGGAATTGCATTGAAAGCATAGGAAAAGAGGCAGAACGTCCACAATGATGCACTTGGCCAAAAAGGGCGTATGCGTTTTTTCCTGAATATATTCAGGAAAAAACGCATACGCCCTTTTTGGCCAACCAAGCAAGCTTGCAAAGGAAATCTGCACTACAATGAAGTCTCACTTCCCCCCGGTCAAAAGGGCCATCTGAAAAAAGTGTAAAATCCAGAAAGGCAGGACAGGCCATGGAGAACTGGGAGCCTTGTTATGCTGAAGGGCGGGATGTAAATTGCCAACAAACACTCGGGAGAAGTGTATGGTGTTTCCTGAAACATCTAAAAAACAAAGCAACAGAGCCTAGGGCACTTCCACTTATGGTCCTATAGCTTAGGGAATTTAAAATCAAAAAGACACAGCCACCCCAAAGTTTGGAACGGCTCTGTTTACAAGAACCTCGTTTACAGTACAAGTTCAACATCGCAGAAAGTGAAAAATGGATAAAGAACTTGTGGTACTTACGTACAATGCAGTATCACTCAGCAATGAAATCTATGTCATCAGGCCCGTAGCAGCATAATGAGTGGATTCAGGTACGATGATTCTAACTGAAATAAGTCACACAGAAAAAGAAACATCATAAGATATCACTAATACACGGAATGGAAACTTGGCTACACAGGAACTGAATTACAGAACAGAACAGGGTCTCAAATTTAGAAAACCAACTTATGCTTGCTTAAGGGGAAAGGTGAGTTGGGGTGCTGCATAAAACCAGAGATTGAAATGAGCACAGATAAAGTTCCTTAAGCCAAATATGGAATAGACAAGAGCTACTCCTTGCTCAACAAAATGGACTCAACACCCCATATTAAACGCCTAAGAATGTACCTGACTAGTAAGTATCTTAAAACCTATGGATTGCTATGTCTCCGAAAGAGAATCAAGCATGTGTACAGGGGCATAAACGCAGCAGTGATAGGATTGGAGAGGTTCGGTGAGCAAATGAAGACCCTTTGAAGTCATATTGCATGGTACCCATTCCACGGGTTTCAACTACCAAGGTTTAAGGTATTCTTCCTTCAGCTAAAACATGCATGTGGAACCTAGAGTATGATCAACCATGTCATCGGGAGACGTGTTCAAATATGTCTCAGTTTTCGTACCCTGGTACTCGGGTGCAACATTCCAGACGCTTTACTAACACTCTCCCCACTTGGAGAGTCAGTCCCTTTAACCTCCTGTTTGGCCCAGTTTGCAATTTCTGTGGAAGATGAACAGGAATAGCGAGAACCAATGAGAGACTAGCTGGAGGTGTCTGGATGGGCAAATTTAACTCTCATTTCCCACCAGGAAGAGGAATTAACCAAAGGCTCAGCGTTCCGTGCCAGAACCAGATTAGGGCCTGAGGACATCCTGCGGTGTTGCGGCCAGGTCACAAGAAAGCGAGTTGAAGAAAGGAGCTCAGGGGCACTGTAATTCACAAACCTGCAGAGTTATAAATGACAGCTATCGTCCAAAAATAGACTGAAGTAAGGCTGCCAAGAGGACTTGAAAGCGGGGCAGAATTGCAGGAAACCGATTTCAGGAGGTAGACTGGAATTGCATTGCAAGCATAGGAAAAGAGGCAGAACGTCCACAATGATGCACTTGGCCAAAAAGGGCGTATGCGTTTTTTCCTGAATATATTCAGGAAAAAACGCATACGCCCTTTTTGGCCAACCAAGCAAGCTTGCAAAGGAAATCTGCACTACAATGAAGTCTCACTTCCCCCCGGTCAAAAGGGCCATCTGAAAAAAGTGTAAAATCCAGAAAGGCAGGACAGGCCATGGAGAACTGGGAGCCTTGTTATGCTGAAGGGCGGGATGTAAATTGCCAACAAACACTCGGGAGAAGTGTATGGTGTTTCCTGAAACATCTAAAAAACAAAGCAACAGAGCCTAGGGCACTTCCACTTATGGTCCTATAGCTTAGGGAATTTAAAATCAAAAAGACACAGCCACCCCAAAGTTTGGAACGGCTCTGTTTACAAGAACCTCGTTTACAGTACAAGTTCAACATCGCAGAAATTGAAAAATGGATAAAGAAGTTGTGGTATTTACTTACAAAGCAATATCACTCAGCAATGAAATCTGTGTCATCAGGCCCTTAGCAGCACAATGAGTGGATTCAGGTATGATGATTCTAACTGAAGTAAGTCACACAGAAAAAGAAACATCATAAGATATCAGTAATACACGGAATGGAAACTTGGCTACACAGGAACTGAATTACAGAACAGAACAGGGTCTCAAATTTAGAAAACCAACTTATGCTTGCTTAAGGGGAAAGGTGAGTTGGGGTGCTGCATAAAACCAGAGATTGAAATGAGCACAGATAAAGTTCCTTAAGCCAAATATGGAATAGACAAGAGCTACTCCTTGCTCAACAAAATGGACTCAACACCCCATATTAAACGCCTAAGAATGTACCTGACTAGTAAGTATCTTAAAACCTATGGATTGCTATGTCTCCGAAACAGAATCAAGCATGTGTACAGGGGCATAAACGCAGCAGTGATAGGATTGGAGAGGTTCGGTGAGCAAATGAAGACCCTTTGAAGTCATATTGCATGGTACCCATTCCACGGGTTTCAACTACCCAGGTTTTAGGTATTCTTCCTTCAGCTAAAACATGCATGTGGAACCCAAATATGATCAACCATGTGAACGGGAGACGTGTTCAAATATGTCTCAGTTTTCCTCCCCTGGTACTCGGGTGCAACATTCCAGACGCTTTACTAACACTCTCCCCACTTGAAAAGTCAGCGCCTTTAACCTCCTGTTTGGCCCAGTTTGCAATTTCTGCGGAAGATGAACAGGAATAGCGAGAACCAATGAGAGGCTAGCTGGAGGTGTCTGGACGGGCAAATTTAACTCTCATTTCCCACCAGGAAGAGGAAATAACCAAAGGCTCAGCGTGCCGTGCCGGAACCAGATTAGGGCCTGAAGCCATCCTGCGGTGTTGCGGCCAGCTCAAAAGAAAGCGAGTTGAAGAAAGGAGCTCAGGGGCACTGTAATTCACAAACCTGCAGAGTTATAAATGACAGCTATCGTCCAAAAATAGACTGAAGTAAGGCTGCCAAGAGGACTTGAAAGCGGGGCAGAATTGCAGGAAACCGATTTCAGGAGGTAGACTGGAATTGCATTGAAAGCATAGGAAAAGAGGCAGAACGTCCACAATGATGCACTTGGCCAAAAAGGGCGTATACGTTTTTTCCTGAATATATTCAGGAAAAAACGCATACGCCCTTTTTGGCCAACCAAGCAAGCTTGCAAAGGAAATCTGCACTACAATGAAGTCTCACTTCCCCCCGGTCAAAAGGGCCATCTGAAAAAAGTGTAAAATCCAGAAAGGCAGGACAGGCCATGGAGAACTGGGAGCCTTGTTATGCTGATGGGCGGGATGTAAATTGCCAACAACCACTCGGGAGAAGTGTATGGTGTTTCCTGAAACATCTAAAAAACAAAGCAACAGAGCCTAGGGCACTTCCACTTATGGTCCTATAGCTTAGGGAATTTAAAATCAAAAAGACACAGCCACCCCAAAGTTTCGAACGGCTCTGTTTTCAAGAACCTCGTTTACAGTACAAGTTCAACATCGCAGAAATTGAAAAATGGATAAAGAAGTTGTGGTATTTACTTACAAAGCAATATCACTCAGCAATGAAATCTGTGTCATCAGGCCCTTAGAAGCACAATGAGTGGATTCAGGTATGATGATTCTAACTGAAATAAGTCACACAGAAAAAGAAACATCATAAGATATCAGTAATACACGGAATGTAAACTTGGCTACACAGGAACTGAATTACAGAACAGAACAGGGTCTCAAATTTAGAAAACCAACTTATGCTTGCTTAAGGGGAAAGGTGAGTTGGGGTGCTGCATAAAACCAGAGATTGAAATGAGCACAGATAAAGTTCCTTAAGCCAAATATGGAATAGACAAGAGCTACTCCTTGCTCAACAAAATGGACTCAACACCCCATATTAAACGCCTAAGAATGTACCTGACTAGTAAGTATCTTAAAACCTATGGATTGCTATGTCTCCGAAAGAGAATCAAGCATGTGTACAGGGGCATAAACGCAGCAGTGATAGGATTGGAGAGGTTCGGTGAGCAAATGAAGACCCTTTGAAATCATATTGCATGGCACCCATTCCATGGGTTTCAACTACCCAGGTTTAAGGTATTCTTCCTTCAGCTAAAACATGCATGTGGAACCCAAATATGATCAACCATGTGAACGGGAGACGTGTTCAAATATGTCTCAGTTTTCCTCCCCTGGTACTCGGGTGCAACATTCCAGACGCTTTACTAACACTCTCCCCACTTGGAAAGTCAGCGCCTTTAACCTCCTGTTTGGCCCAGTTTGCAATTTCTGCGGAAGATGAACAGGAATAGCGAGAACCAATGAGAGGCTAGCTGGAGGTGTCTGGACGGGCAAATTTAACTCTCATTTCCCACCAGGAAGAGGAAATAACCAAAGGCTCAGCGTGCCATGCCGGAACCAGATTAGGGCCTGAAGCCATCCTGCGGTGTTGCGGCCAGCTCAAAAGAAAGCGAGTTGAAGAAAGGAGCTCAGGGGCACTGTAATTCACAAACCTGCAGAGTTATAAATGACAGCTATCGTCCAAAAATAGACTGAAGTAAGGCTGCCAAGAGGACTTGAAAGTGGGGCAGAATTGCAGGAAACCGATTTCAGGAGGTAGACTGGAATTGCATTGAAAGCATAGGAAAAGAGGCAGAACATCCACAATGATGCACTTGGCCAAAAAGGGCGTATGCGTTTTTTCCTGAATATATTCAGGAAAAAACGCATACGCCCTTTTTGGCCAACCAAGCAAGCTTGCAAAGGAAATCTGCACTACAATGAAGTCTCACTTCCCCCCGGTCAAAAGGGCCATCTGAAAAAAGTGTAAAATCCAGAAAGGCAGGACAGGCCATGGAGAACTGGGAGCCTTGTTATGCTGATGGGCGGGATGTAAATTGCCAACAACCACTTGGGAGAAGTGTATGGTGTTTCCTGAAACATCTAAAAAACAAAGCAACAGAGCCTAGGGCACTTCCACTTATGGTCCTATAGCTTAGGGAATTTAAAATCAAAAAGACACAGCCACCCCAAAGTTTGGAACGGCTCTGTTTACAAGAACCTCGTTTACAGTACAAGTTCAACATCGCAGAAATTGAAAAATGGATAAAGAAGTTGTGGTATTTACTTACAAAGCAATATCACTCAGCAATGAAATCTGTGTCATCAGGCCCTTAGCAGCACAATGAGTGGATTCAGGTATGATGATTCTAACTGAAATAAGTCACACAGAAAAAGAAACATCATAAGATATCAGTAATACACGGAATGGAAACTTGGCTACACAGGAACTGAATTACAGAACAGAACAGGGTCTCAAATTTAGAAAACCAACTTATGCTTGCTTAAGGGGAAAGGTGAGTTGGGGTGCTGCATAAAATCAGAGATTGAAATGAGCACAGATAAAGTTCCTTAAGCCAAATATGGAATAGACAAGAGCTACTCCTTGCTCAACAAAATGGACTCAACACCCCATATTAAACGCCTAAGAATGTACCTGACTAGTAAGTATCTTAAAACCTATGGATTGCTATGTCTCCGAAACAGAATCAAGCATGTGTACAGGGGCATAAACGCAGCAGTGATAGGATTGGAGAGGTTCGGTGAGCAAATGAAGACCCTTTGAAATCATATTGCATGGCACCCATTCCATGGGTTTCAACTACCCAGGTTTAAGGTATTCTTCCTTCAGCTAAAACATGCATGTGGAACCCAAATATGATCAACCATGTGAACGGGAGACGTGTTCAAATATGTCTCAGTTTTCGTACCCTGGTACTCGGGTGCAACATTCCAGACGCTTTACTAACACTCTCCCCACTTGAAAAGTCAGCGCCTTTAACCTCCTGTTTGGCCCAGTTTGCAATTTCTGCGGAAGATGAACAGGAATAGCGAGAACCAATGAGAGGCTAGCTGGAGGTGTCTGGACGGGCAAATTTAACTCTCATTTCCCACCAGGAAGAGGAAATAACCAAAGGCTCAGCGTGCCGTGCCGGAACCAGATTAGGGCCTGAAGCCATCCTGCGGTGTTGCGGCCAGCTCAAAAGAAAGCGAGTTGAAGAAAGGAGCTCAGGGGCACTGTAATTCACAAACCTGCAGAGTTATAAATGACAGCTATCGTCCAAAAATAGACTGAAGTAAGGCTGCCAAGAGGACTTGAAAGCGGGGCAGAATTGCAGGAAACCGATTTCAGGAGGTAGACTGGAATTGCATTGAAAGCATAGGAAAAGAGGCAGAACGTCCACAATGATGCACTTGGCCAAAAAGGGCGTATGCGTTTTTTCCTGAATATATTCAGGAAAAAACGCATACGCCCTTTTTGGCCAACCAAGCAAGCTTGCAAAGGAAATCTGCACTACAATGAAGTCTCACTTCCCCCCGGTCAAAAGGGCCATCTGAAAAAAGTGTAAAATCCAGAAAGGCAGGACAGGCCATGGAGAACTGGGAGCCTTGTTATGCTGATGGGCGGGATGTAAATTGCCAACAACCACTCGGGAGAAGTGTATGGTGTTTCCTGAAACATCTAAAAAACAAAGCAACAGAGCCTAGGGCACTTCCACTTATGGTCCTATAGCTTAGGGAATTTAAAATCAAAAAGACACAGCCACCCCAAAGTTTGGAACGGCTCTGTTTACAAGAACCTCGTTTACAGTACAAGTTCAACATCGCAGAAATTGAAAAATGGATAAAGAAGTTGTGGTATTTACTTACAAAGCAATATCACTCAGCAATGAAATCTGTGTCATCAGGCCCTTAGCAGCACAATGAGTGGATTCAGGTATGATGATTCTAACTGAAATAAGTCACACAGAAAAAGAAACATCATAAGATATCAGTAATACACGGAATGGAAACTTGGCTACACAGGAACTGAATTACAGAACAGAACAGGGTCTCAAATTTAGAAAACCAACTTATGCTTGCTTAAGGGGAAAGGTGAGTTGGGGTGCTGCATAAAACCAGAGATTGAAATGAGCACAGATAAAGTTCCTTAAGCCAAATATGGAATAGACAAGAGCTATTCCTTGCTCAACAAAATGGACTCAACACCCCATATTAAACGCCTAAGAATGTACCTGACTAGTAAGTATCTTAAAACCTATGGATTGCTATGTCTCCGAAAGAGAATCAAGCATGTGTACAGGGGCATAAACGCAGCAGTGATAGGATTGGAGAGGTTCGGTGAGCAAATGAAGACCCTTTGAAATCATATTGCATGGCACCCATTCCATGGGTTTCAACTACCCAGGTTTTAGGTATTCTTCCTTCAGCTAAAACATGCATGTGGAACCCAAGTATGATCAACCATGTGAACGGGAGACGTGTTCAAATATGTCTCAGTTTTCCTCCCCTGGTACTCGGGTGCAACATTCCAGACGCTTTACTAACACTCTCCCCACTTGAAAAGTCAGCGCCTTTAACCTCCTGTTTGGCCCAGTTTGCAATTTCTGCGGAAGATGAACAGGAATAGCGAGAACCAATGAGAGGCTAGCTGGAGGTGTCTGGACGGGCAAATTTAACTCTCATTTCCCACCAGGAAGAGGAAATAACCAAAGGCTCAGCGTGCCGTGCCGGAACCAGATTAGGGCCTGAAGCCATCCTGCGGTGTTGCGGCCAGCTCAAAAGAAATCGAGTTGAAGAAAGGAGCTCAGGGGCACTGTAATTCACAAACCTGCAGAGTTATAAATGACAGCTATCGTCCAAAAATAGACTGAAGTAAGGCTGCCAAGAGGACTTGAAAGCGGGGCAGAATTGCAGGAAACCGATTTCAGGAGGTAGACTGGAATTGCATTGAAAGCATAGGAAAAGAGGCAGAACGTCCACAATGATGCACTTGGCCAAAAAGGGCGTATGCGTTTTTTCCTGAATATATTCAGGAAAAAACGCATACGCCCTTTTTGGCCAACCAAGCAAGCTTGCAAAGGAAATCTGCACTACAATGAAGTCTCAATTCCCCCCGGTCAAAAGGGCCATCTGAAAAAAGTGTAAAATCCAGAAAGGCAGGACAGGCCATGGAGAACTGGGAGCCTTGTTATGCTGATGGGCGGGATGTAAATTGCCAACAACCACTCGGGAGAAGTGTATGGTGTTTCCTGAAACATCTAAAAAACAAAGCAACAGAGCCTAGGGCACTTCCACTTATGGTCCTATAGCTTAGGGAATTTAAAATCAAAAAGACACAGCCACCCCAAAGTTTGGAACGGCTCTGTTTACAAGAACCTCGTTTACAGTACAAGTTCAACATCGCAGAAATTGAAAAATGGATAAAGAAGTTGTGGTATTTACTTACAAAGCAATATCACTCAGCAATGAAATCTGTGTCATCAGGCCCTTAGCAGCATAATGAGTGGATTCAGGTATGATGATTCTAACTGAAATAAGTCACACAGAAAAAGAAACATCATAAGATATCAGTAATACACGGAATGGAAACTTGGCTACACAGGAACTGAATTACAGAACAGAACAGGGTCTCAAATTTAGAAAACCAACTTATGCTTGCTTAAGGGGAAAGGTGAGTTGGGGTGCTGCATAAAACCAGAGATTGAAATGAGCACAGATAAAGTTCCTTAAGCCAAATATGGAATAGACAAGAGCTACTCCTTGCTCAACGAAATGGACTCAACACCCCATATTAAACGCCTAAGAATGTACCTGACTAGTAAGTATCTTAAAACCTATGGATTGCTATGTCTCCGAAACAGAATCAAGCATGTGTACAGGGGCATAAACGCAGCAGTGATAGGATTGGAGAGGTTCAGTGAGCAAATGAAGACCCTTTGAAGTCATATTGCATGGTACCCATTCCACGGGTTTCAACTACCCAGGTTTTAGGTATTCTTCCTTCAGCTAAAACATGCATGTGGAACCCAAGTATGATCAACCATGTGAACGGGAGACGTGTTCAAATATGTCTCAGTTTTCCTCCCCTGGTACTCGGGTGCAACATTCCAGACGCTTTACTAACACTCTCCCCACTTGAAAAGTCAGCGCCTTTAACCTCCTGTTTGCCCCAGTTTGCAATTTCTGCGGAAGATGAACAGGAATAGTGAGAACCAATGAGAGGCTAGCTGGAGGTGTCTGGACGGGCAAATTTAACTCTCATTTCCCACCAGGAAGAGGAAATAACCAAAGGCTCAGCGTGCCGTGCTGGAACCAGATTAGGGCCTGAAGCCATCCTGCGGTGTTGTGGCCAGCTCAAAAGAAAGCGAGTTGAAGAAAGGAGCTCAGGGGCACTGTAATTCACAAACCTGCAGAGTTATAAATGACAGCTATCGTCCAAAAATAGACTGAAGTAAGGCTGCCAAGAGGACTTGAAAGCGGGGCAGAATTGCAGGAAACCGATTTCAGGAGGTAGACTGGAATTGCATTGAAAGCATAGGAAAAGAGGCAGAACGTCCACAATGATGCACTTGGCCAAAAAGGGCGTATGCGTTTTTTCCTGAATATATTCAGGAAAAAACGCATACGCCCTTTTTGGCCAACCAAGCAAGCTTGCAAAGGAAATCTGCACTACAATGAAGTCTCACTTCCCCCCGGTCAAAAGGGCCATCTGAAAAAAGTGTAAAATCCAGAAAGGCAGGACAGGCCATGGAGAACTGGGAGCCTTGTTATGCTGATGGGCGGGATGTAAATTGCCAACAACCACTCAGGAGAAGTGTATGGTGTTTCCTGAAACATCTAAAAAACAAAGCAACAGAGCCTAGGGCACTTCCACTTATGGTCCTATAGCTTAGGGAATTTAAAATCAAAAAGACACAGCCACCCCAAAGTTTGGAACGGCTCTGTTTACAAGAACCTCGTTTACAGTACAAGTTCAACATCGCAGAAATTGAAAAATGGATAAAGAAGTTGTGGTATTTACTTACAAAGCAATATCACTCAGCAATGAAATCTGTGTCATCAGGCCCTTAGAAGCACAATGAGTGGATTCAGGTATGATGATTCTAACTGAAATAAGTCACACAGAAAAAGAAACATCATAAGATATCAGTAATACACGGAATGTAAACTTGGCTACACAGGAACTGAATTACAGAACAGAACAGGGTCTCAAATTTAGAAAACCAACTTATGCTTGCTTAAGGGTAAAGGTGAGTTGGGGTGCTGCATAAAACCAGAGATTGAAATGAGCACAGATAAAGTTCCTTAAGCCAAATATGGAATAGACAAGAGCTACTCCTTGCTCAACAAAATGGACTCAACACCCCATATTAAACGCCTAAGAATGTACCTGACTAGTAAGTATCTTAAAACCTATGGATTGCTATGTCTCCGAAAGAGAATCAAGCATGTGTACAGGGGCATAAACGCAGCAGTGATAGGATTGGAGAGGTTCGGTGAGCAAATGAAGACCCTTTGAAATCATATTGCATGGCACCCATTCCATGGGTTTCAACTACCCAGGTTTAAGGTATTCTTCCTTCAGCTAAAACATGCATGTGGAACCCAAATATGATCAACCATGTGAACGGGAGACGTGTTCAAATATGTCTCAGTTTTCCTCCCCTGGTACTCGGGTGCAACATTCCAGACGCTTTACTAACACTCTCCCCACTTGAAAAGTCAGCGCCTTTAACCTCCTGTTTGGCCCAGTTTGCAATTTCTGCGGAAGATGAACAGGAATAGCGAGAACCAATGAGAGGCTAGCTGGAGGTGTCTGGACGGGCAAATTTAACTCTCATTTCCCACCAGGAAGAGGAAATAACCAAAGGCTCAGCGTGCCGTGCCGGAACCAGATTAGGGCCTGAAGCCATCCTGCGGTGTTGCGGCCAGCTCAAAAGAAAGCGAGTTGAAGAAAGGAGCTCAGGGGCACTGTAATTCACAAACCTGCAGAGTTATAAATGACAGCTATCGTCCAAAAATAGACTGAAGTAAGGCTGCCAAGAGGACTTGAAAGCGGGGCAGAATTGCAGGAAACCGATTTCAGGAGGTAGACTGGAATTGCATTGAAAGCATAGGAAAAGAGGCAGAACATCCACAATGATGCACTTGGCCAAAAAGGGCGTATGCGTTTTTTCCTGAATATATTCAGGAAAAAACGCATACGCCCTTTTTGGCCAACCAAGCAAGCTTGCAAAGGAAATCTGCACTACAATGAAGTCTCACTTCCCCCCGGTCAAAAGGGCCATCTGAAAAAAGTGTAAAATCCAGAAAGGCAGGACAGGCCATGGAGAACTGGGAGCCTTGTTATGCTGATGGGCGGGATGTAAATTGCCAACAACCACTTGGGAGAAGTGTATGGTGTTTCCTGAAACATCTAAAAAACAAAGCAACAGAGCCTAGGGCACTTCCACTTATGGTCCTATAGCTTAGGGAATTTAAAATCAAAAAGACACAGCCACCCCAAAGTTTGGAACGGCTCTGTTTACAAGAACCTCGTTTACAGTACAAGTTCAACATCGCAGAAATTGAAAAATGGATAAAGAAGTTGTGGTATTTACTTACAAAGCAATATCACTCAGCAATGAAATCTGTGTCATCAGGCCCTTAGCAGCACAATGAGTGGATTCAGGTATGATGATTCTAACTGAAATAAGTCACACAGAAAAAGAAACATCATAAGATATCAGTAATACACGGAATGGAAACTTGGCTACACAGGAACTGAATTACAGAACAGAACAGGGTCTCAAATTTAGAAAACCAACTTATGCTTGCTTAAGGGGAAAGGTGAGTTGGGGTGCTGCATAAAATCAGAGATTGAAATGAGCACAGATAAAGTTCCTTAAGCCAAATATGGAATAGACAAGAGCTACTCCTTGCTCAACAAAATGGACTCAACACCCCATATTAAACGCCTAAGAATGTACCTGACTAGTAAGTATCTTAAAACCTATGGATTGCTATGTCTCCGAAACAGAATCAAGCATGTGTACAGGGGCATAAACGCAGCAGTGATAGGATTGGAGAGGTTCGGTGAGCAAATGAAGACCCTTTGAAATCATATTGCATGGCACCCATTCCATGGGTTTCAACTACCCAGGTTTAAGGTATTCTTCCTTCAGCTAAAACATGCATGTGGAACCCAAATATGATCAACCATGTGAACGGGAGACGTGTTCAAATATGTCTCAGTTTTCGTACCCTGGTACTCGGGTGCAACATTCCAGACGCTTTACTAACACTCTCCCCACTTGAAAAGTCAGCGCCTTTAACCTCCTGTTTGGCCCAGTTTGCAATTTCTGCGGAAGATGAACAGGAATAGCGAGAACCAATGAGAGGCTAGCTGGAGGTGTCTGGACGGGCAAATTTAACTCTCATTTCCCACCAGGAAGAGGAAATAACCAAAGGCTCAGCGTGCCGTGCCGGAACCAGATTAGGGCCTGAAGCCATCCTGCGGTGTTGCGGCCAGCTCAAAAGAAAGCGAGTTGAAGAAAGGAGCTCAGGGGCACTGTAATTCACAAACCTGCAGAGTTATAAATGACAGCTATCGTCCAAAAATAGACTGAAGTAAGGCTGCCAAGAGGACTTGAAAGCGGGGCAGAATTGCAGGAAACCGATTTCAGGAGGTAGACTGGAATTGCATTGAAAGCATAGGAAAAGAGGCAGAACGTCCACAATGATGCACTTGGCCAAAAAGGGCGTATGCGTTTTTTCCTGAATATATTCAGGAAAAAACGCATACGCCCTTTTTGGCCAACCAAGCAAGCTTGCAAAGGAAATCTGCACTACAATGAAGTCTCACTTCCCCCCGGTCAAAAGGGCCATCTGAAAAAAGTGTAAAATCCAGAAAGGCAGGACAGGCCATGGAGAACTGGGAGCCTTGTTATGCTGATGGGCGGGATGTAAATTGCCAACAACCACTGGGGAGAAGTGTATGGTGTTTCCTGAAACATCTAAAAAACAAAGCAACAGAGCCTAGGGCACTTCCACTTATGGTCCTATAGCTTAGGGAATTTAAAATCAAAAAGACACAGCCACCCCAAAGTTTGGAACGGCTCTGTTTACAAGAACCTCGTTTACAGTACAAGTTCAACATCGCAGAAATTGAAAAATGGATAAAGAAGTTGTGGTATTTACTTACAAAGCAATATCACTCAGCAATGAAATCTGTGTCATCAGGCCCTTAGCAGCACAATGAGTGGATTCAGGTATGATGATTCTAACTGAAATAAGTCACACAGAAAAAGAAACATCATAAGATATCAGTAATACACGGAATGGAAACTTGGCTACACAGGAACTGAATTACAGAACAGAACAGGGTCTCAAATTTAGAAAACCAACTTATGCTTGCTTAAGGGGAAAGGTGAGTTGGGGTGCTGCATAAAACCAGAGATTGAAATGAGCACAGATAAAGTTCCTTAAGCCAAATATGGAATAGACAAGAGCTATTCCTTGCTCAACAAAATGGACTCAACACCCCATATTAAACGCCTAAGAATGTACCTGACTAGTAAGTATCTTAAAACCTATGGATTGCTATGTCTCCGAAAGAGAATCAAGCATGTGTACAGGGGCATAAACGCAGCAGTGATAGGATTGGAGAGGTTCGGTGAGCAAATGAAGACCCTTTGAAATCATATTGCATGGCACCCATTCCATGGGTTTCAACTACCCAGGTTTTAGGTATTCTTCCTTCAGCTAAAACATGCATGTGGAACCCAAGTATGATCAACCATGTGAACGGGAGACGTGTTCAAATATGTCTCAGTTTTCCTCCCCTGGTACTCGGGTGCAACATTCCAGACGCTTTACTAACACTCTCCCCACTTGAAAAGTCAGCGCCTTTAACCTCCTGTTTGGCCCAGTTTGCAATTTCTGCGGAAGATGAACAGGAATAGCGAGAACCAATGAGAGGCTAGCTGGAGGTGTCTGGACGGGCAAATTTAACTCTCATTTCCCACCAGGAAGAGGAAATAACCAAAGGCTCAGCGTGCCGTGCCGGAACCAGATTAGGGCCTGAAGCCATCCTGCGGTGTTGCGGCCAGCTCAAAAGAAATCGAGTTGAAGAAAGGAGCTCAGGGGCACTGTAATTCACAAACCTGCAGAGTTATAAATGACAGCTATCGTCCAAAAATAGACTGAAGTAAGGCTGCCAAGAGGACTTGAAAGCGGGGCAGAATTGCAGGAAACCGATTTCAGGAGGTAGACTGGAATTGCATTGAAAGCATAGGAAAAGAGGCAGAACGTCCACAATGATGCACTTGGCCAAAAAGGGCGTATGCGTTTTTTCCTGAATATATTCAGGAAAAAACGCATACGCCCTTTTTGGCCAACCAAGCAAGCTTGCAAAGGAAATCTGCACTACAATGAAGTCTCAATTCCCCCCGGTCAAAAGGGCCATCTGAAAAAAGTGTAAAATCCAGAAAGGCAGGACAGGCCATGGAGAACTGGGAGCCTTGTTATGCTGATGGGCGGGATGTAAATTGCCAACAACCACTCGGGAGAAGTGTATGGTGTTTCCTGAAACATCTAAAAAACAAAGCAACAGAGCCTAGGGCACTTCCACTTATGGTCCTATAGCTTAGGGAATTTAAAATCAAAAAGACACAGCCACCCCAAAGTTTGGAACGGCTCTGTTTACAAGAACCTCGTTTACAGTACAAGTTCAACATCGCAGAAATTGAAAAATGGATAAAGAAGTTGTGGTATTTACTTACAAAGCAATATCACTCAGCAATGAAATCTGTGTCATCAGGCCCTTAGCAGCATAATGAGTGGATTCAGGTATGATGATTCTAACTGAAATAAGTCACACAGAAAAAGAAACATCATAAGATATCAGTAATACACGGAATGGAAACTTGGCTACACAGGAACTGAATTACAGAACAGAACAGGGTCTCAAATTTAGAAAACCAACTTATGCTTGCTTAAGGGGAAAGGTGAGTTGGGGTGCTGCATAAAACCAGAGATTGAAATGAGCACAGATAAAGTTCCTTAAGCCAAATATGGAATAGACAAGAGCTACTCCTTGCTCAACGAAATGGACTCAACACCGCATATTAAACGCCTAAGAATGTACCTGACTAGTAAGTATCTTAAAACCTATGGATTGCTATGTCTCCGAAACAGAATCAAGCATGTGTACAGGGGCATAAACGCAGCAGTGATAGGATTGGAGAGGTTCAGTGAGCAAATGAAGACCCTTTGAAGTCATATTGCATGGTACCCATTCCACGGGTTTCAACTACCCAGGTTTTAGGTATTCTTCCTTCAGCTAAAACATGCATGTGGAACCCAAGTATGATCAACCATGTGAACGGGAGACGTGTTCAAATATGTCTCAGTTTTCCTCCCCTGGTACTCGGGTGCAACATTCCAGACGCTTTACTAACACTCTCCCCACTTGAAAAGTCAGCGCCTTTAACCTCCTGTTTGGCCCAGTTTGCAATTTCTGCGGAAGATGAACAGGAATAGCGAGAACCAATGAGAGGCTAGCTGGAGGTGTCTGGATGGGCAAATTTAACTCTCATTTCCCACCAGGAAGAGGAATTAACCAAAGGCTCAGCGTGCCGTGCCAGAACCAGATTAGGGCCTGAGGACATCCTGCGGTGTTGCGGCCAGGTCACAAGAAAGCGAGTTGAAGAAAGGAGCTCAGGGGCACTGTAATTCACAAACCTGCAGAGTTATAAATGACAGCTATCGTCCAAAAATAGACTGAAGTAAGGCTGCCAAGAGGACTTGAAAGCGGGGCAGAATTGCAGGAAACCGATTTCAGGAGGTAGACTGGAATTGCATTGCAAGCATAGGAAAAGAGGCAGAACGTCCACAATGATGCACTTGGCCAAAAAGGGCGTATGCGTTTTTTCCTGAATATATTCAGGAAAAAACGCATACGCCCTTTTTGGCCAACCAAGCAAGCTTGCAAAGGAAATCTGCACTACAATGAAGTCTCACTTCCCCCCGGTCAAAAGGGCCATCTGAAAAAAGTGTAAAATCCAGAAAGGCAGGACAGGCCATGGAGAACTGGGAGCCTTGTTATGCTGAAGGGCGGGATGTAAATTGCCAACAAACACTCGGGAGAAGTGTATGGTGTTTCCTGAAACATCTAAAAAACAAAGCAACAGAGCCTAGGGCACTTCCACTTATGGTCCTATAGCTTAGGGAATTTAAAATCAAAAAGACACAGCCACCCCAAAGTTTGGAACGGCTCTGTTTACAAGAACCTCGTTTACAGTACAAGTTCAACATCGCAGAAATTGAAAAATGGATAAAGAAGTTGTGGTATTTACTTACAAAGCAATATCACTCAGCAATGAAATCTGTGTCATCAGGCCCTTAGCAGCACAATGAGTGGATTCAGGTATGATGATTCTAACTGAAGTAAGTCACACAGAAAAAGAAACATCATAAGATATCAGTAATACACGGAATGGAAACTTGGCTACACAGGAACTGAATTACAGAACAGAACAGGGTCTCAAATTTAGAAAACCAACTTATGCTTGCTTAAGGGGAAAGGTGAGTTGGGGTGCTGCATAAAACCAGAGATTGAAATGAGCACAGATAAAATTCCTTAAGCCAAATATGGAATAGACAAGAGCTACTCCTTGCTCAACAAAATGGACTCAACACCCCATATTAAATGCCTAAGAATGTACCTGACTAGTAAGTATCTTAAAACCTATGGATTGCTATGTCTCCGAAACAGAATCAAGCATGTGTACAGGGGCATAAACGCAGCAGTGATAGGATTGGAGAGGTTCGGTGAGCAAATGAAGACCCTTTGAAGTCATATTGCATGGTACCCATTCCACGGGTTTCAACTACCCAGGTTTTAGGTATTCTTCCTTCAGCTAAAACATGCATGTAGAACCCAAGTATGATCAACCATGTGAACGGGAGACGTGTTCAAATATGTCTCAGTTTTCCTCCCCTGGTACTCGGGTGCAACATTCCAGACGCTTTACTAACACTCTCCCCACTTGAAAAGTCAGCGCCTTTAACCTCCTGTTTGCCCCAGTTTGCAATTTCTGCGGAAGATGAACAGGAATAGTGAGAACCAATGAGAGGCTAGCTGGAGGTGTCTGGACGGGCAAATTTAACTCTCATTTCCCACCAGGAAGAGGAAATAACCAAAGGCTCAGCGTGCCGTGCTGGAACCAGATTAGGGCCTGAAGCCATCCTGCGGTGTTGTGGCCAGCTCAAAAGAAAGCGAGTTGAAGAAAGGAGCTCAGGGGCACTGTAATTCACAAACCTGCAGAGTTATAAATGACAGCTATCGTCCAAAAATAGACTGAAGTAAGGCTGCCAAGAGGACTTGAAAGCGGGGCAGAATTGCAGGAAACCGATTTCAGGAGGTAGACTGGAATTGCATTGAAAGCATAGGAAAAGAGGCAGAACGTCCACAATGATGCACTTGGCCAAAAAGGGCGTATGCGTTTTTTCCTGAATATATTCAGGAAAAAACGCATACGCCCTTTTTGGCCAACCAAGCAAGCTTGCAAAGGAAATCTGCACTACAATGAAGTCTCACTTCCCCCCGGTCAAAAGGGCCATCTGAAAAAAGTGTAAAATCCAGAAAGGCAGGACAGGCCATGGAGAACTGGGAGCCTTGTTATGCTGATGGGCGGGATGTAAATTGCAAACAACCACTCGGGAGAAGTGTATGGTGTTTCCTGAAACATCTAAAAAACAAAGCAACAGAGCCTAGGGCACTTCCACTTATGGTCCTATAGCTTAGGGAATTTAAAATCAAAAAGACACAGCCACCCCAAAGTTTCGAACGGCTCTGTTTACAAGAACCTCGTTTACAGTACAAGTTCAACATCGCAGAAATTGAAAAATGGATAAAGAAGTTGTGGTATTTACTTACAAAGCAATATCACTCAGCAATGAAATCTGTGTCATCAGGCCCTTAGAAGCACAATGAGTGGATTCAGGTATGATGATTCTAACTGAAATAAGTCACACAGAAAAAGAAACATCATAAGATATCAGTAATACACGGAATGTAAACTTGGCTACACAGGAACTGAATTACAGAACAGAACAGGGTCTCAAATTTAGAAAACCAACTTATGCTTGCTTAAGGGGAAAGGTGAGTTGGGGTGCTGCATAAAACCAGAGATTGAAATGAGCACAGATAAAGTTCCTTAAGCCAAATATGGAATAGACAAGAGCTACTCCTTGCTCAACAAAATGGACTCAACACCCCATATTAAACGCCTAAGAATGTACCTGACTAGTAAGTATCTTAAAACCTATGGATTGCTATGTCTCCGAAAGAGAATCAAGCATGTGTACAGGGGCATAAACGCAGCAGTGATAGGATTGGAGAGGTTCGGTGAGCAAATGAAGACCCTTTGAAATCATATTGCATGGCACCCATTCCATGGGTTTCAACTACCCAGGTTTAAGGTATTCTTCCTTCAGCTAAAACATGCATGTGGAACCCAAATATGATCAACCATGTGAACGGGAGACGTGTTCAAATATGTCTCAGTTTTCCTCCCCTGGTACTCGGGTGCAACATTCCAGACGCTTTACTAACACTCTCCCCACTTGAAAAGTCAGCGCCTTTAACCTCCTGTTTGGCCCAGTTTGCAATTTCTGCGGAAGATGAACAGGAATAGCGAGAACCAATGAGAGGCTAGCTGGAGGTGTCTGGACGGGCAAATTTAACTCTCATTTCCCACCAGGAAGAGGAAATAACCAAAGGCTCAGCGTGCCGTGCCGGAACCAGATTAGGGCCTGAAGCCATCCTGCGGTGTTGCGGCCAGCTCAAAAGAAAGCGAGTTGAAGAAAGGAGCTCAGCGGCACTGTAATTCACAAACCTGCAGAGTTATAAATGACAGCTATCGTCCAAAAATAGACTGAAGTAAGGCTGCCAAGAGGACTTGAAAGCGGGGCAGAATTGCAGGAAACCGATTTCAGGAGGTAGACTGGAATTGCATTGAAAGCATAGGAAAAGAGGCAGAACGTCCACAATGATGCACTTGGCCAAAAAGGGCGTATGCGTTTTTTCCTGAATATATTCAGGAAAAAACGCATACGCCCTTTTTGGCCAACCAAGCAAGCTTGCAAAGGAAATCTGCACTACAATGAAGTCTCACTTCCCCCCGGTCAAAAGGGCCATCTGAAAAAAGTGTAAAATCCAGAAAGGCAGGACAGGCCATGGAGAACTGGGAGCCTTGTTATGCTGATGGGCGGGATGTAAATTGCCAACAACCACTTGGGAGAAGTGTATGGTGTTTCCTGAAACATCTAAAAAACAAAGCAACAGAGCCTAGGGCACTTCCACTTATGGTCCTATAGCTTAGGGAATTTAAAATCAAAAAGACACAGCCACCCCAAAGTTTGGAACGGCTCTGTTTACAAGAACCTCGTTTACAGTACAAGTTCAACATCGCAGAAATTGAAAAATGGATAAAGAAGTTGTGGTATTTACTTACAAAGCAATATCACTCAGCAATGAAATCTGTGTCATCAGGCCCTTAGCAGCACAATGAGTGGATTCAGGTATGATGATTCTAACTGAAATAAGTCACACAGAAAAAGAAACATCATAAGATATCAGTAATACACGGAATGGAAACTTGGCTACACAGGAACTGAATTACAGAATAGAACAGGGTCTCAAATTTAGAAAACCAACTTATGCTTGCTTAAGGGGAAAGGTGAGTTGGGGTGCTGCATAAAACCAGAGATTGAAATGAGCACAGATAAAGTTCCTTAAGCCAAATATGGAATAGACAAGAGCTATTCCTTGCTCAACAAAATGGACTCAACACCCCATATTAAACGCCTAAGAATGTACCTGACTAGTAAGTATCTTAAAACCTATGGATTGCTATGTCTCCGAAAGAGAATCAAGCGTGTGTACAGGGGCATAAACGCAGCAGTGATAGGATTGGAGAGGTTCGGTGAGCAAATGAAGACCCTTTGAAATCATATTGCATGGCACCCATTCCATGGGTTTCAACTACCCAGGTTTTAGGTATTCTTCCTTCAGCTAAAACATGCATGTGGAACCCAAGTATGATCAACCATGTGAACGGGAGACGTGTTCAAATATGTCTCAGTTTTCCTCCCCTGGTACTCGGGTGCAACATTCCAGACGCTTTACTAACACTCTCCCCACTTGAAAAGTCAGCGCCTTTAACCTCCTGTTTGGCCCAGTTTGCAATTTCTGCGGAAGATGAACAGGAATAGCGAGAACCAATGAGAGGCTAGCTGGAGGTGTCTGGACGGGCAAATTTAACTCTCATTTCCCACCAGGAAGAGGAAATAACCAAAGGCTCAGCGTGCCGTGCCGGAACCAGATTAGGGCCTGAAGCCATCCTGCGGTGTTGCGGCCAGCTCAAAAGAAATCGAGTTGAAGAAAGGAGCTCAGGGGCACTGTAATTCACAAACCTGCAGAGTTATAAATGACAGCTATCGTCCAAAAATAGACTGAAGTAAGGCTGCCAAGAGGACTTGAAAGCGGGGCAGAATTGCAGGAAACCGATTTCAGGAGGTAGACTGGAATTGCATTGAAAGCATAGGAAAAGAGGCAGAACGTCCACAATGATGCACTTGGCCAAAAAGGGCGTATGCGTTTTTTCCTGAATATATTCAGGAAAAAACGCATACGCACTTTTTGGCCAACCAAGCAAGCTTGCAAAGGAAATCTGCACTACAATGAAGTCTCAATTCCCCCCGGTCAAAAGGGCCATCTGAAAAAAGTGTAAAATCCAGAAAGGCAGGACAGGCCATGGAGAACTGGGAGCCTTGTTATGCTGATGGGCGGGATGTAAATTGCCAACAACCACTCGGGAGAAGTGTATGGTGTTTCCTGAAACATCTAAAAAACAAAGCAACAGAGCCTAGGGCACTTCCACTTATGGTCCTATAGCTTAGGGAATTTAAAATCAAAAAGACACAGCCACCCCAAAGTTTGGAACGGCTCTGTTTACAAGAACCTCGTTTACAGTACAAGTTCAACATCACAGAAATTGAAAAATGGATAAAGAAGTTGTGGTATTTACTTACAAAGCAATATCACTCAGCAATGAAATCTGTGTCATCAGGCCCTTAGCAGCATAATGAGTGGATTCAGGTATGATGATTCTAACTGAAATAAGTCACACAGAAAAAGAAACATCATAAGATATCAGTAATACACGGAATGGAAACTTGGCTACACAGGAACTGAATTACAGAACAGAACAGGGTCTCAAATTTAGAAAACCAACTTATGCTTGCTTAAGGGGAAAGGTGAGTTGGGGTGCTGCATAAAACCAGAGATTGAAATGAGCACAGATAAAGTTCCTTAAGCCAAATATGGAATAGACAAGAGCTACTCCTTGCTCAACGAAATGGACTCAACACCCCATATTAAACGCCTAAGAATGTACCTGACTAGTAAGTATCTTAAAACCTATGGATTGCTATGTCTCCGAAACAGAATCAAGCATGTGTACAGGGGCATAAACGCAGCAGTGATAGGATTGGAGAGGTTCAGTGAGCAAATGAAGACCCTTGGAAGTCATATTGCATGGTACCCATTCCACGGGTTTCAACTACCCAGGTTTTAGGTATTCTTCCTTCAGCTAAAACATGCATGTGGAACCCAAGTATGATCAACCATGTGAACGGGAGACGTGTTCAAATATGTCTCAGTTTTCCTCCCCTGGTACTCGGGTGCAACATTCCAGACGCTTTACTAACACTCTCCCCACTTGAAAAGTCAGCGCCTTTAACCTCCTGTTTGGCCCAGTTTGCAATTTCTGCGGAAGATGAACAGGAATAGCGAGAACCAATGAGAGGCTAGCTGGAGGTGTCTGGACGGGCAAATTTAACTCTCATTTCCCACCAGGAAGAGGAAATAACCAAAGGCTCAGCGTGCCGTGCCGGAACCAGATTAGGGCCTGAAGCCATCCTGCGGTGTTGCGGCCAGCTCAAAAGAAATCGAGTTGAAGAAAGGAGCTCAGGGGCACTGTAATTCACAAACCTGCAGAGTTATAAATGACAGCTATCGTCCAAAAATAGACTGAAGTAAGGCTGCCAAGAGGACTTGAAAGCGGGGCAGAATTGCAGGAAACCGATTTCAGGAGGTAGACTGGAATTGCATTGAAAGCATAGGAAAAGAGGCAGAACGTCCACAATGATGCACTTGGCCAAAAAGGGCGTATGCGTTTTTTCCTGAATATATTCAGGAAAAAACGCATACGCCCTTTTTGGCCAACCAAGCAAGCTTGCAAAGGAAATCTGCACTACAATGAAGTCTCACTTCCCCCCGGTCAAAAGGGCCATCTGAAAAAAGTGTAAAATCCAGAAAGGCAGGACAGGCCATGGAGAACTGGGAGCCTTGTTATGCAGAAGGGCGGGATGTAAATTGCCAACAACCACTCGGGAGAAGTGTATGGTGTTTCCTGAAACATCTAAAAAACAAAGCAACAGAGCCTAGGGCACTTCCACTTATGGTCCTATAGCTTAGGGAATTTAAAATCAAAAAGAGACAGCCACCCCAAAGTTTCGAACGGCTCTGTTTACAAGAACCTCGTTTACAGTACAAGTTCAACATCACAGAAAGTGAAAAATGGATAAAGAAGTTGTGGTATTTACTTACAAAGCAATATCACTCAGCAATGAAATCTGTGTCATCAGGACCTTAGCAGCACAATGAGTGGATTCAGGTATGATGATTCTAACTGAAATAAGTCACACAGAAAAAGAAACATCATAAGATATCACTAATACACGGAATGTAAACTTGGCTACACAGGAACTGCATTCCAAAACAGAACAGGGTCTCAAATTTAGAAAACCAACTTATGCTTGCTTAAGGGGAAAGGTGAGTTGGCGTGCTGCATAAAACCAGAGATTGAAATGAGCACAGATAAAGTTCCTTAAGCCAAATATGGAATAGACAAGAGCTACTCCTTGCTCAACGAAATGGACTCAACACCCCATATTAAACGCCTAAGAATGTACCTGACTAGTAAGTATCTTAAAACCTATGGATTGCTATGTCTCCAAAAGAGAATCAAGCGTGTGTACAGGGGCATAAACGCAGCAGTGATAGGATTGGAGAGGTTCGGTGAGCAAATGAAGACCCTTTGAAGTCATATTGCATGGTACCCTTTAGACGGGTCTCAACTCTCCAGGTTTTAGGTATTCTTCCTTCAGCTAAAACATGCATGTGGAACCCAGAGTATGATCAACCATGTGAACGGGAGACGTGTTCAAATATGTCTCAGTTTTCCTCCCCTGGTACTCGGGTGCAACATTCCAGACGCTTTACTAACACTCTCCCCACTTGAAAAGTCAGCGCCTTTAACCTCCTGTTTGTCCCAGTTTGCAATTTCTGCGGAAGATGAACAGGAATAGCGAGAACCAATGAGAGGCTAGCTGGAGGTGTCTGGACGGGCAAATTTAACTCTCATTTCCCACCAGGAAGAGGAAATAACCAAAGGCTCAGCGTGCCGTGCCGGAACCAGATTAGGGCCTGAAGCCATCCTGCGGTGTTGCGGCCAGGTCACAAGAAAGCGAGTTGAAGAAAGGAGCTCAGGGGCACTGTAATTCACAAACCTGCAGAGTTATAAATGACAGCTATCGTCCAAAAATAGACTGAAGTAAGGCTGCCAAGAGGACTTGAAAGCGGGGCAGAATTGCAGGAAACCGATTTCAGGAGGTAGACTGGAATTGCATTGAAAGCATAGGAAAAGAGGCAGAACGTCCACAATGATGCACTTGGCCAAAAAGGGCGTATGCGTTTTTTCCTGAATATATTCAGGAAAAAACGCATACGCCCTTTTTGGCCAACCAAGCAAGCTTGCAAAGGAAATCTGCACTACAATGAAGTCTCACTTCCCCCCGGTCAAAAGGGTCATCTGAAAAAAGTGTAAAATCCAGAAAGGCAGGACAGGCCATGGAGAACTGGGAGCCTTGTTATGCAGAAGGGCGGGATGTAAATTGCCAACAACCACTCGGGAGAAGTGTATGGTGTTTCCTGAAACATCTAAAAAACAAAGCAACAGAGCCTAGGGCACTTCCACTTATGGTCCTATAGCTTAGGGAATTTAAAATCAAAAAGAGACAGCCACCCCAAAGTTTCGAACGGCTCTGTTTACAAGAACCTCGTTTACAGTACAAGTTCAACATCACAGAAAGTGAAAAATGGATAAAGAAGTTGTGGTATTTACTTACAAAGCAATATCACTCAGCAATGAAATCTGTGTCATCAGGACCTTAGCAGCACAATGAGTGGATTCAGGTATGATGATTCTAACTGAAATAAGTCACACAGAAAAAGAAACATCATAAGATATCAGTAATACACGGAATGTAAACTTGGCTACACAGGAACTGCATTCCAAAACAGAACAGGGTCTCAAATTTAGAAAACCAACTTATGCTTGCTTAAGGGGAAAGGTGAGTTGGCGTGCTGCATAAAACCAGAGATTGAAATGAGCACAGATAAAGTTCCTTAAGCCAAATATGGAATAGACAAGAGCTACTCCTTGCTCAACGAAATGGACTCAACACCCCATATTAAACGCCTAAGAATGTACCTGACTAGTAAGTATCTTAAAACCTATGGATTGCTATGTCTCCAAAAGAGAATCAAGCGTGTGTACAGGGGCATAAACGCAGCAGTGATAGGATTGGAGAGGTTCGGTGAGCAAATGAAGACCCTTTGAAGTCATATTGCATGGTACCCTTTAGACGGGTCTCAACTCTCCAGGTTTTAGGTATTCTTCCTTCAGCTAAAACATGCATGTGGAACCCAGAGTATGATCAACCATGTGAACGGGAGACGTGTTCAAATATGTCTCAGTTTTCCTCCCCTGGTACTCGGGTGCAACATTCCAGACGCTTTACTAACACTCTCCCGACTTGGAGAGTCAGTGCCTTTAACCTCCTGTTTGGCCCAGTTTGCAATTTCTGCGGAAGATGAACAGGAATAGCGAGAACCAATGAGAGGCTAGCTGGAGGTGTCTGAACGGGCAAATTTAACTCTCATTTCCCACCAGGAAGAGGAATTAACCAAAGGCTCAGCGTGCCGGGCCGGAACCAGATTACGGCCTGAAGCCATCCTGCGGTGTTGCGGCCAGGTCACAAGAAAGCAAGTTGAAGAAAGGAGCTCAGGGGCACTGTAATTCACAAACCTGCAGAGTTATAAATGACAGCTATCGTCCAAAAATAGACTGAAGTAAGGCTGCCAAGAGGACTTGAAAGCGGGGCAGAATTGCAGGAAACCGATTTCAGGAGGTAGACTGGAATTGCATTGAAAGCATAGGAAAAGAGGCAGAACGTCCACAATGATGCACTTGGCCAAAAAGGGCGTATGCGTTTTTTCCTGAATATATTCAGGAAAAAACGCATACGCCCTTTTTGGCCAACCAAGCAAGCTTGCAAAGGAAATCTGCACTACAATGAAGTCTCACTTCCCCCCGGTCAAAAGGGCCATCTGAAAAAAGTGTAAAATCCAGAAAGGCAGGACAGGCCATTGAGAACTGGGAGCCTTGTTATGCTGATGGGCGGGATGTAAATTGCCAACAACCACTCGGGAGAAGTGTATGGTGTTTCCTGAAACATCTAAAAAACAAAGCAACAGAGCCTAGGGCACTTCCACTTATGGTCCTATAGCTTAGGGAAATTAAAATCAAAAAGACACAGCCACCCCAAAGTTTGGGACGCCTCTGTTTACAAGAACCTCGTTTACAATACAAGTTCAACATCGCAGAAAGTGAAAAATGGATAAAGAAGTTGTGGTATTCACTTACAAAGCAATATCACTCAGCAATGAAATCTATGTCATCAGGCCCTTAGCAGCACAATGAGTGGATTCAGGTATGATGATTCTAACTGAAATAAGTCACACAGAAAAAGAAACATCATAAGATATCAGTAATACATGGAATGTAAACTTGGCTACACAGGAACTGAATTACAGAACAGAACAGGGTCTCAAATTTAGAAAACCAACTTATGCTTGCTTAAGGGGAAAGGTGAGTTGGGGTGCTGCATAAAACCAGAGATTGAAATGAGCACAGATAAAGTTCCTTAAGCCAAATATGGAATAGACAAGAGCTACTCCTTGCTCAACGAAATGGACTCAACACCGCATATTAAACGCCTAAGAATGTACCTGACTAGTAAGTATCTTAAAACCTATGGATTGCTATGTCTCCGAAAGAGAATCAAGCATGTGTACAGGGGCATAAACGCAGCAGTGATAGGATTGGAGAGATTCGGTGAGGAAATGAAGACCCATTGAAGTCATATTGCATGGTACCCATTCCACGGGTTTCAACTACCCAGGTTTTAGGTATTCTTCCTTCAGCTAAAACATGCATGTGGAACCCAGAGTATGATCAACCATGTGATCGGGAGACGTGTTCAAATATGTCTCAGTTTTCGTACCCTTGTACTCGGGTGCAACATTCCAGACGCTTTACTAACACTCTCCCCACGTGGAGAGTCAGTCCCTTTAACCTCCTGTTTGGCCCAGTTCGCAATTTCTGCAGAAGATGAACAGGAATAGCGAGAACCAATGAGAGACTAGCTGGAGGTGTCTGGACGGGCAAATTTAACTCTCATTTCCACCAGGAAGAGGAATTAACCAAAGGCTCAGCGTGCCGTGCCGGAACCAGATTAGGGCCTGAAGCCATCCTGCGGTGTTGCGGCCAGCTCACAAGAAAGCGAGTTGAAGAAAGGAGCTCAGGGGCACTGTAATTCACAAACCTGCAGAGTTATAAATGACAGCTATCGTCCAAAAATAGACTGAAGTAAGGCTGCCAAGAGGACTTGAAAGCGGGGCAGAATTGCAGGAAACCGATTTCAGGAGGTAGACTGGAATTGCATTGAAAGCATAGGAAAAGAGGCAGAACGTCCACAATGATGCACTTGGCCAAAAACGGCGTATGCGTTTTTTCCTGAATATATTCAGGAAAAAACGCATACGCCCTTTTTGGCCAACCAAGCAAGCTTGCAAAGGAAATCTGCACTACAATGAAGTCTCACTTCCCCCCGGTCAAAAGGGCCATCTGAAAAAAGTGTAAAATCCAGAAAGGCAGGACAGGCCATGGAGAACTGGGAGCCTTGTTATGCTGATGGGCGGGATGTAAATTGCCAACAACCACTCGGGAGAAGTGTATGGTGTTTCCTGAAACATCTAAAAAACAAAGCAACAGAACCTAGGGCACTTCCACTTATGGTCCTATAGCTTAGGGAAATTAAAATCAAAAAGACACAGCCACCCCAAAGTTTGGAATGGCTCTGTTTACAAGAACCTCGTTTACAGTACAAGTTCAACATCGCAGAAATTGAAAAATGGATAAAGAAGTTGTGGTATTTACTTACAAAGCAATATCACTCAGCAATGAAATCTGTGTCATCAGGCCCTTAGCAGCACAATGAGTGGATTCAGGTATGATGATTCTAACTGAAATAAGTCACACAGAAAAAGAAACATCATAAGATATCAGTAATACACGGAATGGAAACTTGGCTACACAGGAACTGAATTACAGAACAGAACAGGGTCTCAAATTTAGAAAACCAACTTATGCTTGCTTAAGGGGAAAGGTGAGTTGGGGTGCTGCATAAAACCAGAGATTGAAATGAGCACAGATAAAGTTCCTTAAGCCAAATATGGAATAGACAAGAGCTACTCCTTGCTCAACGAAATGGACTCAACACCGCATATTAAACGCCTAAGAATGTACCTGACTAGTAAGTA